>NC_135503.1:167929329-168533496 GCF_052857255.1 Amblyomma americanum
CGGTCTCTTCCGCAATTGGACAGTAACTAATGGAGGTGTCACTTCTTCTAGCCGCATCTGCGTTACGACGCTTCTCGAGTCTTGCGGCGCGTTCTTCTGGCGTCTCTTGAACGCGTTGTCTCTTGCTCGCTTCGTTCTGACGTTGTTGCGTCTCTTTCGCGCTCTCCATAACGACTACAATATGCACGCCGTATAGCTAAACGTTGTTCCCGCTCTTCATCCGTTTCTTCCGCACGCCGCCGCTTCTTAGCTGCAGCACATCGTTGCAGCTTCACCTTATACACATCATCCGACATACAGTAGAGGATTCGCTGGGACGACTGCGACGAGCCGGGTTGGGGGGCCGCTTTTCCACAGCTGGCATGACGTCACGTAGAGCGAGAGCCTCCCCAACGGCAGCGGCGCGTGGAGGATTCGCTGGGACGATCGCGACGACCCGAGTTGGGGGGCCGCTTTTCCACAGCTGGCATGACGTCACGTACAGCGAGCGCCCCTCGCGGCAGCGGCGCGCAGCTGCAGCATGGAGGATTCGCTGGGACGATCGCGACGAGCCGAGTTGGGGCCCCGCTTTTCCACAGCTGGTATGACGTCACACATAGGTCACGCTAAAGGTCAATGGTGGATTCTCCGGGACGACGGCCAAGAGCGGAAGCCTCGAGCAGTATTGCTTTCGCAATAAAGGTTCTAAACGTCCTGTCAAAATGTGTTGACCCCGCGCAGCGGAGGCAGCGTAGGCAGTGGACCGGCAACAACGCTTATTCTTTCATCTTGAATCGCAGACGCCTACTGCCCCGAGCGCTATCAGCTGATAGTGTGGACCACCGGACTGCCTGGGCTGATTTCCGGCCAACAAAAGGACCCCTGCATACCTGCGACATCACGTGGTGGACATCACGTGGCACTGCATCACAGCACTGCTACGTCGCCTGGCTGTAAAAGGACTGCAACATCGCCATCCTGGTCATTTGGCAGCGGAGGCAGTGGACCGACAACAACGCTTATTCTTTCATCTTGAATCGCAGGTTTGAGCTGTCATTTTTGTATCTTTTCTTTTGCACTGTCCTCTGCCCTGCCTCTGCTGCCGGTGACGTTTTTGATACGTGTAGTGCTTTGCGTGCTGTTTGCGACATGACAGAAATTGCTGACCTAAAGCGTGAATTCCGAAAGGAACTGAGGGAGCTAAAAAATAGCCTAGAGTACATCAACAAAGACTACGAAGAAATGAAACAAGAGTGCGCCGAAATAAAAAAGGAAAATGCTGCACTTAAAGAATCTCATGAAGAATTGCTACAGGAGCTTGAAAATCTGAGAAAACAGGTGCACGACAACTCTGTTAGAGTAACTGAACAAGATCAGTATTCTAGGATCAAGAACATTGATATAAAGGGTGTACCGTGTGAGGATAATGAAAACCTAGAAGAGCTGCTTGCTAAAGTGGGCGACGCAGTGGGTGAGCCTATAGATAGGCAGGATATCAAGGTGTGTCATCGTGTTCCTGTTTGGAACGACGCCGAAAGCAAGAACATTGTTGCCGTTTTCAACAGCCGTGCGAAACGAAACCAAGTGATTGACAAGGCACGCAGCAAGAAACTAAACACCGAAGACCTAGGATTTTCAACCAAGGCATCGGTGTTTGTGAACGAACACCTTTGTCCTCAGCTTAAGTTTCTGCTAGGAAAGACTATCGCAAAAAAGAAGGCAATGAGCTGGCGTTTTGCATGGGCAAAAGGCGGCAAAGTTTTCGCGCGGAAAACGGAGACATCTCGTGTCATCCGGATTTCATGTGAAGCTGATTTGGAAAAGATTGTGTAAGCACCTCTTGCGCTACTCAGTGCATCTTCTTTCCCCGTGCTGATGAACACACCGAAAAATATCGCTTGCCCGAAAGACAGTGCGCACCTTGCCTTTCTACATTTTAATGCGCAGTCTGCAAGGAACAAATACGATGAACTAACAACATTTTTTGATGAATTTAGGTTCAAGTTTCATATGATAATGGTAACCGAAACATGGTATAAAACGCAAGAAGAAGTGCTTTGTCTACCAGGCTACAGGAGTTTCTACCTAAACAGACCCTGCAGGCGTGGTGGGGGAGTAATGCAGTTGATATCAGAACAGTTGCCATGCGTAGTGCTCCCCGACTTCACAGCTATTACTCCCGATTACGAGACTCTGACGCTCCAATGCAAGCAATCTATATTTGTCGTTACTTATAGGCCGCCAGATGGGAATACTGATCAATTTTTTGCCTACTTAGAAAGGCTCCTGAATTTCGCGTGTTTGAATAAACTGCACATTACCATCGGTGGTGACTGCAACATTAACATGCTTCAGCCTACTCTAAACTCGCAACGTATGTGTCTGCTTCTGGACACTTTTCATTGTTCAACCGTTATAACAGAGCCTACACGCATCACTTGTCACTCTGAAAGTCTTCTTGACATATTCATCACAAATAATCCGGAAGGCTGTATCAAAGCCGGCTGTATAACGGCAGCTCTGGGTGATCATTTGCCTATTTTTATGTTTTGTAAGCCCGGTGAGCTATGTAAAAACTTCGAAAAGCCTTGTGAATCATTTGTAGTTCAAGAAATTAATGAAAAAACGCTTGAACGTTTCCGAACTGCAGTTGAGGAAATTGACTTTACATCTGCGCTTGAGTGTACTACTGCTGATGATGCCTACGACATATTCTTGGGTTTGCTTAAACGTGCTTACACAGATTGCTTTAAGTACAAATCTGTCAAAAAACGAAAAAAATGTCGGAAACCATGGCTCACTGACGAATGTATTAGAATGATTAGTAAAAAAAATGCGATGTATTTTCAGTTCTTGAAAACAAAAGACCCCAATGACTTCATATCATTTAAGAAATACAGAAACAGCGTAACAAAAGAGCTACGGAACTTCAAACACACTTATTTTGAAAATCTTTTTGGTCGCGTTGCAACTCGGGGAGACGCTCTCTGGCGTGAATTAAATAAACTTTTAAATCGCAATACGCACGAAAGTGGAGACCTCGAAATTAGTGTCAATAATCAAAGTTTTAAAGGAAGAGAACTAGCAAATAAGTTTAATGAATACTTTACGACTTTAGCGAACAGTAACCATGATGATAAAGCATCGTCCTACTTGTGTCTACCGAATGCCCACAGTGCTTTTTTTGATCCAGTTACTCCAGATGAAGTGTATTCTATTTTTATGTCTTTGAAGAATAGCAAAGCGCGTGGTATTGATGGCCTTCTTATCCGCCCCATAAAGTTTGTGCTCGAGCTCCTGGTACCTGCTCTCACACATATTTTCAATAGCTGTTTGACTACTGGTGTTTTCCCACAAAAAATGCAGCTAGCCAGAGTCACTGTTCTGTTTAAGTCGGGAGACAAAAATGAGTTTTCAAATTATAGGCCTATTTCTGTGCTGCCTGTCATATCAAAAGGATTGGAGAAAGTCATCTGCAAAAGAGTTGTATCGTTCTGTGATAAGCATTCTATAATATCCATCCAGCAGTTTGGTTTCCGACAAGGTATGTCAACAGAACTGGCCCTTCTCACACAAAAGGAATTTATTATTAAAGGTTTCGAACAACGAAAATTAACACTAGGCGCCTTTGTAGATTTCTCCATGGCATTTGACAGAATTAACCACACAACTCTATTTTCTAAGCTTGAACATTACGGATTCCGTGGAATACCTCTTGCCCTTTTACAATCCTATCTGTCCGCGAGACAACAAAGCGTTTCACTAAAAGAGGAGTCGTCAGCTCTACGCAATATATCTTGTGGAGTGCCACAAGGTAGTATATTAGGACCCATTCTTTTTACTATCTATATAAATGATATAGTAACAATAAGCAACCAGGCATTCTTTGTAGTCTATGCCGATGACACAAGTTTCTTTATTCAGTCAGAGGACGCTAGTGAATTATCGTCTTTAGGTAATATTACATTTAGTAAACTGTTAGAATGGGGTAAAGTAAATTCATTAGAAATAAATACGAAAAAAACCAAGGCTGTCCTATTTCGACCTGCACAAAAAATTCTTGATTACGGTATTTGTTTAAAGATTGGCCAAGAAAAAATAGATACTGTACGTGAGGTGAAAACCTTAGGTGTAGTATTTAATGAACATTTAAATTGGGATGCACATGTAACAAATGTGCTTCGCAACTTGGCCAAGGCCTGTGGCGTTCTGTGCAGATTTCGTTACATTGTCCCACCTAAGATAAAGCTAATGTTATATAATGCCTTATTTACCCCACACATCAATTACTGTAGCCTTGTTTGGGCAACGACATCAAAGGCGAACATACACCGACTATTTTTAATGCAGAAGAAAGCAATCCGTCACATTGCAGGCTTACCGTATGATGGCCATACAATAGAGCTTTTCTCAACATATAATATAGTCCCTGCAGTACATCTATACAATTTAAACTTAAGTATGAAGTATAAAATCTCGTTGGCAAAATCCAATACATGCTTTCTCTCGCTTTGCCATCTCAGACAATCTTGGGATGTTCCTTACAACATAAGACACAGAAACATTTGGCTAGTCCCCTTTTCGCGCACAAATAACGGTTTTAATAGATTGGAACATCGCTTGCCAGTATTATTAAACACACTTCAAGACACAGACATGGACATAAGAACAGCGTCAAGACCCGCACTCGTTAAATATTTTAGGAATCTAACAGTATGAAGCAATAGAATAAGGATTGGCATTTCCATGTTGTAATTAATGAAACATTTCTGTATAAATACATTTGTCTTTGTTTCAGATATCATTTTTGAAGTATGCACAT
Source organism: Amblyomma americanum (assembly GCF_052857255.1). Classification (NCBI taxonomy): domain Eukaryota; kingdom Metazoa; phylum Arthropoda; class Arachnida; order Ixodida; family Ixodidae; genus Amblyomma; species Amblyomma americanum. Next base: position 167,934,131 of record NC_135503.1, read on the forward strand.
GTTGTATAAATTTTTGTGTATAGAGTTTTTATATATATATATGTGTGTGTGTGCGTGTGCTGACTCGGTATAATGTTTTCTGGTGTACGCGCGTAAAATATTATTTGATCGTATTTTGTGCTGTAGTGCAAGAACTTCTGCAGAAATTAATCTAATCATTGTGTGTAAATTTTTGTGTGATTTGAAACCGCTGTACGCTGCCATCAAAGGGGGCAAGGGCCTTAGTCAAGCTGCTTAACTAGCAGCTTTTAGTCCTTGCCCTCACATTTTTTCTGTAACAGGATAAATGTGGAATAAATGAAATGTGAAATGTGAAACTCTCGCCAAATGACATAGATAGAGCCCATCGATTAGGGCGGTACACTGACTCTGGATGCCATCCGGGGATAGTGAAGTTCAACAACTTCAAAACCACAGAAAAAATTCTGAAGTGTAAAAAAGAGTTAAAAGAAGACGTTCAAGTGACAGAAGATTACTCGTATGCTACACGCCATGCACGCAAAAAACTGATTGGCTTCGCCAAATCACTGCCCGGCTCCTTATCTTTTAAGCTAAAATACAATAAGTTGGTCGTGAATGACTGATCCTACATGTATGACGCTGTAATCGATAAAACATTTCAGATTACCGCAGAACGCGCCAAGCCGATAACCCAGCACGCGCCTTCGTCTCTCTCCGCTGCATCTAGCACTTGTAAATCTGCCTAACGGTTACCGAGGGGCAGTGATCGTTGTCTAAGCGCAGCTCAAACATCAGTTTTATTTACTAATATCCGAAGTGTCATCAAAAGACGTACAGAACTCTCCTCTGCCATAAGTGCGTGCTCCGCTGACATCGTTGTCCTAACTGAAACTTGGCTGCATGAATACATACGTGATTCTGAAATATTCGATTCACTAAATCATTTCCACTTCTATCGTTGTGACAGGAAAGATCGGCAGGGTGGTGGCGTACTAATAGCACTCAGTAAAAAAATAGACATTTCTCTTCACATAACATCAAGCATCGAAATTATATGGGTACCTCTTCAACTAGGATACAAGACAATAATCCTAGGCGCATGCTATCGAACGCCTAATGCATCTCCTACATTTGTTGCATAGCTTCATGATACCATTAATGTTATAGTAACGCGTTACCCTTCGCCATCAATCTTTCTATTGGGTGATTTTAACTTTCCGGGCATCCATTGGTCCTCGGTGCAACCATTCTCCTTTTCGACACTATGTAAGGAATTCACTAATTTATGCTCACTGTTTAATCTTACCCAAATTGTTACTCAGCCTACAAGAATTACTGAATTTACAACAAGTACATTAGACCTCGTCCTAACAACAAGCCCAGAACTGTGCTCAGAAATAACCTACATGCCCCAGTTAAGCGACCATTCTTTGCTCAATTTTTCTGTCAACATTCCCATACAAAAGTCGGCTAGTTACACTAAAATAATACGCATGTATCATAGCGCTGATTTCAACACAGTTAATAATGAACTACGTTCTTTCCTGGCCAATGTTTTTGACGAATTCGACTCGCGATCGGTGAACGCAAACTGGCTCTTATTCAAGAACAAAAGCTTAGATCTCACCAGCCGTTTCATACCCACTCGCGTAATATCTTATCAGCAGCATGCGCCATGGTATAACGCGTATATTAAGCGCTTGTCTAACGGTAAGAAACGCTTCTTCCGTTCAGCTAAAGAATCCCGCACTGAACATCATTGGTCCCGTAATCGCTCTGCAGCTTACACTTACAAATCTGCGGTCAAGAACGCTAAAGCCAATTACCAGAATAGCACTATACCGGGTATGTTGCTCAAAAGCCCAAGAAAATTTTGGAGCGTCATCAACCCCTCTGAAACGTCTAGAATAATACAAACGAATTCAAGTGACGAACCTATATCTGATACTACCTGTGCAAATGTACTGAATGATGTATTTTTGAGCTTTTTTTCAAGTGGTGAAACTACGGATTTCCCTCAACTGTCTCATAATAACTTCCTCCCAATGTACCCTGTCGTCATCCATCCTGACGGTATAGGTAAAATAATTGATAATCTTAAGATATCCTCCAGTGCTGGTGTTGATTGCATTACTGCAAAGTTCCTGAAAAGTACTAAAATGTATTCATCGCTTGCCTTAACTAAAATATTTCTGCAATCTTTGGAAAACGGTGAACTACCGGCCGATTGCAAGATAGGTAATGTGGTTCCTGTGCATAAATCTGGTAATAAACATTCGAGTTTTAACTACCGGCCCATATCCATTACCAGCATCCCATGAAAAATCTTAGAGCACATACTCTTTTCACATATTGTCACTTTCCTTGAATCAAACTCGCTTTTCCATCCTTCTCAGCACGGTTTTAGGAAATACTATTCATGCGAAACACATCAACTCTTATTCACGCACAAACTCCACGCAATTTTAGATTGCCGCTCGATCGCCGACTGCATCTTCCTAGGTTTCGCGAAGGCATTTGATAAGGTTTCCCATCATCTTTTGCTACTAAAACTGCGCATGGTGGGATTAGACACTAACATTCTAAAATGGCTCAAGTTTTTCTTACCCATCGTCAGCAATTTGTTGCCCTTAGCAACGTTAATTCCACCGTTCACCCTGTCCATTCCGGTGTGCCCCAAGGTACCGTCTTGGGGCCCCTGCTTTTTCTGATATTTATCAACGACTTACCCAGTGACCTTTCTTCTTCTGTACATCTTTTTGCCTATGACTGCGTCCTCTTTCGGGAAATAACAAATGATAGTGACAAGCACATGGTTCAGTCTGACCTTTACGCTATCTTAACATGGTGTAAAACTTGAAATATGGCTTTAAAAGCTGAAAAGTGCAAACTAATGCGCATTTCTCGCGTTAATAGTGAATTGCCCGTATATACTCTTAAAGATGTGTTGCTTGATCCAGTTACAAGATATAAGTACCTCGGAATTCATATTACGTCTGACATTAGCTGGCATGCGCACATTGAGCACATCACTAACAAAGCTACTCGCATGCTCGGATATCTGAGACGTAACTGTCACGCAGCCACAACTAACATCAAACTTTTACTCTATACGACACTCGTACGTTAACAACTAGAATATGCTTCATCAATGTGGGACCATGGTGTTAAGAGTTTGAGCGACCTACTGGAGAAGGTACAACACTAATCAGCGCTGTTTATTCTCTCTGACTTTCGGCGTACATCAAGCGTAACCGCTATGAAAACTACCCTAGGCCTATCTTCACTTGCATCATGACGCAAAATTGCACGCCTGTGCCTTTTTCACAAAATATTTCATCATGCGTCTATTCGCTACGCGTTACTTCTTCCCCCTTCATATATTTCGCGCCGCACAGATCACATACATAAGGTATGCATTTCTATATAGAAAACTAAAACATTCTCGGATTCTTTTATTCCTCGCGCGTCATTTGACTGGAACCACCTTCCTTCCTCAGTTGTCACAATTCCTGACCCTGTATTGTTTAGGTCTGCTGTTACCGCTTCTATTGAATGATATATTGTGTTGATCACTTATTCTAACTTATCTATGTTGTGATAATTTATCGTTCTCTGCTGTTGTTTGTATTTTCAGTGATATTATGTATTACCCACTCTCCTCTGTTTTGCTTTGCCCTGAGGGTAAAATAATAAATAAGTAAATAAATAAAAAAGCGACTTAGACATGACCTTAATGTTTAAGCCTTAAAAACGTGCCTTCGGGCTAACATCGTACCGAAAGGTCTACAAGTGAAGCTGATACCAGCAATGAATAATCTATCAGAAGGAGACAAAAAGAAATGGAACGACATATTAAAATCAGCTTCCCTAGAGTTACTCAAAATCACAATTCGACACTCTGAGAAAGCTTCGGTGATACTGGGAACAGAGGAGCGTCGGGCTCGGAATAACCTACTTGTTTCCGCGCTGGAGGCCGAGGAACTAGAACGTGTCAAAACAAAACAAAACAAAACAAAAAAACAACCTCAGAAATAGGCATAATCAAAATTAGAAAATTTACACGGGACAAAGTTCCTCATGACGAATGGCTGAATGAAGTACCAAGTGCGGTTGGGTCAAATTCTCCCCACCCTTATATCGCTCAGGCAAAGGTCAGTCAAGGGCAAACACTCTCAAAACAGGGCCATCACAGTGTATGAGCGAGCCGTCCTATCTAGACGGCTGACTTTTTGCCCCCGCACAGGCAAATACAGTGAATTCCAACTCCTGAAAGATCTTGACGATTTCGCCAGAAAACTTCGCCTCAGAGAATACTTCTTTGATAAGCCCGAAAACCCCCACCAAAACTCGGACTTCCACCCAGCAAACGAAAATTGGACTCCCAACATCGGGCGGGAAAAACACTGGGATATCTATATTAAGGCAGTTCAGAATGACAGTATTGAAATTTTTAAAAACCACAGGTTAAGACCAGACAATCTTCCTAAAAGAGAGCGTACTGCTCTAGAGGCACTCAGCAACCCTACCGACATCGTCATAAAGCCAGCTGATAAGCGCGGAGGCATTGTTATCTTGAAGAGGGATGACTATATAGTAGAATGCGTCCGACTGCTTTCTGACAATAATTGTTATAAACAACGTCATGACGACCCCACCGACGAGCACTCAAAAGTAATATCTGACATCCTCCTCCACCTCACAAAACAATGAAATCTCCCCGAAACTATGCAAGGCACTCACGGCTACCCATCCTTATCCTGGGCATTTTTGCATGCTCCCAAAATTACATAAAGCCGGTATTCCTGGAAGGCCAATAATTTCAGGAATCCGCACCATCACAGAACCAATATCAAAGTACATTGACACTCTAATTAGCCACATTCCAGCCACACATCCATCCTACATCAAAGATACAAACCACTGTCTCCGCCAGATAGACAATATAACTACCTGAAGGAGCCTTCCTTGTGACCATGGATGTAACATCCTTATACACAAACATTCCCCATGCCGACGGCATTGCAGCCCTTTTAGAATCTTATGAACAGCAGAGACCTCATGAATCTCCAAGCCCAAACGTCTTAGGAACACTAGCCAAAATTGTGTTAGAATATAATAGCTTCGAATTTGATCTTCAGTATTGTCTACAAGTATGTGGCACCGCTATGGGAACAAGAATGGCCCCAAATTATGCCAGTATCTTCATGCATCATATAGAGTCCAAATTTTTTTCTTCTTGTCCAATTCAGCCGCACTTTTGCAAGCGCTACTTGGATGATATTTCTATAATATGGACAAACACAGAACCACAACTTATCCATTTCATTGACAGTTTCAACTCCGTACACCGAAATATAAAGTTTACGCACACCTACTGAGCCAGTCAAATCAATTTTCTTGATGTTGATATTCTGATGGACAAGGGGTCAGCTCGTACAACCGTTTATAGAAAACCAACCGACTACCAAAAATATCTACATTTTCAAAGCGCCCACCCCCGTCACTGCAAAACCAGCATCCCTTATTCGCAGGCCCATCGTTTTCGAAGAATCTGCTCTAACGACCTAGACATTCATGACAACTCCGAACCCATGCGCAACGTGCTCTTAACACATCGCTATCCACGTACCCTTATTAATGACGCCATAAGCAGAGCTTCAAATCTGAACCGTAGTCAAATACGCCAGGGGCACCGAAGAGATTACCGAAATGATTACACTACAAACCTTATTCTCACATTTAACAGTAACGCACCGAACATAAACAGAATTCTTAATAGGCACTTTAATATTCTCCAGCAAAGTCAACGACTATCGAAAATATTTACATGCGCACCACGCGTGATTTACAGGCGTGCCAAAAACATTCAGAACCATCTAGTCCACTCCAAGGAACACAAAACCCCAAAAAATGGATGCCAGACCTGTGGTAAAGATCCCTGCAAAGTTTGCAAGCACATGCAGACTACGTGTTCCTCAACTAGTACGAGGTCAGTTTTCCTGCATTCAATCAACGGCAACTTTGACTGCGACTCATCAAACATTATTTACCTTCTTGAATGCACTGTGTGCAACCAGTAATACATAGGACTAACAAACACTGCATTCCGCATTCGATTTAACAGTCACCGCGCACACACCAAGTCTCTCCCAAATCTTCCCCTATCCAAGCATGCGAAGTCAGAAGGGCACCCATTTGATCAACTAAAAGTAACAATTATTCAAGGGCGCTTCAGAAACAGGCGAGAACGTGAACAAAGTGAATCCTATGTTATGCACAAGTTTAATACTATTCAAAAGGTCTTAACGAAAAGCATGGTACCCTTTCTTTTATTCACGACCTCCAAACACAATAATACTACACTCGTCGTTTATTGGCTAACACAGATATACCCTTTATAACTCCTAATGTATATCCCAGGCAATCACACCCCTCATTACTTACACTATCCTGCCTCGTGCAGTATTGATAAGCTTTGACGTTCGTTCTTTACTTTTTTCAGAGAATTTAAAATCTCCCACTCCAATACAAACAAGTATTCCCGACGAAGTCGGTTCAGCGACCCGCCCTGGGAGAGGGATGCACTGTTCAGTGAAACCAAGACCCCCTGAGTAGGTTCTTACACATGTGCTCGTTAACGTAGCCCATTCCTTCCTTAACGTTCTATCCCTCGGCTCACCGGAAATTAGTGAGACCCCCCAAAAGGCTCCTGGATTGGCCTGTTCGTCGCTGCCAATGCCATTTGCGCAGCTGCGCCTCTTTGGCCGCGCATCTGCAAGGGCGCCCACCTTTGTGTTTATGCATTTTGTTTTTTGCGTTTTGTTTGCACGTTTTGCTTTCTTACGCCTGTGGTTGCCGCGCTGCCCATGTCCCCTGCACCGTCTTCCTCTCCCTTTCTCTCTTTTCGCCATCTCCTTTTTTACCCCGTCCTTCCTTACTATACTAGTTCCCCCTTTTTTTCTTTTAGTTCTATTTTTTGCTTCCTCCCCCAATCTTGTCCCTGTCTGCTGCCCGCACCCCCATGATTATTTTTTATTTTTTGTCAAATTTTTGAACTGTTGCTATTTGCTTGTTACACTCCTTTCTCCCTCCTCCACAGCTCACAAACTTAAAACGTTCATCTGACGCGAGACAACTACAGTCCTGAAGAAGACCGCACCGCGGTCGAAACGTTGTTAAATGAATGTCTCTGTAGAAGTGCCCACTTCTCTTAAATCTTAATTCTGCGGAGCCCACGGAACCTACGTTCGCGACACACACACACACACACACACACACACACACACACACACACACACACACACACACACACACACACACACACACACACACACACACACACACACACACACACACACACACACACACGCGCGCGCGCGCGCGCGCGCGCACACGCACGCACACACATCCCACGAGGAGACACCTCCTCTCCCCCAGCGGAGCATATCTGGTGGAGCGAGCGGCGACGGCAGCGGCGTCGATGGGGGTGCCATCGGTTGGAGCGCGGCTGCGGCGTTGCTAGGCAACGCCCGCTCACGGTCAGCCTACGAGCTGATGTGCGCGACGAGCCGGATTGGCTCGCTGGCAGTACTAGTAAAGCTTTCGCTTAAAAACAAAACAGTCACAAAAGACAAGGGAGAAGAGAAGGAGTGTGCACAACTAAACCAAAGCTAGGATATACCGGGGTGGCTGAGTGGCTATGGCGCTCTACTGCTGGCCCGAAAGACGCGGGTTCGATCCTGGCTGCGGCTGTAGAATTTCGATGGAGGCGAAATCGTAGAAGCCCATCTGCTGTGCGGTGTTGGGGCGTTGTGGCGTGAACAATATTTCTCTGGTCCCTTGTCTTTTTTTTTTTCGACATTGTTATGGCGCTAATCAATGTTTACACAGAGAATAACGACACATGGCGACAGGGCGCAAACTATCAACTGATTTTATTGCGTGGGAAATTTGTTTTATCTGAACTGTTAAGATGAAAAGACACAAAAACAAGTAGCTTCATGGAAATGAGTTGTCTAATCTTCTGCTGACAGGCATGCGTAGAGGACGGAGTCTTTCACTTCCTTAATAAGTTTATCTCTCACTTCGTCAGCGCTACCGACGGGTCGCTTAGGCAAGTGCCTTCCTTCTCAGACGTCATGCAAAATTCTTCATATAGCTCCCTTTGCATTTTATCTTGGGATCGCAGGATGACAGTGGTGCTATCAAGCAATGGCTTGCAGTTTTTGCACTTGGAGCAATTCGCCGCCATATTACCCGACGCGGGAGTCAAGCCGCATAACCTGCGATGCTCCCGGAGCCGTTCATCGTCCCGTCTGACCGACATATGCTCTGCCACATGATTACGGTATCTTGTACACGACTCCGGAGTTACATGCCACAAACTTGGTCGCGTGCTTGACCCCTCACGTGCTCTCACTATTCCTTGTCTGTGGGTTGTTCACTTTAGCACACAAACTTCTCCGTTTGTTTGGCGCAGATAACACAACTGCCACTTTATGCCTTTCCGCAACTTTCTTAAGCCTATGCGAGATGGCATGTACATAAGGCAATACAACCGGCCTCTTATTTTTGTCCCGCTCTTTTTTTCTCCTTTTGTTTCCGTTTTACGACGGTCTTTAGAACACTATCAGCCACTGATACAAGCATCTGTGTGGGACAGGCCGCTGCTTTCTGGCGTTCAGCTTGCAAGTTTATGCTGTCACTATCTTTGTGATGACAGGACATTTTCACTGCCTGGGTGAAAAAAGACATCGCAATTCCGCGCTTTCTGAGCTTCGAGTGCGCCGAATCAAACGGCAACCGTCCCTTTTCACTTCTATATTTGAATTGCCAGCATAAATGTTGCCCCTCTGAGATGGAGATATCAAGGTACTGCAGGGTTCCGCCCTTCCGGACCTCATGCGTAAACTCAAGTCCAGGGTCCACTTTTTCAAATTGCTCCAAGATGTCTTGTATGAAGCTTTCCGTCACGCCTCCCTGACGAGAGCAGACTAAGAAATCATCAACATACCTGAAACATTTAACGACACCGAGTGGCTTTAAGGTTTCAGCAAGCAGTCGGTCTTCTCTGACCAGGAACAAGTCACAGAACACAAGCGCTATGCAACTGCCAATACATATCCCTTCTTTCTGGGTGTACACTTCCCCGCCGAACTCGATGTACAGAGAAGACAAGTACTTCGCTATGAGAGCAACAAAATCCAAGATGCTAACACCGCTTTCATTCATAAATTTCACTTCAACATATTCATCCATTGCTCTTCCGCCACATCAAGTACATGTTTCTGTGGAACATTGTAGAATAAGTCCTTTGTATCTATCGACAAGCAAGATAGCTTTGGCTCCTCTTGCAGAAACACGATCACTTCGTCCGAATTCTTGACTAAAAAAGGGTATTTTATGGACAGTTTGTTCAGCTTCCCCTGCAGGACGCTCGCCAATATTTTTTGCCACGTACCTCCATCTTCTACTATTGTCCTGAGCTGATTGCCCTTCTTATGCGTCTTTACCTAGAAGACATTCAAACAGAATGTCTTGCATTCCTTTATGCCATTTGCTAGTTTTTCTAAGCCCATGGACTCACAATGCTGAAATGCTTCCCTCCTAATGGCTTTCCTTCTTTTTTCGTCCAGGTTCTCTTCTGTCTTGAAGTTCTTCAGTATCGCTTCTGTTGCTTTCCCTTTGTACAGTACTGCATCAATGACAGCAATCTGTCCTGTTTTATCTGACATCAGAAGCTTCAAGTCGTTTTCTCGAAGGAATTTCACAACTCTTCCGGGATGCAAGCGAGGACACGATGTAGTGACTTCCCTTTCTGTGCACTTTTGCGCCTCCAATTTGCATGCATCTCTTTCTTCCTTGTCGGCTTTGTTGGCTATTGCATTTGACATACCTAAGAGTTGGAGTGACGTTGCGGTAAACTGAACAGCATACTTCAGTTCCTTGCTCAAAGTCCCAAGAATTTTTTCTGGTATGCAGCTCTCAGTTAGATTTACCACGTCAGAGTCTTCCCGGGCATTTTTTTCTCATCCTCGGTAAATTGCGAAGGGAAGCATCCCATGTTAGCTGGGCTAGCATTTGTGCCAAGTCAAAAAAGTACTTCACCATTTGCTTGCTATTCCTTGAATCCAGCGTTGAAGTGCAGATAATCCTCATGTAGTCTTGGTAGATACGCACTTGACTCCAGGTCCCTCCACGTAGAAGTTTGCAAAGGCGTCTCGCCGTTGTCTCGGTTGGTGCCATGAATCCGAATAGGAGCGAAATCACCGGTCCACTCACTCATTTACACAAGGCATACGTCAGTGTCCGTGTGCGGCTTCTGGCTTCAGCGATGAGCGAAATGAAAAGAAACCCTTGTGGGAGGGAGGGTAACGTAGGAACGTGAAGGCCCGATGTACTAGAAATGAATCTAAGAAGAGGTTCAAATGGGCCTAGTTGGTTCATAATCTTCGACATTGTTATTGCGCTACTCAAGGTTTACACAGACAAGAACGACACATACAGACAGGGCGCAAACTATCAACTGATTTTATTGCGTGAGAAGTTCGTTTTATATGAACCGTTAAGATGAAAAGACACAAAAACAAGTAGCTTCATGAAGATGAGTCGTCTAATCTTCTTCTGCGGACAGGCATGCGTAGAGGACGAAGTCTTTTCACTTCCTTCGTCGGGTAATCTGGCGGCGCATTGTTACAAGTGCGCCTGTACGTTTTTTGCGTAAACCATGTCATGCAAGCCATTGCTTGATAGCACCTCTGTCATCCTGCGATCCAAAGATAAAATGCAAAGGGAGCTATATGAAGCATTTTGCATGACGTCTGAGAAGGAAGGCACTTGCGTAAGCGACCCTTCGGTAGCGCTGACGAAGCGAGAGATAAACTTTTTAAGGAAGTGAAAAGACTCCGTCCTCTACGCATGCCTGTCAGCAGAAGAAGATTAGACAACTCATCTCTATGAAGCTACTTTTTTGTGTTTTTCATCATTACAGTTCATATAAAACGAATTTCCGACGCAATAAAATCAGTTGATAGTTTGCGCCCTGTCTGTATGTGTCGTTCTTGTCTGTGTAAACCTTGAGTAGCGCAATAACAATGCCGAAAATTACGAACCAACAAGGCCCATTTGAAGCTCTTCTTAGATTCATTTCCAGTGCATCGGGCCTTCACGTTCCTATGTTACCCCCCTCCCACAAGTGTTTCTTTTCATTTCGCTCATCGCTGAAGCCAGAAGCCGCACACGGACACTGACGTATGCCTTGTGTAATGGAGTGAGTGGACCGGTGATTTCGCTCCTATTCGGATTCATGACACCAACAGAGACAATGTCGAGACGCCTTTGCAAACTTTTGCGTGGAGAGACCTGGAGACAAGTGCGTATCTACCAAGACTACATCAGGGTTTTCTGCGCTTCAACGCTGGACTCAAGGAATAGCAAGCAAATAGTGAAGTACTTTTTTGACTTTGCAGAAGTGCTAGGTCAGCTAGCATGGGATGCTTCCCTTCGCAATTTACCGAGGAGGATAAAAAATGCCCGGGAAGAGTCTAACATGGTATATCTAACTGGGAGCTGCATACCAGAAAAATTTTTTGCGACTTTGAGCAAGGGACCGAAGTACGCTATCCAGCTTACCGCAACGTCACTCCAACTCTTAGGTATGTCCCATGCAATAGCCAACAAAGCCGACAAGGAAAAAATAGATGCATGCAAACTGGAGGCGCAAAAGTGCATAGAAAGGGAAGTCACTACATCGTGTCCTCGCTTGCACCCGGGAAGAGTTGTGAAATTCCTTCGAGAAAACGACTTGAAGCTTCTGATGTCAGATAAAACAGAACAGTTTGCTGTCATTGATGCAGGACTGTAGAAAAGGAAAGCAACAGAAGCGATACTGAAGAACTTCAAGAGAGGAAAACCTGAACGAAAGAAGACCAAAAGCCATTCGAAGAGAAGCATTTCAGCTTTGTGAGTCCATGGGCTTAGAAATACTAGCAAATGGCATAAAGGAATGCAAGACATTGTGTTTGAATGTCTTCTTCTCGGTAAACAGGCATAAGCAGGGCAATCTGCTCAGTGGGCACGCCAGCTGGCCACCTGTGAGCATGTCAAACCCGTTTCACCTTTTTGTGCAGATATTTCTGCTAGCCACGACAGCCAAGTCCAGCGCATCACAGGATATGATACGCTTTGTCAACGCTGCGCCTAGCCCCGACGGAGACTGCGCACAAGATTGGCCGCTCTTTCAAGACCACTGGGCATCACTGCGTCCAGCCCCATCAACATCGGCAGCGAAGGATATAAAAAGATAGCCCCATCCGAAGATCTTCAGTGGGCACGCCAGCTGGCCACCTGTCAGCATGTCAAACCCGTTTCACCTTTTTGTGCAGGTTAGTTGTCAAACTTCTTCTGTTAGGACCAGTAATCGTTGTTTCATCCAGCTGACGTGCCCCCACAGTGTTCTTGTGATTTTTTGCAAAATTCAAAATCTGTTCTCCTTGCTCATGCTATGTGGTGACATAGAATCCAACCCTGGGCCTACGACAGAAGAAATGCTGATTGAAATACTTGAGGGCCAAAAGAACATTCAGAAAGGCTCGATGAAATTGAGGCAAAACTAGAAAAAGTCGAAGCCACATCTTCAGCTATAACCGAAGTTGGTACAAGGGTTTCTGGCCTTGAAAGAAGTTTTCAATATCTCCAGAGCAAGCTTATCGACTTGGAAAACCGTTCCAGACGAAATAATGTTCTTGTTTTTGGCATTGCTGAGGTGGCTGAGGAGACACCTGAAGGCCTTACCTCGCGCGTAGTTGAGGGCGTGTTTAAAAAGAAGCTAGGCATAACTGTGTCATCAACTGAACGGATACATCGCATCGGTCGAATACAGCCGGACAAACCCCGACCTATAATCCTAAAGCTTATCGATCATCGCGAGAAGTTCCGCATTATGCAGAATTGCTTTAAGTTAAAAGACAGTGGTATCTCGATTTCTGAAGATTTCTCGGCAGCGACGCGTCAGAAGAGGAAGAAACTATGGGACAGCACATCGGAAATTAGGAAAACTGGAAGGAAAGTTAGATTGGTGTATGATAAGATAAAGGTTGACGGTGAGCTGTTTAATGGGACGACACTGCAAATATAAGAATTCCAGTTGGTAAACGCCCAGACCCCAGCAAGAAATCACCGACACAATGAACTAATAGTGACCCCCCCTTACATTTTCAGTGCTTGAACCTAAACGCTCGGAGCGGACTAAATAAATTGGATGATGTAGAAAGCATAACAATAGGACACAAACCACATATTTTAATTATAACAGAAACTTGGTTACACCCTGAGGTTCACGATTTCGAAATAACACCACCAGGATACCGCATACTCCGTAAAGACAGAAGTTCTAGGGGTGGCGGAGTTGCAATAATGTTTAAAGAGTCATTGCAAGTAGTTAGGTTGCCCGACATACCTGAAATTGAGTGTGTTGTTGCTAAGATTTGTTTAAGGGAACTGAACCTTATCATAGGAGCATTTTATAGGCCTCCTAACTTCGATAATATCTTCTTCGAAAAACTTAATGATTTGCTTTCTGAGTGCAAAAAAAATCTCACCCAACATCTTAATCGGCGGCGATTTTAATATTCCGGCCATTGACTGGGAAAGCGAATTTCCTGAACCTCTGTCCAAATCAGCAGAGCCCTTCGTCGACATAATTCTTTCCATAGTTTAACCCAGCTTGTAAAGCAGCCCACACGCATTCAGAACGACTCAGCGCCCATTTTAGATTTATTTCTTTTATCCGATGGACTACTTTGTCGTGGTCCAGAACTGCACATCGTGGAAGGCATATCAGACCACAAGATGATATGCTTAGCCTTCCAACTAAACATTGTTCCTAACTGCAGGAAGCATAAACGTGCTTTTCCAAATTTTTCACGTGCCGATGACGTTGGCGTTCTGGATGCGTTGGACGGCTCCTTTTCTAACTTCCACTCTCTTTCCGAGACATGTCGGGTGGACCGCTTATGGTTAATTTTTAAGAGTTTGGTGTTAAAGTGTATAAATGATTTCGTACCATGTACTCAAAAAATTGTACATAACACAAATCCCTGGATGTCCAAAGAGATTGTGCGCTTAAAGCGGAAAACAAAAAGACTTAGAAAACAAATCAGGAAGTCTCCCTCTCCTTCTAATATGCTCAAGCTTTCAGACATGCACCTTAAGCTGAAGGGATGCATAAGAAAAGCAAAATATAATTATCATCATGTAACCATGAAAACTTTCCTTGTCTCATCCCCTGCCAAGTTCTGGCGGCATTTTAAACCCAGAAAAGACCAATTCTGTAGTATGTATATCGACGGTGCGACTGTGACTGACAAGTCCCATATTGCGAACGCATTCAACAAATTTTTCTGTTCCATATTTACATTTGATGACGGCAAAAGACCATATTTTGCATGCCATGGTAACTCCGCTATCAGTGATGTATCCATATCAGAACAAGGCGTCTCATCGCTTTTACTGAACATCGATACAAAAAAGGCACACGGAACTGACGGGATCCCAAACGCCTTCCTGTACAGGTACGCAGAGTGGTGCTCCAAATACTTATCTGTTATTTTTAGAATATCCCTATCTCAAGCAGGGCTTCCAGTTGACTGGAAGTATGCGAAAATTACGCCCATACCGAAAGCGGAAAACAAATCACTTCTAGCATCCTATAGACCAATTTCTCTATTGAGCACAAGCGCTAAAATAATGGAACATATTATTTTCAAACACATATCTTCTTTCCTGGAGGAGCACAACTTAGTCGATTCCCGACAGCACGGCTTCCTCAGGGGCGTATCTACGGTCACGCAACTTATAGAGGCAGTGCATGATTTTGCAGCAGCACTCGATAAACAAAGCCAGATCGATATTATTTTTTTAGATTTTGAGAAAGCTTTCGACTGCGTGTCCCACCCAAAGCTGCTATTAAAACTGCGAACCATACTCAAGAACGACACATTGTTTGCATGGATAGCAGCTTATCTCTCCTGTAGAGGCCAATGTGTGGGAATTGATGGAGTGTGCTCGAGCTATATGTCTGTCCAGTCGGGTGTTCCACAGGGATCTGTTCTTGGGCCCCTTTTCTTCCTAGTTTTTATTAATGATATTGCTAGTGTAGTACCCGTGAAAATAAAACTTTTTGCTGATGATTGTATTATTTATCAAGAAATTAAAAACTCGAATGACCAATCTCAAATAGCTCAAATAGAAAACTGGTGCTCAACGTGGCAGATGAAAATAAACAGGAAGAAAACGGTAACAATGACAGTAAGACGCAAAAGAAAACCCCTGCTATTTCCCTATTCCGTCAATGGACACCCTCTATCTTCCGTTAAAAGCTGTAAATACTTAGGTGTAATCCTCATCTCAGATCTCAGATGGAATGAACATGTTTCATACATTACAAAAAAGGCTATGCAGAAACTAGGTTACATGAGAAGAACCCTGCGCAATTCTACACAAGAGATAAAACTCCTTGCCTTCAAAACTTTTATCAGACCCGTTCTTGAATACGCTTCTGTAGTCTGGGATCCGTGCACACAATTAAACATTGCCAAACTCGAAAGCATCCAAAAAAAGGCCGCTCGATTCATCTATAACTCATATAGTTGGCGTACCTCAGCAACTGCTCTCATGGAAAAAGCTAATTTAGAACCATTACAATTGCGACGGTATTTTGAACGAATGAAATACATGCATCTACTCTACAATAGTAAGCTAGGTATAGATAGTAGCATTTATATCGAACATGTTATACGGCGATGTACACGATCAAACCATTCCAAAAAAGTAAAAGAATATATGTGCCGAACAGATACCTTTCAAAATTCCTTTTTTCCGAGAACCGTCCGTCAGTGGAACGCTTTGCCTTGTGTCACTGTGGAATGCCCGACTGTCAAATCTTTCTTATCAAAATTGAAGTGCATAAGTTAACTCAACCTAAGCGTTTTTGGTTCCCGCTATTGATATTGCTCTGTGGTTGTGATTATTGTCATTGCTGATGGATGAGCGTATGTCTACCGTTAGTGTTTATTTACTAAAGCGTGCTATTGATGCCAGTGTTCTTGTGTTATGTGCCAGTGTTGTTTCTATATGCCTGAACAGCGCGAGCTTGTACAAAGCATTTTTCTTTCTTATTTTTGTTTTTTCTCGGTGTTAATCTGCTCAAGCAGGCGGATGACACCACTGTTATCATTATCATATCTTGTAGTGCTTTTTTGTACTTTCTCCACCATGTATGCTCACTCCTGCCAAGGCCTTCTGCGAAGGCTGGCAGTACCTCTGAAATAAAATAAATAAACAATTGTGGAAGATAGAGGTACGTGGCAAAAAATATTGGCGAGCTTCCCGCAGGAAAACCTGAACAAACTGTCCATCATAAACCCTTTTCTAGTCAAGAATTCGGGAGAGGTGATCGCGTTTCTGCAAGAGGAGCAAAAGGTATCTTGCTTGTCGATTGATGTAAAGGACTTATTCTACAATACTCAACAGAAACATTTACTTGATGTGGCGGAAGAAGCAATTGCTGAATATGGTGAAGTGAAATTTATGAATGAAAGCGGTGTTAGCACCTTGGATTTTGTGGCTCTCATAGCGAAGTACTTGTCTTCTCTGTTCATCGAGTTCGGCGAGGATGTGTAAACCCAGAAAGAAGGGATCTGTATTGCAGTTGCATAGCCCCTGTGCTCTGTGACTTGTTCCTGGCCAGAGGAGACCGACTGCTTGCTGAAACCTTGAAGCCACTCGGTGTCGTTAAATGTTTCAGGTATGTTGATGATTTCTTATTCCGCTCTCGTCAGGGAGGCGTGACGGATAGCTTCATAGATGACATCTTGGAGCAATTTGAAAAAGTGGACCCTGGACTTGAGTTTACGCATGAGGTCCCGAAGGGCATAACCCTGCAGTACCTCGATATCTCCATCTCAGAGGGGCAACATTTATGCTGGCAATTCAAATGTAGAAGTGAAAAGGGACTGTTGCCGTTTGATTCGGTGCACTCGAAGCTCAGAAAGCGCGGAATTGCGTCAGAAAGCGCGGAATTGCGAAGTCTTTTTTCATCCAGGCAGTGAAAATGTCCTGTCATCACAAAGTTAGTGACAGCATAAACTTGCAAGCTGAACGCCTGAAAGCAGCGGCCTACCCCACACAGATGCTTGTATCAGTGGCTGATAGTGTTCTAAAGACAGTCGAAAAAGGGAAACAAAAGGGCAAAAAAGAGCGGGACAAAAATAAGAGGCCGGTTGTATTGCCTTATGTACATGCCGTCTCGCATAGGCTTAAGAAAGTTGCAGAAAGGCATAATGTGGCAGTTGTGTTCTCTGCGCCAAACAAACGGAGAAGCTTGTGTGCTAACGTGAACAGCCCACAGCCAAGCCGGCCGCGGCGGTCGAATTTCGATGAAGGCGAAACTCTAGAGGCCCGTGTGCTGTGCGATGTCAGTGCACGTTAAAGAACCCCAGGTGGTCGAAATTTCCGGAGCCCTTCACTACGGCGTCTCTCATAGCCTGAGTCGCTCTGGGACGTTAAACCCCATAAACCAAACCAAACCACAGCCAAGGAATAGTGAGAGCACGTGTGGGGTCAAGCACGCGACCAAGTTTGTGGCATGTAACTTCGGAGTCGTGTACAAGATACCGTAATCATGTGGCAGAGCATATGTCGGTCAGACGGGACGATGAACGGCTCCGGGAGCATCGCAGGTTATGCGGCTTGACTCCCGCGTCGGGTAATATGGCGGCGCATTGCTCCAAGTGCAAAAACTGCAAGCCATTGCTTGGTAGCACCACTGTCATCCTTTGATCCCAAGATAAAATGCAAAGGGAGCTATATGAAGAATTTTGCATTACGTTTGAGAAGGAAGGCACTTGCCTAAGCGACCCGTCGGTAGCGCTGACGAAGTGAGAGATAAACTTTTTAAGGAAGTGAAAGACTCCGTCCTCTACGCATGCCTGTCAGTAGAAGATTAGACAACTCATTTCCATGAAGCTACTTGTTTTTGTGTCTTTTCATCTTAACAGTTCAGATAAAACAAATTTCCCACGCAATAAAATCAGTTGATAGTTTACGCCCTGTCTGTATGTGTCGTTCTAGGCTGTGTAAACCTTGAGTAGCGCCATAACAATGTCGATGATTACGAACCAACTAGGTCCATTTGAAGGCATTCTTATATTCATTGTCTTTTGTGACTGTTTTTTTTCATGAATGTGGAGCGACGGACGTCCACCTAAAAACAGCGCGTAAACTTAAAATTCTGTGTGAAGCTCGGCAAAACAGCCACACAGACGTATGAGCGCCTTCGAGACGCTTACAGCAACGAGGCATTATCGCAGGCGCGAGTTTCGAGTTGCACAAGAGGTTCGTTTCGGGGAGAACGTCGGTGAAAGACGACACAAGGCAGGGGCGCCCTTCAACCTCACGCAATGAAAACAACGTGGCTCAGATCAGGAAAATCGTACAACAAGACCGCACCATTACACTCCGCATGCTATCAGATGCTTTCGACTTTAGTAAGACAACATGCCAACAAATTTTGCTTGAGAACTTGGGGAAACGAAAGCTGAATGCCAGAGTTGTGCCGCACTCCCTCAAACAAGACCGGAAGTATTTTGAAACAGCGCAACAAAGGCGGGACGTGGAAACTGAGGTGTAAAGACAAACATGCGCTGACTAACAACTGGGTTTATTGAAAAAACACACAAAATATATACAGAGTTAGGAAAGATTAATCGCCACCATAGTCAACTCATGCCACATGTGACGCCAGATATCCAATCTGCCCTTCGGAAAGGGCGACCGATGGGCAACTAATGCACGTTGCGCCTTTCTCACGTATAAGAAAAGCTTCAAAAACTTCTCGCGTCATCTTATCACAATGGCGAAACACGATATTGGTGTTCTTATAGTTGGGGGTACATTTGCATTTCTTGCAACGGAATGCACCTTTAGTGAGAGGGTCTCCTTCTGTTTTTCTTTTTTCGTACTCTTTTTCGTGTTTGCATTTGCACCTTATGCAGTGGACCGCCACGTGTGACAGGGGGTCTTTTTTTCTGGTGTTCTCATGTTCCATGAGTCGCTTGTTGATGCATCTTCCTGTTTGGCCAATATATGTGGCGCCACACGAGAAGGGAATTTGGTATACTACCCCTACCTCGCAAGGTACATAAGGGGAAACATGGCGCACCTGACAAGCCCTTTTGTTTCCCTCCTGCCTCTGCCTTACCTGTCTACACATTCTGCCTAATTTCTTCGGGGCAGAAAATACGACGTCAACGCCATATCTGCCTGCCACTTTTTTGAGCCCATGGGACATGCTGTGCGCATATGGAACCACTGCCGGCCTTTTATTTTTATTTTTATTTTCATTTCTTGCACTCGGCCGAGCCCCATACTTCACGTGCCTAAGCAATTTCTCCGCTGCCCTGGAAATGAGGTGAGCCGGATAGCCATTCGCGCATAATCTGTTTGATTGGGCTGCATTGCTCTCCCCAATCATTTCATGGCAGGACTTCTTGAGTGAAGATTGGAGGCACGACAAGATAATGCCTTCTTTTATAAGCTTGGAATGACCTGACCTGAAGTTTAACAAGGGCTTGTCTTTACACCTCAGTTTCCACATCCCGTCTTTGTTGCGCTGTTTCAAAATGGATACGTACCAACTTGCCCAAATTTCTGCTTTACTGAAGACCGGAAGGACACGCGGGCATCAGTGAGCGCTGATTTGCTCTCCGAGGCAGAGAATGATGCTGCATACGTCGACAGCGTCATTGCTGAAGACGAAACATGGTGTTTTCAATACAGTCATCAAATAAAGAGGTAGAGTGCCCAATGGCGGTCCGCAAGCTCTCCGGCGTCGAGAAAGGTGCTGCGGCAGAAGACCAAAACAAAGACGATGCTGATAGTTTTTTTTCGATGCCAAAGGTGTTATACTTCAGGAGTTAGTCGCACAAGGGCAGATGGTGAATCAGGAGTTCTATATCCGCGTGCTCCAACACATGCGTGATGCACTGCGACGCCGTCGCCCTGACTTATGGGCATCTGGACAAGGCAGCCTTCTCCACGATAACACAAGGTCGCACACTGCTCTCAGCGTGACAAAATTTCTCTCCAAGCATAGCATTCCTATACTTCCCATCCGCCATACTCTCCTGACCTCTCCCACGCGATTTTTTCCTGTTTCCTCGTGTGATGAGAGCCCTAAAAGGTCGCTGGATGGGGAGCGTGGAGGCTATTCAAGACGCCACGAAAAAGGAGATGACAGCCCTGCCAAAAGAAGCGTTTTCCAACTGTTTCCAAGACCTCAAGAAGCGTTGGAAGCTGTGCATTGACTGCAAGGTAGACTGTTTCGAAGGGGTGCTGCACAAATAATTTCAATGTTAAACGAATTTTGTTTTAATATGGACTAAGTCTCGGAGCTTTACGGGCAACTGTTGTATATATGTTCCGGTATTTTCACATGAGACTATTCTACACTCTGTTTCTGCGATGCCTACATGACTGCTGAGGTTTCTACAGAGTCAAATGGCTTCTCGGAATCAGCGAAGGCTATATAACGAGTTTTATTCTGCGCATTTCTCTATTACCTCATTTATAGTGTAGCGCCACCACATGGAGTGGCGCTTTGGAAAATGAAAAGGTGACAGGCACGCACTGGGGAGAACATTGAAGGCTCAGTGGCAGAGTAGAAGCGTTGCTCGCTGGCCGTGGCCGCTCATAGGAACTCAAGCAGGGCCGGAATAAGAAACACGGGGGCCTTGGGATAATACACATGCAGGCCCCATTTTCCAATAATGACTCCCTTCCCCCCCGGTCACCTGCTACGCTACTGGAAATATGCTATGTTTCATTTAATTTCCACCAAATTAAAAAGAATGAAGTGCGATCAACGGGATTATTAATAATGTTATTAATATACGGAAAACAACAAAACTTGCTTGAAACGCGTGCTGTTGTAAAAACCAAAACATTCACTTTGTGATTTATCTGCATTCTGTTTTCAGCAAAAGCTAGGCTTGAAAAAAGTTAAGTGCACTCAAGACGAACAAGAACATAGAGAAGACAACACAGCTCAGATGTCGATCCTTCTGAAGCTAGGCTTTGTTTGCATCACTAAGTTAAATCCCGTGAGGAGACGCATGGTTGTATCCAAAACATTATTAAAATTCAAGCATCAGACTGCAGTAATCGTTATACGCATTACTCTATAAATATGCAATAGATATATACAATACTTAATGCAATATAAACACCATAAAATGCGCTAGAATACAGAAGAAAATTACGAAGTGTAATTACAAAGCATTATTTGAAAATATTTTCGTTAAAGGCAACACAAGCAAGGACTGCACCACATAAACGTGGCACTATGAAAACAACAAAAATACAGTTCTCTATAAGCACGCTAAATCTCGCAAGAAGAACAAACAAGATATGAGCAACGAAGATTTGCATATCCTGAATTACACTGCTCAGCGTTTCATTGGCAACGTGGAGGCTGGGAGGCGACACAATGGACTTATTGGAACTATTCACGTATAGCGCAAACAGTTCTCTTTTAAAATGGCATCTTTCGCGTCTTCGCATTGGCGAAATCAGATATAGTCTGTTCGAAACATAGATCGCGGAGGAGGTCACTTTCAATGGACATGATAGCAAGCGAGTTCACCTTGTCGTCAAGGGAGCTCGTAAAAAGGTGATTTTTTATCAGCGACAACTTGGAAAACGATCGTTCGGTCTCACAGTTTGACACGGGTATGCTTAAGTACATTCTCATAGCAATAGAAAGGTTCGGAAACACATCAATAAGATTTCTTTCGTGCAGCAACTTCATTATTCCCAGGGGAATTGTGTCCTGACACACAGAGTTTTGAAGAAAGTTCGTGAACTGAACGACTTAAGCCGGAAATGCTGGCTCGAAATCATTTTGGTAGGTTTTCACCAACTTCTCAGCCTGCTGTGCCAGAGAGGCCTCACTCCAAACTTTTGTCAGCAATTTTAAGAATCCGAACCTTTCGCAGGGTTCAGTGTAGCAGCCTTTCGTACTCGCAAAGCAGAGCCTAGACTGTCAAGTACAAAATTGTAGGCCTCTACGATAAACTTTTTTCTTCTTTGTAGCGCACTATCGCCTTTTCCGTCCGGGTGCTTACTCAAAACGATGCGTTTGCCCTCATCCTGATAACATTGATTGGTACTTAGCGTGCATGCTCTCTCTTCAAAGGTGTCAAAGAGAGGTCGCAAAGAATTAACGAAGCCTTCTAGAGGGCTCAGCAGGTCTACAGCAGTTGAAATGTCTAGGCCTAGTTTCTGAAGGGCTACGCTCTTTTTATCAAAGCGCTCCAAGATATCACCCCAGAAAACCCCATGAATGCAGTCTCTAGCTTTGTGATTTTCTTGAAGAGAGAGTGCGCTTCGTTCCTAGTGTCACCGTTTTCTTCCTCGTTTCTTGATATAACTTCAAGGCAACAGAAGACTGCATTGAATTTTTTCAGAATGACCTTACATAATTCAGCGTGTCTTGACCAGCTGGTCTCAGGGAGACTTTTTAAAACAAGCTGGTGGCCAGTTCCGCCCAAGCTGTCCAAAAGATACCTATATCGCTTAGGTGAGGCAGCGGAGAATACATACAGTCTTCGAATTACAGTGAAAAATTTGGCTGCCTCAAGGCAACTGTCAACGCTACACGCACCAACTAAGTTCAGTGAATGATCAGCACATGGGACGTAGACTGCCTATTTGTTCAGATGTTTGATTTGAGCTTGCAGTCCTTTGCATTTTCCTAATATGTTGCTCGCATTATCATAAGCTTCGCCCCTACAATCATCAATTGAGATGCTATTGGTCGTCAACAGGGACATCACGGTATCGAAAAAAATACAAGCTGGTATGCGACTCGATTGGAACAAATCCAAGAAAGCGTTCGTACACTTTCCCATTTAAATAGTATCGTAAAACAACTGACAGCTGATACAACGTGCGTAAGGTATGAAGTCGAATCAACAATTAAAGAGAACTATTTTGCACGTTTCACTTCGTCAGGGAGACGCTTCTTGACAGCCTTTGCCATATTCTCGATAAATTCATCAGAAATGGTTTTTGACAGATACGATGGGTGACGTTTTCCTTTGTTCCCGTAGCGTTTGAAGTGCTCCTCTAGAAAGGGATCAAACTTGGCAATGGCCTCAAGCACTCCCTTATAATTGCCATTTCTCGGTGAACCAAAAATCTCCTCACTGCCCCTAAACGCTGGGTTGCGCTCAGCTAGAAGCTTAACTACAACGATATGCGCTTCAACACTTCTGTCCAGTAAACGGTCTGAGTGACAAGATGCTTAACCTGCTCCTTGTCAATTGTGCTGCTCGAGTTAGAGCGGGCGAGCCATGCTGCCACGCAGTTCCGGTGCTCGACGCTATTTTCATGTGCGCAAACCTTTTCTTCTGCACTTTTCTTGTCGGTTCTCGATTTTTCTAGTCGGAAAAGCCGTGCGTCGCGAAAGCACTGGGTTGCTTGAAATCGAAAATAGTTTTCACATGAAACAGAAAACGGAACCTTTGGTCTCCGAGTACATTAACCGGTGTCGCTCGTACGCCTTTCGCACGAAAAGATGAGGCCACAAATAGTGTTTTTGAGTTTTGTACTTCTTTTCGAAAGATGGAAAAATTTCTGCCCGATTTTGAACACACAATGGGCCTTTCTCATGGCATACACTCCGAAAGCTGTCAGTAATAACGTCCGGCCACTTAGAAGGGTCACTTCGGAGAATCTCGCAACCTACCTCTTGCTGCGGGGGTGTCTGTACTTATTTGTTGCCGCAACGAGAAGCCGTCTCATTCGTCCTCTCGAGGCACACTTTGTGGGTCGGAACGTAATTATTTGAAGCGAAACTAACCGGAAACCAGCGAGTCGGTTCTTGGAGTGCTGTTTCCTGGCACTCGTCAGTTGAAGGAGGCTCATCGGGGAGGTTTGGCACCTGTTGATCAGCAGTAGTAGAAATCGGGCGTGGCGGACCGGACTCCTGGAGCTCTGTGGCAGGTGCCCGGGCGAGTAGCATAGACGTTGCCGACTTTGGAGCAGGACAGGGCTCGTTTAGCGTCGATTGCTTAGAAATATGGACGACCGAGGTTGGCACCGTTTTCACAGGATCCAGACAACCAAGATGAGCCAAACCTTGCTTCTTGTCAGGAAACCGTGCTGATGGAGTTGGCAAGTCCTCCACAGAAGCACAGTCGGGGTACATTTGGGAGTTTCACACGGTCTCTGGGTAGAGCGATCATAATGCTCCGCGGAAGCTGCATTCAGTAGGTACTTTGCCATCTTTCGCAACTTCTTTTCACGCTCTTCTCTAACTTCACCATTCGTTTAGACGCACCACTTTGATGCTTCCTACCGAGCATTTTCGCATGAATGGATGCTAATTGTTCACCTTGCAGACAGTCAACACCGCAAACGTGAGGCCACAGCTTGGCCGATACAAAAAGGAGTATGGACTCATTACTCAGCAAGAGTAATTTCGTTAGTATTTAATTACTTTTGCGTGCAAATACTGCTCCATAACAATTAATCATAGCAGCAGCAGTTGTGGCCTCGGGAACACGCTCTAAAGTTTTCTGCTCTGTACAGGTCCCATGTACACAGCTGATCTACCAAGCCATCACTTGTCCCGCACCCTGGGTCTGGCCTGAGCATGGTTTACTGCCAACATCGGTGGACAGATAAACTTCTCGGGTGCCACAAGCAACTCACCGGATACGCCTTCTGCCGTTTCTGCGCCTGCGTGGAAACTGACCATAAAATCTTCTGCCGCCGGACCCCCAGCGTCATAGCAGCAGCAGCAGTTGTGGCCTCGGCAACACGCTCTAACGTTTCCTGCTCTGTACAGGTCCCATGTGCACAGCTGATCTACCAAGCCATCACTTGTCCCGCACCCTTGGTCTGGCCTGAGCACGGTTTACTGCCAACATCGGTGGACAGATAAACTTCTCGGGCGCCACAAGCAACTCACCGGATACGCCTTCTGCCGTTTCTGCGCCTGCGTGGAAACTGACCATAAAATCTTCTGCCGCCGGACCCCCAGCGTCATAGCAGCGGCAGCAGTTGTGGCCTCGGCAACACGCTCTAAAGTTTCCTGCTCTGTACAGGTCCCATGTGCACAGCTGATCTACCAAGCCATCACTTGTCCCGCACCCTGGGTCTGGCCTGAGCATGGTTTACTGCCAACATCGGTGGACAGATAAACTTCTCGGGCGCCACAAGCAACTCACCGGATACGCCTTCTGCCGTTTCTGCGCCTGCGTGGAAACTGACCATAAAATTTTCTGCCGCCGGACCCCCAGAATCATAGCAGCAGCAGTTGTGGCCTCGGCAACACGCTCTAAAGTTTCCTGCTCTGTACAGGTCCCATGTGCACAGCTGATCTACCAAGCCATCACTTGTCCCGCACCCTGGGTCTGGCCTGAGAACGGTTTACTGCCAACATCGGTGGACAGATAAACTTCTCGGGCGCCACAAGCAACTCACCGGATACGCCTTCTGCCGTTTCTGCGCCTGCGTGAAAACTGACCATAAAATCTTCTGCCGCCAGACCCCCAGAATCATAGCAGCAGCAGTTGTGGCCTCGGCAACACGCTCTAAAGTTTCCTGCTCTCTACAGGTTGGTACAACTGTTTTTCAAACAGTTTATTTCAGTTTTTGGTTTTTGAACCACGGCTGCTGCTGCTGCTACTTGTACTGTAGTTCATTTTGTATCGCGCCGCTTGTTTGACACTGTACCGTTGTGTATTTGCCTTTCCGTTTTTTTCTTCTTTCTTGGCTACACGTAACCATTTCTCGCCATGAAGGATGATATGAAAGCCGAACTAGCAAAGATGAAACAGGAAATCAGACAGGAAGTCAAGGTTTTCCGCGAGTCGATGGAAAGAGACTTGCGTAGCGAAATCCGTGATCTTAAGAGTGAACAAAAAAATATAATCCAAAGCCTTGACTTCGCCCATGGAACAATAGATGACTTAAAAAAAGAAACTGGACGATGAAGTTGCTAAAAACCGACAGAAAGCTGCTGAAAATGAGGCACTTCAAGCGAGGCTCACGTTGATGGAGGCCAAATTGAAAGATCTTGAAAATCGGCAAACCCACTCTGAACAGTACTCAAGAAAAAATAACCTTGAGATACAGGATGTGGCTAAAAGTGAAGATGAATCGGTCACTGATATTCTCGCGAAGATTGGTGATGCTGTAAAAGAACCAATTACTGAGAATGACATTGAGGCTTGCCACCGTGTGCCCACACGAAACCCTGATAAAGCAAACATCATCGTACAGTTCCAGTCACGCGCTAAACGCCACAACGTCCTCGGAAAAGCAAAAAAGACTCGTTTCACAAACAGCACCATCGCCCTGAACACTTCAGATCATACCTACATCAAAGAACACCTATGCCCAGTACTTAAGAAGCTTCTAGCGCTGACTGTCAAGAAAGAGTACGAAAATAGATGGAAATCCGTCTGGACGAGCAACGGAAAGATCTTCGCAAAACAAGCCGATGGCATGCCGGCTTTGCAGATCCTTACTGAACTTGACATCGACAAAATCTTTTCCGCCCAGGCTAGCGTAGCGTCCTCATCCAATGATAATGAGTAAAGTGTGTGCAGGCTTAGTTGCTTGTACAGACGGAAAAAAAAAGAAGCCAAAATGGATTATCGCGAACTGATCTTACCATCAAATCTCAACCTTCAGCATCGTTTTTGTGAATCGGTCTTGCATATTAACGCACGTTCGGCTAAACATAAAGATGATATCATCCTTCTTTTGCAGCAATTTTCTCTTAAGTTTGATGTGATAATGATGTCAGAGACTTGGTATTCAAACAATTGTCCTGTGTTGGAAATAGATGGGTACGAGACCTTTTTTTTTTAATCGCTTAAACCGACGAGGTGGTGGTGTTGCGATACTTGTTTCGGCTCAGAAGAAATGTGAAATTTTGACAGATTTCAGTATGGTGACTGATGATTTTTAAATGCTGACAATTCAAAATGAAAGCCAAGTAATTTCTGTTGTATACCGCCCACCAAACGGTAACATTATGCGCTTTCTAGATTTATATGAATCTTCTTTAAACTTCGTCTCAAAAAATAACATGATATTGGTTGGTGGGGGTGATTTCAACATCAATGTCTTAGAAGATAGCCATCCTGCACGTGAATTTAATATACTACTGGTTTCGTCTGGTTTCGCAAATGTAATTGAAACACCAACACGCATTACATGTTCCGCTTGTTCAGTACTTGATCTTTTAATAACAAACATTGATACTACAATAAACAGGGCAGGCACAATTTCATCCGACATCAGTGACCATTGCCCGGTTTTCCTTGCGCACTACGTAAATTCAATACCAAAGGAAAGGCGAAAGAAATGGTTCACTACTCAGTGCATCACTGAAAACAGTTTAGAGCTGTTCAAACAAGAAATATTATGCCAAGATTGGTCAATAGTAAAATCAAAAGGTAACGCGGATGAAGCTTACAATGAATTTATCAAGCTTTTCATGCTTGTCTATGAAAAATATTTCCCATTAAAAGCTCTTAAACGCTCTAAAAGAGCGAGGAAGCCCTGGGTGACAAAAGAGCATCTAAAAAAGATAAAAAGCAAAAACCGCCTTTATCAATCCTTTTTACGTACACGATTGGATACAACTTTGAAAGACTTAAAACCCTTCGGAAGAAGCGGAATGCGGAGCTGCGGCGTGCCAAGTTTTCATATTATGAACAAATCTTTGCTAATATCGCTGAACTGCGCATCAACGCTGCCTGGATAATAATGAATAGTGTTGTAGGCCGTGGAAGCAAAAATTCCCCGCCAGATACTTTAATGATAAATGGCCGTGAACTTGGCGGCAAGGAAGTTGCTGACTACTTAAATCATTTTTTCATTAATGTCGCTGACCCAATTCAAACGGAAATCGACCTCACCGAAAACAGAAATCACCGAGACACCATCATTGACAGCATATTCTTACAGCCAACCGATGGGTCTGAAATCCACAGTATAGTTATGGCTTTACGAAACATCAAGGCGTTAGGTACCGATAATATTCATATAAGACCCGTTAAATACGTCTTGAGCATAATAACGCCTGTACTTGTACATATATTTAACTTAGTAATAGAGTGCGGAAAATTTCCAGATGCAATGAACATAGCTAGAACGTCAGTTGTCTTTAAAGGAGGAGTTCGCAGCTTGCCAACAAATTATTGACCTATATCTATTCTTCCAGCCTTCTCGAAAGCGCTGGAAAAAATAATCTCTGTTAGAATAACTGGGTTCTTTGATAGACATAACGTTCTGAGTGACGTGCAATACGGCTTTAGGAAAGACAGGTCGAAGGAAATGGCTCTATTAGCAATAAAAGAAAATATTTTGCAAAACATAGAAAACAATATGTTCACACTTGCAGTTTTCGT
The DNA here is from genome assembly GCF_052857255.1 of Amblyomma americanum. Classification (NCBI taxonomy): domain Eukaryota; kingdom Metazoa; phylum Arthropoda; class Arachnida; order Ixodida; family Ixodidae; genus Amblyomma; species Amblyomma americanum. The sequence goes on from NC_135503.1 coordinate 167,962,585, forward strand.
AGATTTTAGAAAACCATTTGACTGCCTGAATCACCAAATTTTAATCAGTAAACTGCAATCTTATGGAATCCGCGGAAAGTGCATAGATTTGCTCAAAACATACCTTGAAAACAGAGCTCAGTTTGTGCACTTAAACAACCATAATTCAGTGATTCTACCTATTAGATATGGAGTCCCGTAAGGCAGCGTTCTTGGTCCGCTATTCTTCAACGCCTATATAAATTACATTGTAGACATAGATCATTCAACAGATTTTATCATCTATGCTGACGACAGCACTGTACTTATTTCTGGAACAAACATAGATAATTTAATACTGAAATGTAACGAAGTACTTGAAAAACTGTATGTTTGGTCTAAAGCAAACCACTCAAGATAAATGCTGTCAAAACAAAAGCAATGATTTTTTCGCACCAGGAATAAAGAAGTTAAAACGGACCTTACAATTATGTTCGAAACTCTAGAAATAGAAGTTGTTTACCACCACAAGATTCTTGGAGTATACTTCTCTTCTAGCTTAGGCTGGGATACTCATATCAAGTATCTATGTAAAAAACTGTCTTCAGTTACAGGAGCTCTAGCACACTGCCGCAGTATACTTCCTTTGAAAGCGAAACTTCAGATATATCAAGCATTATTTAACTCTCATCTAAATTATTGTACTTTAGTATGGGGCACAAAAACTAAAAGAAATTTAAACAGGCTTCTAGTAATACACAAGCGAAAAATTCGTCATATTGCCAATACGGAACCAATGGCCACTACAACAAGTACCTTTCAGGTCATTTGAAATACTTCGTATTGAGGATATTTATGAATTCCGACTATTGAAAACATTTTACTTTTCCTCCCTTACTACAATAAACCAACTAATGTCATTAGCATCACTGCAGCGCCGCGGCGCTAACGTACCCACAAGAAATAAAGATTTGTGGGAAATCCCACGGTTCCGAACTTTTTATAAGTATCAAGTGTTATCACATAACCTCCCACTTATACTAAACAAAAATACTCACACTTTAGGTTTGAATAGAAGAGGTTTGAGGTCTTGTTTTTTGTAATTGCTCTCCCCTGGTAATACTTTGCTTTGGTATGCTGTTTTGTTGCACCTTATATTTTTTTTGTTTCTTTTTTTCTGTTCTGTTCTTGTGCTTTTTTTCATGCAAATCAACTGTACAATGTTTTTTTTGCCACGTTTCTTGAAATGTGTTTTTTGTGTACTTTGTTTGATGTCTGACTTGTGTTATTTACCTGGTATAAGTTCAGTGCTCCGAATTCTGTACAAACCTTGTAATTACTGTTGCAAATTAGAGGTAAATGTCTGTTTTAATTATAATGTGTTTTTACTGATACTGCTATGTAATGGTCTTCTTGGCCTTAGTCAAGCTGCATGAGCAGCTTTTAGCCAAGGAGACCCTCCAATCACTTTCTGGAAAATAAACATTGAAATTACATTACTATATTACCAGCCCACAAAAGTAATGGAGTACCTTACAAATTTCCAATAAATGCAATTTAATTATTTTAAATTAAACTCAGTAATACAATTACAGCGATGTCGGCCTTCTAGTTATTTCCCTCTCATTATTCGGGTCGGCTGTCACTACCTGCCTTAAGTAGACGTCCTTTACCACTTCCAGCACCTCGCTGCCAATTGTGAACTGCTGTTCTCTTGCTAGATGGTTGAACATGACTTTGGTTTTCTGCATGTTAATTTTAGACCCACCGTCCTGTTCTGCCTGTCTAACTCATTGATCATGATTTGCAGTTCACCTTTTGAGTGGCCCAGCAAGACAATGTCATCAGCGAGTTGCAGATTTAGGTATTCTCCATTAACTCTTATCCCCAAGTGTTCCCGATTCAGGCCTTGGAATACCTCGTGTAAACAGGCGGTGAATAGCATTGGCGAGATCCGGTCCCCTTGCCTGACGCCCTTTTTTATTGGAAATTTATTTCGGACTTTATGAATGACTGTGATAGCTGTGCAGTGGCTATATATATATATATATATATATATATATATATATATATATATATATATATATATATATATATATATATATATATATATATATATATATATATATAATGTAACGTGAAGATGTGCACACCAAAAGGGAAAATATATTTACAGGGAAACAGCTTACAGCCACGCAGCCGAACAACCGGGCCCGCGAAGCCCAGCCGCAGAAACGCACTTCGTCCTCTTCGCGTTCCAAGCGCGAGCGCACCAAGCACGAGCGTTCCAAGCACAAGCACAACCGTAGCATAACTCCCGGCGGCAAAAGCACCGTCCCGGTGCTAAGTGGATGATGTAGCAGGCGTGTGGTACGGTTTGAGACGGACTACATGAACGACGTCAGTCAAAGGGCTAGTGGACGACGTCGGAGCATGAAGAGGTGTAATCTCGTAGGTCACGTCGGTCACCTGACGGAGAACTCGATAAGGGCCACTGTACTGACGTAGAAGTTTCTCAGAGAGACCTACACGGCGAGAAGGAGACCAAAGGAGGACGAGTGAGCCCGGCGGATAGTGTACTGGGCGATGCCGGCGGTCGTAAACTGAATTCTGGTAGGTCTGAGATGCGGTGAGCCGGTCTCGGGCGATTTCACGGGCCATAGTTGCTCGGGAGATGGCGTCACGTGCATACTCTGTGGTCGAGGCAGTAGAACTCGGTAGTAATGTATCCAATGGCAGCGCAGGATGCCGACCAAACAGAAGGTAGAAAGGAGAATAGCCGGTGGTATCATGCCGCGACGAATTATAAGCAAATGTTACATAAGGCAAGGCAACGTCCCAATCGCGGTGGTCGGGCGAGACATACATGGATAGCATATCGGTCAGAGTCCTGTTGAGGCGCTCGGTAAGCCCGTTCGTCTGGGGATGGTAAGCTGTAGTGAGCTTATGCTGCGTGCCACAGGACCGGAGGATATCGTCAACTACTCGGGACAAAAAGTAGCGGCCGCGGTCCGTCAGCAATTGGTGTGGAGCGCCGTGGTGAAGGATTACGTTCTGCAATAGGAAGTCGGCGACATCGGTTGCGCAACTTGTTGGTAACGCACGCGTGATAGCGTACCGGGTCGCATAGTCGGTCGCGACAGCAATCCAACGGTTGCCGGAGCAGGACGTCGGAAAAGGTCCGAGAAGGTCGAGTCCAACACGGTAGAATGGTTCGAGAGGTACGTCAATAGGCTGTAGAAGACCAGCAGGCAACGTTGATGGTCTCTTCCTGCGTTGACAGAGGTCGCAGGAGGCAACGTAACGCCGAACAGAGCGGTACAGACCAGGCCAAAAGAAGCGGCGTCGGACCCGATCGTATGTGCGGGAGACGCCGAGGTGGCCTGCGGTCGGTAGGTCGTGTAGTTCCGCTAGGACAGATGAACGGAGACGGTGGGGAACGACTAGCAGGAGCGGAGGTCCGTCAGGACGAAGGTTGCGGCGGTATAGGACGCCATCCTGAATGACGAACAGTTGCAATGAAGGATCTCGGCTGGCACAGTTGAGGCGATCAATGAGAATACGCAAGGAAGAGTCTTGTCGCTGCTCGTCCGCGATGTTAACCAGATCGGAGATAGCGAAGAGGCACGGGCCGAGGTCGTTGTCTCCAGGATCAGGCGGCTCTACAGGGTGCCGAGACAGGCAGTCGGCGTCTTGATGGAGACGCCCTGACTTGTAATGAACAGTGTAAGAATACTCTTGGAGGCGCAACGTCCAACGTCCGAGCCGGCCTGTGGGGTCTTTCAGTGAAGACAGCTAACAAAGGGCGTGGTGATCGGTCACTACGGAGAATGGACGGCCAAATAGGTACGGTCGGAACTTAGCTACAGCCCAAACAAGAGCTAGACACTCGCGCTCTGTAATTGAGTAATTTCGCTCAGCTGTAGAAAGGTGGCGGCTGGCATATGCAATAACGCGTTCTTGCCCTTGGTGACGTTGGGCTAGCACGGCGCCAATCCCATAACCATATATATATATATATATATATATATATATATATATATATATATATATATATATATATATATATATATATATATATATATATATATATCTTCCAGTATCTTGACATAAGGCTCCTCTGAACACTGATTCCGCCATGTCTCTAAGACTTCTGAGGTTTCCCCTGAGGGAAATGCTTTCTCTTAATCAATAAAGACTACATATATGGGTTGGTCATATTCTACGCATTTCTCTCACCTTATTGATAGTGTGAATATGATCTATTGTAAAATATCCTTTAAGAAAGCCTGCCTGATCATTTGGTTGATTAAAGTCTAATGTTGCCCTCACTCTTATCTATTTCCTCAGTAAATACCATGTACTTAACGGAGAGTAACCTGATCGGTGTGTATTTTCTCAAGTATATTTTCAGAGACACACAGATGTTCGTCAATTCTTTAGGGGAATCCCGCAGGGTGAAGTAAATTTGTAATAAGAGTAATTGCTTCTTGACGGCCACCCAAGTCCTACCATACGGCCACAAAGGACAACTATACAACCTTCTCAGGAACTTCGTACTCAAAGTGAAATTTGTCCTTGTGCGGGGTTCGAGCCGGGCCTACCGGTACACTGGAGCAGTCGCTCTAGCTACTCAGCTAAACGGGACGGGAAGCTTATAGTAGGGCGAGAGCGAATTGGTCAATGATTCGGAGTGACAAGAGCGGGAACTAAGTTCGGAACAGCGTAGAGTGTCTTCTCTGGTAAAGCGGTGGTCCCGGGTTCGAACTCCGCACAAGGACTAATTTTTCTTTATGCAATTCCTGAGAAAGATGAATAGCTCCGCTTTGTTGCTGCATAGCTGCGCTTTATTCACTGCAAATGCGAATGAATTGTTGTCCTTATATTCACTCGCATTTGCTGTGAATAAACAGTTGAAAGTTGAGCCTGTCTCGTTTCACTAGCTGTGTATTGTCTTTTTCGGCGCTACAGCCGCTCTAGCCCCCCAACAAGTATTACTCAATCCAAAGCTAAGATGGAACGAGATTTAAGGACTGAAAAAAGTTACAAACTTGCATGAGCAGAGGATCACAGCTTCCGAGCAGTATCCTAGGGTCTGTAACCTTGAACTAAAAGGCATACCTCATCAACAGGACGAGCATCTTCCTAAGAGTCTTCACGGCATTGGGGTACTTCTACACGTGCCCATTGCTGATGATGACATTGAGATTTCTCATCGTGGGCCAGCAAAGAACTCAGATGCTGTACCGAGTATTGTCGTCAAATTCCGGCACCACTTCAAACGTGATGCAGTGCTACAGAAGGCGAAAAATATGGGAATTTCGACAAAAGATCTTGGCCACTCCCCCGGCGCCCCAGTTTTCATCAAGGAACATTTATGCCCGTTAGTTAAGCAGTTACTTGGAATGGTCATATCAAAAAAGAAGGAACATAAGTGGAGCTTTGTTTGGATGAAAAACAGAAAAGTGCTTGCAAAGAAAGATGAGTAATCTGATGTCATTCGTATCACACAAAGACAGGATCTTGATCAGATCGTTTCAATGAAAATGGCGGTGCCAGCATCTGATGTAAATGCCGTCATTCGTTCGCACAACGATATCAGGCTGACATGCTTTCCCCTTAATGCCTGTTCCGCAAGACATAAAGAAGAAGAGTTGGCTACATTTTTAAATGAATTTTCCTTTGATTTGACGTGATCATGTTAACAGAAGCATGGTATACAAACTCTCCTGCAGGTTATCAAAGCTTTTTCCTGAAACGATCAAACAAAATCGGTGGTGCTGTGGTAATTCTGGCAAAATATGGGCAGGGCTTCGAACTGATCCCAGAGTTCAGCATTATGAATGCAGGTATTCAATGGCTAACTTTTAAATCTCGTGGTTACATATGCTGTCTAGTTTACCGCCTCCTGATTCTAAATTAAGTAATTTCTTCGTTTTCCTTGACAGTATCCTGGAGTCTATGAAAGAAAAACAGGTTCAAAGCTATTCTTGCAGGAGATTTTAATCTCCATATCCTTAAGCCCTCACTTGCCAACCAGAGTTCCTTTCGATCATAGAGTCAAATGCACTCTGAGTTTTTTCAGAAACTGCGACCCGTGTCACCGTCCGCACAGAAATTTTAATCGATTTATTTATCTCTAATATTGACGCAAGCCATGTGCATTCGGGTGTCTTTTGTTGGGATATTAGTGACCATTTTCCGATGTTCATGCTCATAGCAGCCGCTCATAAAGTAGTGCACGGCGAACCTTGGTTTACCATACAGAATATTACACCTTATACACTTGACGCATTTTTAGCAAGCATTGCAACCATAAACTGGGATGATGTGTACCACTCTGAGGACGTGGATGCAGCCTAGGAGTCTTTCATTTCTAATTTTAAAATGATTTATCAGCAACATTTTGAAGAGAAGACTCTAAGGATAAATGAAAAAATCGCTAGCCCTGCATCACTAGAACGCATGCAAGGAGGATAAAAAAGAAAACAAAGCTTTTAAAAAAAATTCTGAGCGCTAAGTTTTTAAGCGACTTGAACTATAAACAATACGGAATAAGATGACTGCTCTTTGAAAGCGTGAGAAAAGAGCATTCTTGCATAAGCAATTTGAAGCCTGAACAGATTTTTGTTCAGTCGTGCTACAACTGTTTCTCCTGTCAGTGGATTTATTTATTTATTTATTTATTTATTTATTTATTTATTTATTTATTGGAAATACCTGCAGCGCCCGAAGGCATTATTGCAGGGGGGATGAGGATACGTAACAGAAGAATAGGCCAGAAAAAAAAAGAGGAAGAAAAAAAAAGCAATACAACAAGGCATGACACAGCAAGTACAAAATGAATGAAATATGAAACAACAAAAAGACATGACGAAAAAAAAGCCAACTGACCAAATGATGCTGGACCAACAAGAACGAAGACCGCATGAAGGGCACCACATACAAGGATCAAAATTGGCAGAAGCATTCAGTATGTTTTTCATAAACATTGTCGGTAATGTGCCATCATATGATACAGTGGGGCTAGATATAAGACGTAATACTGGTAGTATTTTTCTTAGACCAACTGGTGAACATGAAATTTCCTTAATTTTTACCTCTTTCAAAAAGAGGAAAGCCTGCGATATTGATGACATTCAAATAAGACGGGTGAAACATGTTGTCAGTCTTGCACCTCCTGCACTTAAATACATACATAACCTTGCATTGTTTTCTGGGCAGTTTCCCAAATTAATGCAGAGTTCTAAAGTCATTATGCAGCTTAAAAGTGGAGAAAAATAATATGTCTAAGTATTGGCCCATATTCATCCTTGCAGTCTTTTCTAAAGGTTTAGAAAAGGTTATCCACAGCAGATTAACGAAGTTTTGCTCTAAATTCTCTTACTGTCTTCATACCAATACAGGTTTTTGGAGGGCAAGTCTACTGAAACCGCCCTGTTGATCTAATAAGAAATTATTTTGATTGCTTTTGATAATAAACAGATCGGTCCAGGAGTATATATAGATTTTTCTAAGGCGTTCGACCGGCTAAATCACCAGCGTTTATTAAGAAAACTAGAAATTCTAGGCATTCGTGGCACTCCTCTGTCTCTTATAAAGTCACATTTGCAGCATCGTCTTCAGTGTGTAATGATAACTAAGTAGACCTCATCTTTTTTGAATATTAAAACCGGTGTTCCACAGGGTAGAATTTTAGATCCGCTATTGCTTCTTATGCATATAAATAACATCACGAACATCGCCAACATACCGGAATACATAATATGCACAGACGATGCCAATATTCTTTTTGAAGGCGACACTCCTGATTCAATAATTCCTGTTGTAAATAGTACACTAGACAAACTGAGAGCTTTGAGTGAAGAAAATTCTCTAATAATAAATACACAAAAACCAAAGCAGTCATATTCCACCCCAGGCAACGTGTAATTCTTCAAAAGTTTGATTTATGCATGGGGGACTCCATTTTAAGCGTTTCACATTCTGTTAAAGAACTAGGAGCTATTTTTCATAAAAATTTGAGTTCGAACGCTCAGATTGACAATGTTGTATCTAAACTTTCGAAATGCACGGGTGTTCTTGCAAAATATCGCTCCTGTTTACCAGTATCAATAAAACTAATACTTTACAATACGCTGTTTTTGCCATATCTCAGTCATTGTTTTTTGGTCTGGGGCAGTACCGCGGTGACAAATATCTAAAAACTATTTCGACTCCAAGAGAAAGCGATTCGTTTTATTGCAAATGCAGAATTCCGAGCAAACACAGATGAGTTGTTTACCCGCCTCAATATCATCAAAATTCCGAAACTCTACGAATATTACTTAGCCAGAAGGTATAAAAATTCCCTTTATCATATCCACGACAGCTTTCTAGACATGTGCGCGCTGTAACCATATGATCCAACATATATTCTGCGAAATCCTGAGTTTTGGAGGATTCCCTTTTCTCGGACTATATATGGTCATCAAATGCTGCGCCATAACGTTCCAGTACTGCTAAATAAACTTATTTTGAAGAGCGTCAGTATTGATACGCACAGTCCGAAAGACATCCGGGACTTATGTTTATGATTGTAATCTCATTTATGTTGTTTGTGCCTGAGACTGCATTTGGTCACTTGAACCACTTATTTTTTTCTGGTAGATGTGAGAACACCGAGTAAGCAGCGCTCTTACGTGGGAAAGAGAAATAAGACACGCGCACACACAGTGCTGACTTATAACTGCAGGTTTATTGCATTGCTCAATTTGCTTTGCAGAATGGTGAACGAAGAAGCCCAAAAACCAGCGCGGTACAATAAGGAGCATGCCAAAATGTTAGCCACCTGTGGCACTGAGGTAATCAATGACATTCCACTGTCATGCGAAGCGTCTTATGTGGGTCAAAGGGGACGCTGCATAAACGACCGCTTACGAGAGCACGCCAATAACATCAGCACGGGATACGGCAGCACGCTGGAAAAACACGTTTCTGCCTGTCAATGCACTCCTAACCTTGGACGAAGCCAGATTTTGAGGCGGTATAATCACCAGCACAAGCGCGAGCTGTATGAAGCATTCATCACAGACAGGAAAGGGCGTCATGCGCTAGCACGCCATCGATGGCAATGACAAGAAAAGAGATTGCATATCTTGAATAACCATGGCGGCATGATGTGACCGAAGGAACTCTTCCTCGCCTTCTTTTGTTTGCGGTTTCCTTTCTGGTATTTATTGCGAGGAATGCAATAAACCTGTAGTTGTAAGTGAGCGCTGTGTGCGTGTCTTTCCTCTTTCTCTGTCCCGTGTAAGAGCGCTGTTTTTCGGTGATACCATGTACCAACTGGCCAGGCAACTATCCTTAATTTAATCTTTGAGAACTAGTGACTGCTTTGCTTGACATGTTTCTTGATTTTACCGAATGTACATCTAACGTGCCAAATCTTTAGCGCTTTTGCCGCCGCGGTGGGTGAGTGCTTATGGCGCTCGGCTGCCGGCCCGAAAGACACGGGTTCGATCCCGGCCGCGGCGGTCGAATTGCGATGGAGGCGAACTTCTAGAGGCCCGTGTACTGTGTGATGTCAGTGCACGTTAAAGAAACCCAGGCGGTCGAAATTTCCGGAGCCCTTCACTACGGCGTCTCTCATAGCCTGAGTTTCTTTGGGACGTTAAATTCCTATAAACTAAACTAAACTTTAGTGCTTCATTTCTCGTGCAAAACCTAGCCGTGTTCTTTATTTTTTTTTGTACACGTGTCCCCCTGCGCTGTTAGCCATGTATACAAGGGGTTCAGGCCGTTTCAAGTGGAAGTTGTTTTCACTTTTTCCTAAGCCAACCTTCATCATTTTGTGATGAAAATAAAACTATTGACTGACTGACTGAAATATTGATGAGATAGTTAACGTAGCCGAGGAGTTCTACACAAATCTATGCCGTAGCCAATGTAATCAGAACGCTAATCTGAGAGGCAGTAGCGAACAGCATTGTGTCATCCCGTCAGTAATGAAAGAAGTAAAGAAAGCCTTACGGAGCGATGCAAAGGGGAAAAACAGATGCTGAAGATCAGGTGACAGCACATCTGTTGAAGGACGGAGCGGAGATTGTGCTAAAACACTAGCCATCCTCTATACACACTGCCTGATGACCTCGGCCGTACCAGAGGCTTGGAAGAACGCTAATATTATCTTAATCTACAAGAAAGGAGTCTCCAACGACTTTAAAAATTACAGGCCGGTCAGCTTGCTGTCTGTCGCCTACAAGGTATTTACTAAGTTAATCGCTAATAGAGTCAAGGCAAACTTAGACTTAAATTACCGAAATGATCAGGCATGATTTTGTAAAGGATTTTCCACAATACATCATATTCACACTATCAACCAGGTGATAGAGAAATGCGGAGAAAATAACCGACCCTTATATGAAGCCTCTATTGATTACGAGAAAACATTTCACTAAGTGGAAACCTCGGCAGTTATGCAGCATTGCGGAATCAAGGAGTAGAAGAGCCTTATGTGAAAATACATTAAGACGTCTATAGCAACTGCACAGATACCAATGTCCTCCATAAAGTGAGCACTAAAATTCCAATAAGGAAGGGTGTCAGGCAAGTAGGAGGCACTACCTCGCCATTGCTATTGACCGGCTGTTAACAGTAGGTATTCCGAGGCCTGGATTGGAAATAGTTAGGGATGAGTTAATAGAGAGTACGTAGATAATCTGCAGTTCGCTGATGACATTGCCTTGCTTAGTGACTCAGCAGATGAATTGCTAAACGTGATCAATGAGTTAGGCAGGCAGAGCAGAAAGGTGGGTCGAAAAATTGAAATCCAGAAAACCAAAGTAATGTTCAACACTCTACAAAGGAAACAGCAGTTCACAATTGGTAGTGAGGAGCTGTGAGTGGTAAAGGAATATGTTTACTTAGGGAAGGTAGTGGCTGTTGATCCGGATCATAAAAGGGAAATAACTAGAAGAATAAGAATGGTGTGGAGCGCATAAGGGAGGTTCTCTCAGATCATGAATGGCAGTTTACCAATAATCCTCAAGAGAAAAATGTACAGCACCTGTATCTTAACTGTACTAACCTACAGGGCAGAAACGTAGAGGCTAAAGGAAAAGGTTGAGCTTAAGTTAAGTACAATGCAACGAGCCATGGAAAGAAAAATGATACGTATAACGTTAAGAGACCGGAAGCGGGCAGATTTGGAGAGGGAACAAATGTGGTTTAGTGGCATCCTAGTTGAAATCAAGAGGAAGAAATGGTCTTAGGCAGAAGATGTAATGCGAATGCAAGATAACCGCTGGTTCTTCAGGCTAACGTAGTGGATTCCAAAAGAAGGCAAGCGTAGCAGAGGGCGGCAGATAGTTAAGTTGGCGAATGAGATTAAGAAGTTCGCGGGCATACGGTGTGCGCAGCTGGACAAGGATAGGGTTGAATAGAGAGGCATGGGAGAGGCCCTTGCCCTGCAGTGGGCTTAGTCATGCTGCTGATGATGATGATGATTAATGTAAGCAAGCGGCTCTGTTCTTTTATTTTTAAGCAGCTTAGTTTGTTTTGTGCAATGAGCAGTCTACGTTAGGATGTGAGTCGCCGAGCCCTGAGAATGATTTGTACACCACAAAGAGAAGTGCTTTGGCAAACAGAAATTTTGAGCAGGAGAAGTCGGTGTACCTGGCAGTTCACAGGTTAACATAAAATTCATTGCTCACAGTGGGGAAGCAGTGCGATGACAATTCCAGTGTTTAAGAAAGGTGAATGATTCAAGCAGTATTTGATTCATGTTCTCAATCCAAAGTGTTAACAGTCTTTCCAATCTACACATTGGTGCGACAAGAACACATGCAACAACAGGTTCTATGCATTTTCACTGTGTCCACTCCGGTCAGCAAGTTTCCATGTTAACGAAGCCTAAGCGCATTGAAAAAATTCTGTCCCCAGAAAAACTATCCATAATTTGAGTCCAAGTTAACGGGGCCTATACTAATGAGGCATGGCTGCACACATAAAATTTGGGACAATTTTTTTAGTTTTGATGATGACACAAGCAACTTATCTTTGTCTTATTTAACTATGTGACTAATGACGCACATTTGTCTTTGCAAATTATGAAAGAATAATAGAAGGATGTGTTGTATGACGGAGCAGTTTGTTTGTTGAATAACGATTGGCGATACTTGACACCACTTTTAAACAGCAGATTGAAAACAGCAGGACGCACCAAACACATTTTGTACTCTTGCGCTGCTATAGTATTTGGGCATATTAAGTCGTTTCATTCAAATCGGCAAGCTTTTAGAAAACATTCCTACTAGAGCCAACATGATTTTGTTCTTCACGACGTGCACTTCGACTGCAACAAACCGCTCGATGCTTTTTTTCGTGGCTTTGAGAAAGCATGTGATTCCCTTTATATGTAAGGTTGATTTTCTCTTGCTTTAACTTGCATCCAACAGCTCGAAACAGGATCCAAGCTTAAACAGCCAACGGTCGGTACATTTCCCTTGGCATTTCTTGCAGATCCTGCTTTTTTCCTGCCATTATTTTCTGCAGGACATCGCTCTTAGGCCCCAGCACTTTGTTACATTATGACCTTCCCTTTAATGTTTTCTCACATGCCTTCACTGACGGCTATATGGGATGTGCCATCTTGCAATCAATACCAGCGTTTCAGTTCTCTAAATTTAAAACATTTTGCATGCTCTAGAATGGGCTGTTTGTTAATGTTACTAAGAATTCGCATTTTCTTTTATTTTCAACACAATTACATTTAGCCTATTTACATGGGCTTGCCGAAAGCGGTATATTCTCTGTATACAGGTTCAAACACTCAGCCATTAACATGGTTCGCAATGTAGCATGATCTCACCACCGCCTGTGCGGGGCAGTCGCTCTACCGACTGAGCTAACATGGGCGGCTGATACATGGTAGGATGAGCTCGATGTGGGAACGGTGTTGGTCCAGTGTTCTAGTCGAATCCTTCGACGTGGAGATGGTTTCCAGTAAGGAAGTGATTACTCATTAGCATCACCCCAAGTGCAGTCTTAAGACTACAAAGAAAAGCTGAAAAACTTTCCTTTGTAGCCATATGGCTGTGCTTGGAGGCTAACGGTTAATTATTCCCTTAATTGAAAATTGTAAAGTCATCAAGTTCCTACTTGGCTCACGATGTCAGAGCTCACCACTAAAGTATTGTCATTTAGGACAGTTTAAGTATAATATATGTTAATGGCCTTTAATGGGCTTGGCAGCACAGCAGCGATGGCCACGTCCGCTCATCTGCTTCGCCTCTGTTGCGCTTGCGCTTGTGCCAGTCTGTCCGATTGATAGCTTCCACATCGGCATCGAGGGGGCCGTGGGCGATTCGGTCCTCCCGGGGCCGCTGCTGGCACGAGTCGTCGCTCGGATCCGCTTCCCTGCCCGGCTACGATCGCCTGACCCAGCTCAACACACCCAGTGCCCTCGGTCTCCCCCGCTGTCGGCGTGGACGTTGCACCAGCAACGACTCTGCTATCTGGTTAAATGTGGCGCATGCGCGCCTCGAACCGCTTCCTCCCCTCTCAGCATCGAGCATCGGCATACATAGTACTACGTCACCAGCCCGTGGACGGCATAAAAGGACCACTCCAGTATCCGTCACCTTTAATGGGCTTCGCAGCACAGCACCAACGGCCACGTCCGCTCACCTGCGTACCCTCTTTGTTGTACGGGTAAATTATCGCGCACACTATTTACAAAGTGCACCAGTCATGCTGCGTTGCTTGTACTGCCAAGCCCACAGTGTTGCTTAGCGAGTGCTTATGACATTCTCAGTGTCATACACCAGTTACTAATTTTGCCCGGCAGCTTGCTCTCTTGAACTGCTAATCTTGGCAGGTGACGTTGAAGAAAATCCCGGACCTAACACCAACCCCACTGGTACTTGAGATGAAATGATGGAAGCCTTGATGAAATAAGTTCTGGGAAAGCAGCTTTTTTAAGCGAAATGAAAGGCATTCGTTCAAAATTATCGGGAAATGATAAAACATTCGAAGAAATCAAAACAAGACTCGTGAAAATTGAAGTAGGTTGTGCTATTTTTGCCGCAATTCGGAAAAATGTTGGCGATGTTCAAACGCTTGCGGAGCGAAATTCGGGAGAAATTGCGAGCTTTTCTACCAAACTGGCTGATTTTGAGGATAGATCACGCAGAAACAATTTAATATTTTTCGGCTTCTCAGACACTGACCACGAAGCATGGGCCGAATCAGCACAGTTCGTTTGAGAGTTGTATAGGGACAAACTCGACGTGACAATCAGCCCCGTGAATGATGATAAAACGAACAGGCTAAGGAAGTTTCAAAACGACAAGAACCGACCGATAATTGTTAAATTCGATCATTTTAAAATTAAAGAGAAAGGTCTTTCTTGTTCTAGAAACACAAAAGCATTGACTGCAGAATCTCCGAAGACTACTCAAAGCCTACTCTCTTTGTCGGGAAAAAGTTAGTAGAAATTCCGAAATTACTACCAGAAACATACAAGCTCCGTCATAATAAATTATTCAGTGATAAGACACTTTATATTTTTGACCATGCTTCACATAAAGTCGTCCCCTGCACGCCTTAGCTACAGCTTAAACCTCCAGTCGGTCCGAAGCTTAGCTCCCTGTCCTTCCTTTACAGTAATGTCCGAAGCCTCCTTCCCAAACTCGCCGCCGTTGAAAGTCTTGCGCAAACAATAGATAGCAACATAATCATACCCACTAAAGCCTGGCTAACATCATCTATATGTGACTCTGAAATAGTTTTCGTTTTTACTAACAACGCTATTTTTCGTCGCAACAGAACAGATAGACGGGGAAGAGGCGTGCTAATAAGGACTCATGATTCGCTTCGTTGTTCTGAAGTTAAAATTTCATCCTCTCTAGAAATATTATTCATTCAGTGCCACGCTTCATTTACTCTCTTAATCACAGGCGTTTGCTGCCGTACACCCGATTTAACCGATAGCTTTATTGCCAATTTACACGAAGCACTTCGAGTGATAACCGCGATTTACCAACATACGCCCATCGTTCTTTTCGACGAATTTAACTTTGCTGCAATAACGTGGTCCGACCTTTCCACCCCAACATGTAAAGATAACATAGAAAGTGATTTTCTCAACGTTTGTCTAACTTTTGGTCTCTCCCAACTCGTATCAAACCCGACAAGAGAAAGCAATCATTCATCCAACATACTCAACCTCATGTTAAGTTCTCACCCTGATAACGTCGCGCCGCTACTTCATTTACCAGCACTCAGTGATCATTCCGTAATTAAATCCACATACTCCTGCCAGTTGTCACGCATAAAAAACACGAAGAATATTAACACTGTGCGGCAAAGGCAAGTATGGAGCCATTAATTCCGAACTACGTGATTTCTGAATGCGGTTTCTCTGAGATTTGTGACAACGATGAATCGACGTTGACTGGTTCCCTTTCAGAAACAAGATTCATCAACTACTAGCTGAACACGTCCCTGCTATCACCCTCAGCGAAAAACCGTCGTCGCCATGGTTTAACACAGCGATGAAACGCCTCAGAAAGAAAAAAGATAAATACTTTTTCAATCCGCAAAACGCTTTGACACCGCATGTGCGTGGGAAAGATATTATTCTGCAGAAAAAAAAAACATCCTTATCCTTACCAGGCAAAACTAAACGTACATTTTTCTCGTCTGTCCAACCTTCCATGTTGCACACCAACCCCCGCAAAGTTCTGGAAAACTATAAACCCATCACATTCTAAGCCTCCAATATTACATGACGACGACAACAACCTTATCCCGGAACTCGTATCTATCCACGCTCTCGATTTTTTTAACTTTTACAAGTGAACCCGACCGTGGCTTACCGGAATTCCCAGCTCTTGGCCACCGAGTTATGCCACAGCTTACATTTGGTGCTAATGGCACCATGAAACTCATGGAAACATTGAAACATGCATCTCAATCTGGTGATGAGAGGAGAAATTCTAAAATCCTAAAAAATACTAAAAACCTTGTAAACGTAATACTGTGCCACCTCTTTCAGCAGTCCATATCAACAGGTGTCCTTCAACTAGAGTAGAAAGTTGGTAAGATCATTGCCGTCCCCAAAAAGGGCTCGCCTGTTTCATGCAAAAATTGCCGTCCAATTTTCCTCAGAAGCGTCTGTTCTAAAGTAATGGAACGTATTATTTATTCGCACATAGTCAAATTCCTCGTCTCAGTAAAATTTTTTCCTCCTAACCAACATGGCTTTTGGTAAGGACGTTGATCTGACTCTCATTTGGCTCTCTTTATTGAAGACCTAAGCTTCAATCTTGACCGAAACGTTCCTACTGACACTCTCTTCCTTGATTTCGAAAAAGCTTTCGATATGTAACGCACCAAAGACTGCTACTAAAGCTATCGTGCCTAAATCTTAATCCGTTAGTTTTGTTAATGGATTTGTAACTTTTTGACTAAGAGAGAGCAATCTGTTATGCTAACAATTATCTTTCTGCTCGTAGCCCGGTCATTTCAACTGTTCCCCAAGGTACAGTACTAGGACCATTGCTTCGCCTCATATACATTAACGATCTTCCTTCCATTACTTCCTCTACTATCTGCTTATTTGCTCATGATTGTGTAATTTAACGCCCAATCACTAACAGAACTGACATTGGTATTCTTCAAAAGACCTTAACCGAATCGAAACTTGGTGCAAACGTTGGTTAATTTCTTTTAATATTTCCAAAACATGTTTGATTTCGCTCCATCGTCGGTAGATGCGAACTCCTTTTAAATACTCTTTTTGGTTCGGAAGTGTCATTCGTCTCTTCGTGTAAGTACTGGAGTATTACAGTAGCGGAAAACCTGACAAGTTCATCTTATATCATGAACATCGCTAACGAGGCTAATCGTACCGTTGGTTTCATACGGCGCAATCGGCGATTTGGCACCCAAGCCATCACATAATTAGCATACCTAAGTATTGATGTCCGTTGTTGCAAGGTACGTGCTACGGACTCGATGAAGGTTAGCAATTGGGTCTTTATTTCCACCCAAAAGAAGAAAAGAGAGTCTTTGAAAGTACATATTGGCTCCACAAGCAGCTGCTCTCCCCGCTGCCGGAGGAATACTCCCGGTATCCGTCGACGGCCGCGTTTTCGAACACCGGAGTCACGTGACCAAGCTGCGGGAATCCAGACCCAGCCGCGTTTCCATACGAGAGGAGAGGGCAACAGCCGTGTTTCGCGACTCTCGCAAACATGTCAAGTCCGACAGGGGTGCGTCTCCGGCTTAACATGAGCCCCGCGTCTGCGACGAGGCCGGCACCATGCTGTGCCGAGGGTAGGTCGCAGCGTTCGCGGCACAAATAGTTTCCGGTGGTGGTGGAAAACATTTATTGCCCAGCAATACAGAGGGGGGCGAACCCCCTAACATGACACGAGGCAACCCTTAGGGGCTGTCTTTACAATGCAAAAGGACAGCCCTTTGAGGGCCATCCGCTTGAGGGCGTCGGTAATTTTCCGGCGCTGCTCATCAGCAGCGGAGCTGGCCAGGAGAGTCTCCCAATATGACTCCGCCGTTGTTGAGGATGGAGGGTGTAGGAAGGCAGGGCATGTGGGGAGGACTTGAAGAAAGTCTCCCAGTTCGCCGCGGAGCTTACAGGAAGAGAGGAATTGGTCGGGGTAGAGGGCATGAAATAGAATAGTGTAGGGAGCAGTTCGGGTCTGGAGTCGGCGCCAGTGGTAGCCCTGGGTTAAGGTTATGGAGGGAGCCGACGGTGTGCAAACGCGCCGGCTATAACGGTAGTGAGTAAGGACATCTCTGAACGTAAGCAGACGCTCCTGGGATGGCGGAGGAGGTCCAACTCCGGCCCGGAAAGTGAGACCTCGGGCGAGGGAGTGGACCTCCCCGTTAGCCGGGAGGCCCACGTGTGCGGGGGTCCAGATAAGGGTTACGGGGCGGTGGGGTGCCAGAAGTGTAGAAGCGGAGCCGCGGTGCGGGATATCAGGCCTTTGGCGAAATCGGATAGGGCGGATTTTGAGTCGGAGAGAATATTGGTTGGAGCTCGCCGGCACACAGGCCAGTAGTGTCTTGCAAAGCTTCAGCAATAGTGGATCCTTACCAGTCAAACCTCGAGTTAACCTTAAAAAAATACAAATTCGTGCTATCCGCTTCATTTATTTTGATTTTTTTATACTACACTAGTGTGTGTAATTTAAAATCTAGAGCGATCTTACCCAGCCTTGAAACGCGCCAAAAAATTTCACCTTTGTGTCTCCTTCATATATTTTTATTAATTTCTAGGAGAATAAGTCATACCATATGCTCCTCGCCTCTCCAGCCGTATTAGTCACCATAAGGCCGTCTATGCCCCCCACCTCCTGCAAGAACTACCACTCATTCTCGATCTTTTTCGTCGCGTCATTCCGCGGGACTGGAATGATCGACGACAGGACACCGTGCACCATATCAAAGCCATCCATTTTAAGAACGCTATCAAGATCATTGTTGTTTAACTGCCATGCCCATCCCTCATGCAGTGCCCCATACCAGGGGCCTTTGAGGTATCAAATGAAAAAAATTGGTCTAATGAAATTGCTTGCTCAGGTCGGCAAACTAATACAATGCTCTCTTATGCGTAAGAACTTCCCTCACAATCAATTTCAAGTAATATCGGGGCAGATTTACACAATAGTTTTGTCGGACGCTACGGTTGCATTTCGGCTAACTTGCCCACTGAGCACAAGTCAGGAAAAAAATCGTGAACTGCAAATGTAAGAATGCATTATTGCGCCTATGTGTGTCAGACTTTCCTTGGCGCTTGTCTCTTATCATCTATTCAGCTAGACAACACACCGACTTCATAACGTGTATCAGTGAGAATGCTACAAATGCATGCTGCTCATGTGACTTTATATTGTTACGAACAATTCGAAGAACCCCCGGAGAAGAAAAGAACTGCGGCGGTCCCTAAGTGGACCGAGCGCGCGAGCGAGAGAGAACTATCTTCTTTCTCTACAAATGCAGGCGCTTCTACTTCTTCTACAGTGGCACGTATAAATATATTCAGGATAGTGTTTCACGATGGCCTGAAGAACTTGACAAAAATAAATGACTATTTTTGCACTGTTAAGTGAAATGCAGAACTGCGTTCATTCCAACTGGTTTTAACTGTTTTAAATGGTTGAAAACATAATCTCTCATGTGCAATTGCATTTATGCTTGACAACAGTGCAAAAAAGTGAAATTTTAATGTATCCACAATTCAGAAAAAAACACGTCATACATTTATTCGATAAGCATGTCTTTTGCAATAATAGTCAGAAGCGAGCCAGGTACGATACCATTTACATATTACAGTGGTAACTCTATGCAAGTGCTTGGGAAAGGCTGCAAGTGCAATTATTTTTTCCTCTGACAGCAACGAAAAAAACACTGCAATGTGATATCTTGAATAACTGAATAAAAATTGCACGAAATCTGGACTATTTGAAAAATGTAAGTATCCCGGTTGTAATTGCGGATGGTTATTAGCAGCCTGTACTGTAGTCTGGCCCCATCGAGAATTTGCAGTAAGAATCGCGCCGTCGTTCCGAAACCGTCGCGGCAGCATAACTTTGAGATGGGGCAGCGTCTGTTATTTTGAGGCATAAATAGTTGACCGCTGTGGCAACATATGCTGATCGAACGAGGGATGTACGCGATTGCGATGTGACACGTTTTTCAGTCTCTTGGATAGAAACTGACCAAATACATATGGTTTGCAATGAGATCGCTTCCGATGATCATAACCGCCTGCGATGTTGCAAAGTTTTGTCGTTAATTGGTTCGCGGCTGTCAGTGTCGGCCACGATTTTGCTTTCGGCGAAAATCCCACAGGAAAAAAAAAACAACAACCATTGATGCAACGGATGTTCCGAGTACGCCGCAATAATGCGGGCAATTTCTACCGTAACATATATGCGTGTTTTGCAACAAACACGTGCCTTTACCGCCGCACGCTATTAGGCGAGAGTCACTGCCGGGACCGCCAATTTGAACGATGAAACCATCCGGCTCGCTCGCAAGCAGCAAAGTGACCGTAAAGCAGCTTTCCGCCCCCCGCAGGCTGGAAACATGCGAGGCGCATGCTCGCTGAATCCGCTCAAAAAACGATCGGCGATGTGAGCCGAGCGATATTTCTTAACATACAACATATTCTATTTACGACGACACTATTATAATAGGCAAAGTGTCCTTCATGAAGTATAGGCTTGGTGCCTCGCAAGAGCTGCGTTGTCATGACACTGCAAACATTCCACTACAGCGTGCAAACGTCATGTTCCTGCGCTTTTTATTGCTGGTACCGGTAAACGCACGCACCTATAGCGGCTCTTCAACGTTCTTAGCCTGCCAACATGTACGTAATAGCACTGTGAAGGTATATTTTATAGGAATGTTCAGACAAGAGCGCCTAAATATGGCCGTGAACCTCTCAGACTAAAGAGCAGGCGACCGCGTGAGCTCGTCCTTCTTCAGTTCGCGGCGGTGCCACTGCGTGGCCCCGATTTAATGAAAATCATCTTGGCACGCAGTTTTGAGGAATACAGCGAAAAAGCTTCGAAATGCCAGCCTTTATTAGGCTGACTCGAGCCTCAAAGAATTTAATGACTGGGCGGCGGCGTGGCATTAAGTGTCCTCAGCATTCGTAAGCTCAGCCGCGCTCAAGTTAACGCTGTCAAGAGATAGCGCCAAAGCAACTACAACGACCTGGGGAAAAATGAAGCAGTTTCACGTGGCTGCGATTATTTTGGATGGGTCTGGTCGCATCTGGCGTCGCAAGCAAATGATAAACCGCGTGCCGACGGCTTTGGCCATAAAGAAGAAATAAAAATATAATGGGAATATATACGTGAGTGCAATGAGACGTTTTCTTTCCTTTGATATTACGCGTGCTTAAACAGCCGAAAAAAGGACCAAGAAGAAAGTAAATTGCCACAAAAACTGGGTTGGTTGTTTCGGACCCCCTCTACAACTGGACTACAACTGGACCCTAAGGCACTCTACCCTGAGGTGAATATCAAAGAATTTGCATATGACGGCAAAGGTAAGTCATTGATGTCACCAAGTTCTGTTCTACCCCTGCTTTTACAGCCTCGGCTCAAGCAACGTAAGCCACTTACGATGTAACAAAAAGCAGGGGCACAAAGACTAGCTTGAGGGACTCCAGATGTGACCGGAATGTGACCGTTAGAACAGTCTCCGCGTATAGCTACATACTAGATGGTTACGCTGCTTGAAATAAGTTGTCATCTAGGGAGCAAAAATTAGGCAACTCAAACAGTTGTAGGTAATGAAATATTATGGTGTGACGCACAAGGTCTATCGCCATGCTGGAGTCGATAATCATGTCTGTCTACTGGCTAGAATCAACGACGGAAGCAAGAGAGTGATATACGGTGACTAAATCAATAACTGTCGAAAATAGCTTTCGAAAGTTATACTGCTATGTAATGCGAGAACTTGCTGCTTTCTTGAAGAAAGCGAAATGCAGTTTGGCTCAAAATGTTTCATGTACTTACATTAAAATAGTCTAGGTATTGTGCGATAATAGGACACACAGTTGCTCGCTTTTGTTCGAGACGGCCTCGACAGAAGATGCTTTCCAGTCATTAGGTATGGCTGTAGATAAGTTCTTCTGCGCACTTCTAGCCTGCGTCTTTTTTGCGCCGTTTCTGTCAGTGTGAGCCATAAAGCAACTGGCTCAGTAGTTTACGTCATCAATTAGGAAAGTAGGCACTTTTTCTTTGCGCTTCCAAACTATGCGGTCAGATCAGACTTACAGTCTATGTGGTATGAGGCTGAGCTATGGACAAACCTCGAAAGATAATAAATTGTGTTTTCTTGCATGTGTGTGCAAGTGTTTCGAATATCCATGTTTTAGTAGATATTGCTACACTGTTTATAAGTTATTGGCCACAACCGGTTGCACGAGCTTGCGCTTTGTGTAAGTCTTTCTTGCACCCCAGTTAATGACTGCTTTGTCAGCTATACTATGGCGCTGGTTTTCCTCTGTTATACGCAAGTGAGTGCCCGTGAGCGCCAAGCAAGCCAGCACATAACTGAGACATCTTCCGCAGTCTTCACGGTAATGCTTACTTACCGCCGTTATTTCCTTCAGTGAAGACTTAAGCTCACGAGACTTGGTCATCTCGCTGAATTTCTTCGCAACTGGTACCTCCGTAAACTGAGTTTCTACAACCGCCATGTCAAACACTGCGGCCACCTTGGACCCCTTCGTGAAAGCCAGGCTGTCTTGCATAGCCACGTAGTCACTCTGAAAAGATGGAATGGTTTAGGTAAAGAGCTCTGCCTTATACAGACTGTACCATGATTACGAGGACAAGTACCAAGAATATACGACGATGCACGCACGAGGCGTCGCTCGTCAAATCTCCTCAGTCGTTGCTTGTACCCGCGATGAATCTATATGTTCGCCTACTGACGGGACACTAAGTATGGTTGTGGAGAGCTAGCCCGTAAACATCCTCAGATGAAGTTCCGTTCAAGAACTGCTTTGGATGACTTGGCGAAAGCTAGCGAATGTAGAAAGGGGCTTGAGCAAGATTGCCCTGAGTGTAAAACACCCGCTGCAAAAACTCTGGCAGCCTTGCACTTGAAATTTCACGCCAAAAGTCTCGTACGAGAATATTCTTGCGAAAAGCCTGCATGCTATCCTTATTCTCAGTAGTTTCAACCGATGCTGCACTGTCATCAGAAAACTCTGTACACACAAATCACCTAGCCAGTTTCGCATGCTTTACTTCACCACTGCGGAGAAATAGTTCGAAGGACACTTACGCTGCTTCTTAAACGCCTTATAGGTACACTGAGGAGATCTGTATCAAATGTATTTAAGGCCTAGCGCTTTCTTGCCCCACTGAGCGAAACGCCGTCTGTGTGGTTTGTATGTATTAACACTCGATGGTACACATAAAAATGGTGTCCTCAAGCAACCTGGCAAGTGGCGGTTAAATTTATCATGTGTCGCGCGAGGTTACACGAGGAGAGCAACCTGGATCACACAAATTCCACCTGTGGCAGCAAAT
Source organism: Amblyomma americanum (assembly GCF_052857255.1). Classification (NCBI taxonomy): domain Eukaryota; kingdom Metazoa; phylum Arthropoda; class Arachnida; order Ixodida; family Ixodidae; genus Amblyomma; species Amblyomma americanum. The sequence goes on from NC_135503.1 coordinate 167,985,612, forward strand.
GACAACCCAGGGCAATGGAACACCGCTGCATCACTGCTCCAGCAGTGTTATGAGGACTCCCAGGGGTCTATGACCGGTAAGCAGAGAAAGGAATATTCCTAAAAATTTGAGCACGCTTAAGCTTCGCGTTCAAGAGTGGAAAGCGACAGCGTGTTGCAGCGCTGTCAGGGAGCCCACGGAACGCCATCGCCTTGCCCGTTGGACAAATTGCTCGGAGCCTGTATGAGCCTGCAAACCACACAGACGCTACTCCACACTAACACTTGCAGACGGGTGCGGTTCCATGTCACCACTTCATAAAAGAAAGGCACTACTCCGACGCAGAAGTATGGATGGGAGGTTGTAGCGTCCTCTTTGACACAGGGTGATCGCATTTGCCACCATAATCAACTTTTTTTGTTATTTGTGTTTAACTGTGTTCTAAATTGTTGTTAACATTCCAAATTTTCTTTAAATACGCCTTGCTGCACTTCTAACCTTGTCAGCTCTCTGCTTCTGCGCCATCAATCTTCCAATACTTTTTTGCTAATTTCCACCGGAGATTTATTTACATGACAATTGTTATCTCTAGACCCTAGGACCCCAGGAAGAGTGATTGTGCAGCATCGACATCTAGATAGATACCATAACATTTGAGTACGCGGTATTCTATTGTTTCTACAGATTTACCACGCACAGCACATGTGTTATCTTCTTCGTTAAATTTCTTCTTGTAGCTGCGCGTTCTAAGACGCACTGACCTAGCGTCAAGGAATAGGGCACTGCCTCTTCAGTTATCATAAAACACTTCCTTCCTGATATGCCTTTTCCAGTATCGATATAGTTCTACATATGCTTCTTTTCCGTTGAATCTGCCCAAGTCTTACCTTCGGCGTTTTTAACCTGTCGTTTACTATTTCTTTCTCCGTCCTCGTGTCTCGCATACTTACTGGTTAGCTTCCTAGTTCTTTTCCGCCATTGTGAGTCAACGCTGTTTCTGTATAGGTTTTTAAATACGTTAGCTGTCCACCTGTTATCGCCCAATTTCCACAGGCGTTCTTTATATAGTATATCACTTTGAGCTTCCCAAGCGTCGAACAATGCCCAACCCACATCCCCCTGTACTGCCCCGTTTGTGGTTTTGCCATGGGCACCTCTTGCTGATCTTCCAACAGCTCTCTGATTTACTTCAAATCTCGTGTGAACTTCAGCTTTTAGGCACAAAAGCGCAATCCAGAATGTAAGCCCCGGCGCCAATATTCCTTTCCTAATACCTCTCAGTACTTTATAATGGTTGTACCCCCATAATGCCCTATGTTTTGTTATCCCGGCATGTCTTCGCCCTTTTGCCATAAGAGACTGTTCGTGCTTTTCCATGTATACCTGTCCTTCGTTTGCCTATACATACCCCGAGATATTTGTATTCGGCGACTCGGGGTATTTCATGGTCTTGCATTGTGGGCACCTCATCAGTTGTATCGTTGAAAATCATCACACCTGATTTAGTTGTTATAAAACTGAAACCTAGAGTGTCTCCGTCGTCTCCACAGCAATTAACCAGAGTTGGCAAATCTTCCTGGTTATCTGCCAACAGTACAATATTGTCCGCATGAATTCACACCTATGAATTAACACCGGTAGTAGTTGCTCAACGGCCTTTCCACCTCATGTGTATACGACTGATTATAACCTCGATTGCTTCCTTGTAGCCTTCTTTCCATACTTATCATATAAAGCATAAACAGCAGCGGGGATAGAGGACAACCTTGGCTTAATCCATTATGTACCTCGACAGTTGTCGTACTCTTAATTCCTTCCCATGATATTTCAACTTTATTTTGTCGACATATTTGCTGTAGAAAATCAATTAGCTCAAGACCGATACCTTCATCTTTTAATATGTTACACAGAAGTTCCCTGTTCACGTTGTCGTATGCGCCGTTTATGTCCAGGAAGGCTAAATACAGAGGTCTGTATTCCGCTTTAGCAATTTCTATGTATTGAGTAAGCACGAACAGGCGTACCTCTTCTGAACCCGTTCTGAAGTTCTCCGAGTATTCTGTTACTTTCTACCGTGAGCGCATTTTTAATTTCACCGCCTGTATCGGCAACCTGTATATAACTGATGTTATTGTAATCACTTGGAAGGGTTTTGGGTCCATCTTATCGCCTTTCCCTTTATAAATCAAATTCATTTTACTCTGTTTACAGCTGTGTGGAATTTGCTTATTTTTCTTGACTCCATCCAATGCTTTTATCAGCGTTTCCTTGCCTCTTGGGTCAAGTTCATTAATTAGCTTGATTGGAATTTCTTCTATTCCTACGTACGTGCATTTTGGAATATTTGCTTCCGCCTTTTACAAATAAGACTGGTCAGTTCTAAGTTTCTATTGTGCTGTCCTGTGTCGCTCCTTCATTTGGGGTGATTACCCTATCGTCTTTCCTTTATGACTCAGATATAACTGATGCAATTGAGTTCACAGCGTCATCTTCCTCTAAACATTTTCCCTCGGCATCGTGAATATGTTCCTGCTTTCTGTGATTCTCTTTACCCAGCCAGCTTATATGGTTCGATAATTTTCTTGGCCCCCTTTAGTTACATCACGAACTTCAGCCAGCCAGGAATGAGAGGACTGCTTTATTTTAGCCTGGACGAAGACCTGCACTTGCTGTTTCTTTTGTCGATAAGGTACACATTTTCGGCCTTTTTCCTCTTCAGATAACTGCGCTCTCTGTGCTTCTATGTGTTCCGTTCAAGCCATCCGTCGTTGGTTGATGGCCTCCGTAATTTCCTTAATCAATCAGCTTCGTGGCTTCTTGTTGCCTCTCCAGCGGTTTACTCCTTTTACTTGTTTTATTTTGGTACTAATTAGTAGTTCTAACTGATTGTAATCCAAGTTTTCCGTGGGGCGTTTCTCTATTGTTTCCTCTATGGCGGCCGCTATTTGTTCGTCACACATTTCATTTTGCGTTCTCTTTTTGATTTCTTTGCATTTCTTTCTTGATCAGGGCTCCCAGCTGTCGACTAATATGCTCATGATCACTTCCCAGGCTGTACTTCCCCTGTTCGTACATTTCCATTATTTCGAGCTAGCTACAGATCCCTTGCGACATTAGGCTGTAGTTAATGGTCAACTGCCTGCTACGGGATTCCCACATAATTTGTCGCTGACATTTAATTTCTCTATTTGCAATAACAAGGGTCTGTCGCTCACAGAAATCTAGCCTTAACTTTCGTTACAATCTGTGTATTCATACAGAGCCTCTATATGGCCATTCGTTTCATCCAGCAGATAAGAGAACCATCTTCAAACTGCTTTATATCGTCATTGAGACAATTAACTGGATGATTTTTTTCGTGCCTGCATTTGTCACCTGACCCTAAATAAGCTACCCCTAGCCATGACCAATTAGCGGCAATTGTACGTGATACCCGGACAGATTCTTTGAAAGTTGACTTCATTATTTGGCAATTTGTTCCTTGATATGTCAGATACCTACTCCCCTTCCCTTCCTCTCCGTTGTTGTTCTGTTGCTCCCTTCCCAGACGTAGCCATTAATAACCGGTGGATCTTCTAGTTCCCTGAGATGTATCTGGCATAGCGCGTATACACCTACTTCGTCATTTACCTGCTTTTCTGATTCTAACCATTTCACTCTCGTTCTACCCTCTTGCATGTTTATGTAACTGATCCTGGTATTGAATTTCTTTTTCGTAGTTTTCTTCCTGGACCTCCCAGTGGTCATTTTTTTGCGCTCAGCCACGATTGTTACTCTTTCTAGTTCGCTTCTTCCTACCTTTACGCCCTGAGCAGCCGAGGAACCCCTAAAAAAGGTAATGCCCGGCCTGTTAGGCGCCAGCCGATCTCAGCCCCTAACCTTCCACTAAAATGGATGCCATCTCGTGTAAATCCCCTGCGAAAGCCTGATCTATGGACGTCCTTATTTATGTCTGCCTATGCAAGGCCTTTCTCCTGGCTTAACTTCCTTATCTCTTGACTAACAGCCACAACGTTCTTGACAACCTCTGAGTTCCGTCCTTGCACCTCCGGCACTGTGCACACCATGATCCGCACTTTCTCTGCTATCGCCCTTAAATCGTCAACTTCCTCCGCACTTTCCACTATTTTGCGACTTCACCATTCAGGACATCATTTAGCCCCGCCGATGCCACTACCAAATTGCGCTCTGCAGCATTCTCGGAAAGTTCGTTTTTTGTCGGTCTCAATACTGCGTCCATTGTCCTGCCTGGGAATGCCCCGACTGCTACCCGCTTATCACCTTTTACATGCCCCATTATAGTTCTTTTGCACCTCCTCATCTTTGAGTCGCCAGCGATAAGCACTAGGGTATTCTCTTCCTCCTAACTTCCGGTGTTTGCTGCTCTTTATCAGTGACTATGACCTTGTTCTTTTGTGGTTAGCTTTTTCCCTTCTCTCCATGGCCTTTACGCTTCCTAGCTGCCACCTCTGCGTAGCTGTTGCTGTCTAAGCCTGGATGACTTACTTTCCTATTGCGATCCATGCCAGTGCAGGCCCCATCCACGTGGCTGGCGCTGGAATGTCCGCCATTGTGGCTTCGTATGGCGGCGTCAGCCATTTTTGCGTCCAGCAATTGTCTAAGCTTTTCTTGAAGTTTGCCCTTCTCTGCCCTCTCTACCTGTAGCTTTCTTTCTAGAGCACTCATATGCAACGCTAGGTTGGTGCTTGCATGGGCAGCCCTGTCCGGGCGTCCACTACGCAGTATTTGCACATAAAATCCGCGCTTTCGGCCTCCTCTAGAGTTTAAAACTGCGTTTCTTTCAAATTCACCGCCGCCTCACACTCCTTGAATTTAAAATTCAGCTGCTTGACCATAATAGCAGCACTCGATTATTGATACCACAAAATGCTAGATTATCTAAAGGTTAAAAAAACCGCTTGCAGGCACCTGCTCAAATAAACTTCTGCCTACCACAAAAGCCGATCACCTAGGAAAGGAATAACTACCTGTATAAACTAGTTAAGTCACATGTGAGCGCTGAAAACCATAGCTGCCGGCCAGAATAGACCAGGCCGTTAGGTAACTGACATGCTTTTTTCGCGTGCACTTTACCTAAGTAGCCTAAATTTAAAAACTAGCCTGAATAAAACTGGCCTAAATCTAAACTCTCAAGATATTGTAGGAAAGAACTCAACTATTCGACGTAGCCAGGGAGCTCTCGCAGTCGTCCGTCCGTCCCTTCCCGATCACTACGCGCCATCCCAGGAGCACCGAAACATGCGTCTGCACCGTACGGCTGTCAAAACAAAAAGCCGAAAGGATGGACAAATGGAAGGTAGTAGCGTCCCCTTTGAAACGGGGTGATGCCAGTTGCCACCATGCTGAGCTATTTTCCTTTATTTTTGTTTAACTCTGTTGTAAGTTATTAAAATTCGCCATTTTCTTTAAGTACGTCTTCCTACACCTTTAACCTTATGCCACCTCTCTGCTTTTGAGCCACCAATCTTCCAATCGCTTTGCGCTAACTTCTGCCGCAGATTTATTTACATGACTATTGCTATCTCTAAGCCCTAGGGTGTCAGCAAGAGTGACTGTGCCTGCACCGATATCGGCATGGATACCATCACATTTTAGTATGAGGTGTTCTATTGTTTCTTCAGATTTACCACACACAGCACATGTGTCATCTTCTTCGTTAAAATTATTTTTATAGCTGCGCCTTCTGACATCCCGACCTAGCTAGCTTCAAGGGTAGGGCACTGCCTATTATGTTATAAAACGCTTCCTTCCTGACCTGCCTTTCTAGTATCGATATAGTTCTACACTATGCTTCTTACCATTGAATTTATCCAGTGTTTATCTTCCTCGTTTTTAACCTCTCGTTTAATGCTCTTTCTTTCTCCGTCCTCGTATCTGTCAGACTTACTGGTAAGCTTCCTATTTCGTTTCCGCCAGTGTGAGTCAACGCTCATTCTATAGAGGTGTTTAAAAACCTTAGCTGCCCACCTGTTATTGTCATATTTCCTCAGTCGTTCTTCGTATAGAATTTTACTCTGAGCCTCCCGTGCTTCGAACGATGCCGAGCCCATATCCCCCTGTACTGCCTCGTTTGTTCTTTTCCCGTGGGAACCTAGTGGTAACAATCCAACAGCTCTCTGATTTACTTCTAATCTCGACTGAACGTCTGTCTTAAGCACAGAACCGCATTCTGGAAAGTAAGCCCCGGCGCTATTCCTTTCCAAATACCTCTCAGTAATTCATAGCTGTTGTACCTCCACAGTGCCCTATGTTTAATTATCCCGGCATCTCTTCGCCCCTTTCCTGTGGGAGACTGTTCGGGCTTTTCCGTGTGCATCTGGCCTTAGTTTACCCATACACCGAGATATTTGCATTCAGCCACTCGGGGTATTTATTGGCCTTGTAATGTAAGCTGCTGATCAGTTGTATAGATGAAAATCATCGCACCTGACTCAGTTGCACTAAAACTGAAAGCTAGAGCGGCTCCTTCGTCTCAACAGCAATTAACCAGAGTTGACAAATCTTCCTGGCTATCTGGCAACAGTACAATATCGTCCGCTACTTTAAACCCGGTAGTCGTTGCTCAACAACCTTTGCGCCTAGTCTGTATGACTGATTATAACCTAGATTGCTTCCTTGTAGCCTTCTTTCCATACTTATCATATAAAGCTTCAACAGCAGCGGGAATAGGAGACAACTTTGCCTTAATCCTTTATGTACCTCGACAGTTGTCCTACCAATAATACCTTCCCATGCTATTTCAACTTTATTTTGTCGACACATTTCCTGTAGAGAATCAATTACCTCCTGACCGATACCTTCATCTTTTAATATGTTACACAGGAGCTCCCTTTTGACGTTGCCGTATGCGCCGCTTATGTCCTGGAAGGCTAAATACAGATGTTCGTTTCCCGCCTTAGCTATTTCTATGCACTGGGTAAGCACGAAGAGGCGATCATCTAAGCGCCTACCACTACTGAACCCGTTCTGAAGTTTTCCCGAGTATTCTGTGACTTTTTACCCATGACTGCATTTTTAATTCCCCCGCCTGCATTACCAGACTGTATATAAGTGATGTTATCGTAATCGGTGGGAGGGATTTTATGTTCATCCTATCGCCTTTTTTTATGTACATCAAATTCATTTTACTCTCTTTCCAGCTGTGCGGAATGTGCTTATTTGATATGACTATGTCCAACGCTTTTATCAGCGCTTCCTTGCCCCTTGGGTAAAGTTCTTTAATTAACTTGATGGGAATTTTGTCTAGCCCTGCGGACGCGCATTTTGGAATGTTTGCTTCAGCCTTTTTACAGTTATAAGCTGTCAGTTTTAAGCTTTTTTCAGTTGTGCTGTCCTGTGTTGCTCCCTCATTTGAGGCGATTACACTATCGACTTTACGTAATGACTCAGCTATCACTAATGAAATGTAGTTCACAGCGTCATCTACCTCTAAACATTTTCCCTCGGCATTGTTAATCTGTTCCTTCTTTCTGTGATGCGCTTTCCCGAGCCAGCTTATATGGTTCCAGAATTTTGTTAGCCCCCCTTTAGTTACATCATGAACTTCAGCCAGCCAGCGATGAGAAGATTACTTTGTTTTAGCGTGGGCGAGGACATGCACTTGATGTTTCTGTTGTCGATAAGATTCCCATTTTTGGACAATTTCCTGTTCACATTACTGCGCCCTCTTTGCTTCTCTGTGTGATGGCCTCCCTAATTTCCTTATTCCACCAACTTCGCGGCTTCCTCTTTCCTCTCCAGCGGTTTGCTCCTTTTACTTGCTTTATTTTTGTACTAATGAGTAGTTCTAACTGATTGTAATCCCACTTTTTGTGGGGAGTTTCTCTATATCTTCTTCTATGCCGGCCTCTGTGTGTTCCTCATTAATTTAATTTTGCGTTCTCTTTGTGACTTGCCAGCATTTCTCGTTTGATCAGGGCTCCCAGCTGTCGACTAATACCTTTATGCTAACTTCCCGGGCTGTACTTCCTCTCCTGGTCTATTTCCTTTACTGCGAGCTTGCTATACATCCCCTACGACATTAAGCATTAGTCAATGGTCGTTTGCCTGTTACGGGATTCCCACGTGATTTGTCGCTCACACTTAGTTCCTCTATTTACAATAACTAGGTTGTGTCGCACACAAATGTCTAGCGTCAACTTGTCGTTACAATCTGTGGTCCATCCAGATCCTCGATGGGGCAATTCATGTTACCCAGCAGAATAATATCGGCACCGTCTCCAAACTGCTTTATATGGTCATTGAGACACTTAACCATATCCTTCTTTTCTTGCCTGCATTTGCCCCCTGGCTCAAAATTAACTACTCTTAGCCATTTCCTTTTACCGCAGTTGTACCTGATACCCAGACATTTTTTTGGAAGTTGCCGTTATTCTTTCCCAATTTGTTCCTTGATATATCAGAATACCTACTCTCCTTCCTTGCTCTCCCCGTTGCTGTTCTGTTGCTCCCTTCCCAGACGCAGCCATCAATAAGCGCTGGATCTTCTAGATCCTTGAGATTTGTCTCGCATAGCGCGTATACACCTACTTCTTCGTCCTTTAACTGCTGTTAAAGCCCTTGATAATACAAAAGTTCGGCCAGCCATTGAGCTTTGCCGCCGCCGCGCGACCCCCTCGACTTTTCCTCGCCCCTTGCTCGTCCCTTCATTGAGGGCCGGATCTCCGCCCGATTTCCTGCGCGACGATTCGTCTCCCTGCTGTTGCCCTTGGAAACGCGCGGGTCCGGCGTTTTGGTGGTGCTTTTCTTTTTCCGCCGCACCATTTTTCTCCTAGGCTCTGCCAGCGAATATTACAGTGCTGTGCTTTTATTGCAACACGCAAGTGCTATGCCGTGCACTTGCGCGTACAACTGCAGCAAGCGGCGTGAATATGGTTACGCGGTTTTCATGATACCATATATAGTCGGGTTAGGGGATTAGCCACGACGTCATAACAAATGGTTGACGCCGTTAGTTGGAAGTCATACTTCAAGGGTTGTTTGCTGCTTCGTTTTTAGGTTATTTTGCACAACTATACCGAGTATATTCTTAAGCTTCCTTGACACCAGTGTCTAATAATGTTTGGTGAATTGCGGCCGATGAATGTCCGCGCCCCTTGGTCGCATTGAAAGTTCGCGACTGTTTTATTCAGTGAACAGACTAGAATGCAAAAGCAACTTTCACACTGATGAGACAAACCTATGGACAGAGGATGCACTCATGACTAATTTATTGTAACCGGGTGCACGTTAAATAAGACCTACTGCATGCAAGTATGCTCAAGCAAAGAAAAACAATATGAAGCAGTTCGTGTTAAGCCTAGTTAGAGTGTTAGCTCTGTTGTTGTGAGGTTTGTCTGTAAGTTTTGCTAGCTAGCATATTGTGTTTACACTTTCCCTTAGTTTTTTATCTATAGCGCAAAGATTGGATTTAACTGCAGTTAAATAATAATCACTAATTAATTCGGGTCGATAACTATATGAGCTCATTTGCACTCAACCTAAACTATCGAAAGATATATGACTCGATGCTTAAAGCAAAGGGTGGTTTTCAATGCATATAGCTCATTAACGCTAATTATAGGTATAGCGAACTAATTCAGAGTATTTGCATAAATTCTAAGCTTTTCAACAGTATATGACTTGATCGTCTAGCTCAAAGTATGGTTTTATAGAAAATTAACTAACGCAGAATAATGCGGATCGCTAACTAGCACAGTGCCATTACACTTGGCCTAAGCTTTCCGGCGGTATATGACTCGATGCTGCAGCGAAAATTCATTGAAATTTACTGAATATCCATTGATTTGGCCCCCAGTAATTTTCAAAATAAGTGTATAATTAAGCAATGATCAAAACTCACGGTTGATCACGTGACATTTACTATGCTTAGACAGATAGCTTGACAGCAGCGAAATAGACTTAATCCCGCTTTGACCTTCTCTGATCTCGAAGTCCAAAGAACCAGCCTGGGTCGTTTTCTGAAGTTTTACCGCGGTGACAGAGTTCACGCTCTAAAAAAACAAATACAGACAAAGTCAGAGGCAGTACTAGATCAGGTGCACAAAGTAAAACATCTTATCGTGTGTCTTAGAAAGTGTCTGCAGTACAGAACTCGCCTGAAAGCTGTTTACATCAGTATTCCCCATTCAAACAGTTCTAATAAGAAACCAATCTGTTCATGAACGTTACTTTCGGCATTCTCAATGCTTTTCCCGCCGCAATTTTTAAAAATTTTGTGCCCTCCTGGAGCACAGAGCTGGCCCAAAAACACGCGCTTCACTCACTGCTGCGGCCGGCCGGCGGGCGTCAAGGAGAAAAAGCGTGTCTTGCGTAGAGCTCGCAGCCGCCGCGCGAGCATAATCGAGGAGGAAAGTGCGGCGCGGAGGAGAGTATCGCTACTTTCAAATTATCAAGGGGCTTTAACTGCTGTCGTCTACGCGCGCCATCTGCCGGGCCAGCGCCGTGGATAGTGATGGAGGCTTCAGTGGGTACCACAGGATGGCGGTACGACTGCATGAAAAGTTAACGACAGACACGGAGGAAATTTACCGGAAACGCATGGTAGTCGGTTAACTCTGAAGGGAGAAAGGTGGCATGATTTCGACCACCTGGGGTCTTTTTTGCCGCTAAGTGGCTAATGCGTACGGACGCGTTTCACATGAGCTCCACCAATTTCATCACATTGCCTCAACAGTATTAATCGGACGCCACACTTTATTGTGGACCACCGACTGAACATCATCAGACACGTCTGGGGCAAGTTTTACGTCTGGATAAGCCCAACCAGGCTCAGCGCGGGTCTACTCACAACTGCGAGGCATGAATCACGAGGCAGCAGCCAGCGCCGACGCAGGCGAAGCTCCGCAGAGCTCCCGTTGCCGCCGCTGCTCCCTCCTTTCCACCTCCGAAGAGGAAGAAGACATGGAGCTCAATCCTCCTCCTCCAAACATTCTGCCGGCACAGGAGAACGCTGGTTCTCCGTGAGGGACACCTGTGAAGAACCCAACCTCTGACTGGGCTCTCTCTCTGACCCACAGCAAACACAAACGCCTGGCTCGAGGTAATCCAGTCACGGTGACGGGAGTCACAATCCAATCCTCATCTGCGCCACCTATATCCACCCCTTCGAAGACTCCAACTCGCCCCGACCGCCTTCTTCCATTATCCAAGCAGGATTACAAAATTATTCTCCGCCCCAAGAAAGGTCTACTTCTGAAGCATGGAGGTCTATCCAGGTCTACATGGAAGTCTACAGCAATGGAGGTCTACCCCAGAGATCGCCATTGCTGCAGCCCAAGCCTGCCGCTCCCCCATAAAAATGAGCTCCCTCAGGGTGCGCATTCATCAGGGCTGCAACATCATTATCACCAGCACTTCCGATCTTGATACGTCATATGAAGTCCGACAAATCGACAGCCTTACGCTCGCGTCCAAGGTCTACGCTGTCTCTGCCTATGTTACAACCTCGGAGACCGTCTCCAAGGCCGTCATTCATGGCCTCAACCCCAACACCTCGGAAACCGAGCTTATGGATGTCCTCAGGACCGCTTTTTCCGGCGTAGACGTCCTCCGGACTCGCCACTGGGCGCCCCGAGAACGGCCATCCTTACCTTCGACACCCGTAATACTCCGCGGGCGGTCACCTACTATGGAGGTGAACTGCCCTGCTACCCATTCAAGCCGACCAAGCATGTATGTCAAGTCTGTCACCAAGTGGGCCACTGTTCCGACGTCTGCCCTACACCGGACATCTCTATCTGCCGCATCTGTTGCACTCTTAACCCAAACTCTGGACATCCCTGCACCCCGAGGTGTACATCCTGCTGGAAGCTCACCTTAGTGAAGCACGGGAATGCCGCCAACGCCTGGTTCAAAACACGACCTGGAAAGCTCAAACCTCAACACCCAAGACTCGATTCGGTCGCCCAAGGTGGTTCAGCTCCGAAAGAGACTCCTCAGGAAAGCCTCCCCGCAAGCAGACCCCTCCCCAGAGCGCATGAAGACAAGTAAAACACCGGTCAGGAAACTATCCGGGACGGCCAAGTGTCCACAGGTGGAAGCACCAGCCTCAGGACCACAGGTGAGCCGGTCAGTTGTTGCCCCCTCTGCGCCAAAAACTCAATCTACGCAAATCATCAAACTCAAGGCGGAAATATCACACATGAACACACAGCTAGGTCAACAAACCACCAAGCACACAACACAAGCTCCGGGAGACCAGTCGCATAACCCTTCCGCACCTGCTTCAGTAACACCCCCACCAAACAATTCGACAGCAACGCAACCCCCAAACATCCGCGCCCTTCATTCCTGCCCAGTTAGAATACTTGGACCGTATGAATAACGACATCTTGCTGACCGTGCCACAGCAACTCGCGCAATACCAACACCAAATTCAGCAGCAAATGACCACCTTTCAGCAAAAGATACAGGACCAGCTGGTTACTGTGCAACAACTCCAGCAGCAGATGTAGGAGATGCATACCTCCCTCACAACTTGCATGGACCGCCTACCGCGTAAACGAATCCCATCCGGCGATCCCCCTAGTGGGCCCCACCAACGCCGCATGTGTCTGCCGTCGGAAGCCAGTGATTCGGAGAATCGGGATGGCATCCCGGCACGGCGCCGTCATGGCGCCCAATAACGCATCGACCCCGCCGCTCCACCACCTTGACATCTTGCAATGAAACTGCCGTTCTTTTCGTCCCAAAGCAGCATCTCTTCTCCAATATATACATTCCGTCCCGGTCCCTCCAGACGTCATTTGTCTTCAAGAAGTGGGCAAAGGGCCCAACCGCATACAAAGCTATTACACGCTTCAGACTCACCTCGCATCCCGGGTAGCCATCCTGGTTTCGAAAACGATAGCTGTTACAGCACATGTCCACAACGCGTCCTACATCGATCATCAATTCGTCGAAATTATTCCGCGAAAGGCCCGCAAGCAAAGTACGTTCATCCTCAATGTGTACAGTCCTCCTCAACAAAAACACGCTGCGTTTGCCCCCCTGTTTTCGGAATGCCAACGCATAGCCCAACGTAATCGTCTCGTGGTACTTGGCTACTGTAATGCTCCACACGCCACCTGGGCTTACCGAGTCGATACAGGCAAGGGGACCACTCTCCTGGATGCTGTGGACGCCGCACACCTTACCTTGATAACAGATCTCTCAGCCCCCACAAGGCTAGGTAATAGTGTCTCTCGTGGCCCCTGTCCGGATCTCACTTTCAGTAAGAATGTCATCCGCCCTACCTGGACTAACCTAGGGGAAACCCTAGGAAGCGACCATTACATACTCTCAATCAGCATACTGTCCCCGCAGCACCGGATGCCCCTCGGTATCAAGTTCACCAATTGGGTGGCCTACAGAGCCGCGGCTCGACATTCTAGCCCTATTACTGATATCGCGGCATGGACCCAGGCCCTCTGTGACACCCATAAATCGCACACGCAGGCTCTCCAACGGACCATTGACAACCCCGCAGTCGACCCCCATCTCCTCCACCTCTGGGAGGCCCGTCATGGCCTGCTGAAAAGATGGCGGCGGCAACGGCATAACCGCAGCCTCAATAAGCGCATAGCGCAGCTTACCTTACGAGCCCAGGACCACGCAACGCAACTCTCCACCCAAAACTGGCATCAGTTTTGCGTCTCCCTTAGTGGCACCCTGAGAACTTCCAAAACATAGGCCATACTGCGTAGCCTTCTACATCCTGAAACAAGAAAGGCGTCTACCAACAGAACCGTGCAAGCAGTAGCCCATCAGTTCAGCGGCACTGACCAAGAGGTTCTGGCCACCCTCCGCTCCAAATATTTCGGCACTCGACAGCCACTTAACTCATCTACCACTTACACCGGCCACACCAACCCGGAACTCGACGCGCTAATCACTTATGAAGAGGTCTTCGCAGGTGCACGCGCTTGTAGCCGCTCTAGTGCCCCAGGTGCAGACAAAATCAATAAAGCAATGCTACGCAACCTATCCAATGATTCCCTTCAAGCACTTACCCAATATATCAATGATGAACTGTGGACACAAGGCAAATTACCCTCTTAATGGAAGCACGCAAAAGTGATACTCATCCCTAAGACCAGCTAGCCACACTCTCTCTCTGCTCTCAGGCCCATATCGCTCACCTCCTACTTTGGCAAGCTGTACGAGTGAGTCATCCAGACACGCCTGCCCAACTATATTGAAGATCATAATCTCTTTCCCCCTTTCGGCTCTCGACTCGGCTCGTTTCGGCTCGGCTTTCGACCAGGGCTTTCAACGCAAGACGCCTTTCTTCTTATCAAACATGAAGTCTTGACGGAGATACCTCCTGGCGGAAAGCACCTTTTTCGAACACTTGACATTATGGGTGCCCTCGACAACATTTCCCATTGTGCAATCCTAGAAGGTATAAATCAGATACACTGTGGATAGCGCATCTTTAAATATATCTCCACCTTCCTCACTGCCCGCACAGCCACCATAGGCATCAAGTCTACTAGATCGTCTTCCTTCCAAACACCTGACAAGGGCACTCCGCAAGGTGTTGTTCTATCACCACTACTACTCAATATAGCCATGGCCCCTCTCGCCCACAAGCTCTCTACACTCTCCGACATCGGATATACGCTCTATATGGATGACATCACCATCGTGTCAACCCGAGGATCGCTCGCGGCCAAAGAGCAAGCCTTACAAACAGCCATCGGTGTGGTCGAGCATTTTGTTCAGACCAGCGGTATGCAGTGTGCACCGCACAAATCTGAAATCTTCCGTATTCTTGGTCCTCGCTATCGCTCCCCCGGCCCAATCAAGCTCAATGTTCACAACCACCCTATAGAAGAAAAATCACTCGTCTGAGTGCTTGGCCTGTGGGTCCAGCATGACGCAAGCCCACCCACACCATTGCCACTCTACGCACGTCTGTGCTCAATATCGCACGTATGGTACGACGCATCGCTGGACATCGCAAGGGCAAGCGCGAGGATGACACTATCCGCCTCGTCACGGCCCTGGCCATGAGTGGAATCCAGTATGGTCTCCCATACCACAGTGATGATCGCACCGCCGAGTGTAGGATCGATATCCTTATCTGTACCCTTTTTAAAACAGCTCTGGGCCTTCCCATGTGTACATCCATCACTAGAGTGCTTGCACTTTGGATTCACAACACGTTTGCGGAAATGCAAGGAGGCTTTTCTGAACACCCAACAGACACGTCTCCTCACGACCACGGCAGGTAGGGCCATCCTTTCAAGGATAGGGGACCTGCAAGCCATCAGCACCATGGCCCTGACCGGAGTTCTTCGAAATGCTGTCCGCTCACGCCTTTACATGAACTCCATCCCTCGCCATATGAACCACGAGTCACGGGTCTCGCGCCGTCAGGCCCGTTTTCGCAGCCTCCGCAGGCAATACGGCCAAGACTCTTCGGCTTTGTATGTGGATGTGGCTTCCTATGCACTGTGGGGTTGACATGGGGAGATAAGTACGTTCTCCCCACTCAATCGCGGCTGACACGGTTCAAAGCCGCCCGAACCCCACCCCGTGATCGCGTACGCTACCGAGCGCTCGCCGACCACGGCGGGCCTTGCTCTGGGGGAACAAAGGAACGACACATTGGCTGACACAAACAGGCATTTATTGCTACAGAAACAATAACGCCAGCTAGCAACAAGGTACGCTAATGAATCAAGGACGTCCGACTCACCAGCAAGGTTCCGAGCGAATGTTCGCCCGCGCTAGGGCAAGGGATATAAACTCCGCAGGCCGGACGGGACGAGTACGGGAGCCTGTCTCCCCGTCGCTTCTTCGCCCCGTCGGCGAAGAGCGGAGAACCGAGCGACGCGTCCGATCGCGGCGCTTATCCCGGCCCAAGAGACCCCATCTCCCGCGGGCAGGCTTCAGCAGTCTCCCCCGCAGCGACGCTGGCGCCCTCTCTTGCCAGTTAATGTAACTGGCAAGGGAACGCGCTCATCCTCGGGGTACGACTGCTGCTGCACGGTGCCTCGCGGGAAAGCAAACTCAGGGGGCTGCAGGGCAGGTCCCCACATCCCCCCAACCTTAAATAGACCCACGCGCCTGAAAGTACATGCTATGGAGGAGTCTCCTGGTCTTCATGTCTTTGAGGCACGTCTTGCAGCGGAGGTCACGCCGACAGCGTCCACGCAGACTTCCGCGGTATTCCGAAGGCGGCGTGACGGTCTCCGCTGGGATGACTCGTATGGCCCGCGGACTACCGTGTCCGCAGGCCCGCGAATCGAAGGCCGGTGGGAAAACTGCAGGCCAGGATCCTGCAGTAGTCGCCAGGGCAGCAGCAGCCGGAGGTGACTGCTGACTGGTCTCGCCACAGCTGCCCCGGATGGATGCGGCGAACAGGATACAGGCCGCTCCGTCGCAGCAGGTGGCAGCGAGACGATGTGCACCGGTCAGCAAGCCTGGGTGGCTCCACCGGATCTGCAAAATTGTCGAAACGCTCTCGGCGTGCCTTTAACGTAGGTCACGGGAGGGGAAACGGCATCCGCAAGGGCCTCGTGGCACAATGCCTAACTCGCTAGCAAAACGTGTCGGCGGCTGTGCAAACGCAAAGTTCGAGTGAACAAAGCCCTTTCTTGAGTTGAACGAGACTGCTCGGTTCGTGCGAGGTTACAAAAAAAAACGGACGGGCAGCAAAGTGCGCCCCCTCTCAACGTCACGGTCCGGTGGTCATGTCTCTTTTAATGTGGTGCAGGCAGCTCCGAAAAGCCTCAGGCCTAACGACCACTCCGACAACGACCGTGACCACAAGAAAGACCCGAAACGGGTTTTGTGCGCGCAGCCGCGAGGAGACGTCAGCTTTGTGGGGTGGTCCTACCCCGCTCACTGCACAAAGCAGCTTCTGAGCGGTCGGCGCCCACCGTATCGAACGGTGTCGGAGCGCCCGGTGCCGAGCTGCAATACCAGCGAGCTCGTAGCGGCACCCGTGGCCCCCGGCCACCCGGCTCCCGGAGCCGCGACTCCCAGAGTCGAAAAAGAGATAGTAGAGAAAATATATACAGAAACTCGGACCACCCACGCGGCTTCCGTACTCACTCGCTTCGGGCTCGGCGACTCCGCGGGCGCTAGGCCTCGAACTCCCTCGATGCGGACCAAGTCATTCTCACGAAGAAACTCCAGGGAAAAAAAAATGTGCTGAGCATGTCGAGAAGTTCAAACATGCTGCAGCGCAATACACCTCGCACTCAAGAAAGCATGCCGCAGGTCCTAGCGATCAAAATTCACTCTAGGCCTAGCACTTGTCAAGTCCGGACAAAGAGCGTTCCTCGAACCGAACCGACAGTCGTCCAATGTTCCAAGAGCAGGCCCCACGTTGGGCTGCCAGATGTGGGGTTGACATGGGGAGATAAGTACGTTCTCCCCACTCAATCGCGGCTGACACGGTTCAAAGCCGCCCGAACCCCACCCCGTGATCGCGTACGCTACCGAGCGCTCGCCGACCACGGCGGGCCTTGCTCTGGGGGAACAAAGGAACGACACATTGGCTGACACAAACAGGCATTTATTGCTACAGAAACAATAACGCCAGCTAGCAACAAGGTACGCTAATGAATCAAGGACGTCCGACTCACCAGCAAGGTTCCGAGCGAATGTTCGCCCGCGCTAGGGCAAGGGATATAAACTCCGCAGGCCGGACGGGACGAGTACGGGAGCCTGTCTCCCCGTCGCTTCTTCGCCCCGTCGGCGAAGAGCGGAGAACCGAGCGACGCGTCCGATCGCGGCGCTTATCCCGGCCCAAGAGACCCCATCTCCCGCGGGCAGGCTTCAGCAGTCTCCCCCGCAGCGACGCTGGCGCCCTCTCTTGCCAGTTAATGTAACTGGCAAGGGAACGCGCTCATCCTCGGGGTACGACTGCTGCTGCACGGTGCCTCGCGGGAAAGCAAACTCAGGGGGCTGCAGGGCAGGTCCCCACAGCACAGCCCCACAGATATGGTTGCGCTGCAGAAGTACTGGCTGTTGGGCTACTTGGTTCATCATAAATTTGAATGCGCAAGGGAACGAACACAGGAAGACAGAGAGAGAAAGAGGCGCTCTTTCTGTCTTTGTGTGTTCCTGTGTTCGTTCCCTTGCGCCATTCAACTTTATGATGCTTGCGCTGCTTTCAATAACACCAACACCACTTTTATTGGAGTGTCCTTCACGGCACAGGATCCGGCGGCCGCAGAAGCCATTGCAATAGCCATCACCAACAAAATGAGCGACACGCAACACCACGGCACTCATATTTTTAGACTCCCAAGCCGCCTGCAGAGCCTATACGAGTAGACGTGTCCCGCGCACGGCTCTCCGCGTACTGGGCGGCCATCTCCAGTATGATCACGTCATCACCTGTCCCAGGACACGCAGGTTTCGATGGCAATATTCGGGAAGATGCCCTAGCTCGAGATTACACTAACCGAGCGGGGCCCGCTGACTCTACTCTCTAACCCCTCTCAGCCCATTTTTCAACCCGCCTAGAGACCCTCCGCATAAATAGGCGTCTCTACCCCCCGCCACATAAGAAACTTTCCCTGGAGGACTCCTACCACCTTAGACGCATCCAAACACTTTCCCCAATCTTCCCCACCTACACCGCATTAACCCAACATTATACACAGATACATGTCCTTCGTGTGGCGAAATTCCCACATTCACGGTCGTTACATGGACGTGCTCAGCTAAACCAAACCACTTAAAGCCACACAACGCGGCGCTGGAGCAGTGGGAGGTGACGCTGCCAGCGGCACCCTGGAAGATCAGGAGGCGCTAGTCGCCATCGCCAAAGCGTCGGCGGAAGCCACTGGAGTCTTGGACCGAGGACCCCACCCACAATCCGCTCCGGTCTTCACTTTTACCATTAAGTCTTTATTCTCACTCTCTCTCTCTCTCTTGGTTAACTCTGACATCAGTAATTTACTTGCTCATAGTTACTCGTGTACGGCTCAGCACAAATTTCGAAGTTACGTTTATAAGAAACCAGTGCATTCACTATACGCGCCTTCATTCATGTCCCAACGTCGAGCCGCGTACCCACATCGAATTCCAAATGCCCTGGCTCGATTCCGAGCCACGACTCCGGTTTTTGTATTCATTGAGCGTGCGTGGAATTTTACGCAGGACGCGAATATTTACGACGCACGGTGCGCGCAACTACAACTACTTCGACGCCGTCGGCTTTCCGACCGAACGAACTCTCTACGCTGTCGCAATATATATGGGCATGAAGTCATTAGCCATCGCGTCATACTGTTCAAGCGGAGAGTGGGCCACGTTACGGAGGCGTCGCGGCGGCGCCTACGTAGAGTCATGCAGTGGTCAAACTTCCTGCTGCGTGGCATCGGCTTACATGGTGCTGCAGTGCGCGGCGACTACGTTCACAAACTAAGCAGGTGGGCTTACGCCCTCGAACACGAAAGGAGTCTGAAGTGTATCCACCTAGTTTATTAACAATAGTAGTATTGCTTATTTTGCCACAGAGTAATAGATGCTGGCAGCGTAATCACATAGTTTAGTATTTCGTAGCTTAGTTAACAACCAAGTGTCACGTGGTGTCCTCCAACCATTTTCTATCCTTGAAGACTGCGAAGCGTGCGCAGCAAAGGCTTCAGTAACCCTACAGAAAAATAGGATTGTGATCCTGCGATTGCAAGGCCTTAGTCACTACAAAAGTGCGTTGTGCCTTCTTCAGCTTGTGTTTTTGTTTTTTGTTTTTACGGGCTGGGGTCATGCAAACTCATCACTCTGGTAAAATTTGAATAGTCATTTTTCTTAACTGGGGGGAGCGCTCATTGGTTGTTCTCGTTTTTCTTCGGCCTATACATATTCTCAATTGTGAATCATTCAGTAGTTAGTCAGCGGCATGTTTCTCTGGAATTGTTTCGTTTTTGCGTTCGTCTTTCGCGCAGTAGAAATGTGGTACTCTTAAAAGAAATTCTTGTTTGGCTAGTTGGTAACTGATCATTGTACTTTAAAGGCGTAAAAACCACGCACACACACGTACGAGAGGAGAGAACGGGACAGAGCGCCACTCACAACTGGTTTAATATGCATAAACCACATACATTCATATATATGCATGTATACATATATGCGCATATATACATGCATATGAAGTCTAGGGTTCGACGGAATCCCGTCTGGCGGCGAAAATTCATACTGATGAAGAAAACATACACTCGCCAAGGTTCAAAGAAAATAAGAATGAATTAGCGTTTCGGCGCCCGTACGGGTGCCTTGATCACAAAGAAGCGAAGGACGGGCAGGTGAGCTATATATGGGCAGTTTTTTGAAGGGTGCGCAGGTATATCTCTGGGAGATTGCCACGGGTCCGGTTAATCGTGTTTGGCGTGGATTGAATGCACAATGATTCTATGAGAAGGCGTTTTGGTAATGATTTTTCCTTTGCAATTACACGTGCTGCGTCCCAGTCGATGGTATGGCCAGTTTCATGATGATGTTGCGCCAAAGCGTTTGAGATAGATTTTCCTTTGGCGACGTCATTTTGGTGCTGTTTGAGCCTTGTCTTGAATTTGCCTGTTTCTCCGATATAGGAAGCGTCGCAATCATGACAGGGGATCTTGTAGATCACGCCTGGAAAGATATCGATGTCAAGAGGGTCCTTGACTCGCAGGAGTCGTTGCCGAAGCTTGCACGACGGGACGTGGACCACATGAATGTTATAATCTGAAAAGATGCGAGCAAGGTTCTCACTCACACCGTGGGCATACGGAATCGGCACCCGCTTCTTTGCGCATGCGTCAGTTCGGATAGTCGGAGCAGAGGCGCGTCGTTCCTGGGATCGTAGTATTTGGGCTGGGTAACCGTTCCGTATCAGGTCTTGCCTGACCTGTTTCACTTCTGCTGCTCTGCGCTTAGGACTTGAGCATATCCTAAATGCGCGGTTGAACAGAGACGCCGCGACTGAGCGCTTGTGCCTGATGGGATGAGATGACTGAAAGTTTAGGTACCTTCCGGTGTGAGTGGGTTTACGATAGACGGTGGTTTGCAGAGAATGCGGTGAGCGTTCCACGAGGACGTCGAGGAAAGCGATGTGGCCATCCACTTCCTCCTCTAGGGTGAACTGAATGCTTTGCTGGAACGTGTTGAGGTGCGCTAGAAACCTGTGTACGTCTGGCCGGTTGATGACAGAGAAGCAGTCATCGACATAGCGTACAAAAAACTGCGGTGGGGGGTCGAATGAGGCTAGTGCTGCGGATTCTATTGATTCTAAGGCAAGGTTAGCACATACTACAGAAACTGAGGCACCCATGGCTGTTCCGAAAGTCTGTCTGTAGAAGTTCTTGTTGAAGGTGAAATAAGTAATGGCTTCTTTCGATGTGAAGTCTCTGTTCACATCTTTGCCTGTGGATTTTGCGGTGGAGTGTTGCAAGAAAGCCCTGAACGAAGACACGACTTTGCCTGAACGAACCCCGATTGAAGCCGACGACCTCTGCCGACTCCTAAAATTCTGCCTCTCGAATACTTATTTCACCTTCAACAAGAACTTCTACAGACAGACTTTCGGAACAGCCATAGGTGCCTCAGTTTCTGTAGTATGTGCTAACCTTGCCTTAGAATGAATAGAATCCGCAGCCCTTGCCTCATTCGACCCCCCACCGCAGTTTTTTGTACGCTATGTCGATGACTGCTTCTCTGTCATCAACCGGCCAGACGTACACAGGTTTCTAGCGCACCTCAACACGTTCCAGCAAAGCATTCAGTTCACCCTAGAGGAGGAAGTGAATGGCCACATCGCTTTCCTCGACGTCCTCGTGGAACTCTCACCGCATTCTCTGCAAACCACCGTCTATCGTAAACCCACTCACACCGGAAGGTACCTAAACTTTCAGTCATCTCATCCCATCGGGCACAAGCGCTCAGTCGCGGCGTCTCTGTTCAACCGCGCATTTAGGATATGCTCAAGTCCTAAGCGCAGAGCCGCAGAAGTGAAACAGGTCAGGCAAGACCTGATACGGAACGGTTACCCAGCCCAAATACTACGATCCCAGGAACGACGCGCCTCTGCTCCGACTATCCGAACTGAAGCATGCGCAAAGAAGCGGGTGCCGATTCCGTATGCCCATGGTGTGAGTGAGAACCTTGCTCGCATCTTTTCAGATTATAACATTCATGTGGCCCACGTCCCGTCGTGCAAACTTCGGCAACGACTCTTGCGAGTCAAGGACCCTCTTGACATCGATATCTTTCCAGGTGTGATCTACAAGATCCCCTGTCATGATTGCGACGCTTCCTATATCGGAGAAACAGGCAAATTCAAGAAAAGGCTCAAACAGCACCAAAATGACGTCGCCAAAGGAAAATCTATCTCAAACGCTTTGGCGCAACATCATCAAGAAACTGGCCATACCATCGACTGGGACGCAGCACGTGTAATCGCAAAGGAAAAATCATTACCAAAACGCCTTTTCATAGAATCATTTTGCATTCAATCCACGCCAAACACGATTAACCGGACCCGTGGCAATCTCCTAGAGATATACCTGCGCACCCTTCAAAAAACTGCCCATATATAGCTCACCTGCCCGTCCTTCGCTTCTTTGTGATCAAGGCACCCGTACGGGCGCCGAAACGTCAATTCATTCTTATTTTCTTTGAACCTTGGCGAGTGTATGTTTTCTTCATCAGTATACATGCACATATGCTTATACATGCATACATAGTAGTCTTGTTGCCGCTTGTCCGGCGGCGAAAGACGCTTCTTATCGTAAAGAGGTTTGGATTCGAAGTTGACTTCTTCCCGCCGTTCTGATTGAGCCTCGGGACTCTCTGATGACAAAATAACTTAAAATTTACGTAAACGTGGATTCCGTGCTTGTTGGCTGCGAGCACCGCCGAAATAAGAAACTACCACCAGACGGGTATTGAAGGCCTCTATAAGTCGTCGCTACCGTCGCTTAGTTTACATTTCCAACAGCATTACGATAGAATCCGCTCCCGATCCCGACAGCGAAGTTCTCACGATGAACTGCGGCGTTGTTTTAAGTGAACGCAACGCCGCACAACATGCGATGCTTTTGTGGGCTGAGATGGCGGATCTGGCAGGATAGTCCGTGAGCTGTGGAGTCAGCAACGTCGGCAGCAAGAAAAGGCAATAGTGCTGTCACTGCCGAACCATCGTCACGACTGATGAGAAGAGAATCGTACATACGGACATATTTAATTTCTGTAGTAATTGTCTGCGCGCAGAGCTCGTCATACACCCCAGCGTCTTGGTACGTTGAAGAAGCATTTGCTAACGTGTCAGCTCGTGCAACCATAGCTAGCCACATTTGCTTTCATCGTTGCATGAGCGTGCGGAGGCATGAACTTCGTATGAGGAGCTCTTATAGGGGCACTTGGAGTTCCTCTGCTGCTCCGCAATTATACAGTGATGAAGTCGAGAGTTCGACGAAAACTCGTCTGGTCGGGGACAAACATGTTGACGAAGAAGAAGGAGCGCCGACCAAAGAAAACAAAAAACAAAAACAGACGTTTCGGCTCCCGTACGGGAGCCTTGTTCACATTGAAATGAAGCAAGCAGCTCAGTGGCATTACATATGCTTGAAAAGAGGGCGCAGGGAGCGAGCGTAGATTGGGTTAAGATTTCCATCGTTGCGGTTGAGGGTGTGACTAGTAGTTTGGATGATTAATGATTCCAAGTGCAGGCGAGGGCATAGCTTCTTTTCCGTTGAAAGCACGTGTGCCCGACCCAAGTCGATGTCATGGCCTGTAGATAGTGCGCGCTCGGCGATAGCATTTGAATCCACTTTTTTGTTACGTACATCGTTACTATGTTCTTTTAGCCGCCTCTCGAAATTTCCGGTTTCGCCAATGTATGCGTCGTCACAGTCGGAACAAGGAACCTTGTACACTACGTCAGGATATTTTTCTTTGGGAAGGGGGTCTTTGACATTTACCAACGCATAGCGCAGTTTTCTTGTCGGAACGTGGGCGATATGAACACCAAAGGTGCGCATGATGCGTGCTAAAGCCTCACTTAGTCCGGGAGCATAGGGCACGGCAGCACGTTTCAAGGGTGACAGAGGAGTATCGCTTGCTGGGCGACATAACTGTTTTTCCACAGATTGCACAAATGAGGTCGGGTAGTTGTTGCTTGAAAGTTCTTGTCGTACAGTTTGAAAATCAATGGTCTGGTCTTCAAGGGAGCTGCAGATGCGTTGCGATCGTTTGAACAAGGACATAGCGACTGATTTCTTCTGTGTAGCAGGGTGAACCGAATTAAAGTTAAGGTATCTTCCGGTGTGGGTCGGTTTTCTATAAACGCTGAAACTGAGCTTATTGCTGTCCCGCCTTATCAATACATCCAGAAAGGGCAACGCACCATTCGCTTCTTCTTCGGTAGTGATGTCTACTGCTCGTTCTATAGAATTCAAATGGTGCGAGAAGGCTGCTAAGTCAGAATTACGAATCAGGCAAAAGCAGTCGTCAACTATCTCAGGAAAATTCTAGGAGGTGATGAAAACGTTTCAAGGGCACAGCGCTCGACGGATTCCATACAGAGGTTAGCGACAGTCACTGATATAGAGGCACCCACGCTTTTACCGTCAACTTCAGGGCACACCAATGGGTGCCTCTATATCAGTGACAGTCGCTAACCTCTGTATGGAATCCGTCGAGCGCCGTGCCCTTGAAACGTTTTCATCAGCTCCTAGAATTTTGCTGAGATATGTTGACGACTGCTTTTGCCTGATTCGTAATTCTGACTTCCCGCCTTCTCGCACCATTTGAATTCTATAGAACGAGCAATAGACTTCACTACCGAAGAAGAAGCGAATGGTGTGTTGCCTTTTCTGGATGTATTGATAAGGCGGGACAGCAATAAGCTCAGTTTCAGCGTTTATAGAAAACCGACCCACACCGGAAGATACCTTAACTTTAATTCGGTTCACCCTGCTACACAGAAGAAATCAGTCGCTATGTCCTTGTTCAAACGATCGCAACGCATCAGCAGCTCCCTTGAAGACCAGACCATTGATTTTCAAACTGTACGACAAGAACTTTCAAGCAACAACTACCCGACCTCATTTGTGCAATCTGTGGAAAAACAGTTATGTCGCCCAGCAAGCGATACTCCTCGGTCACCCTTGAAACGTGCTGCCGTGCCCTATGCTCCCGGACTAAGCGAGGCTTTAGCACGCATCATGCGCACCTTTGGTGTTCATATCGCCCACGTTCCGACAAGAAAACTGCTCCATGCGTTAGTAAATGTCAAAGACCCCCTTCCCAAAGAAAAATATCCTGGCGTAGTGTACAAGGTTCCTTGTTCCGACTGTGACTACGCATACATTGGCGAAACCGGAAATTTCGAGAGGCGGCTAAAAGAACATTGTAACGATGTACGTAACAAAAAAGTGGATTCAAATGCTATCGCCGAGCACGCAGTATCTACAGGCCATGACATCGACTGGGGTCGGGCACACGTGCTTTCAACGGAAAAGAAGCTATACCCTCGCCTGCACTTGGAATCATTAATCATCCAAACTACTAGCCACACCCTCAACCGCAACGATGGAAATCTTAACCCAATCTACGCACGCTCCCTGCGGCCTCTTTTCAAGCATATGTAATGCCACTGAGCTGCTTGCTTCATTTCAATGTGAACAACGCTCCCGTAAGGGAGCCGAAACGTCTGTTTTTGTTTTTTGTTTTCTTTGGTCGGCGCTCCTTCTTCTTCGTCAATTATACAGTGAGGCGCGTCAAAAACAAAAGCACTCGGGCAATACATACCGAAACTCACCTAGCAGCCCTGGTGCACCACCAAATATAGGTTTCCTTTCCCTTGCGACGCCAAGACCGACTTTTTCAGCCCTCCCAAAGTGGAAAAAGTGCACTAGTGGTTTCAAAACAAAACTTTTGCGCCTCAATACCCAAACGCATAACCATCACGGACATTTGTCAGCTTCAGAGGTTAGTGCTCTTTTTCGTCTCTGTCATAGCGCTTGTACTTGCCGAGACTGGCATCGGGCAGTAATCCCTATATTCTAGTTCTAACTCTTTTTTACAACGCAACGTGAATTTCGCGTCAGTGTCCTATTAAAGGTATGGCGCAAAATCATTAATGGGCACCTTCAGCAGCCTGGGGTCTTTTTAGCATGTCACTTTGGAGACACCGATGCTGGAGACTTCCCTATAACCTAGTCGAACGAACCTGCTTGCACGTCCTAGAGGAAACATACTTGATTAGAAATTCAAGTAGTATGGGTTAAATCCCTATCCTAACCACCACCATCATCAGCCCACCAACGACTACTGCAGTGCGAATGCCTCTCCCGTGTGACTAACTCTGACCTTTGACAGTTGGGACCAACGTATGTCCCAGCTTAATCACATCCGCTTACGTAACTTTCAGCCACCCTCTGCTACGCTTCCCTCAAAATGGTATCCAGACCGTTACCCTTAAGGACTAGAGACTATCTAGCCTTCACATTACATGTTCTGCCTAAGCCTATTTGTTTCTCTTGATTTTGACTAGGATAATATTAACCGGCGTTTGTTTTCTCACCCACTCTGCCCGCTTCCCGGCACTTAAGGTTACGTCTATTATTTTTCTTTCCATAGTTCGCTGCGTTGTCTTCAGCTTAAGGTGAACCCTTTTTGTTATCCTCCAGTTTTCTGCCCCATAGGTGAGTAGCGGTAAGATGCAGCTGTTATATAATTTTCTGATGAGAGATATCGATAAACTGCCATTCATGATTCAAGAGAACATGTTATATGCGCTCCACCACTTTCTTATTGATCTAGTTATTACCGTCTCATGATACCGCTGAGAGGTTCCTACCAGCCTTGCACTGCTGCGGGCGTAATCATGTTGATGGTGATGATTATGATGACCTGCCTTAAGTAGATGTATTTCATTAGAGCTCCAGCACCTTGCTATCAATTGTGAACTGCTTTTCTCGTGTGAGTCTTTCGAACACTACTTTGGTTTTCTCCATATTACTTTTGAGACTCATGGTTCCGCCATGCCTGTAATTCATTGATCATGCTTGCAGTTCATCACCTGAGTGACTCAGCAAGGCAATATGATCGGTGAATAGCAGATTACTTATGTATTCTATATTAACTCTTATCCCTGTTTCCAATTCAGGCCGTGGAACACCTCCTTTTAAAATTTGATGAATAACATTGCAGATAATCGTGTCTCCTTGCTCGACACTACTCCTTATCAAAATTTTATTGCTTACTTCATGAATGATTATGGTAGCGGTGGAGTTCTTGAATATATCTTTCAGTATTTTCAAATAAGACTGTTCCACACCTTGATTTCACAATGCTTTCATGACTGCTGAGGTTGCCACTGAGTCAGACGCTTCCTTGAGATCAATGAAGGCTACATATATGGGTTCGTTATATTATGCGCATTTCTCTCTAACCTGATTGATAGTGTGGATATTGTATATTGCGCAGTATCCTTTACGAAAGCCTGTCTGATTATTTGGTTCATTGATGTCTAAGGTTGTGCTGATTTTATTAGCGACTACCTTAGTAAATACCTTGTAGGTAACAGACACTTAGCTGATCGGCCTGGTATTTTTTAAGTCCTTGATAACACCTTTCTAATTTATTAAAATTTATGTTAGCAGTCTTCCCAGCTTTTGCAACGCTCGAGTTCATGTGGCATTGCGTATACAGGGTGGCTAGTTTTTCTAGCGCAATCTCTCCTCCATCTTTCAACAGATATGCTGTCACCTGATTATCGCCAGCTGCTTTCTTCCTCTGCATTACTCCTAATGCTTTCTCTTCTTCTTTTGTTACTGACGGGATGTCCGATTTCTGTGCGCTACTGTCTTTCTCATTAATGTTCTGATTACATTGAATACTGCATAGATTTCTGCAGAACTCTATTCTAGCTCAACTATCTTATCCATAGTGCTAATAACGTTGCCATCTTTCTCTCTTAGCCCATCCATCTGGTTTTCACCTCTGGCTAGTTTCCTCGTCACCGTTTTTAGCTTACCTTCATTTTTTACAGCGTGCTTGATTCTTTCATTTCTAACTTCCTTATGTCGGCTACCTTACGCGAATTTATTAACTTTGATACCTCTGCCTGTTCTATCTGTCTTTACGGTCAGACGCTTTCATGCTTTTCATTTTCTTTCAGATCAGATCTTTCGCCTCCTGTGATAGCTTGCCAGTATCTTAGCGAACTATTCTACCGCGTACTTATAATGTGCACTTGTAAATGATAGCTGTGAATATATTTTTACGAAAAGCGCGAAAAAAACACACAGACGCTAGAAAGACGAAGGACAAGCGAAGGACTTGCGTCCGTGTGTTTTTTCGCGCTTTTCGTGATGCATTACCAACAAGCCCCCACCCACACCTTACTAACGATATTGTTCATTGTTTGAACATTAATATCGTTTTCCTCAGTTGCAGTCGAACGTCTGTTCTGCACGAATATCCTGAATTGTTCTACTTTTCCCCTTACCGTTAACTCGCCACTGGACTTCCTATTTTTTTTTTTGGCGAGAAAAGAGTTTATTGGTCCCAAAATGTACACAAAAGATCATACGTGTGTAGACGAGTGTCCTATAGTCAAAGACTGTACCGGGACCCTCGATAGATCAATAATACAAGAAATATTTACAGGGAAAGTTAACGCATAATTATAAAATATAGAAAATAAAAAATGAATACTTCACCACAAAAAGTCTAAAAGCACAAAACGAGGTAATATACATAAAAAGAGAATCAAACATCAGCATTCCAACAAAAATACCTTGAAGTTATTCTTGAATGCAGGAAAAGAAATTGGTGCTTTTAGTGTGGGCGGCAATGTATTCCAAAATAAAATTGCTTGAAAAGACGACGTCGTTTTACTATAATTGGTATCGACTTTGGGGAGCAGAAAATTGTTTTTTTGCTACAAATCTCATAGGGTTGTGATTGATCAGCAGGATGGGGCCTACAAACTTAAAATGTAGGATGCCATGCTGTAGTCTAGAGAACAAGATTCCAAGATTACACTGGAAAAGCTTGCGGACTGGTTAGATATTGTGCTCATGCAATAAAGAACGAGCATCAGTAGAGAAAGGGCTACTGGTACGTAATAATGCGGATGGCCGGGTATTGTAAGTGTCGCAGAGATGATAAATGGCAATGATAAATATTTCCTCATGAAATAATCCCATAAGTGATATGACTGTGTATGAAGGCATAATACAAAGATAGGAGTAGGCTGTATGGAAATTATGGACGCGCCTCAATTAGCGCTCTGATGGCAAACATGGATCTTTTTTTTGATGAGCGACATGGACGGAAAATTTAAGAGCTGAATCACGCGTAACACCCAGAAAGTTGCTGTTATCAGAAGCTGTAACATTGCAAGAAGAAAGGGTTAATGTAGAGGAAACGAAAAAATTTTCTGGCTACTTTTGAAGACTGAATTTCGTTTTCGTAGGATTAATCACAAGCTGATTATCGGTACACCATTCGGCTGCATTACTCAGAACGGCATTTAATTCGACAGTCAGATCATCTATGGGCGTATTAGACAATTACGCTGTAGTGTCATCAGCATATAAGACACAGTGAGTTGGGCTACTAGAATTAGGAAGGTCGTTAATTTATAGTATGAATTGTAAGGTGCATAAGATAAAGCCCTGAGGGGCACCTTGGTTAATTGCTTTAGCTTGTGAGAATCTTCCTTAAATATTGATTATTTGTGGCGACCTTGCAAATAGCTTTTCAGGAGTCGCGACACGAGTCCTATAATTCCATAAAATTCGTGTTTTTTAAGCAATATGGAGTGATTAATCATATCAAAAGCTTATGTAAAATGTAAAAAGACAGAGGCAACAAACTTGCCATTATTTATACCTTGCTTGATAAAATCAGTCAGAGAGATCAGAGCTAAGTTAGTCGAGCAGCCAAACCGAAAACCAAACTGGTAGGGGAATTTATCTTAAATTTATCTAGGTAATTGTTTAAGCGTTGAACAATTAATTTCTCATTTAGCTTATAGAGAGAAGACGAAATAGATATGGGTCGATAGCTAGAAATTATTCGTCTGTCTCTTTCTTGAACACTGGGGTTAGTTTAGCTGTTTTGAGGCAAGCAGGAAAAACACCTGTCTTTAGGATGAGATTATTAACATGACGAAGTAGTTCAGAAACCAGATTGGCTACAAGTTTAAGGTGGCGGGAGGATATCTTATCGAATCCAGCGCTAGTGTCCTTGAGGCCAGTAATCAGCAGTTCGATTTCACGAGGGGAAACAGGGAAATGTAAAAAAGATTGTTTATAATGCTTTATGTTTATTTCGGAACTAAGTGGAGGACTATTATGAGGCGCAGAAAGGAAGTCACTAAAGGCATTCGCAATGCCGTATGGCTCAGTGTAGACTTTACCATTGAAATTAATTTCAGCAAGGGGGCTGTTAGCGCTGGGTAGTCTGAGGAAGTCACTCGAAAACTTCCATTGCTTTTTAGTGTTATTATCATTTTTATGTATTTTTTGCTCATAGTGAGATTTTCTCGCATGTTTCAGTAGGTAATCTGGACAGTAGCGTACTTTTTGTGGCGTGCAGCTAAAGAAAGATTAAAAGGCTGCTTCTTAGTTTTTCGTAAATTTTTTTTTGCGTCGCAAACAGCTTAATAGCCTTTCTTCCGTTCCTTCCGTTTGCTCTTCAAGTCGAAGCTAATTTGAGCCCTTGCTATTGTGTGGTTGCTACAGCGGACCTTTCTGAAGACCTGCACATCCTGCACGATACCAGAATAAACGCATGGTATGAAGTCAGTATCATTTTTAGTCTCGCCACTGGGGCTATTCCATCTCCACTGCTATTCTCTCGTTTTCGGAAGAAGGTATTCTTGATTAATGAGTTATCTTTCTTCATCGAACTCAAATAATTACTCCCTCGTGCTATAGCTGAGCTTATGCCAAACTAGCCTACCGCCTCGTTTCCCGCCTGCGTCTTGCCTATCTTCGTATTGAAGTCGCCCACCTGTACAGTGTACTATGATTTTGCTTTGTTCATTGCTGATTCTTTGTCTGAATAGAAGCTTTCAGCAACCTGGTCATCACGGCTGGATGTAGGAAAGTAGGCCTGCACCACCTTTAAGCTTTCACATCTTATTAATTATAATTACGAAAGCTGCCACC
Organism: Amblyomma americanum; assembly: GCF_052857255.1. Taxonomy (NCBI): domain Eukaryota; kingdom Metazoa; phylum Arthropoda; class Arachnida; order Ixodida; family Ixodidae; genus Amblyomma; species Amblyomma americanum. Next base: position 168,016,727 of record NC_135503.1, read on the forward strand.
CTCTCCTTAACCATACTGACCAGGTATACCATGACTGATGCGGAATCCCTCAGATAGTTCTCGTCGGTCCGCTAATCCACCATTGCAGAGTAGGTGCCCGCCCCTTAGTATTTTCTATTCTCATCTTACCTACTAAACTAACCAAGTTCATTGACATCCCATGGAATACCCGCTAGTTCTTCGAACAGAACTGCTATGGTAGCCTCACTGTATCAGGTTCTAGCGTAAAACGTTGCTAGGCTCAGACTCCAATGGTGACCTGTCCGGAGCCGGGAATTCATAGCGCCCTTCACTGCGTCACCGTTCTGACCTCCTGACGTGATCGGTTGCTCCGCTGCCGCTGGGGACTAAAGGCCGAGAGTTAATTGATTTGGTCATAGAAAGCTGTAGCCAAGTACTCTACCAGGGTGGCCAAATCCAGCTTTGGTGAAGGATCTCTTGGTCGGTTCTGGTCACAGAAATGAGGGCGCCTCCAGGACTTGCTGGGCAATGCCATGGACACGCGGAGTTTTATTTGCTTCAGACCCGGTGGAGTATAGCACGGCAGCGGTATTCGAACCCTGGTTTTCTTGAACGTGAGTCGGATGCTCTACCTCTATGCCATTTTCTATTCGGCGCAATTGATTTACCTTAAGTTCCCACATGCCACAACGTCACCTGACTCAAGCTGCGACCTTATAATAACATACTCTCGACCAATCCGAATACTCTCGACAAGCAAACTACGACGCACGGCGCCGAGACGCCTTCTGAGCGGGACCCTTGACTCCATCGCCTTTAATATGAGAGCAGTCGAACCGAGAAACACCACAAAACGCTGACTTCAACTCGTTTGCTGCGAGGCATAGCACCAATATTTACACAATTGAGCGTGATTGAGCGCGTAAGCGCAAGCAGGAGGAAACTAAAGCATCAAAGCGATATGTCGTGTCCCTCCTCGAAAGCAGCGATAAATAACGTATGAAATTTAGTCACAACACTATAAAACAACAATTCTGCACACTGAATGGTCTTCGTAGACTATGTTGACATGTGAACCGAATGCCTGGAGAGAGGCGCTACTTCGTCACTGTGCCTAAGGAAAAGCTGTGCCCTTATCACAGCTACCAAAATTCAGCTAGATGACTATTGCCCCGCCAAGTATAGGTTTTCTTTGGCTTAAAACAGTCATGATTTCATGAAGAAATTTGTGGGCGCAAACTGGCCTAGGTTTCTGTCCTGTTTACTCACGTTGACTTCTTTCTATTCCGGAGCCTCTCACTCAGGCATCAGGCAATTTGGCTGTTGTAGGCTCGACCACGAGACTAAGAATGGAGTAGACATCGGCGCAGGTTACAAACCGGCGCTGGCGGCTGAATTCACAGTTTGTGTTCTCAATGACAGGAGAATTGAGACTCTTGCAGTGTTGTGATATCATTTCCGGTGCTGGGAAGACCACTTCCGCACAGCTCGTTTACCTACCTCTCCGTGTTTTTCAGAGATAGCATGTATCTAAGGAATTAAATCCATTTTTTTTTCTGCAAGCTGAGTCAACCGCATTGGTGCCAGGACCTATCCTTTATGTCTCTTATCATGCCTATAGCCGCGGGAAGAACAAGCGATAACGTTTCTAAGCGGTGCTCGCGTGGCTTTGTAAGGGCATCACTGAGGCACGGCCGGACGATACCTCGATTGATAAGTAATAATAAAGTTTATTTGGCTGCGAATGAAACACCAAGGTGGTGGGCGGCTTCTCGCACGAGGGCCACTTTATCCTTCATTCGACTAACATCGAGTGCGCTGACACAAAGGGCAGCACGGATTTTTTTCCCCTCAGCTCGAAGGCCCAACAGACATGTTTTGCTGAAATGCAGAGGCCTAGGCGTAGAAATGTTATGAATTTGTTCACAGGATCGCAATCGCAGGCAGTCACGGTTAGGGGCTTGTTTTTCGAGGCTGAAGGCATGATCAGACACCTAAAGAAAAAGCTAGATCTCAGCAATAACATGGGTTAGTCAGCTGAGAGAAAAAGTTATATTTATTGTTTTTTCTATAAATACTTTACCCAGCCCAACAAGGCACTGAGTAAGAGCGGAAAAAACGTCGTAAGTACATTATGAACAAGAAATGAGTAGAGCGCGAACTGCAAGGCAAAAAGGATAAGTAAAAATGTTGGCACGGCGGGCAAAGACGAAGTAGTAGAAGCGAAAAAGAGGTGGCAGTTGAGTCAGCTGGACGCATCCTCCCGCTGTTTCAATGCTTAAGAATGAAGTTTGTGTGTCCGTTAATGGCGTGTATACATTAGCTCTCTTTGATACAGGTGCAACTGTTTCTGTGATCAGTAGGAGACTTGACTGCTAACTGCGACACAAAGTTAGGCCAAATTTTATGGAACCACAACTTTTTGTGGCGTGAGTGAAGTGCCGTTGCATCCTCTGGGACTGGGTAATCTGGAAGCTGCAGTGGGTGGAGCCATTTCACAAGCGGAATTCATCGTTATCTTTAGCTCTACCAGTGATGTCACTCAAGAAATGGACTTTCTGGAGCTGTGTGGAGAAGTTATTTCGAGCGCATGATAGCGCCCAGCCTCATCGAGAGTTCGTGTGACGCAGCAACGGTCTTTTGTTTGTCCCAAGATACTGTTGACCTATCATGGACTGTAATGTGCGTCCTGGTGTTCGCTGCAGCTGCCAATCAGGAAATGTTTGAAGCTTTAGTGGAACCGCACGTTCGACCTGCTTAAAGCGCAATGTTATAGAGCCGCACTGTCTGACATTTGTTGTTAATGGTAGCGCGTGGTTGTGGACAATTAATTCCTCTTCTCAAAACGTCGTTTTGCCGAACAGTTTAAAGCTCGCTGTGTGTGAACCCGATGCGCATGCAACTGTGGCGTCGGCCGCAGCTGCCCCGGCTGAGCCTGTCCATGAGTTCAGCGCTGAACGCACAATTTTCGGCACGATCAACGAAACGCCTAGCGCCACTCAACGCTGTTATAGGGCAAGGGGTAGCAGCATACCACCGCTGCCACCATCTGTTAGGAGTTGGGGAGCAAGACCAGTTGTTGAGATGCAGAGTAGCGTGTTTAGGCCACAGAAGGGACGAGGAAGGATGGAATCTTGACTTTTGGGAAACGTCATCTCCATTCCACAACCAATATCTGCCGACTCATGGAATGAATATGTTGCAGCCACCGTCAACATTATGAAATTGTCCTTCACAGTGATCGGCAGGTACATACTTTGACGTCGACCGCCTTCAGGATATTGTACGCATTACTCCTGCGCCGCACATCATAACGGAAGATTTCAACGCACACCAACCTGCTTGGGAGGCATCAGATCAAGAGCCAGAAGACGACAGTTCTTTGATTTCGCACAGTGCAACAATTTCACTTTCCTCAACAACTGCCAGGCAACCTTTTATCAAGGTACAAGATCCAGTGCCCTTGACATTTCGATGATTTCAGTTCACCTGTCGTCTTCAACAACCTCGAGTGTCGACATAGAATCTCATCTACCTACGTACATTGAGGTTGGTAGTGCTTTCTTATGTGCACAGCACCGTGTGGTACGCTACACGAATTGGGAAGTTTTCGCTGACACAGTAGAAAGAGTGGACCTCTCAAACGTCAATTATTAATGCTTCATCGCTGCTGTAGCACGTGATAAAACGTCCAGCACAAAGGTTACTAAGCTACCAAAAGTGCACTCAACTGCAAATGCGGAATATCGGCGACTACGAGTAATTCGCCGCCGAGCAGAGAGACGAGCACGCAGAACAAATTATAGAGAAGACATCAGGTTTGCTAGGCGCACAGAGAAACATGGTAACGTCATTGGGAAAAGCTGGCAAGACGAGAATGACGATCCTTTTGTGCACAGCTTGATCCCAGAAAGCCTCTTTTTAAGGTATGGAGCATTGTACACAGCCTCAGTAGTCAGCCCGCCCCACTAAATCCTTTTAACTGCGTAGCTGTAAATGCCAACATTTCTCGTGTCGATGCAGCGGAGGCTTTCTGTTCTAAGATCACTGCTCGATTAACAGCTATATCGGTGCCATTGCCTCTACAAAGCTTTACCCCTTCACCTAATACTGCCCTCCTTGATGAACTGTTCACTATGGAAGAACTTCTTGCTGCTTTGGCAGATACCAATAAAAAATCGTGCCCAGGACCGGCCGGTGTACGCTAAACTGCCCTTTCTCACCTGAGAAGTAAGACCAATGTTGAGCTGCTCGCAGTTTATAACACCTCCTGGGAGACCTGCAGCCTTGAAACGTGTTGGAAGCGTGCGCGTGTGATGCCTATCCTCAAGCCTGGAAAACCATCAATTGACTTAAACGCTTACCGTCCCATTGCGCCTCTAAGCTGCATCGGAAAACTGATGTAGAAAATGGTACACTCCCGCCTTACCTGGGACCTGACAAACAGAGATATTTACCCTTCGGCCATGTCCGGTTTCCGAAAAGGACGCAGCAGCATTGACAACGTTATTGCCCTAACAAATTGTGTTAAACGCAGCAAAACGGAGCGGTCTATGGTGATTGCTGTGTTTCTTGACGTGAAGGCAGCATTTGACAACGTCACACATGAAGCCATTCTTTCAGCCTTACAGTCAATTGGCATTGGTGGACGGATGTATAACTGATTTTTAGTTGTACATTGATTTTTCAAAAGCATTTGACACTGTTATTCATTCTAAGTTAATGTTCAAATTAAATCTTATATTGAAGTATTCAGTCCTTAGTGACCTGGATCTGAAATTTCCTCTCTGAGTGCTTACAGCTTGTTAACTACAGTTTAGCCCGGTCTTTCGTCACCCTCGTAACATCTTGTGTGCCACCAGGCTGGGTCTTACGACCTATATTGCTTCTATTGTATATAAATGACCTGCCTTGTAATATAACCTCAAACATTTGCATGTACGCTGATGACTGCGCATTATATGACATCATTAACTATTCAGATAATCACTCTCGCAATAATGAATCATTTTCTAGCTTCTGTAGGTGGTGCGAATGTTGGCAGAGGAATACTAACTTTAGTAAAACTGTTGTCATGACATTCAGCAATAGTTCCTCTCCGTGAATTTTTGATTACTCTTTTCATATTTCTAACATACCCCCTTCAAAGTGCGTCCTATTACTAATATCTAGGAATAATTTTTACCTCCAACTTATTATGGTCCAAACGTATGGACTGCATTTGTAACAAAGCCCTAAAAATTAAGATATCTTAGACGAACATCAGCTCAGGCCCCGAAGGAAACCAGGTGACTAATGTATAAATCCCTAAACCGACCAATTCTTGACTATGCTTGCTTTGTTCGGAATCCTTACAAGGTAACAGAGATTATGAAAATTGAGCCCATCCTAATTCAATCAGTTCGCTTCATATGTTATAAATGTCGACGTGAATTTTCACCTTCCTCAAATCTTTACAAATAACTACCCTTGCCACACGCCGGCCACTAGAATCGTTACAATTTCTGCACTGTGCCGTTCATTCGCACTACCGACTCTTAAGCGACAGGTACATCACGACTGCCACACCTTGGTCAACAAGAAGTTATCATAATCTTAATCTGTCACCATACTTTGCTGGCACAAACGTCTTTAAATAAAGTTTCTTTCCATGCACCATTGAAGACTGGAATACAGTGTCAGGGCCAGTGCGTTCGCTCTCTATGGACAGATTTATAGAGGCCATAACTGATTCGTAATCTCACTATTTACTATAACCGTGTTCCCAATTTGTGTAATGTTCCCTATGTACTCAACCTTGATGTTTAAATATTTACTACCGTATCTTTAGTTTTGATTGCATAGGTTCGCTACTGCGATAGCCCCTATAGGGACTGCACTTGTGCAAATAAATAAATAAATATGCTGCAGGCATTGCAAGAAGCAGCACTATGTATATAAAAGGTCAAGGTTTGTAATCTCTTGCTCAAGCAAAAATAGGGCTTTAGAAAGAAGTTTTTTTATGCTGCTTGTGTAGTAGAAGTAATCTTTCAATGAAGGCCGGTCCAGTAACCAAAGCTTTTTCCACAGGCAGTATGTAGGTATGTAATATAAAACATGTTATGAAACTAAATGAAAGGTACCTGTCTTGCTTTTTTGTGAATGCTTCTGATGTAGGCTGTTGTTGTAAATCTCCTTCTGATATTAGCCTTTATCATGTTTTTTTCTTTCCTCAAAATGTTAACTTTATAGTTTCGATCACTGCTTTTGTTGCTCAGGTGTACACTGTGGATTGCGTAGTTTTTCTCCTTTCTTACATTGCATTTCCGATTGCTGGCATAATGCGTAAGCCGACATGTCTTTTTTTTGTTACAGCTTTTGTTTTTGATTGTTTTTGTCAATTCCGAATCAGGGACTGTGCCTGCTGCTGCTGCCAACAGACTGGGTTTAAGGTCCATAAAGTTGCCGTGAGCAACATTTTCTTTAAGTTCCCCAGAAATTGTATGGTTATGGAAATAAATTAAGACAAATAAAGGCATATTAAAATGGTTCATATTGTTTCGTGCGAATGACGTCACCTGATCACCACATGAGTGGAGACGACTGATTAGATGTGCTAGTTGGCCTTGCTATTATTTCAATTTTAGCAGAAAGGTTCTCCTTGTTTTCCAGGAGTGGTACTCTAAAAGTGTACAGTGCATAGCATTTGTGTCATGTACAAGCCTTTCCCTAAGAATTTAAATTTTATGCCAAGGCAGCAACAGTGGGATGCACCCAATAGTGACATCAGAGGCACAGTCTACTCTTAGGAACCTACTCTTACATCATGCTAATAGTAAATGAATTCACAGGTAATATATGCAGGGAAAGCAGAACATACTGAAAATTATAGCTGGCAATATCACTCACGGACACTTAGACACTTCGCTTTTAGGAAAAATATTCCCACTGTGGGCTACAAAACATGGCATCAACGACCAGAGCCGCATTGTTACCGGAGGGTGCCTCACACCTTAGCCACTCTAGAAATCATACCACTGGGAAGGTAAGTTTTTAAAGCAGAAATGTAAATATCTAGACGATGGAATGGAAAAGCAGCAAACGAGAGCCGAGGTGAAGCGAGAGAATAAAGCATGATTTTACAATGAAAACAAAATATGGAGAACTAAACGCATAAGGATGGAGGAAAGGATTTTTTTAATCGCAGTTTACTTTCTCAGCTTTTACTAGTTTCCGTTTCATGCAAGTCTTTTTCTATTTCTGGACACGACCCTCCCAGTAATCTGCCACCTGGGGTGCCTACAGTTCAACCATGTAGCTGGCAACAGTATTCCGGATTTTTCTGATTTCTTAGTGGTTTTCGGTTTTGTTGGCCAAAGCGAGATTTTTTTCCTGAAAAGCTGGTGTGCTTGGGATTATGTGAACGTGTCCGAGCGACTAAGTAGCTGTCATTGAGATGTACTGATTTCTTGATTTCTATATGCATTTCCTGATTTTCATTCATCTTCCTTTATCTCTGCCTTTTGTGCAGTTTACATATTTAGACATGTGGTAACTAAGCCCATGGCCACATAGTACTAAGCTTTGTGGTTGGAAAATTTATTGAATGTTTTCCTTTCTGTGCAGATCAAATACATGGTGCATACTGCCACCACCTGTATGGAGAAGACTGCCAGGGCGATTGCTGTAATATGGTGTTGCATGTGGCAAAATAAATACGACAGTATGGTCCTTTATCCGATTGTTTGATGAATCCTTTGAGTGCATTCTGCAGTAGCACTTTCATCTGAACACAAGATGACATAGCCCATCTCGTATAAAAGATTTTTCGCAACATTTCGACACTATCTGCACTTCCAGAATGACTACAGCTTACACAATATGGGTCAATTTTAGTCCTGCATTCAGTGGGCAGGCTTACGCTACAGAAGGGTAATAGTCCTCTCGTGCGGACAGTATACATGTATGAACTGATAGTCCATGGATACCCTGCCCAATAGGGCATTACCTTGAACCCCTAGAAAGGTAACATTATCCAACATGTGATGGTATACGCTTGCATCGCAGGGGTGCAGACTTTCCTCTGTTTATGCGGTATAAGTTTAGTCTTTGACAAAGTAACTTTGCACTTCTAGATGTAGCGTAAATCTGCCTGCCCAAGGTACAAACTCGCACCTTTCATGCTAATATAGGTTTATGCTGTCCTCAGACTAGCACTTACCTCTTTTACGAAGGCCTTATGTTATAGCTAGCCGGCTTAGAGTTACTCTTCTTATGGCAGTACAAGTTTATGGTATTAGAAGCGTAACATTACACTACGTGCAGGGGCATAAATACTTCGGGTCCAAGAAGCAGTGTAACTTTTCTCCAAAAAAGGTGTCAGCTCAGCTACAAGTGACTTACCCCCCCCCCCCCCCCCCTCCAGAAAGACTAAGATCACATCTTTCTTTAGGGTGCACCCTGTTCCTGAACAAGAATGCCTTGCTCTTATCTTCATCTGGCCGATGTTCTGATCATACCTGTATGGTCGCATATTGTGACTGATCGCCACTCCTCAGCTGGCTCGTCAATGTTCAAAATCTTTGCGGTGGCGTCGCACGCTGCGCCCTCCGTAGTACGTCTTCAATGTCGTATAAGGGAGCTGGCAGCGACACGCCCTTGCAGACTTTTTCTCGAAAGGAGTGTCCTTCGACATAGTGTCACAGTGACATTTTCGACCATTACATCTCAGCCATCGATCCAAGTTTTCCTGAGGTTCAGAGGTTTAAAACTGAGCAGTGTGACCATCCGGTTTTACAACACCTCTTTGCCACCTCGCGCAACGAGGGAGTTACAGGCTGTTTTTTTTGTATTCGCGACGGTCTGTTACGGAAAATGAACCACTCCCCTGTGGGCCCATGATACCTGCTCGTTGTTCCAAAAGTTCTGTGCTCCTACATTTGCATGAATTGCACGACGACTCTGCCTTCGGACATTTAAGATCGGCTCGTACGCTCCATAGAGCTCAAGAGCGGCTTTGCCGGCTGAAAATGCGTTCCACGGCAAAACGGTATGTGATCAGTTGCACGCGGTATGAGCGCCACAAATGCCCTACCTACGCTCCACCTGGCCTACTTCACTCTGCGACACCTTGCAGCAGTCCGCTCGCGAAGGCTGGAATTGATCTGCGTGGGCTTTCCCGATCAGTAAGGTGAGAAATCTTTTGTTTGTGCTGAAGGCGAAATTGCAGTGCAAGGTAGGGAGCTCGACTGTTTTGAAACTCACAAACCGAAGGAAGAATCAAAGGAAACAGATTTGGGAAGCAAGAAGACTGTGTCTCCAAATACTCATGAGGCGTGCTCTGACAACTGCGCTCAAGGAGACGCCAGAAAAAATAAATAGAAAAAGACGGATTTGGAAGGAACACAAAGTTTAGTTCTGGAGGAACAAAAAAAATCTCAACCAGAGACTTCATCGCGAGAGAGCAACTCGGATGAACCAGCTGAAAATGAGCCGGGATGGCCGGAGAAGAGTTTGGAAGAATGTAAAAAGAAACAAAAGCGAATCGAACTCCACCGATGCAGGCGAAGTCGAACAGGATGTGCTTCTAAGAAAGGTCAGGAAGCAACTGGAAAAAAGAGAACCAAGCTGAAGACAGCTGAGTCGGGTGCAACCACTCGAACCACTCGCACACGGCATCACGGTAAAAAATAAGCTGAGAAGAAATAGCCCAGCTTTCGGTGTGGACTCAGTATGGAGGCAGAAGGGCAAACAGAACACAGTACCTGGTGAAGAAGGAAGGCACGAGAAGTGGAGCCGTCAAGAGCCAACTGGCGTTAATTTTCTTCGCAAGAGACGCGCGAACCGCAGGAAAAGAAGGATTCGAAGTTTGGGCTGGAACCCAGACAGGAATAAGAGCAGGGAAAAAAGCCGGGACCGAATTCGGAAGAAAAACCCCTGTAGAAGGAGGAAGAAGACCCGAATGTAACATAGAAATAGAACTCCGAGTCGCGTTAGAAAGCGAGCCATGACTGCTTGCGAAATCTAATTCAGGGCAAGTATGTCCCGAAAAGACGGGGTTAGCCGAATGTGGAAACATAGGCGAAAACATGCCTTATAGTTGAGTGCTTTTTGCTTGGAACATTTTGTTACTGTTAAGCAGAGTTGCGGCATGTTGTGTAATACACCTTGACAATCGCCTTGTGTCATGTCTGTGAAAACGTCATTATATTGATGTATGCATCTCGAGATCTGTCGTTCGAGTTTGTGAGCGCAAGCATGTGTGCGTGACTTTTGTGTTTTGTGAAAATTGCTGCACACTATTCTTAAAGGAATGGACAGTGCCACAAAATTCGGCGCATATTCGGAAAACCGCCGCAGCGCGGAAGCGATCTCGCCAACGCACGCCGTTAGAACAGTGGAGAAAGAAACCCCGGAAAGCGCTGAACCTTGTGCGTGTTGCTGCCCTTTCCACTTCTCTTGCCGGCGGGGCGCGAAAGGAAACATGTCCGCGCGCGCCATCGAAGAATTCAGGTTTGAGTAAATTCTACTGATTGCCGATGAAGACAGCGTATCCATGATTGTGCTGAGTGATGCCCTCTTAACTTCGCTCAAGCGCCGGCGGCGGCGCACCGCAAGCAAGAACTAGAATTTTCTGTAAGCCGGTCTCCAGGCCTGACCAATAGTGACGCGTCCCCGGCGCGAGAATAAGGAAACTGTACAGTTAATACTGCAAGTGCGTGCGCGCCCGTCTTGGCGCGAATATGGAACAGACGCGGAGCGCGCCTATAGCTGAAGGGCGTTCACCGCTCTCTGTCAGCCGGAGCTGCCGTTTAAGCTTCTGAGAAGCGCTCCCGCTCGGCTCCCGGGACAACACAACTCTCCCGGTCACGGGCCACAGAGGCTGCGTGCGTCAGCCAGCGCGACGGCTCTCTCATGATCCACTGGTCGTCGTACTATCGCATTGCCCGGTGAACAAATTGTGTTTGTCTCTCTTGTATTAGAGCACTTAAGTGAATGATTTTTGTTGTATTATATGTAATCTCTCTACAGTGTTACTTTGCACGTGTTGCATTGTATTGTAGATCACTTTGTGTTCGTGCGAGCGATTAGGAAATCCTCTGCACCATCTATTTGCGGTATAATTTTTGTTTTCTTTGTGAACCTTTGGCTCTGACGCATTCTCTGGCTTGCGAATGGCGAAAGCTGAGCACCAAACAACCACTGCCCTTGTCAATTGGTAGCTGGTTTCTGGCAGAGCTTGCCACGTTCAGTCAAATGCATCTCTTTTGAGACCGAGGCCGCTACCCTCAACGCCCTAAGGGTGTCTGAGCGCGCACGCATAAGTGCGCAGAACGATTACAACCGGTCTGCACCGCACGAATGCCGCTTACCTCTCAGTCTGGCGTTGCGCGGACAACTCATCTGTGTGTTCCAAACTATAGTGACATTTCAAAGATTTCATCATGATGTGATCCTTTTTCCCTATTGCAAGTTTATATTTATAGCACAAACTATAGTTATAAATCGATTTTATTGGTATTATGGTGCATGTCTAAAAACTTGCTGTGTGGGAAAGATATATGGAACTTTACATCCAATCCAGAAGACGCGTTTCTGTAAAACAGTAAATTTATTTCACCTGTTTTTGCCCATACGAGACATCCGTAGTTAATTATAGACGAGAACAAAAAGTTATAAAGTTGCCTGTTAACAGGTATAGGAAAATTGAAAAATGGCGACGCATGACACCTTCCCTTCTAGAAAGTTTATTAATTAAGCAAATGATGCCGCTCCACGACATATCGTGTGTAAAGGATGCACCAAGTGTTTAAGAACACAAATTCTATTCTCGCATTGTCTAGTTCAATAAGGGAAGCTCAAACTGTTTATGGCAGGAGAAATACATCGCAGCTTTAGGTTTATTAAAGTTAATTTGCAAATATTTGCTCACTGCTAAAGAGCTATATTCGTTAAAAGTTTTATTCGCTAGATACGAAGATCAGTGCTTGAAGTACCTAGCAAAAACACTGCTGTTATCGTTATCATCAAGATCAAACAGGAAAGGGCCCAAAATACTCCCATGAGCAACGTAAGAAACTACGTGTTTACTGAGAGAATATTCACGAGCTATGCTTGGAAACTGGCACCTATATCACATATATAACGAAATTAGCTGCGAAGATTTACCTCTGATGCCATACTCTTCAAATTTTCTAAGCAAAAGAATGATTAACAAGGCCAAACGCATCTGAGTACATTGTGTATCAGCTCAAAGTTTTGCAGCATGAATTCTTTGAATTAGTTTTTTTACTGTGAACAAGGCTCCCGTATGGGAGCCGAAACGTCTTTTGTGTGTTCTTTTATTTTTTCTGGTCGGCGTCTTCAATGTCAAGTTTTATGCATTTTTTGTGAGCAAGGAGAGCTAATTTTGTCGATTTGTTCATACAGAACCCAGAGTGAACTCATATTTTCTAGCGCTTAGTGAACACAAGGGACAAGAACACAAATACACAGGACGTACGCTAGTCTTCAACTGTCGTTTAATCGAAAAAACATTCAATATAAGACATCTCAAATGCTGATATTCAGACACGCGCAGTAGCAACGCCACGTTTCAAGAACAACAATTCTTTTTTTGATAGATAAACAGATGGGGTGCTGACACATTTTGAACCTTCTTTATCAATGCACATAGCTTCGAAAATTTTCCGTTCCGATTGCGTTTTTAGTGTTCCTAGAATGCTTGTTTCATGCATGATTAATGTGCAGGGTACAGGGTCAGGGTCGCCAGGGTACCGTTCGATGAGACAGCGTTTGCAGTGCACCGCGAGATTCCCCCCTCCCCCCCCCCCCCCCCCCCCGCCGATATGGATTCTGTTGCCAAGCGGTGCTCTCTCAGTCTTTCATTAACGCATCTTCCTGATCGCCCGATATAAGCTTTGCCACAAGTGAGCGGGATTTTATAGACAACACCCATTTTGCATGGTACGAACTTCCTTTGGTGGTTCTTAGTGCACATTGGCTTCCTTGTTGTTCTTGAAACGTGGCGTTGCTACTGCGCGTGTGTGAATATCAGCATTTGAGATGACTTATATTGATTGTTTTTTCGATTAAACGACAGTTGAAGACTAGCGTACGTCCTGTGTGTGTTCTTGTCCCTTGTGTTCACTAAGCGCTAGAAAATATGAGTTCAAACAATATCCAACTAGCCCATGTTTCTGCCTTACTAAATATCATTTCTAGTACAATGGGCCCTTTCTTTCATCCTTTCCTACTTCAGAATTTTTCAGCTGTGATCACCAACTACATCGCCGTAGCAACGTGCCGCGCAAGAATGTGCTCGTTTGCGCTTAAGAATCGGATTATCCTTTCGGAGGTTTCTTCCTTCTTCAACCCGGCAACTGCTTCTACAAGACATGCTGTTAGGATTATGAAGATCATGCGAGGGGAACTGTGGAGGCAAGTACGTCACCTGCAAGGTATACTACGACTGCAAGCGACAACAAAGGATTTATACCCCGGGGTAAGAGAAGATGTATTCAAATCATGGAACCGTGAAGCATCTACTAAGACGGAGTACCTTTGGGGAAAATGTGTATCACAACTATGTGAATGGAAGAGACGCCAACAAAAGAAGGGATGCCAGCAAGGGCAAGTGTTGTGCCTCGGTACGTCGGTACCCAAGGAAGTGGAAAAGGTCCTAAACTACGGTCCCAAGTTCTGCACGGAGCCCAAGATGACTTCTGTCGAGCAACTGTCAGTAGTGAGAAGGATTTCCAGCAAAGCACAGGAGGATGACAAGGGATGGTGCATTTCCGAAGGCCTCGATTGCCTTATGAGGCAAAAAGGAACTAAGAAAAGTGTGAGTGAACCCATCAAAGATGCTATTCAGTATCTAAGAACTAACAATCTGAAGCTTTTAGTAGCGGTTAAGGAGGGAGGATTTGTGGTCATGTTAAACACTGTGTACAATGAAAAGGTAAAAATGGCATTAAGTAAGAACTTTGTAGCTCCGATGGTGACCAGCCAGAAAGCGAAAAAACAGGCATTAAGGTTATGTAAAGAGAAGGGACTGGATAATTTAGGCAAAAAGATAGGTGCCAGTAAGGAAGTGGGATTAAGCGTTTTCTTCTCCGCAAAAACACATAAGGCGGATGTGCCACTGAGGACAATTGTAACAGAGAAAGGGTGATGGCAAGGCGTCCTTTCTAGATTCTTGCAAGAGAAATTAAGTCTCTTGAAAATTGAGGACCCGTTTTTGGTTAGTAATTCTAATGAAGTAGTGGACTATTTTAAGAACCACGAAGATTCTAGGCACGTTAATTTTGCCTTTACAGTAGATGTAAAAGAGCTTTTTTACTCGATGCCGCAGGGGGAAATCTTGATTGCGTTGCGCGACTGTATTGAAAGTGGAAACCCTGTGTCATTTCAGAATTCTACTGGCATGTCAATTGAAAGCTTTTTAAACCTTGTTTCATTTTACCTGTCATCGACTGTCATAAAGCATGAAGGTGCAGAATATGTACAAAAGGATGGCATTTGCATCGGGTCCTGCATCGCCCCCGTTCTTAGTTCTGTCTTTTTAGCATACATTGACCAACGCATTGTCGCGCGGATTAACACTGACAAAGTTAAACGCATTTTTAGATATGTTGATGACTACCTTGTAGTAATGAATCTAACAGAGTCTGACAAACCGAACGATGTGGTGAAAAATGTGCTTGATGTTTTTAATTCCTGTAGCCTGGGTCTAGCCTTTACAACCGAAATCCCAAACGACGAGAGGCTGCAGTTCCTTGATATATGCATTAGGTTTGAAAAGGCACGTGTTTGCTGGATGTATCAGCCGAGAACAAAAAAAGAAATTCTCAGTTATCAATCGGCGCACTCTAAACATGTAAAAAGGGGTATTGCCATGAATGCCTTCCGCGCTGCTCTCAATAAGTCGTGTGAGCATTGCATCACAAAAAGTGTGGGACTGCAAAAGCTTCGCCTAGAGAACGCCGGATTTCCAGAGGGAACTCTGACATCTGTTGCGGAAAAGCTGCTGAAGGAAGTGAGAACTGGGAAGCAACATAACCGTGACGATCCCCAGCGGCGGACTCAGCTTGTGGCTATGCCGTATGTTCACAACATGTCGCACCGTCTAAAAAAGGTGGCGAAAAAGTGTGGCGTCGATCTTGTTTTGACTGCCCCAAAGAAACTAGTGCGCTTGTGCCCACTCGTGAACAGCGAGGCAAGGAAGCCAATGTGCACTAAGAACCACCAAAGGAAGTTCGTACCATGCAAAATGGGTGTTGTCTATAAAACCCCGCTCACTTGTGGCAAAGCTTATATCGGGCAATCAGGAAGATGCGTTAATGAAAGGCTGAGAGAGCACCGCTTGGCAACAGAATCCATATCGGCGGGGGGAATCTCGCGGTGCACTGCAAACGCTGTCTCATCTAACGGTACCCTGGCGACCCTGACCCTGTACCCTGCACACCAATCTTGCATGAAACAAGCATTCTAGGAACACTAAAAACGCAATCGGAACGGGAAATTTTCGAAGCTATGTGCATTGATAAAGAAGGTTCAAAATGTGTCAGCACCCCATCTGTTTATCTATCAAAAAAAGAATTGTTGTTCTTGAAACGTGGCGTTTCTACTGCGCGTGTGTGAATATCAGCATTTGAGATGTCTTATATTGAATGTTTTTTCGATTAAACGACAGTTGAAGACTAGCGTACGTCCTGTGTATTTGTGTTCTTGTCCCTTGTGTTCACTAAGCGCTAGAAAATATGAGTTCAAACAATATCCAACTAGCCCAAGTTTCTGCCTTACTAAATATCATTTCTAGTACAATGGGCCCTTTCTTTCATCCTCTCCTACTTCAGAATTTTTCAGCTGTGATCACCAACTACATCGCCGTAGCAACGTGCCGCGCAAGAATGTGCTCGTTTGCGCTTAAGAATCGGATTATCCTTTCGGAGGTTTCTTCCTTCTTCAACCCGGCAACTGCTTCTACAAGACATGCTGTTAGGATTATGAAGATCATGCGAGGGGAACTGTGGAGGCAAGTACGTCACCTGCAAGGTATACTACGACTGCAAGCGACAACAAAGGATTTATACCCCGGGGTAAGAGAAGATGTATTCAAATCATGGAACCGTGAAGCATCTACTAAGACGGAGTACCTTTGGGGAAAATGTGTATCACAACTATGTGAATGGAAGAGACGCCAACAAAAGAAGGGATGCCAGCAAGGGCAAGTGTTGTGCCTCGGTACGTCGGTACCCAAGGAAGTGGAAAAGGTCCTAAACTACGGTCCCAAGTTCTGCACGGAGCCCAAGATGACTTCTGTCGAGCAACTGTCAGTAGTGAGAAGGATTTCCAGCAAAGCACAGGACGATGACAAGGGATGGTGCATTTCCGAAGGCCTCGATTGCCTTATGAGGCAAAAAGGAACTAAGAAAAGTGTGAGTGAACCCATCAAAGATGCTATTCAGTATCTAAGAACTAACAATCTGAAGCTTTTAGTAGCGGATAAGGAGGGAGGATTTGTGGTCATGTTAAACACTGTGTACAATGAAAAGGTAAAAATGGCATTAAGTAAGAACTTTGTAGCTCCGATGGTGACCAGCCAGAAAGCGAAAAAACAGGCATTAAGGTTATGTAAAGAGAAGGGACTGGATAATTTAGGCAAAAAGATAGGTGCCAGTAAGGAAGTGGGATTAAGCGTTTTCTTCTCCGCAAAAACACATAAGGCGGATGTGCCACTGAGGACAATTGTAACAGAGAAAGGGTGATGGCAAGGCGTCCTTTCTAGATTCTTGCAAGAGAAATTAAGTCTCTTGAAAATTGAGGACCCGTTTCTGGTTAGTAATTCTAATGAAGTAGTGGACTATTTTAAGAACCACGAAGATTCTAGGCACGTTAATTTTGCCTTTACAGTAGATGTAAAAGAGCTTTTTTACTCGATGCCGCAGGGGGAAATCTTGATTGCGTTGCGCGACTGTATTGAAAGTGGAAACCCTGTGTCATTTCAGAATTCTACTGGCATGTCAATTGAAAGCTTTTTAAACCTTGTTTCATTTTACCTGTCATCGACTGTCATAAAGCATGAAGGTGCAGAATATGTACAAAAGGATGGCATTTGCATCGGGTCCTGCATCGCCCCCGTTCTTAGTTCTGTCTTTTTAGCATACATTGACCAACGCATTGTCGCGCGGATTAACACTGACAAAGTTAAACGCATTTTTAGATATGTTGATGACTACCTTGTTGTAATGAATCTAACAGAGTCTGACAAACCGAACGATGTGGTGAAAAATGTGCTTGATGTTTTTAATTCCTGTAGCCTGGGTCTAGCCTTTACAACCGAAATCCCAAACGACGAGAGGCTGCAGTTCCTTGATATATGCATTAGGTTTGAAAAGGCACGTGTTTGCTGGATGTATCAGCCGAGAACAAAAAAAGAAATTCTCTGTTATCAATCGGCGCACTCTAAACTTGTAAAAAGGGGTATTGCCATGAATGCCTTCCGCGCTGCTCTCAATATGTCGTGTGAGCATTGCATCACAAAAAGTGTGGGACTGCAAAAGCTTCGCCTAGAGAACGCCGGATTTCCAGAGGGAACTCTGACATCTGTTGCGGAAAAGCTGCTGAAGGAAGTGAGAACTGGGAAGCAACATAACCGTGACGATCCCCAGCGGCGGACTCAGCTTGTGGCTATGCCGTATGTTCACAACATGTCGCACCGTCTAAAAAAGGTGGCGAAAAAGTGTGGCGTCGATCTTGTTTTGACTGCCCCAAAGAAACTAGTGCGCTTGTGCCCACTCGTGAACAGCGAGGCAAGGAAGCCAATGTGCACTAAGAACCACCAAAGGAAGTTCGTACCATGCAAAATGGGTGTTGTCTATAAAACCCCGCTCACTTGTGGCAAAGCTTATATCGGGCAATCAGGAAGATGCGTTAATGAAAGGCTGAGAGAGCACCGCTTGGCAACAGAATCCATATCGGCGGGGGGGAATCTCGCGGTGCACTGCAAACGCTGTCTCATCTAACGTTACCCTGGCGACCCTGACCCTGTACCCTGCACACCAATCTTGCATGAAACAAGCATTCTAGGAACACTAAAAACGCAATCGGAACGGGAAATTTTCGAAGCTATGTGCATTGATAAAGAAGGTTCAAAATGTGTCAGCACCCCATCTGTTTATCTATCAAAAAAAGAATTGTTGTTCTTGAAACGTGGCGTTGCTACTGCGCGTGTGTGAATATCAGCATTTGAGATGTCTTATATTGAATGTTTTTTCAATTAAACGACAGTTGAAGACTAGCGTACGTCCTGTGTATTTGTGTTCTTGTCCCTTGTGTTCACTAAGCGCTAGAAAATATGAGTTCAAACAATATCCAACTAGCCCAAGTTTCTGCCTTACTAAACCCAGAGTGAGCAGTAGTGCCAGCGTTACACCGGTAAGCGAAACAGGACTGTCGTTTCCGAATAAATTTTCCAGGCATTTAGAAAATATTGGAAAGAATGATATGGGGAGATAATTTCGTATTTCATTTTTGTTTCATGCGCTGTATGCATGAGATGCGGGAAAACTCTGTACAGCAAAGGCATATAAATTATTTGAGGAAGACAACGCGCAAAGATATCGATGACCTTCGTTAAGGGTGTATCTGCAAACCTGGCGCATCTGTAGCTTTAGTGTTCAGTGAAAAAAGTTTCGTTACAATTTCATTTGTAGTAAGCGGCTCTATAAATATTGTTGCACGATTGCGGGCACCAACGCAGGATAAATAATTCTGTTACTTGATGTGTAAGCAAAAGAAAGGAAATAATCATTGCAATCATCTGCTAGCTCTGTACCATTCAATTCTATCCCGCTGGATAAATTATTTAGGAGAATGATGACTGACGCCAACCAAGATAATTTTGCAGAAAACGGCGTTAGGGGACCGACTCGGCCTATACTTCATGGTGTGATTATGGGCGAGGCACAGCTTTGCTTTTAAGCGCTCGTGTGAAAGACCTCCGGGTCGGTGGCCGCAGACCATGGAGGAAGAATTCGGCAACATAAAAACGACGTCCGCAAATTCGCAAGATAGCGCAATCCAGTAGCCGAACATTTGAAACAGAATTCGCGCTGGTTGCGATTTTGCCCCGCGGCGATTAAGCCCGGCGACGGGGCTCCATCCTAAACATCCGCGCCTGCACTCCGCCCCCCCCCCCCCCCTCTTCTGTCTGGTCTCCGACCGGGTGAAAGCAGTTGTTTGGCCGATGACCTCTTGTACGTCCGTCACAGCCTCTGATTCGTCGGCCCCGGGCCCCGGGCTGTCTGGGGACTGTGAGAGAGGGAGATGGGGACGCTGCGGGGGGGACTGTAGAATGCGGCGGAGGGTAGTCGGAGTGGAGATTTTGGATGTGGCGGTGTGCTGGCTAACCGCGCGTGTGTGTGAAGTGTCAGCCGAGAGGTGGTCGGCTCGTCGCGAAGTGTCTGGCCAGCGAGTAGCGACTCCGGGGACCCGGCAGCGACAGCCCGACGCCATCTCGGACCGGACCTCAACCACCCGAACAGCTAAGCCCCGCCACTCCCGCCTTTACGAACTCTATTCTTAATTCTGTCCTTAAAAAGTGCTTTTTATACTTGTATTTATTCTCATCTGTCATCTTAGACTTTGTGTGCAGAATCTAAAACTTGTTCTGTCTGTTCAGTTCCCATGTTTTGTTGTAATTGATGACATGATAAGTGTTGTTCCGCTTTGCTAATTAAATTCCTTCATCCTTATTACCGACTCCTGTGTCGTGCCTCCGGACAGCCGCTGGTCAGGCGTGGACCTATCGCCGGTTAGCCACTCGGTCCTGCTTAAGGTCTGGCACCTGGGTGGAGGTGTTTGTCTCTCCTCCCCTAGAATTGGTATCAGAGAGTGTGGAGCCCATTGTATGCGTGCTCCCACTCCGTGACAAACTGGAGCCCATTGTATGCGTGCTCCCACTCTGTGACAACATTCCGAGGACTCCGACCATAGAATCAACTTCGAAGAAACCCGCATCCTCGGAACCAAAACAAATTACCACAAAAGGCACCTTCTGGAGTCCTGGCCCATCCTAACCACCCCGAACAACATCAACCGCACAAAATGAAACCTGCCCCCAGTATATGCCTAGAGACTTCGCTCTTCAACTCAACGAAAAAAAGTCGCCATTCACCAACTCCATGCAGTGCGCCAGCGTGACGAACAGCCAAAATCCCCCACACCCTCCTCCGCGCTTTCGCGTCAGAGCTGTCGTTCCTTGGACCCCCCTCCCCTCCATACTTAAAAAACGCTAGCTACTGCCCTCAGTCACCCCTGATGAAGGAGCCGAGTCGGCTTAGAAACGTTGGATTAAAGTTAAAATTTTTGGTTGGAGATGTGCAGTTCATTATAAATCTTCAAACCCAACCGGACAGGCAAATCTGTCAAAATGTTTAGTTTTCAAGAAGAGGGAAGTGTCCGAACGGTTATCATTCTTTTTGCGATTATCATATCATTTGAGCGATTACCATTCTCCCATGTTTTGTTGGAAGCCTCCTGCTTCTACATCATTAGAAGCACAAGGCTTCTACTCGAGTCATGGTACATCTGCCGTGTCTGCTGCGAGCCTCCTGGTTCTACACGAGTAGAAGCAGAAGGCTTCTACTTGAGTCGTGGCACATCTCCCGTGTCTGCTGGAAGCCTCCTGCTTCTACACGAGTAGAAGCAGAAGGCTTCTACTCGAGTCGTGGCACATCTCCCATGTCTGCTGGAGGCCTCCTGCTTCTAGAAGCCTTCTGCTTCTACTCGAGACGTGGCCCATCTACGATGTCTGTTGGAAGCCTCCTGCTTCTGGAAATCAAGAACACAGGAGTAGCAGGCAACGTGGCAGCAGAGGCGGTGGTAAGGAACTCGAGGCTGAGCAGGAAGGTTTTCCTTGCACCGACCTGGGAGGCATCGATGCTGATCACAAGTGCACTGAGCAGAGGTTTTCTCAGCATTCAGCCCGGATTGACTCTCTGTCCTCAAGCACCCGAGAAGGGACTGATGTCGGCTAGATGTAGGCATGCGGCCTGAGGTATCCCTATGAACACCTATATGTGACCCCTGTAAAATCAATTGGGCACGACCAATTTGGGTCGGCGCACTCACTGCCCACAGGAGGATGACGTAGGTTCTAGGCGGGTTTTCCAACCCCACTTGCCTATGTGGGACGTACGAGGCATCCCATTCTGTGCTACTTTTGGCCATTTTGACTGTTCTGCCCAAGCAACGTATGGCGCGTAATGGAGATAGATTTGGCGGACCTCAAGCGGAAAATTTGTCTCGCATACTTAGATGACGTCGTATCTTCTCGTCGACCTCTTACCATCGGCTAAAAATGCTTCGGGCCGTGCAATCAAGTCATCAGAACTCACCTTGAAGCCAGATAAGCGCAGTTTCGCTGACGAGACACTGCTGTTTCTGGGCCACATCACAGATAAGGCTGGAATACATCTTACCCGCAGAAAGCCACTGTCATTGCAGTTTCCACACTCGATCTACACGAAAGCTGCGCGGAGATTCCTAGGGCTGTGCGCGTGTTACCGACTATTTTTAAAAAAACATTTTGCGTATCGCCGGACCCCAGGCACAGCTGATAAAGTCGGATGGGCCGTTCAAGTGGGAAGCAGCGCAACGAGGAGCATTCCAGGAACCTAAGTGTTGCTTAGAGTCGCCGCCAGGGTTTGGACACTTGGACAAAAATGCCGGAACCAAAATTCTTACCGACTCAAGCATTATTGGGCTAGACGTCGTTCGCGTTCACAAAGCAAGGGCGCGAGAGAGTAAAATCACACGCCAACCAGTCCTTGCAAGAGGCAGAGGCCACCAGATCAGCGACGCTCCTGAGATAGTATGGGCAACGTTTATGTTACGCCCGTAGTTCTACGGCAGGCCTTTCAAATTTGCGACTGACCGTTACGCCCTGTGCTGGCTCGCCCACTTGAACAACCCGAGTGGCAAACTCGCTCGATGGAGCAGCGAGCTGCCGCAGCTGGCACAGGACAGGGTTAGTTGGTTCCGTTTCTCTTCGGCAGTGTCAGCGCATCGTACACAAGTTGACGCCTTATCTGTCACGCTTTGCAGGTTCTTTTAAAAAAATTCTGTTCTGTTAGTACTGGGATGTTGCTTGTTTCTGTCTGCTGCTACTGCTACCAATATTGCGTACATTGTCTGTGCTTGTGGCTGTTAGTTGCACTAAAGGGACCGTGTGGCGGAAGATAAAAGACTTGCGTGATGAACTCCGCCTTGAAATTAAAGCCGTGCGAGAAGTATTAGAGCGTGAGTTGCGCGCAGAAATTAGAACACTTCGAAACGAACTCTCCGAACATACTCGGAGCTTGGAGTACGTGAAGGGCGTCTTTGAAGAAATGTGGGATAACTCTAATGCTGCCAAGGCTGAGAATTCTGCCCTGAAAGAAGAGAACAGTGCATTACTTGCGGCACTACAAGCTACTCAAACACGACTCGCTGATGCTGTGTGCCCCCTATAGGAACCTGCGCTTGCAAGGTGGCACTGCAATTGTTCCATTCCGTGACTCAAAACTGCTTTTGTCAGCAGCTTGGACCGCTGCGAACGCGAGAACACACTCTGCGCGATTGGATACTAGCGTGTGGCTGACAGCATTCATTGCCTAGCTTCTCTCGGCGTAGCCCAGATAGCTGACGCACGGCACGTGCATCTTCGACAGAGCGCGGAGGCTGACGCCAATAAGCGCCTGCAGATGGCGCGGAAAAGTACTAAAAGTACTATCCAAAACTGCTTGCTCTTCTCGCTATGAAGTGTGTATGGCGCTGCAATCGGCACCGCTAACTTGAGCGCAAGTTCCCAATAGTGTTCTCAGAGCAGTACTGGCGCAGCAAAAACATTGAAATCAAAGGAATAGGAGAAAGCTCCGACGAAGACTTCACTGCTATTGCTTGCAAACTTGGAGCGCTGACTGGTGGACCCATTATGCCGAAGACGTACAGGCGTGTCATCGCGCTGCCTCGTAATCTGAGCCAAACAATATTATTGTACAATTCACTAGGCGTAAAAAAGGGACAAAATGGTCGAAAAAGCAAGGAAACTGCGACTGAGCAGCAAAGAATTAGGAATCACATCATCACCGGTCTTAGGTTGCCCACTATTGCCCCGTTATTCGGCGCCTTCTGAGCTTGGCCGTTACTAAGAAAAAAGCTGCCGGATGGAAGTATGTCTAGAGCAGAGGTGGAAAGATATATGCTAGGCAGTCGAACGGCTCGGAATTGATCAATATCAAGAACGACAACGATCTTACCAGGTTTCAGTAGAGGCACACAGGTAGCCCACGCGTACATCGAACAGACTACTCGGAAAAAAAAAGAAACAAGTATGGGTCACCGCTTGAACTACAAAATAGCTGCAGAATTAAAAAAACACCGCTGCTCAGCGCGCATCTATCAGATTGATGTTACTAAACAGCAAGTACCTTCAAAACGTGCCTTCACCGATTATGAATGCAACTGATAGCGAAGGCTGGCGCCCTGTTCCTATGCTTGGACGGAAACTGATAATTGTTACTACAGGCGCGCGCTTTTGATTGGCTCTCAGTGACGAAGTGGCTCAAGAAGCGCCTTACTTGAACGAAATGTGAGACACATGATTTAACACCCGAATGCACTCCTTTACTTTTTATTCTTTCTACATGGCTTCCTTGGATGGTAGTTACCTAGATATATTGGAACGTAGCAAGTATGCCGGTACCAACACACAGGCACGGTTAACGGTGTTCGCTTTAATTTGCAGTCTGGCAGATATAAATACACTAATCTCTTTGCAGGAGCATTGTTTGATGCAGTCGTGTTATCTGAGACTTGGTTCAACACTGAGCATGATGTGTTTCGTATGCCTGAATAGCGGTCATTTTATGAATAGCACTGACCACCGAGGCGGTGGTGTTGGTGCCCTGACTTCGAACAATATGAACAGCGAAGTGCAGCCAGAATTCTGAGCTGTCACGCCAGACCTCGAAACATTGATGTTGAGGTCAGGGTCAAACATTTTCTGTGATTGTTACCGTTCACAATCTGGACATACCTGCCAGTTTTTTTTCGTTTTTGGATTCTATTTTAGAGCACGTCCAAGAGCACAAATACCACTTAATTCTAGGTGGGTACTTCAACATGATCTGCCTGGCTGAAAACAGTGTAAAATAAAACTTCGAAACCCTGTTACACAGTGAGCAATGCAAGAATATTATAGATTAATCCACAAGAATAGCAGCAACTTCACATAATTTAGTTTAGTTTATAGGGGTTTAACGTTTTAAAGTGACTCTGGCTATGAGGGACGCCGTAGTGGAGGGCTTCGGATAATTTTGACCACCTGGGGGTCTTTCACGTGCACTGACATCGCACAGTACACGAGAGCAACTTCACAGTCTGTATTAGACCTCTTCATCACAAATATTGATATATCCCATGTGAAATGAGGGTTCATAAATTATGCACGCGGCGATCGTCTTCCAATTTTCATGTCTATTTAGCCTATGGTTAACATCAATAGAAGATAATCTTTCCAGGACCGCGAAATAAACCCAGTAAAGCTGTCGTCCTTTTGCGATCGAGTAACCGGCTTGAATTGGGTCGCTGTACTTGTGTTGAGAAACGCTGAAGAAGCTTACGATAAATTGAGGGAAAAATTTATGATGCCTATTACGATTGCTTTCCAGTTGTTACGTTTAGACGGCATAAAAAGGCTCGCGAGCCATAGATTTCCGCACGACATGCTAAAGCTTAATAGAAGACGAGATCAACTGTATGCTAAGTTTTTCAAACCAGATGCCTTGACACATTAAAATACACTAAAATACAGAAATATTGTCAACAAAGATGTATACGTGCAGCGAACAATAGTGATCACGCAGATCTTTTCAACTCCTCGACTGGCCGATCAGAGGACATATGGAGGATATTGAGTTTTCTGACCAGAGAGCCACCCGAATCAGTCTCGAAATTAACGGTAGATAATGTATATTTAACCTGGGTTGACCTAGCCAACGCCCTTAACGATTATTTACTTTTCGTTGCACAGATACGCAACAACACTACTACTTAGTTACATGGAACAGGCCACAGTTTGTCTTTGCAGCCCGTCACTATTGATGAAGTCATTGCAACGTTTGTATCGCTCAGAAGTCAGAAGGTGCGCTCGGACGTCTAATCACACCAGATGTTATGGACGTAACACTACCATATCTGATGCAGATATTTAACGCCTGCCTGTCGTCAGGTGTGTTCCCGCGTAACATGCAATGCACAAGGGTTACCGTGATCTATAGAAAAGGCAACCTAGACGAACTATTAAATTATCCTCCAATTTATATCCTTTCCGTCATGTCCAAGGTATTCGAAGAGCATTGTAGAACGCTTGCAGGCTTTTTCTGAAAGACAAAATCGTAACTCCGCCTCACTACTGCTTCCCAAAAAATAAATCAATCGAGTTATCTTTGCTTGCTCAAAGGAGCTGATACTAAAAAAATTCGAAAATAAAAATATCGTGTTAGGCATCTTTTTAGACTTTACGAAAGCTTGCGACCTAATCAATCAAGGCATCCTACTTCAGAAGATGGAATACTATGGCTTTCGCGGCAATGTTCTTTCTTTACATCTTTTTACAATACCGCATAAAAATTGTCGGGATTGAAAAACAACACTCAGCTATTAAACGAGTAGTTTCAGGTGTTCACAGGGAAAGCTTTTCAAAGCTTCCTGTTTTTAATTTATACCAATGATATTGTTAATATTGATAAATCAGACTATTATATATAAGCAGAAGACAGAAGTGTTTTTTTTTCCAGACAATCGAACATCAATTTAGCCGATCGAGCAAATAGGACATTGGAACGAATACATACTTTGGGAGTGGAGAATGATTTGAAGACCAATGTTGCAAAGACAAAAGCAGTTATCTTTCATTGACGTCACAAAAGGTCTTTGTCTTCCATCCCTTGCAATAAAAAATTATGCAATTAAAGTGGTTCGCCATGTTAAAATATTAGGAATCATTCTGTCAGACAATATATCAAGGGGTGACCATATTACCTATATCTCCCGGAAGCTCTCGCGTACGACTGGCCATTTGCGTCGCTACTCTTCATCCTTTTTACATCTCAGTTAGTGTATTTTTATACATTTCCCTGTTTTTCCACAGTGATGAATTACGGTGCGCTTGTCTGGGGAACCACAACGCTTGAAAATAGTAATAAAACGTCACGTTTGCAGAAACGTGTTCTCCGCATTTTGCAAAAGACTCACACACAGCCGCACGGTTTAAAAACTTTTAACATATTTGGTATATATTCCAATAGGCTAATCCTTTATTGAACAGGACTTTAAGTTAGACACCACAATTCTCCAGATGAACTAGCCGGACTTGCTGTGAACCATCCCGTGTATTGTACGCGAAATCCGGAAAACTGAAAAGTTTATGTACTGCGCACAAAATACAGGAAACAAATGTTGAAATATTGTCTGCCATCTATCATGAAAGAACTGTCCGGTGAAAATAACCGAGATGTCATCAAGAAATCGTTCATGGATCTACGCAGTATGTTTCCTTAGCTAGAAAATGTACGTTGCAATAAAGTGAGTTTATTTTTTTGTTTGTGAAATAAGCAGAGTGACAGCGATCTGTAGGATTTTTTTCCGCCCATTTTTTATTCTTGGGCACTTCTGTACACTACATTTTTCATGTGAAACATCGAGACTGTTTGCCTTTTGTTATCTCCATTTTCGTTTTTTTTTTATTTTGTACGTCTTTCTTCTCTGTGAGCAGCTGCGCTTTCTGAGTTTTCGGCTAATTCACCAGCTCCAATTCAAGCATTCCGCTTTTCCCAATGTAAGCCTTGTAGGGGGCACTGACCTTGACAAGCCTCTTAAAGGCTTTTTGTCTTCGCCCCTAAGCAACTCAGGATGTTTGAATACAATAAATTTGATTTGATTTGAGACATGGGAGAAACACTTCTTCTGCAGTGGACGTAGGCAGGGTGACGCTGATGAGCGCTCGGACTCCGGTTGCCTTCATTCTGCGTCAAGGTTGTCGTACTGGAGGAAAAGCTCGCAAGGAACAAAACCGCTTACCTTCTTGCCGTACCCGCCATTCTTCGGGATAAAGTTCTACAGGCATCGCATAATGAGACGATATCTGGGCATCTCGGATTTACACACACCCTCCGAAGCCTTCAAGCAAGTATTGCTGGCCACAAGTATCTGCTGATGTCACGCGTTGTGAAAATATGCCGAGGCTGTCAGCGACAAAAGTAGCCTCCATACGACCAGGAGGAATTCTGAACACCATGAACCCCAGACCAGGTCCTTCCAGCAGATCGGTATAGGTCGCTTGGCCCTTTCTCGAAGTTAAAATCGGGAAACAAGTGATTCACCGTAGCTGCCTATTGTATTACCTGCTACGCCGAGGCCAAAACCCTGCAAAACGGAACAACGGCAGAAGTCGCCAAAATTTTCGTGGACTGCAGACTGCTGAGACACGACTCTCCTGAAGTGATCACCGAAAGAGCAACAGCTTTGATGGCGGAACTCACGCTAACCATCCTGCACTAACCATCCTGCACTACCATCACACAAGCCACCAGAGGGCAACTGCTTACTAACCGCAGATCAATGGCCTTAGGGAGCGCTTCAGCAAGACTATAGCAGACATGGCTGCCATGTATGTAGAGGCGGAACAAGAGATTTGGGACGTCATCCTGCCTGACGTATTCTTCGCCTCAACAAGACAATCCAAGAGGTCACTCGAGTGACGTCAGTTTGGCTTGTCCACAGCAGGGGGGCCACGAACACGCTAAACCGCTCCTAAACGTTGCCGAAGAAAACTTTGACGTAACTTGCTACCTACAGCGCGCGGAAGAAGCATGACACCGGGACTTCCTGTAGATTAAAGACTACCGACACTACAGCCTATCGAACGGCATACAGAATACAAGCCGGGTGACTGCTTATGGGTGTGGACGCACATTCGCTACTGCGGACTGAGCGAAAAGCTTTTTAACCGCTACTTCGGCCCGTAACACATCGTTCATAAACTTGCAGAGCTTAGCTAGACGAATAGGCAGATAGGAAGTTAAGTGCGAAGTAGCCCCCGATGGAGTGACACCGCAGTTGCCCGCGTTGTGCGCCTAAAGCATTATAATGCGTGCTTTTGGACTCTCTGCGCGCAAATGAAATGATTGTTTTTGCGCTCTTAGCGTTTATATCTGCCCATATTTCTTCCCGTTGTAAAGCACCGGGTCGATGCACCTTGAAGAGGGGTGTATTTACGCGAAGATTTTTAATGATTGTTTATTCTTCAAATCTAGCCGCCGCGGTGGCTGAGTGGTGATGGCGCTCGGCTGCCGGCCCGAAAGACGCGGGTTCGATCCCGGCCGCGGCGGTCGAATTTTGATGTAGGCGAAATTCTAGAGGCGCGTGTGCTGTGCGATGTCAGTGCACGTAAAAGAACCCCAGGTGGTCGAAATTTCCGCAGCCCTCCACTTCGGCGTCCCTCATAGCCTGAGTCGCTTTGGGACGTTAAATCCCCCATAAACCATATTCTTCAAATCTGCAAACATGCGGCTTTACCCCTGTGTTTATGATGCAAGACGCGCACACATTTATCTCTAATGATCGCAGCCAGACAGAGTCGATTCTTTGTTGTTCCAGGCTGTTGTGCTTGCTTTGCCGCCGCATCTCGAAAGTTCCTTGTCAGCTTCAATTTGAGCGCGGCGGGCATTTATCCGATGACCGCCGAGTAATTCTTTACTTCGTGACGCGAGTCTGGCTCATGAAGGGTTTCCTTAAGAATGCCTGCTTGGCTGCCATCACCACTACAGGGCAGTATTTTTATTGAGCATCGAGCGATCGACGGTGCTCGGTAATCCATGTCTTTAGCGTTTTAGACTGCCATCAAAGGCCACGTCACGTCGGCTTCATTGCGCTGATGAAAAACTGCCATCGCCTGTGCGGCTACCTAGATGACTGAGAAGATTAAGGCAAATAGAAAGCTGCTTTTTGACCCAGGCTTAAGGCACTGCCTCTCTCTGAAATGGGCAATCTGAGGTTCTGGTACCCCCTTTCAACGACGAATAGCGACAAGACAATAGAGGCACGACGGTTGCTATCTTAGACAAGCTCTCAGACATCCAAGACGCCTGCACCTCGTTTGCGGGTGGCAGAGTGACGCAGAACTGACATTATAAAAGCGCATGCATGTTGCACGAAAAAAGCAAAAAATCAAAAACACATACAGGTAAGAAGCTTTCTGCGTTCGTCCGCGTTGAATTTAAAACTGGCACGAGCATAAACTTAACTACGACCGTCTGGAACGATGGTGAAACCTTAGGCGTGGTTGCGATCATTGGTGATAAACCTAGTGCCTTCTCTAGTCGCAAATAAAGGGATAAAACCAGCCGTCGGCGACTTTGCGATCACCAAAATTAAAACTTAGCGGTAACATAGTTACGGCATGCTGCCGCGTGGTAGTGAAAAGAGAAAATGACGGCGAACTCGATGGCGCAAGTCATAGCTGTGGGGCCAGCTGAACGCTGACCGTTACGTGAGGTCCTCGATTTCTGGTTTGGCCTTGTAAATAAACCAGTTCTCTTCCTCGCAATTTGGTATCACATGCAAGAGTGTATAAGGTGGCGAAAACTTTATGTAGTGAAGATAGTTTACAGGCCAAAAATCGCCCTTTACACAGGTGGAGTCCTTAGTTCGGGACTCTGCTCGACGAGGCCGCCACTCGCGCCCGTTGGACTAGAGCCCTTTCAGACTCCAGCCCCAAGTAATTGAGCAGGGCTGCCTCCCATGCCTCTCGGCAAATGGAAGAGTTTGGGGAAAGGGAATGATTCTTTTCACAGGCCCAAACCCTGCGGAAGTTCCCCATAGAGAGGGCAGTGCCCATCAATTTTGGGGTCAAAACGTTCTGTTATTGCAACAAAGTTTTGGTCTGGAGGCGCTCGAGAGTTCGCTTATCGCCTTTACTCAGACACTTAGCAGGGATCGGGAAAAGCCGATGCCGTTGGCGATAGAAATGCCGAATTTTCCTCAAACGCAGACGCGGTTGCCTAATCTCTCAGCCTCTGAGGAGAGTATGCGCTAGGGCGGCCGCGTCCGCAGCTTCGTTACCTCTAAGCCCAGATGGTTCGGAGTCTAAGCTATGCGTTTGCGTGAAGGGTCAAATTTGCTGACTGCCAGCTTTAGAATATGGTAGGCTAAAGGGGAAACTTCGCCAGCCACGTATTGTTCACAGACACTACGCGAATCTGTGATGGTCACCTTCGAAGTCGGGTCCTAGGCGGCAAGCGCAATGGCTACGTCCTCGGCTAGCGCTGAAAATGGAGTTCGATATGAGAGGCCGTTAACATGTGGGTACTGGTGAAGTACGTCGGTCGTATGAAATTAAATGGGCGACGGCCCTGCCACGTCATCCTGGTTGAACCCGTGTTGGTGTCTGAGGGCCCCAGCGCGCGTCTTTCGTCTTCCTTCGTGTGTCTGCGCGTCCATGTTGCGCGGGACAGGAAGGACCCAAAGCTTCTGGCGCCATAGCTCGAAGCTGAGACGATGTATCCTCTGGAGTGCACACGTGTTGGATGTGCAATCGGTAGCAGGCGGGCTATAATGCGTCCTGGTTGATGCACAGCGCAAAGGACGAGAACAAAAACGATGAAGGGGACAGACACAGCTCTTATTTGAGGCGGAGTTTGTCTCCTGGATCCTCCATATGTTCCAAACAGCCGACGCTTGGCCAAGCTACACACAGAATTTCCCATCATGACCATCCGGAGCGGCAACCATCAAACCTACCAGAGAATCTGATACAGGGCCTCCGCCAAGGCGGGAAAGCTCCGAACAGATCAGGTTCTGGCCACCTCAACGCGAGCCAAACACGTTTTCTGGCGCGGCAGGCCGACCCTCCCGAATCGATTCGCCCGCTTCTGACCGCAGCCTTACACCACCGCCACCACGACGCTGTCGTTCGCCATCACCTCGTCGTCGCTCTTCACCACCGCAACCGCAAAACTAGCTGCTGCGGCCGGTAGAGGTCAGGTCACGGACTGGTCGTCTTCCCATTTCCTCTGTATGCCGTTATGTTGAAGAACAAAGTGTCTGTTTGTGTTGGTGGCTTAAATACTCTTGCTTTTGTAGACGCTGGTGCCAATGTTGTGGGTGATCAGTCTTTCAAAAAGCGCCTCTGACAAAAAGTAGTGGTTGTTTGGGGATCAGAATGTCAGTTTTCTTGGTGTTGGAAGTAAAACTTTTCGCCATGTTGGTATCTGCTTCGTTTGTCACACGTGCTGGAGTGAAATTTCGAGTGCAATTCGTCGTACTATTAGTGCCACCAACGATGCCATATTAGATACTTGTTTTTGTAGCGATAGCTACAGTACGGTAGCATTTCGAGCCTTCAGCGTGGCGGCGAAGTGGTGGTGGCTGCGCCGCCATGCTGTCACGTGGTCGGTCACGTGGTGCAGAGCAGCTGCCGGCAGCGCGGCGCCGTGGCTGATGACGTGGTTGGTGACGTGACCAGCCACCTGGTGCGCAGCAGCTGCTGCTGCTGGCGGCACGGCGCGCCGGCGAAGCCGAGCTGCAACAGCATTTGCGCATTGTCACAGATCTGCCCGGAGAACACTCGGACCGAAAGAATGGACTAGGCGACAGGTGCACCCACACAGACGCACATTTATTACACCCTACGTGCGACAAACGCTAGCACACACAACTAATAAAACTAACACAAAACACAAAGACTATCAATACACACGACCCTGAAACACTGCTACAAGAGTCTACTGGTAGCATTCTACTGTTAGCGGTCGGCGTTCGTGCTCACGGTTGGTTCGGTGCGGATGCGATGTTGTATGGGTCCAGTAGCCGGCGTCGAGGTGGCGTTCGACGGGCTCAGGCTGGCGTCGTTGGCTGCGTCGTACAAGCTCCCGGTCAAGGCGCCCGTGGAGGTTATGCCGGTGATGTTGGCATTAGAGGCACCACCCGAATGGGTGGCAACAGCGCTGGAGACGCTCCTGGCCGCAGCAGTTGGTAGCGTCTTCAGTTAACACCCCAGAACGGGCTCAGGAACGGCAGGAAGTCCATGATGCGAAGCCGTAGAACGCGAGCTCACCGGAGCAGTAGCCGGCGTCGCTCTCTTCCAGCCGAGGCGTCCCTGATCCGCCGGAGCCTCCGCTTCTCTGTTCTTCCCCCCGTGCCTCTCTCTCCCTCGATTTTTTATAGCCCTGGCGTTAGTCCACGTATGCTTGTTGTCGTCTTCTCCTTCTCTTCTCCACCAATCATGTTATTGTTGTTGTCCACAAAGTATGGCAAATGCCGACATAAGATGATTGGCCAAGAATTGGGTGGCAAAAAGTTTTTGGGGTAAATAATTCCTGGACGAAATTAAAATGTATAGAAAGGACGGAAGTAAACAAAAAGGAACAAAAAATGAAACGGGAAATGCATAACGGACACACGAGATCGAGACTGATGTTTATAGGCGAGTAGTTAAATGATAATGATAATTGTAAGAATAAAAGTAATATTGAAAAAAATTAAAAAAAAATTAACAAGGTCGCCATCTTGATTCTATTAAGAATTTTGCACGGCAGCAAAAAGAGACTTGTGGCTGTACCCAAGTATGGTGGCTCCAAACGACAAGACGGCTGTTCAAACAAAGGCCAAGCTGTTGTATAGATTTTTCTATAAACCGTCTTCGCATCATGGTTTACCGGCGAAAAAACAACAAAAATGGCCTATGGTTTTGTGGTCACCACAAAATACGCAGAAAAGATTAAGCGCCAACCCAGACCTGCGCAAATAAAAATTTAAGGGTGGGATCTGGCAGCGGAGTCTTGATAGAGATACCTCAACCTGCCGTGAATGGCATGATTGCCTGCTCCACGAATACCTCAGGTGCAGGTAATCATCAGATCTTAAAAGAGACCCAGTTGTCGCCGAAACCTCGCTGCTGTAATGCACGCTGTAGCCGGAACAATAAGTAGCACGGGGCCATTGAGGGACGCCTTTGCCAGGCAGTCCGCAACTTCATTGGCTGTCACACCGCTATGACCTGGCACCCATATGTGTGAACAAGGCTCAAATGCGGAGGGAGTAAGGAATGGAAGGTGCTTAGAATTGGCGAATCTACAGCTGAAGTAAGGGACGAACACAAAGAAAGGGAGTCTGTAATGACAGCCACCGAAGAGAAAGCTGGCTCTAGTTTGCGAAGAGCAAGCACCACCGCCAGAAACTCCTCTTGAAAAATTGGGGTGTAGTCGGGAAGCCGCACAGAAAAAGACCAATATAGAAGTGGGCAATATATACCCGTCCCTGCTTTTTCATTACATTGGGAGGCGTCAGTAGCAATCGTTAAGCTAATAAGTAGGCTTTGTAAATGGTCCTCTAATAATCCATTTAAAATGCGGGGTGGTAACTGCTTAGCGTTTTTCGGGAAAATGTCATCACTGACAATTTATACAGAGTACCCACTGTTTTTTGTCGGAAGGATGTTATGCAAAAGAACATTTAAAGGTTCAAGCAAAGTTTGTACCATGACTATCTGCGGAGTATGAAATCTAGGCCAGTGGACTCCAAAATAAGAAGTCGGCTGGCAACAAAAAGAGACAAGGAGCGGTGTAAATCTGACTCATATGTCCTTAGGTACGTCTGAACAGTTAGGAATTGAAATCTAGATGATAAAGGAGGAATACGGGCTTCAAGATTAAGCACGTTAATGGCCACACATTTGGGGAGGCCAAGGCACAACCGAAGCGCTTCCTGCTCCAAAAGAACGAGCGGCCGAATTTTGTAAGGAGCAGTACCAGAAAACAGCACAGATCCAAATTCTAAAATTGGTCGGACATACAAAACATATATCAGCGAAAGTACATCTCTCCACATTCCAGACCGGAGACTACTAAATCCACGCAACATGCCCACAGCACGAGCCCCTTTCGCTGCGACACGGTCAATGTGGGAGCGCCATGAGAGGCTGTCATCATAAATGACTCCAAGGTATTTTAATGGATAACTTGAATATTTTGTCACCGGTAACTGAGAGATGAACAGGATCTTTCAATTGAAAAACAAGTACAGCGCACTTGTTTACATTAAAGGTGAGACGTAGGTCACCCAACCAACTTTCAAGCACAATGAGTACGATTGCAGGCGCACATAGAGAGATTTAATGTCAGCGGCAGCAGTGAAAAATGCAATATCGTCCGCATAGACGAACGTGCGAATGTTTTGATGGCTGGGAATGGAACTCATTAGAATATTAAAGAGCGCAGGCGACCAGACTGCCCTTTGTGGAACACCTCTGAATTGTTTATATCTCCCACAATTCACACCATTTAGTACAAAAAAAACTCTGTTTTCAAGGAACGCAGATATCCACGCAATTGATTCAGAAACTGCAGAGTATATAATATTTGCAATAATATGTAGTGTTCTACGCTGTCAAAAGCTTTGGATACATCTAATTTCACCAACGCAGCATGCATTTTTTGGTGCCGCGCAAGACGAATGCGACTCCCAAGATCGGTGTGAGCATTCCATAAGGAATACTTTTGACCGAAACCAATTTGACAGGAACTAAGGATATTATTACGGTCGACAAACTCCGAAACACACAGGAGTATGACCCTTTCAATTAAGTTAAAAACGTTTGATGTCAAAGAAATGGGTCTACTATCCAGAGAATAGTCACCACCATTCTTTTTAGGTAAAGGAATCAATTTTGAGATTTTCCACTCAGGAAGAATCCATGCATGTTTGATTGAAAAATTAACCAGCTGCAATAAGGATGTAGGTGACTCCTCAAAGAGGATCCTTAACATTTTTGATGTTACTCTATCAGGGCCAGAGCAGCTGTTGGTAGCCTCAACATAATCGGGGAAAGCACGGGAAGGGTAGTAGGGGGGACATGATGAAACTGGTCCAATGGCGCCACAAACGCGGAGCGCAAAGAAAGTACAGAGGCGAAACGCTGCTCTAATCCTTTGGAAATTGTCTCAACTGTTTCTATTGCTTCTTGCGTAGTCAAAAGACATGAGGATGAATTTTCTAAAGCCGCAATCTTCTTCGCGATCTTAAGAAACCGAAAAGTGCGCGACGATTTCCTGAATTTGATAGGAAATCAAAATGCTCGGATTCATAATTTTCTTTCGATTGTGAGACTGTGCGTTTAAAAGTAGCCGAAATTAACTGATAACCATGCCAATTTTTTGGGAACTGATTGTGTAGGAGCTTCTTCTATGCAGCATTTCTGCGTCTGCATTCCCGCGAGCAATCTGCATTCCACCATCTAGCTGAAGTTCTCTCTTGATGTACGTACCAAAAATTCGAACTTCTTTCGGCATTCCGCAATGGCCAAACATATACCTTTTTCTGTATGTTCTTCAGCAGAATTAACCGCTGAAGCAAGAGTGGAGCGCAAAGAGGACTGAAACTGGTCATAGATTATATATAACCTTAGCTGAGAGCAAGCCGGTGTTAAGCGGTAATTAACATCATAAACAGTAGGTATGTGATCGCTAGTTGTTCCACAATCCACAATCAACTAATTGAGTACAGGAACACTAGGGTTGGTGAAAGTTAAATCAAACAGTTCGAATTTGTGCGCGGATAAATGTGGTCTAACCTGAATTCATACACGAAAGGTTGTTATCAGTAATCCAATCCCAAAGGCGCTTACCACAGAAATCTGTCCTAAAGCCCCACGACACATTAGGAGAATTAGTCCCCGGCCAAGAGAATTGACTTCTGACAATTAAGGAGCAGTAGATCTAGCAGCCTGGTATCCTGCACACCGCAAGGAAATTAAACGTTTACTGATGAAAACGGATAGCACCCTGGAATTTCAAAGTGTAAAGGCAATAACTCAGAGTCTATAGTAGAGGACATGAAAGTAATCTTAGCCCTGTGACAAAATTTAGAAGAAACTAGTAGGAGTAAGCCTCCTCCTCCTGACTGACGATCTTGTCGAAATGAAGAATAACTTTGCAAATGGAAGTGTTTTTCAGATCTAAGCCAAGTTTCTTGCAAAATAATTATGTCTGGATTATGTTGAGGTATAAGGTACAGCAAGTCTGTTGACGCTGAAAGAAGTTACCGACAGTTCGACTGGAGAACTCTTAACACCCCTATGGTTGAGACATCCGGGCAGCAGCAACTGCTGCCTGTCACGGATCTCTCCGGAGAACACTCGGACCGAAAGAATGGACTAGGTGACGGGTGTACCAACACAAACGCACATTTAATACACCCTACATGGCACACACACTAGAACACAAACAAAGCTAACACAAAACACAAAGACTATAAATACACACGACCCGGGCACACTGCTACTAGCGTCTACTACTAGTGTTCTACTATTAGCGGTCGGCGTTCGTTCTCACGGTTGGTTCGGTGTGGCTACGGCGTTGTATAGATCCAGTAGGCGGCGTCGAGGCGGCGTTCGCCGTGCTGCTTGGGCTGGCGTCGCTGGCGGTGTTCGACGTGCTCGGGCTGGCGTCGCTGGATGCGTCGTACAAGCTCCAGGTCCAAGCGCCCGTGGAGGTGATGCCGTTGTTGTTGGCGTGGGTGGCAACAGCGCAGGAGACACCCCTGGCGGTAGCAGGTGGTAGCGTCCTCTGTTGACTCACCGGAACGGGCTCAGGCACGGCAGGCAGTCCACGATGCGATGTAGTAGAACGCGAGCTCACCGGAGCAGTAGCCGGCGTCGCTCTCTTCCAGCCGATGTGACCCTCACCTGCCGGAGCCTCCGCTTCTCTGCTGTTCCCCCCTGTGCCTCGCTCTCACTCCCCTTTTTATAGCCTCGGTGTTAGTCCGCGTATGCTTTGTCGTCGTCGTCTTCTCTTCTCCACCAATCATCTCTTTCCACCTCACCGAATGCTTCTCCACCAATTATTTCTCTCCACATAAAAGAATGCTTCTTCCTCTTCTTTATTCTTCGGTTA
This sequence comes from Amblyomma americanum, assembly GCF_052857255.1. Lineage (NCBI taxonomy): Eukaryota > Metazoa > Arthropoda > Arachnida > Ixodida > Ixodidae > Amblyomma > Amblyomma americanum. The sequence continues at coordinate 168,053,662 of NC_135503.1, forward strand.
ATTTGCGTCGTCTTCTTCACACCTTTTTCCTTTAAAGTATAATTTTGGCTCCTTAATATATGTGAACATGGCAAAAGAATGCAGCGCGAAAAAAACAAGGACGAACAGAAGTGGACAGGACAGGGCGCTGACTACCAACACATTTATTCAGAAAGATGAGCAGCTTATATAACGCAGTCCAACACCCACGTGACCAAGAAAATAGCAAACGCGTTCAACTATCTAATACAAAAAAAAAACAAAACGAAGTACACAATATCAAAGTGATACATATCTTGGTAACGCAAAGTCAGCCAAGAACCGATAAAACCGAGAGGACCACGACGAACCGTAAGGTGCACGCATGGAAAATGACAGTCAGCGACCTTTGCCGCCAATGCAGCACGAGGCAAAACGAAAACGAAAATAACAATATAGTCACCGAACACTAAGTAAAAGACGAGGCTCAAAGCAGGGTCGGGGCCAAACGCATAACAAAACAATACAAAACGCAGCGCAAAAGCTGAGTCAACCGTTCACAGTCAAACTGAGTCAAAAAAGTTGAAAGTTCTCTAGAACAAGAATTAAAAGCAGACATGATTAAAAAAAAGAAAAAAAGATGTTCTAGAGGACTTTCAACTTTTTTGACTCAGTTTGACTGTGAACGGTTGACTCAGCTTTTGCGTTGCGTTTTGTATTGTTTTGTTATGCGTTTGGCCCCGACCCTGCTTTTAGCCTCGTCTTTTACTTAGTGTTCGGTGACTATATTGTTATTTTCGTTTTCGTTTTGCCTCGTGCTGCATTGGCGGCAAAGGTCGCTGACTGATCATTTTCCATGCGTGCACCTTACGGTTCGTCGTGGTCCTCTCGGTTTTATCGGTTCTTGGCTGACTTTGCGTTACCTAGATATGTATCACTTTGATATTGTGTACTTCGTTTTTTTTTGTATTAGATAGTTGAACGCGTTTGCTATTTTCTTGGTCACGTGGGTGTTGGACTGCGTTATATAAGCTGCTCATCTTTCGGAATAAATGTGTTGGTAGTCAGTGCCCTGTCCTGTCCACTTCTGTTCGTCCTTGTTTTTTTCGCGCTGCATTCTTTTACCATGTTCACTACCAACAAGCCCAAACAGCCGCTTTAGTTAATATATGTGACAAGGGCACCCTCTCTCAAGAGTTTTTCCATGAAAAACTTCTCCCGTCATACTCATCTTCAAGCTATCCAGCCAACCGACTATCTTCTGTAGCCATTCTGGACCCAGCACACAACACACCGCAGAGGTCCAGCACGCACCAAATGGACACCACGAACACAGCACACCAAATTGCTTGTTCAGAACACTAGCACACCACTGCCGCTGTCCGTACAGAGTCCTTAATAAACGTGTTCGTGTCCACTACACGAACCATTGTATGATCACATAACACCAACAACAGCAGCAACAAGATAAATCTCAGAGATACATTAACACAGCAACAAGATACATCCCAGAGATACATAAGAGCTGTTCAGTTGGCTCTGTTCAGTTGGCTCTTTCTGTATACAAGTCTAACTTGCAACATATAACCTGCGTTTTCCCTGGCCCATCCGAAAACGTCTCCCCCTTGATTTGAAGTAGTGCTGTAATCCTCTGTCTGCATCCAAATTGGGCTTCTTCAGTACCTTATCACCTCCTGCATTTTTGTCCCCACTGCACGTGGGCCCCTCGGCAACATCACTAGTCTCCTCGGCCATTACCGCACATCCTACCTTGGGGCCGTACCGCACGAAACCCCTTTCTTCGTATTTCTCCAACATATTTACATGGAAAACGATCTTAGCGTCAACTACCATTAATTCATAACCGAAGTTCTTCTTCCTCCGCGTAACATGGTACGGGACCTTCCATTGCATCATTAACTTATTATGATACGTGGGTAGCAGTACAAAAACCCTGTGGCTCGGATTCACATTTCTGTGAAGGGTTTTCTCGTTATCGTAGCCCTTATAGCGTTCGCGCGCCCTTTCCAGGCCTTGATGTTCAAGCCTGCATGTTTCATCCAACTTATCCCGCAACTCAAGAACGTACGTGTATATTGTCTTGAGATCTGATGCAATCTCTTTATTAGCCCACAGCTCCTAGAGTACTGCAAGTGAACTTTTAACGGTTCTCGCATATACCATCTCGAAAGGCGAGAAACCAAGAGTCGTTTGCGGTACTTCGCGGTAAGCGAACACAAGAGCTGGGAGATATCTATCCCAATCAGTAGGTCTCTCCTGACACATTTTCTTGATTATGTTTTAGAGGGTGCCGTTGAACCGCTCAACAAGCCCATTACACATGGGATGGTAAGGCGTTGTCAGTAATTTCCTCAAAGACAAAAGGCGGTTAACCTCCTTCATTAGTTCCGATGTGAAGTTCGAGCCCCGGTGACCCAAAGCTTCCCTCGGGAAACCATAACGCGAAAACATTTCCACGATACCCTCCGCCATTTGGATACTGTGAATCGTTCTCAGTGGAATAGCGTCAGGATAACGAGTGGCCACGTTAACCAGAGTAAGCACATATCAATTGCCTTTGGCGGATACTGGAGAGATTGGCCCCACAATGTTAATCGTCACTCGCTGAAACGGTAGGTCGATGGCTGGAATCTTGCCCAGAGGTACGGGACCAACTCTTTCCTTCGGAACTGTGCGCTGGCACACGTCTCATGAGCGAACAAAGCGCTTCACGTCAGTCTGAACACCCGGCCAAAAGAACTCCTCGGTGATCCTAGACACCGTTTTTGAACACCCTGGTGTCCGGCCATAATGGCGCCATGTCCTAAGCGTAGCACGTTCGCTCGCACATCTCTTGGTAAAACCAGCTGTTGGGCCCGCCTTCCTGAACTAAATATGCATTCCCTGTGCAGAAGACCATTTACCAATTGATATTCGAATGACGTTCGACTCTTCTTTCTTTTCACTCTTTCCCCGACTCTTTCGAAGCAGGTCTTCAGGCTCGGGTCTTCTTTTTGCCTAATTGCAATTTCGCCCGGTGTTACGCTCAAGCACATCGCAACAGGAGTAGAGAGCGGCAGCTGCGTTGCTCGGGCTGTTGCTTGAACTCTTGTCTCCGCTGCCGACGAGAAACCGACTGCACCCGTCTGAGCTGTCGCGGGCCTTTCCTCATTTGGTAGTTCTTCAACGTCGAGCATCCTCCACTCGGTATCGGGGTCTTCGACACTTCTTGCACCCGTAATGTTTCCCAAGATGAGATCGTAAATCGGTTGGTCTACGCATTTTGCCACTACCTGTCCAGTATAATATGGCGTGGACACTAGAATCCTTGCTTCAGGAAGCTACCTCATTGTGCTATCTACAAGAGTGACGGCCGACGCTTCCCATGTAAGATCCTCGTACTTCACCAGGGTTCTGCGAACCGAGACTGTGTTGGCTCCGCTGTCTCTAAGCACCAATATTGGACGGTCTCCTATTTGCCCAATCAAAACTGGCATTGCTGCTTTCGACTTGGGTGTTCCACTCACTGCCTCATTTTCCAGCGGCGTTTACTCTCCTTCCAGCTGTGGAACTTTGGGTGGCGTGACAAGTTCTACTCTAGAGTCGACAACGCATGCAGCTAGGTCCTGTGTTCTGTATCGGCATTCATCCAGAGTATGACCCCTCCTCTTACAACCTTGACACACAATCTGTCTTTTTTGGGCAGCATTACTAGTTCGACAGTCAGCTGCACGGTGTCCCACCTTGCCGCAGAGAAAACACCTTACTGGCGCCCTAGATGCACTGCCATATGCTCTTGGTTTTGCCGCATATGTCTCTAGGGTCTTTTGGGTTTCCTCTTTTGCGTTACTCAAATTCCTTAACCTTGAGCCTCGAGGAATTGGTCTGCAGTGTCTGCGAAGTCTTCTAATGAACACAGCTTTCTTTCTTTCGGGAATAGCGTTAGCTTTGAGCTGCAGCACGCTAAAAATTGCTCTGTGACCAGCTTGTCACGCACCCCTTATAAACTCTTTTCTGTGTTTGACATATCAAGCCACCTGTCAAAATAGTTGGTCAGCCTGCAGGAAAACTGCTTCGCGGTTTCCGAATCCTCAGGTTTCGCGGTGCGAAATCTCTCACAAAAATCCTCTGCCGTAAGCCTGAATCTTTGGAGGAGTGCCTTTTTGACTTCCTCGTAGTCCATGGAATCAGCAGCAGGCATCCTTCCAAAAACATTCAGCGCCTCTCCGACTAAACACATGCTCGATGCCGTGGTCCATTCACTGCGCTCCCAGCATTGCCCCAAAACTATCCGCTCGGATCGTTGCATATATACATCTAAATCATCTCTCGTCATCAAAAGGAGCCATCAGCTTCCTTGGGCAAGCTCTGGCCGGTCTAGGAGATTCTGTACCCGCTAAGGAACGCTGATCATAGTCCGTGATCTCCTCATAACCTCCCGCAACATGCGCCTGTTTCCACAAAATAAACTCCGTCTCCCGTTCTATCCTTCTTTTTTCCTGTTCTTCTGCCTCGCGAGCTCTTTTATCTTCTCGCTCTTCCGCCTCGCGAGCTCTTTTCTCTTCCCGCTCTTCTGCCTCGCGAGCTCTTTTCGCCTCGCGCTCTTCTGCTTCACGAGCGTCTGCGCGTGCTTGCGCCCTTTCCTCTTTCTGCCTATCTGCCTCCTCTTTCTGCCTCTTTCCCTCCTCGTCATATAGAAGCATCGCCTCTTCCTTGCTTAACCCCAGCTTGAGCGCCAGTTCTAACGTTCTTGCCAAACCCATACTTTCTGCCGCCGAGAGATCGGAAAAATTCGAGACAAAGCAAAAAAGAAAAAGGAAATTAATCCTGGCAGGCTCACCACTTATCTTTGTCACGGATCTCTCCGGAGAACACTCTGACCGAAAGAATGGAATAGGCGACGGGTGTACCAACACAAACGCACATTTAATAACCCTACGTGGCACACACACTTGAACACAAACAAAGCTAACACAAAACACAAAGACTATAAATTCACACGACCCGGGTACACTGCTACTAGCGTCTACTACTAGTGTTCTACTATTAGCAGTCGGCGTTCGTGCTCACGGTTGGTTCGGTGTGGCAACGGCGTTGTATGGATCGAGTAGGCGGCGTCGAGGCGGCGTTCGCCGTGCTGCTTGGGCTGGCGTCACTGGCGGTGTTCGACGTGCCTGGGCTGGCGTAGCTGGCTGCGTCGTACAAGCTCCAGGTCCAAGCGCCCGTGGAGGTGATGCCGGCGTTGTTGGCGCGGGTGGCAACAGCGCTGGAGACACCCCTGACCGTAGAAGGTGGTAACGTCCTCTGTTGACTCACCGGAACGGGCTCAGGCACGGCAGGAAGTCCACGATGCGATGTTGTAGAACGCGAGCTCACCGGAGCAGTAGCCGGCGTCACTCTCTTCCAGCCGATGTGACCCTGACCTACCGGAGCCTCCGCTTCTCTGCTGTTCCCCCCTGTGCCTCGCTCTCACTCCCCCTTTTATAGCCTCGGTGTTAGTCCTCGTATGCCTTGTCGTCGTCGTCTTCTCCACCAATTATCTCTCTCCACATCAAAGAATGCTTCTTCTTCCTCTTCTTTATTCTTCGGTTAATTCGCGTTTTCTTCACAGCTTTTTCCTTTAAAATATAATTTAGGCTACTTAATATATGTGACACTGCCCTAAACTAGTTTCTTTCTGCTTAGAGCGAATCTGTTGCTTCTTTGATTTCGGCTAAGGATGTGAAGAAGAAGGGTTAGACATGGGGAATCCGCTGCGTTTGAGGATTCGCGTATCCGAATCCACCATCTCTGCATCATGAATAATTAGAGGATTATCTGAATTAGTGGACCGAGGAAGTGGAGAAACAGCAGTTAAATGGGGCTTACTGCTCAGGCAAGAAGTGTTCGGTCCTTAACGAAGGCATGGCTGACATGGCAGAAGTCATTTCAATTTGCATGTCCTGGGTAATCTGCGTTGCCAGAGCGTTAGATATGCACTCTGTGACAGTGGACACTATCCTGTCAACCATCTTAGCCATAGAGGCTTCCACAGCAGTTACTATTGCCTGAGAGATAGACGAATCTAGTGTCACTCCAGAACGGGCTGACACACCTGCATAGCCGTGAGCTCTCTCTTTAATTTCTGATATTGCCTCACGCTGCGAACAGTGTTTGCGGTCGGTGATGTCTAGAATTTTCAATTCATGATCCCGAGAAGGACAATCCATGGAATTTACAGCGTGAGATTCACCACAAAGGCAACACTTCTCGTTTTGATCAGAGCATAAATTTGCTGGATGGTCATTGCCGCATTTGCAACAGCGCAAGGTGGACTTGCAGCCACTAGCACTATAGCCAAATCGCCAGCAACTGCTGCACTGCAGTGGCTTATACGGAAGGGGATCTGAACGGAAGATTAGGGGCCATGCTTCTATTCCTGAGGGACAGGCAGTACCCGCAAAAGTGGCAATAACTGTTTCCGTTGGCACCCGCTCATTGTTCACCTCTAGGCTACAGCGATACACAGCAACAACACCCCCTGTGGAGAGAAAGTCGAGGGTCTCAAATGGAGACAAGCAAGAGTCCACACCGCGAACGAAACCTTTTGTGCAGGCCAGATGAGACGGAATGAAACTATTTACCGAAAGAGATCAAAAAGATGAGCAGTTTAGAAGAACCTTTACGCACGACAGGTCTGGTGAACGGCACAGAATCCCGCCACGCCTAAACTGCCTTACCTCAGTGATTGCCTCATAAAGGGAAGTCGCCGCCTGGAGAGCAGCTCGAACAGTCCCTGGATTGTTAAGTCTGATAGAACCACCATCCTTTGGCACCAGCTCCACTGGAATGCTGCGAACGTTGGAGGGTTGAAAAGCTTTCAGAGGCATCTCATGAGGTGGTAGGGAAGCCGACCAAGCGGACCTCCCCTGGCCGAGAGACTGCTTAGACATTACCTGTGATTTATAAACTCACTGCGTACGTCATCCACACAAGAAAAAAGGTGCAAAAGCACAGGGAAAAAAGAAAAACAGGACCAGCCGCCCTATACTTAGCCTATCCCTCGTCAAGGCATCTTCTTCCCACCTCACGGAATACTTCTCCATCTTCTTTAGTCTTCGGTTAGTCCACGTCATCGTTACCGCCGTCCTCTTCATCTTCTTCAAACCTCTTTCCTTCATACTTTTATTGCGAAATCAATACTGCTCGAGGTTTCCGCTCTTGGTCGTTGTCCCGGAGAATCCACCGTTGACCTTTAGCGTGACTATGTGTGACGTCATACCATCTGTGGAAAAGCGGGGCCCCAACTCGGCTCGTCGCGATCGTCCCAGCGAATCCTCCATGCTGCAGCTGCGCGCCGATGCCGCGAGGAGCGCTCGCTGTACGTGACGTCATGCGAACTGTGGAAAAGCGGCCCCCTAACTCGGCTCTTCGCAGTCCTCCCAGCGAATCCACCACGGTATTTCGGATGATGTGTATAAGGTGAAGCTGCAACGATGTGCTGCAGCTAAGAAGCGGCGGCGTGCAGAAGAAACGAATGAAGAGCGGGAACTACGTTTAGCTAAACGGCGTGCATTTGTAGTCGTTCTGGGGAGCGCGAAAGAGACGCATCAACGACAGAACGTTTATAGCGACGAAGAGACAACGCGCTCAAGAGACGCCAGAAGAACGCGCCGCAAGACTCGAGAAGCTCCGTAACGAAGATGCGGCTAGAAGAAGTGCCACGTCCAGTAGTGACTCTTCAACTGCGGAAGAGACCGCTTTGCATTCTCGAGAGCGTCGGAATGAGACGCAGTGTAGACGACGTGCCAAGGAAACGAAGCTTTCGCAATTCAACTAGGGTTTTCCAAGAGCTACACCACAGCCAATTTTTATTTCAGACTACCTATTATATGTGACACGCATGCGCCGTTTCAAGTGGGACGACGATAAAGAAGGAACGCCCAGAGAAACAGAGCTGCGAAAGACTGACTTCGCGTTGAACTGAGCAAACTCTACTCAGCGAGCTGCAGCTATCGCGTCACTTCAGGTTTAACTAGCGCTAAACCACCACCAAAGTTTTTACTTTAATTCGGAGCCACTCTGGACTGCGGGCCTCGAGAAATTTCTCCCGAGCGCTAAATGCTGCCAACTTTTCTGGACCACTAACCCGACCGCAGTGACGGTGCTTTTAGTGTCATGCGAGGTGTGTTACTACCAGCTATGGCAGCAGTGTTCGCTCCTGTTCACACTTCCGACAGCCTCATGGGCATCCGCTACTTGCTAGTCGAGCGAGATGCGCACAACGCTGCGAAATAGAATGTTCTCGTGCCACGGGCTATCGCTGCCGTAAATGATGGTTGCGTAGAAGTGTGGACAGTCAATACGTCTCCATAACTGGTGTAGAGCCGCTGAGCTCAAGAGGCAGGTGTTCCCGCCGGCCGGCGAGCTGTTTGCCGACACGGAGCCTCCGACAAATGCCCGCGCCAAGGTGCTGGCCTGGTACTCGTTACTGGGGGATAGCGCGGCGGCATGTGTCGTCCCATAAACGACCCTTTCCCCCGCAGCGCGTTCCGGGAAACGCTCCCTTTCTTTTCTTTGCGCGGGCGGCGGTGCCGACCCCGCGTATTCACCGTGGGAGCGAGCGGCGCCGCTTCTGGGCGACGCGCGGGAAGCCGGGAGCACGAGCGGCGAAGAGAGATGAGCACCTCGATTACGCACACGGCCCCGAACTTGCAGACAACGCTGGCGACGGGACGACCCATGTATTGGCCATTTGTTATGTCTCTGCTGGCCGACGCCGTTTCCAGGAAAAGGGGACAAATGACAGTTCTGTGCATGTGCGTGTGCTGATGTGCCTGCCTCGAATTGTCAGCGCAGTCCGACTTCCTGAGGGGAAGGTGCTGTGTACGACTGCGCTTGCTTTTCTTGTTTTGTGCTTTCTTTTGTGGGTCACGTGGGTCTCGCTGGAAGCACGGTGGGCCCGCCTAAATGCCCAGCTATTGGCGACTTCTACGACCCAATCAGCGAAGAGCTGAGGGGTTAAGAGACGATGTTGGCGGGAAGCTAGGGGTTCTCGCCAGGAGCTTTTGACTGGGAGAGCTCTGGCGGCTCCACTCTGTTGTTGATCTCCCTTTGTCCCGTTCTGTCTAAACTCTATCATCCATGTTACTCTAATCTCACCTGTATAAAGATTTGTTTGTTCGTCCCAAGACGAAAATCGTCATCCTCCTTCGCTCAACTGCCAATCAGAATTCCGGGCCGTAACGACAACGAGACGGCCTGACCTCGCTACGCAACAGCAAGCAAGGAAGAAAAGAACCTCAACTGGCGCAGTCGACAGGATTGGCAGCCATCGCCTCCGGCTCGAGCGAAGACCCAGAGGTGTCGGGTCCTGAACACCGGAAGACAGCGCTCGACGGACCGTCAGCGACAGCAGAACTGCGTGACAGCGGAGCTTGAGAGGCACTGGGACCCAGGGACCTTCGGGGTACAGTCGTCCCAAGCGGCCTGCAGGGAGTGGCTTCACGGCAGGGAGCAGCAGAGCGCACCGACGGGAGCGAGCGTCGACGCAACACTGGTGAGCGGGATTTCTTACGATTCGCTAGAGGACTCTCGGCTCGAATTTAAAGGGGTGTATGGTTAGGACGCGGGGCATGATGGCGAGCACGGCGGACAGTGAAACAGAGGAGAGCGGCATGACACCGAAAACATCCACAGATGAAACATCTAACCTAGGGGAAAGCAGAGCGCCCCCGGGAGGGACAGCTCAAGTCGAGACAGGCGGTGAGCTCCTCGGGGTAGCTGCTAATATAGAACCGGATTCTTATGCTTTGCGGCGCCTAGAGCTAGATTTTGAGCTGCAAAGACTCAAACTGGAGGCAGAGGAGCGCATAGCGATGAGGAGGGCTGAACTGGAGTTTGGGGGTGCCAGGCAGTCCCCACCTGTCTCGGATGGGAGCGGGCAGCGGCAGACAGGCCTGGACCCGACCACTAAGTGTGCTAAAGTCCTTAAGGGACTAAGGCTGCCAGCCGACTCAGATGTACCTATGTGGTTTGATGAAGTCGAACGGATGTTTGCGACTTACAACGTCCCCGATTCCAGTAGGGTGCACTTGATTATTCCGACTCTAACGGAGCGGGTGAGGTACTTTTTGCGTGGACTGGGAGACGAAGCGTGCCGTGATTACGAGGCGGTGAAGGCGGCGGTCTTGAGTGAGCTTCAGCTAAGCCCGCCCGAGTATTTAGAGAGGTTCGAAGGAGCGTCTAAACGGAAGGATGAAACATGGGCACAGTTCGCATCACGGGTAAAAACCTACTTCGAGTATTACCTCCGTTCAAGACAAGCGAGCTCCAAGGAGGAAGTGGTTTCGCTCATAGTAGCTGACCGAATTAAGGCGAAGGAAGGCCTTGAGCGCATTCGCTTACGCGAGGGCGAGAAATGGCTTAGGCCAGATGAGGTTGCGCGGGCGATGCAAACTTTCGAGCAGGCGAAAGGAAAGAACCACGCAGTGAGACAGGCGAGCGCACAGCCAGCAAGCAAAGAACAGGCTGGCCCACGCAGCGCGTCGCTGGCCCCATCACGGGCTGCACACGATGGGAAACGGCAGCCCACATGCTACGTATGTCGAGCTGCAGGTCATCTCGCTAAAGACTGCCCGCGAGTCATTCAAAAGAAAGACGATAACCGTAGAGACGCCCGGGCAAACGCGATGACAATAGCAGACCCAGGAACTGTTAGGGACGCCCCGGCGAGTCACTCGGAGAACGTTTTGGTCGCAGAAATCAAGGTGCCTCAACGAGAGGAAATACGAAAGTCCAGGCTGCAACAAGTGCAGCTGGACTGCGCTGGCGTACCCACCGTGGCCATACTGGATACCGGCAGCGAGGTCACCGTTGTGAGGAAGGACCTCGTGCCGAACACGTATCGTGAAACAACGGGCAACATTAGGTTAGTGGCAGCCTTCGGAAACACAATCGAAGCAAAATTAGTAAGTCTCCCCATCGGTCTGAGGTCGTCCGCTTTAGTGTTAGAGCCGCAAAAGGTGCGGATTATTTGTGCACTGACCAATAAGCTCGCCGAAGGAGTGGACTGTCTTCTGTCTAAAGAAGACTGGGAGCTGTTATCACAAGGCAGCCAGGGTGAAGCAGTGGCAGTCTTTGCTGAGACCCCTAAATCTGACGCGACAATTGGCCAGCCCGGTAGCGAGTTTGGTACAGGAAGCGAAACGGTATCTGAGGCGACTATACTTGAAACAAGTGCGGAAGCCCCGCCGGCCGAATTGCGGGATGAGGAAGTGACGGACGCACCGGAGACTTTCAGCCAGCGGGAGAAATTTCGTGCAGCGCAGGTGAGCGACGAAAGTCTCCGAAAGGCTTGGTCTGACGCGAAATCCGGAAAGGGGGGCATGTTCATATCGGAGGGACTGCTGTACCACTGGGACACGATCGCTGGTGCCAGGGTTAAGCAGTTGGTGTTGCCCTGCGAAAGACGTCAGGAGGTACTGCTGCTGGCGCATGAGTCCCTGTGGGGAGGCCATCTCGGGGCCAGGAAAACAAGGGCAAGGGTAAAATACAGCTTTTATTGGCCTGGCCTCGAACAGGAAGTGAAGCAGCACTGTAAAACATGTCACGGGTGCCAAATCCGATCAGACAGGTCGATCCGAGATAGGGTGCCTATCACTCCCCTCACTAGGCCGGAACACCCGTTCCAGGTGGTTAACGTGGATATAATAGGGCCGATTGACGTGCCTTCCGCGCGAGGGCACAAGTATGCACTTTGCCTGGTGGACCTATGTACGCGATGGCCTGAAGTGATTTGCTTGCGTTCACTAACAGCAAGAGCGATGTGTGACGCGTTGCTGACAGTGTTTAGTCGCACTGGTGTACCCGAGGTCATATGTAGCGATCAGGGAACAAACGTTACCTCGCAGCTCACACAGGCGTTCCTCGCTAGGCTGGGATGTTCGCCCCGCTTTTCTACGCCGGAACATCCAGAGAGCAACGGGACCGTCGAGAGGTGGAACCGCGTACTCAAGAACATGATATTTCATGTTATGGGAAAGGACGCCAAAAACTGGGACAAACTAATCCCATTCGTGCTGTGGGCATACAGGGAGGTCCCCCACGACACAACAGGCGTGGCCCCGTTTCGTTTGCTTTACGGCAGGAATCCGACCGGACCGCTCGCGATCCTGCAGCGCACGTGGACCGGTGAGATACGGGTCCCAAGTACACTCAGAGAGGCGCCGGCGAAATACCTTCAGCAGCTTCGCGAACAGATGGAGATAACGGCTGAGGTAGCAGGACTAACGGCTACCGCTCGCCAAGGTAGCTACGCTCAGGCATACAACAGGGCTACACGTGTTAAGAGCTTCAATGTCGGCGACCAGGTGCTTTTGTTCGACACAGATCGTGGCGGCAAGCTCTCACCGAAATGGCTGGGGCCGTTCCCAGTGGTAGGACGATAGAGACAAAATTCTTACCGCATCGATACTGGGGCGCGAAAGACGTCTGTTGTACATGCCAACCGGCTCCGGCCATATTACGCGCGAGTCAGTCACGTAGGCGTAGTGTTAGATGAAGATGAGGAGTTTGGAAACGTAGAGTATACGCGCCTTGCGCGGAAGCCGGAATTCAAGGACAAACTCCGATTAAAGCAACAAAATTGGCCCATCTCAAAGAAGAACAACGTTCCGAAATAGCGGAGCTCTTCGCGAGGTACCCAGAGGTGTTTAGCGAAACCCCCGGGATCGCGGAAGTGGGAACCCATCGGATCGTGCTCGAGGACGGTTACAGACCCAAACGAGCATTCCCGTATCGAGTGCCCGAACTTCTCAGGAAGGAGGTCAGCCGCCAAGTGGAGGAGCTATTAGAGCTAGGGCTGATATACCCAGTCGAAAGCGACTGCGCGCATCCCGTGGTATGCGTGGGTAAAAAAAATGGCTCGGTCCGTCTATCTGTTGATTACAGAGCCCTCAACGCTGGGACGAAAACAGACGCTTTTCCTATGATGCACGCCCAGGAACTCATCATGAAAGTAGGCCAGTCGAAATTTATCACTGTGGTGGATTTATGACGCGGTTATTGGCAGGTTCCGGTAGAACAAAAGAGCCAGCACTTAACGGCCTTCGTGACGCATGACGGCCAGTACGCCTGGCGCGTCATGCCTTTCGGACTAAAAAATGCTGTAGCAACGTTCCAAATAATGATGAACTTACTTCTGTCCAAGCACCAAGGGTATGCCACGGCGTACCTTGACGATGTCGCGATCTTTTCGCAGTCATGGTCAGAGCATCTCGAGTATTTGGAGTCAATCATGAGTCTTTTACGTGAGGCTAAGCTGAAAGTAAGTAGTCAAAAGTGTCAGATTGGCCAGGCGCGCATAAGGTATTTGGGGCACGTGGTGGGAGGAGGCACGCACGGACCAGACCCTGACAAACTCGCCGCTATACGGGACATACACGCGACAACGACAAGAAAGGAGCTCCGTAGCTTTCTTGGGCTTTGCGGATACTACCGTGAGTACGTGAAAGGTTACGCGGAAGTCGCCTCACCGCTGACAGCTCTCACGAAGCGTGGAGTACCAAACCCAATCCCTTGGTCAAACGAAGCCCAACGGGCGTTCGAACAAATGAAAATGTCACTCTGTCGTGCAACTATGCTGAGCACTCCGGATCTTAGCAAGCCTTATTGGCTGTTCACAGATGCGTCTCAGATCGCAGCTGGCGCCTGTCTGGCACAAATGGACGATGGTGGTCGGGAGAGGCCGATTGCCTTCGCCAGCCACCGCTTTACTCCGACACAGTCAAGGTGGTCGACAATCGAGCGCGAGGCTTTCGCCGTTATCTGGGCGCTGAAAAAATTTGACTACTGGGTATTTGGGGCGGAAATAAATGTCGTCTCCGACCATAACCCTCTGTCTTATTTGACCGCGTGCACGCCGCATGGGGCAAAGCTGACGAGGTGGGCTCTCGCACTGCAGCGCTACAACGTAGCGATCACCCACCGGAAAGGGGCCAACAATGCGAATGCGGACGCGTTGTCTCGCCTCCCCAACGTAACATGGGAGGGAGCAGATCGAGCCTGAGCCCCCCGGCGAACGTGAACGTTCCCGCAAGCCAGTGTGTATGTGCTCCTTTTGTGTTTTGTGTCCGCGCTGGTGCCGTGAAAACTGCCCGACTCCTACTCAAGACTGCGGGACTGAAACGGGCAAGAAGGAGGAGGGACAATGTGAAAGACGCCCGTACCGCAGCGTATTTGTGTGGTGCGTTTTTTTTTTTTGCATGAACTCAGTGTCTCATTTGTCATATTTTCGGCTAGTCTGTGCTCATAGCCCAGATATCCTCTTGAGGGGGAAGTTGTAGAGCCGCTGAGCTCAAGAGGCAGGTGTTCCCGCCGGCCGGCGAGCTGTTTGCCGACACGGAGACGCCGACAAGTGCCCGCGCCAAGGTGCTGGCCTGGTACTCGTTACTGGGGGATAGCGCGGCGGCATGTGTCGTCCCATAAACGACCCTTTCCCCCGTAGCGCGTTCCGGGAAACGCTCCCTTTCTTTTCTTTGCGCGGGCGGCGGTGCCGACCCCGCGTATTCACCGTGGGAGCGAGCGGCGCCGCTTCTTCAGACTTCATCCCTCATTAATGTCATCTTTTTTCACGTGGTTTTATCTCATTGTCGTTCAATTCGTGCTTTTTTTCACCTTCTTCACGCGTTTCATAAATTGATAGTGTGGACTTGTCATGCCCCTTGGATGATGTTGTTATTATTTCTGCTGGCCAGAAAGGAAGTTGGCTTCCCAAGCTCTGTGTAGATTAGATTCTGTAGTGAGCAGCGTTACTTTGTTGCCAGTGTTCGCATGAATTGCCGTTTGATATGTACAACGTTTAGGCATTTGTTGATATGGCTTGGTTGTGGTATAAAAGGCAGGCTAGGTGCAATAAACCCCACTTGTAAGTTGGCGTCAGTCCTGTGTTTTGGGGATATTTATGTGAGGTTACACTAGACATTGGGAGGAACTGAAAATATATCGTTTTTAATATACGCAAGAACTTTCAGTACACTTCCTTGCTTGCATTAGTGATGCTTCTGAGTTCACCCTAGTTTCTTTACACTATTTCTTTTCTGAACCTTTCTAGCATGCGTAGCGTTATTACGCGATATGTAAAGTTTTCATTTGCTGTACGTAGGGGCGCGTTATATTATTTGACAAGTAAAAAAGTGAAGATAGGTAGATTATCTCTAATGTCATACCTTACGGTGGCAGACAATGTATATTCGGCAGATAGGTTTGTCAAAATACGCAGAATAATGTTGACGTTGACGTGGTAAGAGTCGCAGCGGAGGATCCCATATTACTAAATCTAATCCACCATACTATGGACAAAAAGGTTGTCAAAGGTGCTGAGTCTTCCAGGAGGTCTATGTTAAAATCTCCGCCAATTGTGAGCTGCTATCCATTGAGGTTTGCGAATAACAAAAAGCTGTCGCAGAATTCAAGGAACGTGGGGCTTACACGCTGAGAACGATGAACAACTAAGTATGTGTCGTTTCGATCTTGCACGCGATACACTTCGTAATTATCGGTGATGGTGCTATATTCGACAGTTTTTAAAACCCGAGTTCCAACTTGCATTGAGGCACCACATCCTCTGCTCTCTTGACGATGCAAGGAGACATGATCGTAGCCTGGCAATATAAGTTATTCTGAGACATTTCAGTATCACATTTCTGTCATCGTGATCATCATCATCATCATTTATTGGCCCTTAAAGACCCCTGGAAGGGGCATTACACAAGGGGGGGGGGGGGGAGCGGAACATCGAAAACTA
This sequence comes from Amblyomma americanum, assembly GCF_052857255.1. Taxonomy (NCBI): domain Eukaryota; kingdom Metazoa; phylum Arthropoda; class Arachnida; order Ixodida; family Ixodidae; genus Amblyomma; species Amblyomma americanum. The sequence goes on from NC_135503.1 coordinate 168,069,404, forward strand.
CAAAGTAGGTCACTGTCAAACATTGACACAATCAGTGATCAGCAGGATATATGCAACTACTTTTAATAAGCATTAACAAAATATAAAAACAGCAACAATAAAGAAAAAACAGAGGCAAACAGAAGCAAGCAAGAAATTCTTCACATCATGTTTTCAAATGGGATGTCAGCAACTGCCGAAACTTATATGGATCACATTCTATTACAATATGGTCTGGTAATGAATTTCATTCTTCAATGGCAAGAGGTAGGAATGACTTGTTGAATGTGTTAGAAGAGCCGTGCAGACGTAGAATGCTCATGGAGTTGAAGAGGCGGCGTGATGTTCGGAAATGTGGAAGCAGAAGAGAATCCCGAAGCGAAGGAAAATAGAAGTATAGCTTATGACATAATGACAAACGGGCGATTTTCCGTCTATGCATCAGAGGCTCCATGTCAAGCGATAATTTTATATTGGTAACACTGGAGTAGGTGTCGTAGTTGGAGGAAATATATCGGGCTGCACAGTTTTGAATGGCTTCTAGGCTATCGATTAAGTAAGCCTGATGTGGATTCCAAATTGGGGAGCCAAATTCTAGTTTGGTTCGCACGAAAGTTTTGTAAGCTAGACTACGAATAGAGGGGGGGGGGGAGAAACTGAGGTGCCGTCTGATGAACCCAAGTGATTTCGATGCATCAGCTGCAATCTTCGTGATGTGCTCGGACCATGATGACTTTGAAGTCGAAATTGCACGACTGTATTAACAAATATCATCTCGTTTCAATATAACAGAGCGTCCATTCAAGTTGTTGTTATTTTCGATGGCATTAACGTTTTGAGGCATAATAGCTTCGAGACAGGATACGCGCACAAACAGTATAAAAGTACTATCAATTACTCTGTTTACACCAATCGAAGAGTAGGTGACGACGTCATCACAAATCTGCCACTTGAGGTGTGCGTGCTGCAGCGGCGTGGGTAATGGCGTCGATGACGGAGAGCCAAGAGCATGATGCACTTCTTCGCGGACGATTTCCGCGTGAGCGGCTACTTGAGGCTTGTTGGAAGATGACGACAGGTGACGCAGCTTTCGCTGCACAATCTCGAGGATGACGTCCCGGTTGTTGTCTCCGAATGCTGTGCCATCCAAGAGGGTTGTCGAGGTCCCCAAATGACGGGCTCGCGCGTTTTCAGAGTGTTCTCAATGGTGGCCGCTTTGCTAGTGAATTCAGCGACGGTACTGGACTGCGGGTGAGACCAGCCATAAATGCCCCTTTGGCACATTGCATCAAAAGCTCCACTTCCTGCCCTTCCGTCATGTCAGGATCGGCGCGTCGAAAAGGCTCTTCATTTCTCCTACGCGTGCGGGCACTGTCCTATTCGGGTACTGGATCCATGGCTGCACAAACAGCTGCACTGTTTTTTTCCTGACGATGCTTGTGAACGCCCTGAACTGTCACCTGAGCGATTCCCAGGTCGCCAGAGAAGGGTCCTGGCATTCGGGCCTTGCAGGGCAAAGAAAGCATGCTTTACATTCGTCTCCTCTTCTCAATTGTTGAACATGGGCACAAGTTGCAATCCCTCGAGCCATTCTTCAGGACTTTCGCTCGGTAAGCCGTTGAACGTGGGCGGCAGGCAGGGTTGGTGCACAATAATGGACGGCGGTGCTGTAGCCATGATTGACGTTGACTCTAAGGAGCCCTTTTGCACTCGCTTGCGGGTCAGTAGCAGTCCGTGTTCGGGTGCAAAATTTTGGAGACGTCAGCTGCTTCGCAGTTCTGTTCGGGCGGCTTCGGCGGCTTTCATGGTGTCTGCGTGCGTCTGTTCCCGACCCGCTCGGGCTCCTTCTGCTGCAGCCATGGGGTGAGGTCGACAAGAATATCTGGTACCCGGCACCTTCACCTCATGTCGTGTAGTGTAACGGCAATCCGGCGATCAGGGAAACAGCGAAAACGGCTTCCAAAATTAACTAGTTGTCTTACTTGCGCCCAAAAATAACTGAATGATTCGGTGGTCGTCGCACCGAATTCCCGCTGCTCTTGGCCGTGCTCAATTTAAAGCTTAAGACGAACTTTAGAGATACAGCATGCAAACCACCAACAGTCGGGAACACTGTACAATAGCTTCCACCAGGCTGCGCTCTTTCAAGACAAATATGGTCGAGTCATAATTCACAAATAAAGCGATTAAGCCCTTTGCCGTCATTAAAAAAAATGAATAAACCTTTGCAGCAATATGTTAGTGCCCATGCGTAAAAAAATTTGCAGTGGTTAAACGTGGTTAAATCATGTTTGTCGAGCGATAGCTCGGTTTTGCTTGGTTTGTCAGAAGACTATACCATTGGTTTGCAGAAATTTTGCTTTTTTCTTTGTAGGTAGGCTCTCACTGTATCTGTCGCAGAGCTCGCTGCTGTTTGCTTCGCTTAGTGTGAGTTAGTGCGCCGGTTTCCGTGAGCCCACTGCGCGGGCGCCAGCGCCATCTAAAGAGAGGCGCTGTACGCTCCAGCAGTCGTCTAAGGCGCGCCGCTGGCGCCAAATGTTTCTTGCTTCGGGCGTACTCCGGATGTCGCGAGCTGGCATTTTCTTGCTGCTTCCTGCTTTTACTGTTTGCCCCGAGCGGGGTCCTGATCCTGGCTGAGATTGAAGGTCATATTGACGAAACCAGCCGTTCTCAGGGTTTGTACATCAAGCATAGAGCTTTCGTTCTGAAGTAAGAATTGTGTGGACAATATATGTGGATATAATATATGTGGATAAGAAGTTGCGAAGACGGGAACGGGTTTATTTACAAGGCCAAAGCGGGGATCAGGGACATTATGGAACGGTCAACGTTCAGCGTGCCCCACAGCTCGGTCTCACACCCATCGAGTTCGTCGTCGTCTTCTCACTGCACTGCAACCCGGCAGCGCCTAGTAACACTTCTCCGGCTACGATGAAGCTCGTCTTCGAACAAGTTAGCTTTGTAATGGCAGCATTTGAGGCCGGCTACGTGAGCAACCTGGATCTTGAGGGACCGGCGGTTACCTCGCGTAACTTTATCAGTTCTCTAGTTGTCATCGCCTAGACAATCGGGAACAGTGAAATGGCTGCAGTACTTCGAGAGGACTTTCTGGTAGAGGCCCGTCGACGCAGGGAAGTCCCGCGCCAAACGTTGTCAGCCGGCTCGTGCGTAACTGCAATGTGCACTGTAGCAACGGCCCTTGGTGCAAGCTTCTGTCGTGATTGTTCTTAGGCGAGCTAGAACACCTAGCTTCTTCCGCAATGCAAAGGGTCTGCTAATGAACGCATCAGCATGTTGAGCAAAGGGACGAATCATGTCCAGAAAGGTACGTCAGATGCGAGATTAAAGGATAAATAAGGAGAAGTATCCAATGACGTCGTGTTTTCCAGTTTTGTAGGCGTGCGTGACAAACTGTACTATTGGGTCCCAGTTCTTAATGTCAGCAGCTACATACATGGACACCATGTCAGTGACGATTTGGTTGATGCGCTCTATCAGTCCATTCGTTTGTGGTTCGTTGGGCGCCGAATGACCATAGTCACAGTGGCAGATCCGTAGTAGGTCTTCCACGATGTTGGCAGTAAACTGGCGCCAGCGTTCGCTGATTACGACTCGAGGAAGTTCATGGCGAAGGACGACCGAGTGTGGTATAACAGATGAAAGGTCTGTTGCTTTGGTGGGCACGACTGCAGCTGTCTCCACGTACCGAGTCAACTACTCGACGCGCAGAATAACCCGGCGTTTGCCTGTCGTAGACTTGGAAAGGGGACCAAGCATGTTTGTCCCGATCTTCTCAAATGGGCAGTGAGGTGGTGTGACCGGCTGGAACGAGCCGGTGGGCGAGGCAGTGCTATGCTTAAAGCGTTGACACTGTAAACAGTCTGCGACATACTGGTGAGTTGCCTTGTAAAGTCAAGCCCCGTAAAAAAAAGCCGCAACCGTCTGGAAGACGTTCAAGTAACGAGCCCTAACTGTTTGATTTACTAGATGAAGAAAGCGAAGAAGAACGCGCCGCTCGTTTCGAGAAACTGAATGTACTACCCTTTGAAACGCGGTGTATTGCCACCATGCTCAGACACGCGTGCACGCACGCCGCCTAGCGCCATCTTTGAGAAATTATGATGCACGTCTACCTATTGTCAAGGTGCATCCCCTCAAGATACGTCCCAAATGGTATTTGCTTTGTTTTGGCAGTCAAGGTGGGCCTAGAACCAATAGGGTTTTATTTGCTTACCAAGTTCGGTATACAGCTGTGCCCGAATTGGTGCCCATTGTTCTCGGAGTGATATAGCAGAACGAATGTGTACATGTATAGCGGTTCCTTAACGGGACAATTTTTTACCCGTTTTAGGACACTTTTTAGTGAGAGGGGGGGAGGGATGAGAGGGCACAAGTAATTTTTAATGGGCGCCATCAGCGATTCGATAAAACGAAGCTATGCCGTCATTTCGTCCCCTGACGTAATACTCACATTGTTCCATCTCCCTCTATTATATTGGACCGTGACATCATCATTCGCACGCGGTAGGTGGTTGTTTCTACAATGCTATTGTGGATGGCGTTACAAGTCTCAATGCGAGATGCACTGTTTTCTTGTTGCAGCCACAGATGGCGTTTTGACCTCAGGGTGGTAGGAGACCTCACGAAATCCCGAAACGTGATGAGTAGTTGCTGCCACAGATGGCGCTGTGATAAATGGTTGTAGCAGACCCCACAGAATCTGTAAACGCATTGAGTAAGAGCTAACGCTCTTTAAACGTTGGCGCATTCTGCGGAATGTACGAGTAAACCCTTTGTGACCGGAGTCCCTACCATCGTGCATGGCACGAATACAACGCGCCAAAGACTGGCAGGAACGACCAAATGCAGGTGTGCACTGTCACTTAAATAGTTCTTAAAGAGCACGCCCTCTGATACGAGCAGTGGCGTGACAAGTGCAAACATACAGGGTTGATTGAACAACGGTTCGTGACTAGGATCATGGCTTTGTTCTAGCTGAAAAGCCGCAAGGCTTGGAAACTCTGCGGAGAGGAAAGATACAGTCATCTAAGTCCTTTACGAAGCTTGCCGTGTCTGGTAAAGGGAAAGAGGACAAGCAGTCGCCATCAGCGTGGCGGTGACAGGTTTTATATGCCACAGTCAAGTCATATTCCTGAAGGCGTAAGGCCCATCGAGCCAGTCGACCTAAGAGACTGCCGAGGCCAACAAGAAACAAAAAGAGTAATGATCCGCAACGGCCTTGAAGTGACGTCTATGAAGATATGTTCGAACCTTCAGCACAGCAAAGACTAGAGCGAGACACTCGGCGGTCGTCACGGTATAATTGGTTCCGATTTCATCAAAGTGCGGCTTGTGTATGCGACCACGTGATAGGCGCTGTGGTGGAGTTCAATCAAAACCGCGCCAACGTCCACGACACTGGCGTTGGTGTGTACTTCACTAAGTGCTGATGGGTTAAAGTGGAGTAGCACAGGTCCAGAAGTTAGCTAACCCCTCAGCTGCTGGAATAGAGATTACATGCAGGCGACCCTACAAACGGGGTGTCTTTATGTAGAAGGAAAGTCGGTGGATGAGTGGGTTGTGCGAAGCCTTGGTTAGCGCGATGAAAATATCAACAGAGCACCGAAGCTTCTAAAGAATTTTAAAAATCGTGGTTGTGGAAACTCACATATCGCAGCTATCTTCTGTGGATTGGGTCGGATACCGTCGTTGTAGGCAAGAATGCCGAGGACAAGGTTTTGCCGCTTACCAAAGTGGTATTTCTTGGAATTCAAGATCACTAAAGCTTTTGCGGTGCAGGCCTGCACCATCACCAGTCTTTCGATATCTTCTGTGGGCTGGATCAGATACCGTCCTTGTGGACAAGCAGCTGTCTCGACGTATCGATTCAAGTAGTTGACGCACAGAATAATCCAGCGTTTGCCCCTCGTATGCTTGGGAAGGGCACCAACCATGTTAGCCCCGATCTTCTCAAAAGCGAAGTGAGGTGGTGTGACCGATTACGACAAGCCGGTGGGCGAGGCATTGCGATGCTTAAAGCGTCGATACGCTGGGGCCGGTAGACATTCTTTGTGACAGCATTTTGACCGACGGTTGTCTTTTCGAAAGAGCCATGAGTTATCTTCCGCACTAGTATATCAGGGGCAGCCCACAGGCTAGACGACTCCCGGATAACGTGAACGGATGGGCGAGTTGGTCAGGCATGGTTCTTCTAAACGGGCGCAACGGCTCGAATCCAAACAAGGAAGGTACAAAGCACAGCGCTGATCAAACAATCAAAGGACAAAGCACAGCGCTGACCAAACAAAGAAGGGGACAAAACAGAGCGCTGAACAAACAGCGCTGTGTTCTGTCCCTTTCTTGTTTGTCTTCGAGCCATTGCCCTGGTTTAGAATACTCCGGGATGACGCTTTTCTGTAGCATATCTTGCACTTGCTCGTTGTTCACTGTTCTTTAGGCCTGGGACACGCGCCAAGGCCTATGTCTGGTAGGTAGAGGTGCACCCGTGCTAATCTGGTGTTGCATGCGAGAAACTGGCAGCAACGGCGCAGTGGCTGAATGAGCGAACTCAAACAACGACGCACACTGCCTAAGACCAGTCTGTAATGCGAGGCAGATTGCAGAGAGTTAGAAACAATCGCGCGTTTCACAAGCTTTCAATGAGCGCTGTCAAATGGTAGCAAGCCTTTCTTAGAACGCGGGTTGTACATCCAACAGAGACCTTTTTCCGGAAACAATAACTTGATATCTAAAAACTGGAGTTGGCCGTCCGTAGGGACATCCTTGGTAAACGTGAGACCCTGGCCGTGGCTTGAGAAAACGGACACAATCCTCATGATGGCAGCGTCTAAATCCTGTTCCGGATTGTCCTTCATAATGACCAAGAAATCGTCAACATACCTGTTTATGGAAACTACATGAGGGTCACTGAAATGTCTGCTGATGTCTTAAACAAATCCTGCCCCCACATGTTGTCAACAAGCTTTCGCACTCAAGTTGAAAGGCAAAAACAAGCAGGTTATCCGCTTTGTCTAATTTCGGCGGTTTGCGAAATGCTTTTGCAGAAACTTAAGCAACTCACTCGCATCAGGGAGCCGGTTTCGCATTCATCAGTAACAGTAATACCGTATATTCACAAGGTGTCGCATAATATTAAGAAAATAGCGAGCAGACACAATGTTCAGGTTGTATTCACCGCGCCTTGTAAGCTTTCAAGACTTTGTGCCATGACCAACACAGAAAAGCGGCCGGCGTGCACCATAAAACACAAAAAAAAAGTTCACGCAATGCAGGACACAAGTGGTTTATGAGATACCGGTTAGCTGTGGCCTCGTTTACATCGGGCAAACAGGTCGTTGTTTTAATGAGCGTGCAAGTGAACATTCCCGAAACTTGCGCAACAACGAAAGGAGCTTACTTGTTGACCACTGCAATAGCTGTTCTAAGTGCCGTCCCGAATTCGACAAAACTAGATTTTTGAAGAGTGGAAAAGATAAAACCGAGAGAGAGATTGTTGATGCATATTTCATCAAAAAATCTGGAAACAAATGCGTTAGCAGGCCTTCCATTATTCTTAGTAGGGCCGAGACGTCTTTTATAGAAGGTTTTTTGTAGTTCGCAGATTTCCCTTGGTTTCGTGCTCTTGTTTCTTCCTTTATTTCGGTGTTTTACAATTTTTAGTTTTTTAGACGCTAAGACGACTGTTTTTTACAGGAATGATATTCAGTTTTTATCACTTGACGCTAGGCGCTGTATCTTCAGACTTAATCCCTCATTATTGTCATCTTTTTTCACGTGGTTTTATCTTATTGTCGTTCAATTCGTGCTTTTTTTCACCTTCTTCACGCGTTTCATAAATTGATAGTGTGGACTTGTCATGCCCCTTGGATGATGTTGTTATTATTTCTGCTGGCCAGAAAGGAAGTTGGCTTCCCAAGCTCTGTGTAGATTAGATTCTGTAGTGAGCAGCGTTACTGTGTTGCCAGTGTTCGCATGAATTGCCGTTTGATATGTACAACGTTTAAGCATTTGTTGATATGGCTTGGTTGTGGTATAAAAGGCAGGCTAGGTGCAATAAACCCCAGTTGTAAGTTGTGTGCCTTCTGTGTCCCCGTTTCTTACACCATTACCAGTTTTTCTTTCAACATGAACCAACTCGCCCAAATTAGAGTTTTACTTGACCATATTTCTCCTACAATGGGCCCTTTCCTCTTTCGAAGTTTCCGCACCGAACCTGCCATTACGTGTCTCAACCTGATTGCCGTCTCAACGTGCCACTCTCGAGTGGTCTCCTACTGCTTGAAATGGAAAATAGTTCCTTTGGAGGTTCAGTCATTATTCGGTGTTTTGCAGCCATCTTGGGGACACGTCAGGCGCGTCTGCAAGATACTCAAGTCTGAGTACTGGAGGCAAGTACGAATGTACCAAGACTGGCTTCGTGTCCTCGTCGTGGTAGGAAGTGAACCTGCCAAGGAAAAAAGGCGTTTTCAAGAGATGAAGCGTATGGCGGCATGTTCTACAGAGTTTCTCTGGCAGCGTGCTCTTTTGAGCCTTATTCCCCGTTAAAAGAGGCAGCCTGCTGAAAGCCCCAGGCAGCTTACCATGCTAGGAAATGCAGTTGTGCCTGAAAAAGTCCAACGGATTTTGGAAAAAGGCCCAAAGTTCAGCCTGGCTCCTTTTGCTCAGCGTCAAGAGCTACTTGCCATGGTAAGAAGGGTGGCTAACAATGCCCCAGACCAGGAAAAAGGAAGAATCATAAGCGACGGCGTTGCTTGTCTGAAGGCCACAGAACATGGCTGTCGTTCGAAAAAGCCGCCATTGCAGAAGCTTTCTACTGCACTAAAGGACAATGATCTCGTACCGCTACAGGCTGATAAGGAGGGTGGCTTTGCTCTCCTGTCCGCTGGTGTATTCCGTGAAAAGGCATTGGCTGCAATACACAAAAACCTCAAACAGGTCCCGTTTAAAGTTCGAAAACAAAAAGGAGAAGCTCTTCAAATCCTAGAAAAGTTGCATCTAGAAGGCATTAAGAAATTGGCAAAGGGTGAAAAGGGAGTATTTCTTGAAGTGTTCTTCACTGTAAAGACCCACAAGCCTGGATTCCCGCTGCGCATCATCGTGTCAGAAAAAGGAACTTAGCAACGTCTCGTTAGCCGCTACCTCCAGACAAACCTTGGCACCCTGGTAACCGATGACCCTTTCCTTGTGCGCAGTTCATCGGACGTTATTAAGCATTTAGAGGCTTTGCCCGCCCACAAGTACACCGCGTTATCCAATGACATAGAGGAACTGTACTAGTCAGTTCCTCACCAAGGACTGCGAAGAGCGGTCAGGGATAAAACCCTATCTACAGGAGCAGTTCGCTTCTAAAATGCCACTGGAATAAGCACTGATAATTTCATTACGCTATTAGAATTCTACTTGAAATCCACCGCAATTTCCTACGAGGGAAAGTTCTACGTCCAGAAGAAATGAATCTGCATCGGTTCTTCTGTTGCACCCGTCCTTTGCGACATCTTCCTTTCAGTGGTAGGAGCGGACATCAGCAGACATATCAGTGACCCTCATGTAGTTTCCATACACAAGAATGTCGACAATTTCTTGGTCATTATGAAGGACAATCCGGAACAGGATTTAGACGCTGCCGTCGTGAGGATTGTGTCCGTTTTCTCAAGCCACGGCCAGGGTCTCACGTTTACCAAGGAGGTCCCTACGGAAGGCCAACTCCAGTTTTTAGATATCAAGCTATTGTTTCCGGAAAAAGGTCTCTGTTGGATGTACAACCCGCGTTCTAAGAAAGGCTTGCTACCATTTGACAGCGCTCATTCAAAGCTTGTAAAACGCGCGATTGTTTCTAACTCCCTGCAATCTGCCTTAAACAAATCCTGCCCCCACATGTTGTCAACAAGCTTTCGCACTCAAGTTGAAAGGCAAAAACATGCAGGTTATCCGCTTTGTCTAATTTCGGCGGTTTGCGAAATGCTTTTGCAGAAACTTAAGCAACTCACTCGCATCAGGGAGCCGGTTTCGCATTCATCAGTAACAGTAATACCGTATATTCACAATGTGTCGCATAATATTAATAAAATAGCGAGCAGACACAATGTTCAGGTTGTATTCACCGCGCCTTGTAAGCTTTCAAGACTTTGTGCCATGACCAACAGAGAAAAGCGGCCGGCTTGCACCATAAACCACCAAAAAAAGTTCACGCAATGCAGGACACAAGTGGTTTATGAGATACCGCTTAGCTGTGGCCTCGTTTACATCGGGCAAACAGGTCGTTGTTTTAATGAGCGTGCGAGTGAACATTCCCGAAACTTGCGCAACAACGAAAGGAGCTTCCTCTTTGACCACTGCAATAGCTGTTCTAAGTGCCGTCCCGAATTCGACAAAACTAGATTTTTCAAGAGTGGAAAAGATAAAACTGAGAGTGAGATTGTTGAGGCATATTTCATCAAAAAAGCTGGAAACAAATGCGTTAGCAGGCCTTCCAATATTCTTAGCAGTGCCGAGACGTCTTTTATAGAAGGTTTTTTGTAGTTCGCAGATTTCCCTTGGTTTTGTGCTCTTGTTTCTTCCTTTCTTTCGGTGTTTTACAATTTTTAGTTTTTTAGACGCTAAGACGACTGTTTTTTACAGGAATGATATTCAGTTTTTATCACTTGACGCTAGGCGCTGTATCTTCAGACTTCATCCCTCATTATTGTCATCTTTTTTCACGTGGTTTTATCTCAATGTCGTTCAATTCGTGCTCTTTTTCACCTTCTTCACGCGTTTCATAAATTGATAGTGTGGACTTGTCATGCCCCTTGGATAATGTTGTTATTATTTCTGCTGGCCAGAAAAGAAGTTGGCTTCCCAAGCTCTGTGTAGATTAGATTCTGTAGTGAACAGCGTTACTTTGTTGCCAGTGTTCGCATGAATTGCCGTTTGATATGTACAACGTTTACGCATTTGTTGATATGGCTTGGTTGTGGCATAAAAGGCAGGCTAGGTGCAATAAACCCCAGTTGTAAGTTGGCGTCAGGCCTGTCTTTTGTGTGCCTTCTGTGTCCCCGTTTCTTGCGCCATTACCAGTTTTTCTTTCAACATGAACCAACTCGCCCGAACTAGAGTTTTACTTGACCATAAATATCCCCGAATGCCGAAGATTGGACATCCTTTGCCGTAGTGCAGTTGATGGAGCAACGCATCCGATATTCGGAGGTCGTGGGTTCGGATGCACCTGTGGCATGGGGTTTCTTTTTCTTCTGCTTACCATTCAATTTTTTGAATAATTACCCTATCGATCTCCCGTTGACAAACAACACAAATTAAAGAGAAAAAATCCCCATGCTCCTTGGAATCGGTGACTGTTGGCTTCCTCTATGTTCGTCACAATTGGATTGTTTTATAATTGTTTTTTTTTGGGGGGGGGGGGAGATGGAAATGGCGCAGTATCTGTCTCATATATCGTTGGACACCTGAACCGCGCCGTAAGGGAAGGGTAAAGGAGGGAGTTAAAGAAGAAAGGAAGAGAGAGGTGCCGTAGTGGAGGGCTCCGGAATAATTTCGACCACCTGGGGATCTTTAACGGGCACTGGCATCGCACAGACAACGGGCGCCTTAGCGTTTTTCCTCCATAAAAACGCAGCCGCAGCGGTCGGTTTCGAACGCGGGAACTCCGGATCAGTAGTCGAGTGCCCTAACCACTGAGCCACCGCGGCGGGGCATGTTCGTCACAACGATTACCTATTTTTCCTCCCTTGTCTGCTCAATATTTATATAGTGTACACATACCTAAGCACTTTGCCCACCTTCTGGTGAGCAGCCTGTCACAGAGCAGGCTCCAGGCAAACATACAGAGAAGCAAACAAACAAACATGCAAACCAACCACAGCGAAATGTGGGGAATGGCCACTGTAGCGCGACCACACTAAGAATGCCTCGGTTGACGGAAAAGATGCCAGGGTCTTAAAATACGGCAACCGTGGAGTAACACTGGCCAGCACACTGAGTAGCCCTGCGCATATAAAAGAATACAAGAGGTATGCAGAATTTTGACCGAACATGATCCCTTGTGTGTACAAGCAATATTCGCTATTCATCAGTGCTGTTTGAAATGGGGTATGGAGCTAAACACTGAAATAGCCGTTTTTCTGCGGATAGCTACAAAAATATATTTCTTCATGACATAGTTATTTCAGAAGGCTTGAGATATAAATTATTCGGTACTCCATTTTTTTTAACTTAAACTGGTCGACACATATTAATAATAATAGTACAACCGCGTCTCAAAAGTTATGTGTTTCACGAAGAAAATTGGATTATGGACTAGTGCACCTAAAGAAAAGAGATTATTGTACATGCATAAGGACATTACTAGATTGTGCTGAACGAGTGTGGGACCCGTGCACATAAAAGGACATCGTGCATTTCAAAGAGTAAAAACCGAAGCTGTAAAATTGATATTTGTAAAATAAATACTCCTCATTACAGTTACTGTATTCAAATAAGAATGATAGACTTGATACCAGTTGGAAAATAAATCGACGGAGATTTTTCAACGAGAGCTTGACCGAAAAAAAAAATAAACCTAAACTTCTAGACCGCATTAAACCTCGTCCAGTAAGAACGCGTAACGTTGACGAATACTTGCTCCGATCTTAGCTGAAACAAATAATTTTGAATGCAACTTTTTTCAAGAGCTGTCGAAGAATATAATTTTCGCCGAAACATGTATTTCATTCCAAATATTTCGTCTGCGAGCTAGAACGCCTTATTACAATCTAAATTGTGTGAAGTTGCGTTTTCTGTTTCTTACTTTTTGTGTGCTGCTATGCAAGTGTATGTTTTTCACTGTTTTAATTATATGCAGAAACAATGTATTTCAATCCTGCCTGGGCCAAGGATTTGCCTGTAGCATTTTCAAACAAATAAACAAAGGCATTCTTAAATTTCATAGCGAAGGTTTAAATAACTGGTTCGATTCCATTATTTAATATTTAATTTGCACTGCTGTTGCTCTGTTGCAACACTTCCACCTACCATTCCACTGCAGCTCTTTGATTTTCTTTTAGGGAACGGTAATTTTTTGCACCTGAAATGCCACTATTTAGGATTTATCGTAGAGTTATGCGCGGCAACAAACGTGCATGATAGACGGTATTTAATTATTATGCAAGCATAACTTACGAATTGTTTCTCTTCAGAGCCTTGTTACTGGAACTGCACTTTGAAAGCATTCTTCATGTTAGTCATGAAGGGTTACTGTTCCCATGACAAAATGTAGGATAAAGTGTATACCGTTTGCAGCTGCCGGAACTACAAGAGCTTGACAAAAAAAAAAAGAAAAATAAACCCAAGCTTCTCTGACATGTTGGCGGTGCAGTGCTGGAGCACCAGGTTGACATTTGGAATAAACAATTTATAATCTAGCTCTCTTTCGTACATCAAAATAATGAAGCAAGGCTGAATGGCGAGCCAGTTGGTATGACATGTCGAGAATAATTTTTACCAGCCGAAAAAACACGAGGGAGCCTTGACCTGCGTAGGTTGTTCTCTTCTCTGTCGTCTTTATTAGGCTGGAAAAAATTATTCTTCGACATGAAAATGATGCGGCAGTTCACCGCAATGAACTGTGCGCGGGAAGTTTGAATGCGAAAGCTGTACTGGCCGCGAATTTGCGATTTCGCCTTGGCGGTAGTCTGAGGAGGCACATGATTTCACAACGCGTGCCTCGCCGCGGGTATTTCTCTCTCTCTCTCTCTCTCTCTCTCTCGCTCCCAAGTCACTACTGCGCATGCGCCACTAGTAGCATCGAGCCACTGGTGTTCCGCCGCTGCGCTGCACTGCGCCTTTCCTCAAAATCCAACTTTCAATTTTCAGTTTTCTCTTTCTTCTTTCCCTGCCTCCTTTATTCGTTCCTTTAATGCGCGGTTCGGGTGTCAACCGAGATATGTGAGATGGTTACTGTGCCATTTCATTTCCTCAAAAAAAAAAAAAACAAGTGAGCCGACGGCGTTCATAGAGTTCTTTGGCGTTGTCAAATTTGCAAAGGCCATTCATTTTCACGAAAAGAAAGGCGCACAACCGGCTCCGTGGATCAGTGGAACCTCAATCTCGCTTTTATGTACGTGGCGTTGGTGTTCAACTGCAAAAGCCTGCCTCTATCGCGTTCCACACACTGGATAGGCAGCGCACCTTCCCTGCTGCTCTGAGAGGTGGCATGCATTTAATGGTTGATCGCGAGAGATTGATCACCAAATGGACGCTGCGGCCTAGCTATTGTTGCAGGGCCGCATGTCAGCCGTAATGCTGTTAGCGCTAATGCATTCAGGCCATATCTCTCTCTCACCACCGCCACATGTATCAAAGCACGAATGAGGCATCCGCATACCCAGGGAGCCAGTTATGCGCCCTTCCTTTACTCAAAGCATTCGCAGTCTAGAACATTGTCAACGCCAACGCCAATGAACACAGTGAACGCCGACATCATTCGCTTTGTATAACCTGGATTACCAGAGCGAATCCACTAATTTTTGCAGGAGCTTTAGCTCTGGTATCTTTAATTTAATGCTTTATTCTGTTCCATGAGCAGTTTAAAATGTGTGCTCTGTATCACCCTGTTTGTTAATGTTGTCAAAAATGTTTTTCATTTGATATCATGTTGCTTCGAGAAAATATAAAATTTTTCGAGTTTGATGATTCCTTTCGGCTTGTTTTTTTTGTGCATTGAGGTTTAGATTATGTGCAATAACCCCGGCGCTCTTCTGCTGCTGAGTGTGATTAAAAAGTTCAAGTCCACATCATGACGAATAAAACTTGCACTTGGGTAATCTGCAAGTGATAGTCCAAACCCATTCTTCTCTTCTTTGGACGAATGTAGAAAAGAGCCTGGTGTCAGCAAATAATAAACAATTATTAGGTTTTGCATAAAGGCCTTCATATAGGGCAAGTTTCCAGCAAAAAACGGCGTTATTTAAAACGCATCATATTAAAACCGAATTACCATTGACAAAAGTTCCCTGTTCTCAAACTGGGAGGCTCAGTCTATAATAGTGCGGTGAAGTGAGCAGTGATTCCTGCAATCCCACACATGCAGCTCGCACATGCAGTGGGTATAATAATAAACGCGGGAGGCTAGCGCGGCGCTCGGCTCGATGGACAGCTCCAGTTGGCGCTCGTAAGCGCCACGTCCTTTCCACTGCTAGTGCAGAAAAGAAAGCAACACAAGCGCCAACGGCGGATCTTGCGTGGTCAAGTGCCTTACGTAGCCAGCACTACAAAATAACATGTCGAGGGCACAATAACACAGACAAGGGCGCGCCAATTTTTCTAGATGGCAATGCGATATTTACTATCATCGTGAGCGAAGCGCCAAGCCGTTTATCTTTGCCGCCTTAAACGCATAGAAAGCAAAATCGGCATGTTTGTGTTATTCTTGACAGTTCTCATCGTACTGCTAGCGTCCCTAATATGTAAACTGCACATAACTTTCCGCCTCTTTCTTTCCAGAGAAAACTACCGCGTTTTTCCTTTTTTCACAAAATCTGTATCATAACCACACACTCAAATCTCGGTTCATTACTACAGCATTTCATATCTCCTCACGTGTTCATCGTCGCTTCAAAGTTCATTGCAGCGCACAGTCACCTACTCATATTTATTCCCACCAGGAACGTGTCACGAGTGCAACTACCTCCCTGCTACATTAGTCGCTATCACAGACACCGATCATTTTCGCAAAGCACTAAAAAACGCATTACAAAGCCACTTCATCCCAGTGTAAACGATGTGTCTTTTGCTCGTTGTCATTACTGCTGCGTTTTTTTCCTTTTAGTTTTTTTCCTCCGTGTGCTATAATTTCTGGGGTTTTGCTCTGTTACTATTTTACTGATTTACTTCTGTTTATTGTTGTTTTCTTGGCTGTATTTCTCCCGATTAGTTGGGTTATTCACTTTTGTCCTTTTTCAATATAATCATGTAATAAAGCCACTCCCCTCCAGAGGGCTTCCTATAAGCCATGAATGTATAAATAAGTAAACAAATAAATAAATTAATAATGACAAATCAGAGGTGACGCGTGTGGCAACCGGGAAAGGACATACGAAATTTGGCGCGACCTCGGTCATGTCTCTCTGGCGGGAGGGAACTTACGAAGGTTGGCTTTTCGCATTCTCCAGGCAGATTCAAAGGGGTGCCACCGTACACGCACTTCGTGTCGTCGTTGGGCATTTCAAAATTCGTGTGAATGATGAAGAGAACTCCAAGGCCTCTAGAGAAATAGGAGAGAATAAATCGCATTTTCGGCATGACACACACGATTGGGGGTATTATTAATGCAAACATTGTTAGTGCAATCAAGAGCGCACGAACGTACTTATCATTACCAGAATTTTAGTGTATCATTTTAATGGGCAGTGCTTTTTTGGAAGGGCTAGGCCCGTATATTTTCTATATATTTGGCTCGGTTTTGCTGCGTTTAACGTCCCAAACTGTCAAAAAGTGGGTGGGTAGGCAGGCAGGCAGGTAGGTGGGTAGTAGGTGGACAGACAGATAGAAAGACAGACAGATATACAGATAGATAACGGAAAGATATATATATATATATATATATATATATATATATATATAGTTGATAGATAGATAGACAGACAGACAGACAGACAGACAGACAGACAGATAGATAGATAGATAGATAGATAGATAGATAGATAGATAGATAGATAGATAGATAGATAGATAGATAGATAGATAGATAGATAGATAGATAGATAGATAGATAGATAGACAGACAGACAGACAGACAGACAGACAGACAGACAGACAGACAGACAGACAGACAGACAGACAGACAGACAGACAGACAGACAGACAGACAGACAGACAGACAGACAGACAGACAGACAGACAGACAGACAGACAGACAGACAGACAGACAGACAGACAGACAGACAGACAGACAGACAGACAGACAGACAGACAGACAGACAGACAGACAGACAGACAGATAGGGCAGGCAGGTAGGTGCGTAGTTAAGTAGACAGATAGGTAGGTTAGGTAGGTAAGTAGATTTATTAGAGTGCGCCTCAACAGCCTGTTGGCCGAAACGAGCACTTACTAGGTCAAATGCAAACATGATATAAACTCTATATATCACAGGCAATTTAAAAAAGATTATATTAAAATGAGCTATGAATAACAGCAGTTTAGACGGTTATGTCCGTTAAGACATGGTAGTTGCGCGAAAGACACACACGCAGCACAGGGTACAGGACGGAACCAGTCCTGGCAAAGTCGAGCTTCCCGCCGGATCTCAGTTCTCAGGAGCTTACACAAACGCTTGGCACGTCCAGGCGACGCCTTAACGCTTTCAAAAATTGCACTTGCTTCAAAAGGCGTCAAGCCCTTCTTGAGGCACGAAGTGAGGTTTCTTTCTCGCACGGTAGAAGCGAGTATGTTCGAGAACAAAGCATCCACTTGAGGATAGGAAGAAGGAACACATAAAGATGGGGCCGCAGAACAAGAAATATGCTTAAGTAGAACGTGTCTGAAGTATTGCACCAACTAGCCCGACAATACGTCCTACATAAGAAGATTATGTCCATGTTAAGAAAAATCGAACTATATGTGATCTGTGAAGGAGTCATGAGAAAATTTTCTTTTTGCATGAGGTATAAGCAATCTCAGTGACATCAATAACTATTCACAGTCAGTGGAGCCACGCCCAACTTCTTGAGGAAATTGCATGTCATGCATGAGTTGCCTGTCATGAATAGTAGACATAATTAGGTCTGATAAAAGGAAATCGTGGTCGTAGAAGCCACAGTGACCAATATATTTGTCATAATAATGCGTATGAGCTTACGGTGAACGTTATTCATTTCCTCGCAATACCTAACAGAGACGCTATTCGAGGCAGCTGCCGCGAAATTGAGACGTGGTCTGATGACAGCACAGTATATTGAATGTAGACACTCGAATGGACAAAATTTCCCCTTCACCCAGAAATAAGACCGATATGTCTCAATGCGCGCCATACAATTGAAGTTAGTACATGCAAAGCTTTTGACAACAATAACACCAAGGTCTCGAATGTGGGCAGGTAGTGATATCTGCATGGCCGAGAAATATACTCAAGCATAACTATGTCGGGTTTTATAGGGAGAGAAAAAACGAACTTGCTTATTATTCTAGTTAGGGCGATTCATTCAATGCCATTTCTCAAAATTGTGAATGTCAACTTGTTAATGGCGGCATTCTTGTAAGGTCTCGATCTTACGGAATAATTTTTAATCATCTGCAGAGTAAAACGCTTGAGTTAATGAACTGTAATGGAAACTAAGAATAAACACTAAAAAGAACAGTGGTCCTTAATTGGAGCCCTAAGGCACTTGTTATTACAGAAACTCTTCGGCCACAAAGCACGAAAATCGGAGCAGATTGTGGCAGCTTCGAAGGTAGCTTATGAGCCGTTTTCAGTGCATAGCACAAAGTCTGTATTTTTTCATCTTCACAAATTTGAAACCTAGAAATATTAAACTTGAAAATATGATCCTGTTCTGTCGGCAATATGCAAATTCGTTTTGGAGTCCCTAATTAGAGTACGCCATTTCTGAAAATGCGCTCGGTTTCGAACAAAATACCCGTGTTGGCAAGTTTTGAAGATCATTTAAAAAGAGCCACGTTGGCCACATTTGCCGCCACTGCTGAAGCCCTCCAACATCTACCCACCAACGCTATCCGGGCTCTGCATATTTCCGCCCCTCTTCGTGGCCGTTCGAACCGCAGTTCTCTAGCCCCGACGCTCAGGCCTCTGTCATCAACCACTCGTCTTTACCCCAGCGATTTCAATCTCCATCGCTTCAACCTCGCCGGCCGTCCTCCGCTGTCCCGGATTCCAGATATTATTCAGAGAACTGATGGCTGCAGAGTTTGGAGGTGATGCTGCTCTCACGATTCTCCCCGAAAATCCTCTTTCGACTTTCCAAACCAGATGCGACTTGTTCGACGTGCACATGGATGGTGTGCCTGTAATCGCCTTGATCAATACCGGAGCGCAGATGTCAGTGAGGTCTTCCAAACTACAGCATCGCTTGCGCGATGTGCTCATGCCTGCCGCCTCAGCAGTTGTCCTTGTGACCCATGAAGGAACATCTGCCGTCACTGGAATGTGCACTGCTCGTTTCTCTATCGTGGAACGATATACTTCCGTTTTATATTGCTGTCCTCGGCCATTGTCCTCAAGACGTTATCTTCGAGATAAATTCTTTTCCGTCAATTCTGCCGCCTTCGAATGCATCTCAAATGTCTTCCAACTTTACCTACCTCTTATGCGAGAACCCGCCGATCCCACTGTATCACCGCCTGTGCGCAGTCGTCACCCTTTTACCCGTCGCCGAGCTCACGCTGAAATCCCAAGTGTCAGTTTGGCCGGAGCCAGCTTACACTCCTTGGGCATCTATTTGATTCGTCTGGAATACGGCTGGACCCGAATAAAATTCACGCCGTCAAAGATTTCTACAGTATCCAAATGATGTATGCAGCTTTATTGGCCGTCATTCATATTTTCGCCATCTACTCACAGACCCCCTGAAAAACGACGTTCGTTGTATTGGGGCCCCGCCCAAGTGGAAGCCTGTTCAACGCTCATCACCGATTTAGCCCGTTTTGACTTGTAAGACCCTACCGTAGTTTGTACAAACTCCAGTAGACATGGGATCGGTGCTGTGTTACCCCAGCGGCAGCTGATCCAAGATCAGGTCATTGCATACGCCTGCCGTCTTATTTCTGCCGCCGTGGCAACCACTCCATAACTGAGCTTGAATACCTGACTCTCATTTGAGCAGCTGCTAAATTCCGTCCTTACCTCATCGGACGTTCTTTCTCCGCCGTGACCGAAATCCACGCCCTTTGCTGGTTTTCTTTTTTTAAGGACCGCAAGAGGCGTCCTGGTCGCTGAACCTTGAGAATTCAGGATTAGTGGTTCAGCGTAGTGTTCAAGTCCGCACGTCTGCGTCAGGACACTGACTGCTTATCCACCACCTTGTGGATCCACCCGACTCAGACGAAAACGACATGGCACCTTCTCTCTTCGCCAATTTTAAATTTCTAACGTTGCTACCGAACAGCAACGGGGCCAGTTGTTATGCACGATCATTGAGGGCCTCGCAGCTGCCCGTCCCGATCCCTCACTGCGGGTTTTGTGCTTGAAGATGGTATTGAGTACCTACCCAATCTCTGCCTTGACGGGCCTGACCTGCTGCTTGACGTGCCTCAGCGCCTCTTCTGAGCTGTAATTTCAGAACTTCACGACCTGCCAATCACCCGGACATCTTTGTGTGTCTCGGACATGTATGCACGACCACCGCCGTTTCTTTTGGTCAGGATTACACAGTGGCTTCCGTTGCTACCTCGTCGCCTTTGACGTGTTATGCTTTGGTTTAGGGGGTTTAATGTCTGAAAGCAACTCAGGCTATGAGGGACGCTGTCAACACCGTAAAAAAGCAGCTGTGCCGGCTCCTGGTCACCACCAGCCTACGGACTTACTCCCGCTCCTTTCTATGACGTAGGTATCGACCTTCTTGGCCCTCTTTAGCCGACCCAATCAGGCTATAAGTGAATTGCTGCCGCTACCGACTCTACCACAAGATGCGCCATCACGCGTCCACTGCTGATGAGTTGCGCTACTGATGTTGCGGACTTTCTTCTGCACGACATCATCTTTCACCACGATGCGCCACGAGAACACCTCACCGACCGCGGCCGCTATTGTCGAAAGTCTAGGAGGACATCCTTCAGTTCTCTTCTACCCAGCACAAACTCCACAGCCTAACATCCTGAGATAAGCGGGATTACAGAATGCCTTAAATTAACACTCATAGATATCCAATCTATGTAGAGTTGTGAGCAAAAGTGGTATACAACACGCAACCTGTGGCGGAGTTCGGGAAAACTGCATCGAAGCGACATGTAGTGACAACGAGAGAGGTCGACACAGCTCAAGGGGGCCAATCTTAACTGCAGGCTTGTCACTTAGCTCCTTCCAGTGTGTCGCGCTCCTGTTCAGTGAAACGCCGCGACACCACACAACTGGAAGCCACAGACATGGCCCTTTGTTCGTCGACTTAGCGTCACTCGAACGACCATTACGCTAGCAATATCGCAGCACGGCGAGCGACGGTCTCTGCGCCGGTTGCCTTGCCGTATCTTACTATGCAGTGAGCAAACTGTGAAAAAAAACGCCGCCACTGTCTTCAAGACGTTGAAGTAACGAGCGTTAGCTGTTTGGTTTACTATATGAAGAAAGCGGAGAAGAATGCGCTGCTCGTCTCGAGAAATGGAACGTATTACCCTTTGAAACGGGGTGGATTGCCAGCAAGCTCGGCTACGCGTGCACGCACGCCGCCTAGCGGAATGATCGCCCCCTAGCGCCATTTGTCAGAGAAATAACGATGCACGTCTACCCATTGTCGAGTTGCCTCCCCTGAAGATACATCCCAAACTGTATTTGCTTCCTTTTGGGGGGGGGGGGGGGGGTCAAGGTGGGCTTAGAATTCGGCTTGCGGTGCGATATGATAACGCTTCAATTAGTAATTGCAGGCATACAATGTTTATACCCATTATGTAATTGTGATTTTATTTCTATACCACAACCCATAGGGTTTTATTTTCCTGCCAAATTCGGAATACAACTGTCCCCGTGCGGATGCCCGTTGTTGTCGGAGTATATATTGTCACGTAATGGTGACGGCAGTCGAAGCAGCGATGAAGACGGACGAAAGGGTCTTCTAAAAGAACTGTTCATTGGGCTGACTTGCACCCAAAATGGACTGAATCACTCGGCGGCGGCGAAACGACAAGCGTGCTCGGCGGTCGTCGAACAGAATGCCCGCCGCTGTCGGCCGTGCTCAATTTAAAGCTGATAGCGAACATTCGAGATAAAGGGCGCAAAGTTACTAGAACATTCCGGAACAACGTAGAATCAGCTTTGCCTGGCTGCGATCAATCGAGATAAATCTAGTCGCGTCTTGCGTCGCAAACAAAGCGATAAGGTGGTGTCGCGGCAGATTTGAAAAACGAACAAACACTGCAAATATTGGCGGCATTACTCCCCTCTCAAAGAAGCGTCGACCCGATGCATTAAAACAAATAATGCGACTAGTAAGGGAAAAAACGGATCTTGCGAAAATAGAGCATGGAAATGCAGCGGCCTTTAGCGCGCATAATACGGCTTCAGACGGACTACATGGACAACTTCAGGTCGTACGCGGCGTCGCTGGGATGCAGTCATTGCGTCAGGGATGACTTCATAATCCAGTTCACCCAGCCGACGAAGAACCTTGTACGGGCCGAAATAGCGGCGCAAAAGCTTTTCACTCAATCCACGGTGGCGAATGGGCGTCCACACAAGGCGGATTTAAAGTGGTGGCGAAGGCTGGGCCGAAAAGTGGTTTAGCGCGACTGCAGCACAACCAGAGGATGGGGGGCAAAAACTCATATAATGAAATGATAAAGCTACAAAATTGGAATGTAATCTGCCAATAGAAAAGAAAAAAATATATTAGCACCTTGTTTTATGAAAGAGGTAAGTCATTTTATTAAAACCTGGCAAATTTTGTATTTTTGCAACACTCTTGACCTGCCCCCTTTTCATGAGTGTGCGGTGCATTACAGCGCGTCTTTGCAGGCCTTGTTTCGATACCCGGCTAACCCGGCCACGCCAGTGTCTGGAAGTGTTGCTGCCTTTCTATGCTGCCCCTCCTTTACCGGTCACTTTCATTGCGTTCCCAATTGCACATTAACAAGGCCATAACTAGCAGGAACTCGAGCACACAAGGCGAGCACATTTGACTGGCAAAGGTTGGGGCGCGCTGAAAGGCAGCAACCTTCGAGAGGTACGGGCTCGAAAATGCGGATTCTACAGAAAGACCGCTTTATAATACGCGCCAAAGCATACGTATGCGTGACGTCATTCTACGTCACGTTTGCGTAGTTTGCCCCCCAAAATCCAGGGGGCGCTGGAGTGCCCACGAGCCGCCATTTTTTGGACCAATGGGCGTCTATGGAGCCTTCGCTACCAGTGTACATCTACCTTGGTCCACACCCAGACTTGGTCTCCTGGCTTGTATTCCGCGTTGTGTCTTCGTAGGTTGTAGCGTCTGGCGTCGGACCGCTGCTGATCTTTGATCCGTAATCGGGAAAGCCTTCGAGCTTCTTCTGCGCGTTGAAGGTAGGCGGCAACGTCGACGTTCTCTTCTTCTGTAACGTTGGGCAGCATGGCGTCTAGCGTGGTCGTGGCATCCCTGCCATGGGCGAGCCTAAAAGGCGTCATCTGGGTGGTCTCCTGCACTGCGGTGTTGTAGGCGAAGACGACGTAAGGCAGGATGACATCCCAGGTTTTATGTTCGGCATCGACATACATAGCGAGCATATCGGCGATGGTTTTGTTCAGGCGCTCGGTCAGTCCGTTGGTCTGCGGATGGTATGCAGTTGTCCTCCGGTGGCTGGTTTGGCTGTAGCGCAGGATGGCTTGCGTGAGTTCCGCCGTAAATGCTGTTCCTCTGTCCGTGATGAGCACATCGGGGGCGCCGTGTCGAAGAAGAATGCACTCCACGAAAAATTTGGCCACTTCTGCTGTTGTTCCGTTCGGTAGGGCTTTCGCCTCGGCGTAGCGGGTCAGGTAGTCGGTCGCTATGATGATCCACTTATTTCCAGATGTTGACGTTGGAAAAGGGCCAAGCAAGTCCATGCCAATCTGCTGAAAGGGTCTTGAGGGAGGTTCAATGGGGTTCAGAAATCCTGCTGGTCGTGTGGGAGGAGTCTTTCGTCGCTGACAATCTCGGCATGTTTTCACATAGTGTGCGACATCGGCAGACAGTCGGGGCCAGTAATACTTGTCTTGAATGCGGCGGAGGGTGCGAGTAAACCCGAGATGTCCAGCTGTCGGCTCGTCGTGTGAAGCCTGTAGAACTTCTTCGCGGAGACAAGTAGGTACAACAAGGAGGTAGGCTGTTTTGTTCGCTGTAAAGTTCTTCTTCACAAGAACCTCATTCTGCACACAGAAAGAAGACAGTCCTCGCTTGAATGAAGCGGGGGGTGAAGAAACCTTGCCTTCCAGGTACTCGATGAGGCCTTTTAGGTTGGGGTCCGAGCGTTGCTGCTGAGCAAAAGAGCTTGCGCTGATGGGTCCCAGGAAGGCGTCCTCATCGTCGTCCAGCGGCGGTGCATCTACAGGGGCTCGTGAGAGGCAATCGGCGTCAGTGTGCTTGCGTCCGGACTTGTAAACGACGGTGACGTCAAACTCCTGGAGACGCAGACTCCATCGAGCGAGTCGGCCACAGGGATCCTTCAAATTGGCAAGCCAGCAGAGCGCGTGGTGGTCGCTTACCACCTTGAACGGCCGTCCGTAGAGGTAGGAGCGGAATTTCGACGTAGCCCAGATGATGGCAAGGCACTCCTTCTCAGTGGTCGAATAGTTAGCCTCGGCCTTGGAAAGGGAACGGCTAGCGTATGCGATGACCTTCTCCAGCCCGTCACTTTTTTGAACGAGAACGGCGCCTAGTCCCACGCTGCTTGCGTCGGTATGAACTTCAGTATCGGCGTTTTCATCAAAATGCGCAAGGATCGGTCGGGACTGTAAACGACGCTGAAGTTCCTTGAAGGCTTCTGCTTGCGGCGCTTCCCATTTAAACGCCACGTCTGCCTTCGTCAGTTGGGTCAGGGGCTCGGCGATGCGCGAAAAGCTTTTCACAAATCGTCGGTAATATGCGCATAGTCCGAGAAATCTGCGCACTGCTTTCTTATCGGCCGGCGGTTGAAACTGTTCAATAGCAGCTGTTTTCTGCGGGTCTGGGCGTACTCCTTCCTTGCTAATGATGTGGCCTAGAAACAGCAGCTCTTCGTAGGCAAAGTGGCATTTCTCTGCTTTCAAGGTTAGGCCAGACGACTTGATTGCGTCTAGTACTGTTCGAAGTCTTTTGAGGTACTCTTCAAAGTTCGAGGCGAAGACAACGACGTCATCTAAATATACCAGACAAATCTTCCACTTCAGGCCTGCCAGCACTGTATCCATTACTCGCTGAAACGTCGCTGGTGCGGAGCAGAGACCAAATGGCATCACCTTGAACTCAAACAGCCCATCCGGAGTTATGAATGCTGTCTTTTCGCGATCTCTTTCGTCGACCTCAATTTGCCAGTAGCCGCTCTTGAGGTCCATCGATGAGAAATATTTGGCGTTGCAGAGGCGGTCCAGTGTGTCGTCGATGCGGGGGAGGGGGTAGACGTCCTTCTTTGTTATGTTGTTCAAGCGGCGGTAATCCACGCAGAATCGAAGTGCGCCGTCTTCCTTTCTCACTAGAACAACCGGTGCCGCCCATGGGCTGTTTGAAGGCTGGATGACGTCGTCGCGAAGCATTTCTTCGACTTGGTCCCGGATGGCTTGTCGTTCTCGCGGAGACACACGGTAGGGGCTTTGACGGAGAGGTCGGACGTGTTGATCCGTTATAATGCGATGCTTGGCAATTGGAGTCTGTCGCACCTTCGGCGATGTCGAAAAGCACTCACTGTAGTTTTGAAGCAGATTGCGGATCTGGTCTTGTCTGTCCCGGTGCAGGGCTGGGTTGATGTCGAAAGTGGGCGAGTTCTCTTGGTCAGGCGGATCTTCTGCGGAGGGGTCGGAGAGGGCGAAGGAATCTCGTACGTCAGATATTTCGTCGTAGAAAGCAATCGTCGTTCTTCTGTTAATATGCCGGTATTCTTCGCTGAAGTTAGTCAGCAGTACTTCGGCCTGGCCATTGCGGAAATGTGCGATGCCTCTTCCGATGCTGATTCCTCGGTCTAGTAGCAACTGCATGTTCCCCTCGATGATGACTTCAGTGTTTATGGCTTTCGTGGCGCCTACGGTCACGATAACGCTTGAACGGGGTGCGACGCTCACTTCTTCCTCCAGGACACTAAGGGCAACGTGATTTTCCCGAGTTTTCATCGAAGCGATGGCTTCGTCCGTCGAAAGCGTGATCAGCTTGTATCGCAGGTCGATGATCGCCTGATGCTCATTAAGGAAATCCATACCCAAGATCACTTCGCGGGAGCATTGCGGTAGCACAACAAAGGTCGCAGGATAGGTATGTCCTTTGACAGTCACTCGCGCTGTGCATCGTCCTGATGGCGTAATGAGGTGGCCCCCAGCGGTGCGAATTTGTGGGCCGTCCCAAGCCGTTGTGACTTTTCTGAGCTGCGCAGCGAATGTTCCATTCATCACCGAGTAATCGGCTCCTGTGTCGACTAGAACGGTAACTTTCCAGCCGTCGATAGTCACTTCTAGGTCGGAGGTCCTGGCTCTTGCATTGCATGTCGCTCTCGGCGTCGGGTCACGGCTTCATCGCGTATGCGAGTCACGGGTTGGGCGTGTGGTCGATGCTCCTCTGGGTGGCGGCGTCGATTTCAAGGTAGCTTGCGTCGTGGTCGAGGTTCTCATTGTGTGCGGCGTCGGTGCAGCGAGTGTCGGTTCTTCATGCGGCGTCGCGGGTGCAGCGTCTTCATGGGGCGTGGTCGGTGGAGGATCTTCGGCGTTTAGCTCGTGAGCAACCTCACCTCCAGAGGTTGCTGCCTTTAGTTTCCCCTACGGGGGCTGGGCGACCTTCCTCGTACCGCGGCTGCGTAGCTGCGGCGTGGCGACGCAAAGCGCGAGGTTGACGGCGATGGTGAGCTCGAAAAGCGGTTCGGCGTGTACTCTTCTCGACGCAGGTACTCGTCGATTACGTGCGGACGTTGTCCGAAGCGTGGTCGTGGGGCGTTAACGGCAAATCCTCGAAGACCGATACGTCGGTACGGGCAGTGACGAAGAATATGCCCGGCCTCACCGCAATGGAAGCACAACGGCCGGTTGTCGGAAGTCCTCCAGGCGTCGCATTTCCTGGTACTTGAGCGTCGGTCATAGGCTGGGCGGGCGGGGGCTGAGAGGCGGCGTTGTGGAACAAGTGGGTCATCTCGGGGAGGACGTGGGGGTTGTCGCTGGGGCTGAGCAGTACTTACTGCAGCGGCGTAGGTCATGGCCTGGGGTTCTGTGGCCGTCGGGGTCCCAAGTGCTTGTTGCACTTCTTCCCGTACCACATCCATCAGATTCTCTGCTTGTGGCTGTGGGGAGGATGGCATTAACCGGCGTAGCTCCTCTCGGACGATTTCGCGGATAACTTCCCGCAAGCTGTCGCTGGTGGTGGCCGTCGAGTCCGATCGGATTGCACAGGCAGAGTAAGGGCGATTTTACTGCCGAGCTCGGACGTCGAGGGTCTTCTAAATCGTGCAGGCTTCTTTCATGAATTCCTCGACTGTTTTTGGCGGCTGGCGGACGAGGCTGCCAAAGAGTTGTTCTTTTACGCCGCGCATTAAGAACTGAGCTTTCTTTTCCTCGGTCATTTCGGAGTCAGTGCGGCGAAATAGGCGCTTCATTTCCTCGACGTAACCGCGGACGGGCTCATTCGGAAGCTGGCTCCTGGACTCGAGGAGTCGTTCGGCTCTTCCTTTCCTCACGACACTGGTGAATACCTTTAATAGTTCTCTCTTGAATAGCTCCCATGTCGTAAGGGACGACTCGTAGCTTTCGTACCACGTGTGTGCGTAGGCATCCAATGAGAAAAATACGTGTCCAGTTTTTGCCGCATCATCACACTTGTTGAATGACGCCACGCGCTCAAATTGGTCCAACCATTCTTCAGGGTCTTCGCCTAGGGATCCATTGAAATTTGGCGGCACCCGCGGCTGCTGTAGTATGATCGGTGTCGACATCTTCGGCGTGGTTGCGGTGCGCGAAGCAGCGTCTTTTCGCCTGTCTGGTTCGGTCCGGCAGTTTCCCGAACTCAGGCTCCTCTCCCTGGAGACGTCGGCTGGCTCGTCCTCGGGTGCGAAGCGCTGAGGGCTGGCTTCACGACTTGAAGGGGGCGTCCGGAACATGGAAGGCTACCCCGCACCTCCACCAGATGTCACGTAATGGTGACGTCAGTCGAAGCAGCGATGAAGACGGACGAAAGGGTCTTCTAAAGGAAAACTGTTTATTGGGCTGACTTGCACCCAAAACGGACTGAATCACTCGGCGGCGGCGAAGCGACAAGCGTGCTCGGCGGTCGTCGAACAAAATGCCCGCCGCTGTCGGTCGTGCTCAATTTAAAGCTGATAGCGAACTTTAGAGATAAAACGTGCAATGTTACTAGAACATTCCAGAACAACGTAGAATCAGCTCTGCCTGGCTGCGATCAATCGAGATAAATCTAGTCGCGCCTTGCGTCGCAAAGAAAGGGATAAGGTGGTGTGGCGGCAGATTTGAAAAACGAACAAGCACTGCAAATATTCGCGGCAATATCAAATGAAATGCCCATGAAAAAGAGCTGCACATATTAGAGATTTGTCCATTGTGAAATGTCTGTGAATAAGTTTGTACAGTGGTTTTTATTCGTCAATAAATCATCCTGATCTGGCGATAACATGTCAGAACCGAAACGTAATACTACTGCTTTGGCTCAGCCCATTATGACATGTAGGGGAAGCTGGATTCATTCAATTTGTCATGTAAATGATCATTGTAGATATAGGCCTCAATAGCAGGCAAATAAATAAAAAATGACGCTCCGGAAGTGACAACTGCCTTGCACACGGATGTTCTTACATGGATTGCACAGTGACACCGGCACACCATTCATAGTCGCAAAATGTACTTTATGGGTCACAATTCCAAAAATTGTGGCGACGCTTCTGTAGTCCCTGCAGAAAACTGCCCAACGGCCGTGCAGATGAGGTACTTTCGCATATGCAAAACACAGCTTTCAGAATAATCATGGCGCACTAAGGGCGATTCTATAACACAGTACACACGAACCACGATAAATATGAGCATTGGCTACGCCGCAGGAACAACTACTTGCGTTCGCGATCACTGCAACCGCTGCAACGAATGCGACTAGCAGTACAGCTCGAAGTTCATTTCGTCACATCCCAATCACGGCATTTCTCAAACATAGAACAAAGCACGATCTCCTGTAGAGTTCGAAGTTCGTTTTGGCATTCGGAAAACAAAGCGTGCGTAGTGAGTTTGTGAAACGTAATTACACTTTCAGGCAATGCCACTGAATGACGCAACACCGCTCGTTCCGACCACAGTCACTTCCACTACACACACCCCTCTCACTGCGCTGTGAAGCCTGCTGTGTACACAGGAATTTCACCCTGGGGAGCTGCTTCGCTCTTGAAGACACTCGCGCGAATAACTAACACTTGTAAGTATCGCAAAGCGCTCCAAATAAGCTATTTGCCACTCCGCCACTGTTACATTTTGCGTAGACAGCGTAGGTCTGAAGGCCGCTCGGTCAACTCCAGTGGTTAGACGGCGACAAAACAACCTGGCGGAAAATGACGCTTGCGGCTGTTGCACACGGCCAAGCTCGAAGCCGCTGTGAACACTCGTTATTACATGCGGCAAAAATTATGCGTTTTTCGGCGCAGCTACCACCTACTTGGCCTGGTTTCTCAATACGCTTCGCGGACGGCCATCTTGCTGAGGAGGCGCGGCCTGGCACCGGCACGTCGCGCGACAGGACCCAACAGAGGGATGCGACCATCCGCTTGTGCGTCTAAAAGTTGAAGTTGACCAACTTCGTGCCCACGGGCGAATGCGTTCATGTGCTCTGCTGTAGGGCCCTTGCGCACGTCTCAAGGACGCGTGTGAATGCGGCTAAAAAAAACGACCGTACAGCGGCCCTTAGAGTGTCAGCGGAGCGGTGCCACGGTTCTGCTACCGTGCCGACTTAGCGAAGCGTCATATAGCACGGACATGTCTCGGGTTTTTCGGCTAGTTCAAGATGGCAGCCTCCGGCCCGACTATGGTGCCTAGAGTATAATGTATCCCTTATCCAGCCACTATTGCCCGAAGGTCGCGTCTGAGTGCGCTTCCAAGTATCACTGTTTGAAGGGATAATTTCGCTAGACTAGAGTATTTGAAAGCAGTCCAAAATCGGCGAGGATTCTTTTTTTGCTCTGCGACGTAGTTGCGATGAATTCTTTAGAGTGTTTGCGTGCACATTTGGCCGCGGGTGCCAGAAAAAGCCGTGATCGCAGTAAAGCGCAATTTGACCTTACGCACTTTGAAGAACCGCGTAGACCTCCTTACCGACTGCTTTCTGAAATATGCAAAGCAAATTAAAAAATAATAATCCCCTTCCTTCAAGCTTGTCTCGATTTAGTTTGATAATTTAAGCTCATTTTTTTCAGCGCAGCGACGCACGGCAAACAAAAAAAAAACAAGAAGGAAGAGAAGAAGGACGAAGTTTGGTGATGACTGATGAGTAGATGATCTGCAACTCGTATGCAAAGGGTTTAACCTCGACACAATGCAAACGTTTCCAACTCAAGAGATCGACTACGTCCAGCTTAGTCGCCACAAAGGGAACGTGCACTGCCGGAATCTGAATTCTTATGCACAGAGTTGTAAGTGGGAAAAACACCGAAATAGCGAATGAAAGCGGCCACTCGCACAAACAACTCAGTACGGCATGGGTCTAAATGAATCAAACTATCAGTCCAAAATGCGTTTTCCTTATTTCATTTGCCCTACCAGCTGTCCTACAAACTAAGCATCTTCACTTGACACCAATAAATTGCCATGGAAGCAACAAAAGAGATATGAACAAGAAAGACAACCTTGATTCTGTTTGTCAACGCGGTTTCATTGATCCCCGCCAGAAGGCGCCAAAAGTCCAAACCCACTGCACTTAGGCGTACCAGCGGAACCGTTTGCTAAAACATGCTTGCTGCCCCTCCGCTCCGCTTATGGTGAGCGGGTCAGCGTAAGCAGAGCCGAGCTTGAAATCGATGAGCTAGAACTGTCTAATAAATAACTTTGTTTGGAAGCATTTTCGCTATCTTCCTCCCTGCCGTGCTCCCGTCAACACTACCTGACATTTGACGGAGGTGCCGGGTGCAATCCCATGTATCGGACGCATCCTGCAAGCCTGACGCCAGCCCTCTGCGCTTCGCACGGAGGGACCTGTCACCAGTTCCAAGGGGCGCAACCTGTGTTCTGGACCCTGCCGGACAGTACCCGACAGAGAGAAGAAGCTGCAACGTCAGCGATGAGCTCGGCGCAGACGTCGAGCACGACCATCGTACAACAGCCGCGGGTGCGCCAACCATCAATGGCTCCGCTAGCGAAGACACCGAGGAAGGGCTGTACTAAATTCGGTGCGTGGCATCGTTCAATCGTTGGGATAAAGCGACAGTTACGTTCACGACGCTATGTCCTATTGTTGGTTAAGAGGAGGGAAGTTTGCGACTCTGGATTGTTTGTCGCGTCTAGGCTCGTGGAAAAGGAATGCCCATTGAGTTTCTTTTTCTGCCCTCCTTACAACAGTAGAGAAGGGGGTCTGTCGTCGCTACCCAGCAGGATAAGGGCAGCCGGACAAGGAATGATTCCGAGAAAACGGGATATGTCAAACTCCTTCCCGGGACGCATACATCAGGATGGATGGATGGATGGAAGTCAGGAGCATACCTTTTTGAAACGCGGTGATGGCAGTTGATGGCTGATGCAGCGATGGCGTAGAGGTAGAACATCCGCCTCGCGTTCAACAGGACCGGGGTTCAAATCCTGGTGCCGCGCAATTCTCCACCGGGTTTTAAAAAAAAAATCCGCGTGTCGATGGAATTGCATAACCAGGCCTGGAGTGCGGCCTGATCTCGGTGACCAGAACCTACAACGCACTCTCTCACCAGAGCAGGATTTGGCCACCCTGGTGTAGTACTTGGCCACAACGTTCTATGATCAAACCAATTAACCCTCGGCCCTCAGTCCCCAGCGGCTGCAGAGCAACTGACCACGGCGGCGGTCAGACCTGTGATGCAGCGGAGGGGGCTAAGAATCTCTGGCTTCGGACAGGCCACCATTGGAATCTGAACCTGGCAACGTTTACCGCTAGAACATTAGCTAGTGAGGCTAGCCTAGCAGTGCTGTTTGAGGAACTAGCGGGAATTAAATGGGATGTGATAGAGCCTAGCGAAGTTAGGAGGACAGGTGAGGCGTATACAGTACTAAAGGACGGACACATACTGTGCAATCGCGGGTTAGAGGATAGACGAGAACTAGGTGTGGGATTCCTCATGTATAAGCATATAGCTGGCAACGTAGAGGAGCTCTACAGTAATAACCTGAGGGTAGCAGCTACAGTAGTTAGGCTGAATAGGAGGTACAAGCTGAAAGTGGTGCAGGCCTACGCACCCACATCCAGCCATGAGGACCAGACCGTTGAAAGTTTCTATGAGGACGTAGAATCAGCAATGAATAAAGTAAAATCGCAGTACACTGTACTGATGGGCGACTGCAATGCGAATGTGGGCAAGAAGCAGGCTGACGACCACGCGGTAGGTGAATATGGGATAGGCTCTAGAAATAGCAGGGGAGAGTTATTAGTCGAATTCGCGGATAGAAATAATCTATGGATCATGAATACCTTCTTCCGCAAAGGAGAAAACAGGAAGTAGACCTGGAAGAGCCCCAATGGTGAGATTAAAAATGAAATCGACTTCATACTATGCGCTAAACCTGGCATCATTCAGGATGTGGCCGTCCTCGGAAAGGTGCGTTGTAGCGACCACAGAATGGTAAGGTCTAGAATTAGCTTAGACTTGAAGAGGGAACGGAAGAAGCTGGCGAAGAAGAAGACCATTAACGACTAAGCAGTAAGAGGGAAAGCACAGGAGTTTACGATAGCGCTGCAAAACAGATATTCGGCTTTAACTGAGGAAGATGATCTTGATGTTCATTCAATGCACGATAATCTGACATCAATAATTACGGAGTGCGCAGTTGAAGTAGGCGGTAGGACAGTTCGAAAGGATACCGGGAAGCTATCTCAGGTGACGAAAGATCTGATTAAGAAGCGCCAAAACATGAGGGCATCTAACCCTACCGATAGAATAGAACTAACGGAGCTATCAAAGTTAATAAATAAACGCAAGGTAGCCGACATAAGGAAGTTTAATAAGGAGAGAATCGAGCATGCTATAAAGAACGGAGGTAGCCTAAAAACAGTGAAGAGGAAACTAGGCATAGGTAAATACCAGATGTATGCATTAAGAGACAAGCAGGGCAATGTCATTAGCAATATAGATAAGATAACGTAGCCGAAGAGTTCTACACAGACCTGTACAGTAGCCAACGTAGTCAGAGCGTTAATGAGAAAGACAGCAGTGCACAGCAATGCGTCATCCCGCCAGTAACGAAAGATCAAGTAAAGAAAGCCTTAGAAGCAATGAAAAGGGAAAAAGCAGCTGGGAAGGATCAGGTAACAGCAGCTCTGTTGAAGGATGGAGGGGACATCGTGCTAGAAAAACTAGCCACCCTGTATACGCAATGCCTTATAACCTCGACTGTACCAGAAGCTTGGAAGAATGCAAACATTATCTTAATTCATAAGAAGGGAGACGCCAAGGACTTGAAAAATTACAGGCCGATCAGCTTACTATCCGTTGCCTACAAAGTATTTACTAAGGTAATCGCTAATAGAGTCAGGGCAACGTTAGACTTTAATCAACCAAATGATCAGGCAGGCTTTCGTAAATGATATTCCACAGTAGATCATATTCACACTATCAATCAGGTGATAGAGAAATGCGCAGAATATAACCAACCTCTATATATAGCTTTCATTGATTACGAGAAAGCATTCGACTCAGTGGAAACCTCAGCAGTCATACAGGCATTGCGTAATCAGGGGGTAGAAGAGCCTTATGTCAAAATACTGGAAGATATATATATATATATATATATATATATATATATATATATATATATATATATATATATATATATATATATATATATATATATATAGCAACTGCACAGCTACTATAGCCCTCCATAAAGGCAGCAATAAAATTCCGATAAGGAAGGGCGTCAGGCAAGGAGACACGATCTCGCCAATGCTGTTTACCGCATGCTTACCGGAGGTATCTCGAGGCCTGATTTGGGAGCAGTTGGGAATAAGAATAAATGGAGAATACCTAAATAATCTATGATTTTCTGATGACATTGCCTTGCTGAGTCACTCAGGAGGTGAACTGCAAATCATGATTAATGAGTTAGACAGGCAGAGCAGATCGATGGGTCTAAAATTAACATGCCGAAAACCAAGGTAATGTTCAACAGCCTAGCAAGGGAACATCAGTTCACAATTGGGAGCGAGAGCCTGGAAATTGTGACGGAATACGTCTACTTAGGGCAGGTAGTGACAGCTGATCCGGATCATGAGAGGGAGATAACTAGAAGGATAAGAATGGGGTGGAGCGCATATGGCAAATTCTCGCAGATCATGAGTGGCAATTTACCAATTTCCCACAAGAGGAAAGTGTACAACAGCATAATCTTACCGGTACTCACCTACGGAGCAGAAACGTGGAGGCTAACGAAAAGAGTTCAGTTTAAGTTAAGGACAACGCAGCGAGCCATGGAAAGAAAAATGATAGGTGTAACGTTAAGAGATCGGAAGCGGGCAGAGTGGGTGAGGGAACAAACACGGGTTAAGGACATCCTAGTCGAAATCAAGAGAAAGAAATGGGCTTGGGCAGGGCATGTAATGCGAAGGCAAGATAACCGCTGGTCCTTAAGCATAACGGAGTGGGTTCCAAGAGAAAGTAAACGTAGCAGGGGGCGGCAGAAGGTTAGTTGGGCGGATGAGATTTAGAAGTTTGCAGGCAAAGGGTGAATGCAGCTGGCAAAAGATAGGGTTAATTGGAGAGACATGGGAGAGGCCTTTGCCCTGTAGTGGGTGTAGTAAGGCTGATGATGATGATTATGGCAGTTACCATCATGCTCAGATTTTCTTGGTATTTGTTTCATACCATTGTGCACGTTCTTGTGGTGAGGTGGGCGCACGCGGGTGGCGACAAGCCACCAGAATCCGCACCGCGCCGCGTGGTTTTTGTGCCACGTGTTCGAGGCCGCTGCTCGAAGCGTACGGTGTCTACTTGAGGCGTGGTCAACAAGACCTTGCCATGCTAGCTGGAAACATAAGGAATGACCGCTCATTGTACGAGAGTTGTTGCCGTTGTTGTCGAGAGTTGCTGTCGCATGAAGACAGTTTGTGAGCGACGGTAATGAACAGATGTACCTCGGAGATGGCCTTTCCTCTTAATTGGGTTTCCGAGAGGTTGAAATAGCCCGCACTATGGGAAAGCGAGAATCTAAGCTGGCGGGAAGAACAGAGATCTCGATGGTAGAAAGTGTCATATTTGTACAGTGTTAGTCGAGATGAGTTTTCTTTCCTCGATCATTTTTTAGCTGTTTCTTCCTTTCCAAATCGTTGATTTGTTATGTTTTGCGTTGCACAACGATTTATTGGGTGGATTTTTGTGTAGTTACCTGATTGGTTACTGTACCCTCCGAGGGCGGGGACATAGTGTTTAAAAGCAGCGGTTTCGGAAGGACTGATGGCTCGTTTTCTTGGGTAAAACTAGAAGTCAGTCAAATGTAAATAAGTTTTCTCCTTGGTTGTATCTTTCATTGTTTATTAATTGTTAATAAAAAGTTAGACGATGCAGCGATGGCGTAGAGGCAGAACATCCGCCTCGCGTGCAAGAGGACCGGGGTTCAAATCCTGGTGCCGCGCAATTCTCCACCGAGTTTAAAAAAAAAAAAAAAGATCCGCGTGTCGATGGAATTGCATAACCAGGCCTGGAGTGCGGCCTTATCTTGGTGACCAGAACCGACAACGCACTCTCTCACCAGAGCAGGATTTGGCCTCCCTGGTGTAGTACTTGGCCACAACCTTCTATGATCAAATCAATTAACCCTCGGCCCTCAGTCCCCAGCGGCTGCAGAGCAACTGACCACGGCGGCGGTCAGACCTGTGACGCAGCGGAGGGTGCTAAGAATCTCTGGCTCCGGACAGGCCGCCATTGGAATCTGAACCTGGCAACGTTTAACGCTAGAACTTTAGCTAGTGAGGCTAGCCTAGCAGTGCTGTTCGAGGAACTAGCGGGAATTAAATGGGATGTGATAGGGCTTAGCGAAGTTAGGAGGACAGGTGAGGCGTATACAGTGCTAAAGGACGGACACATACTGTGCTATCGCGGGTTAAAGGATAGACGAGAACTAGGTGTGGGTTTCCTCATTAATAAGGATATAGCTGGCAACGTAGAGGAGCTCTACAGTATTAACGAGAGGGCAGCAGCAATAGTAATTAGGCTGAATAGGAGGTACAAGCTGAAAGTGGTGCAGGCCTACGCACCCACATCCAGCCATGAGGACCAGACCGTTGAAAGCTTCTATGAGGACGTAGAATCAGCAATGAATAGAGTAAAATCGCAGTACACTGTACTGATGGGCGACTTCAATGCGAAGGTGGGCAAGAAGCAGGCTGACGACCACGCGGTAGGTGACTATGGGATAGGCTCTAGAAATAGCAGGGGAGAGTTATTAGTCGAATTCGCGGATAGAAATAATTTACGGATCATGAATACCTTCTTCCGCAAACGAGAAAACAGGAAGTGGACCTGGAAGAGCCCCAATGGTGAGATTAAAAATAAAATCGACTTCATACTATGCGCTAAACCTGGCATCATTCAGGATGTGGCCGTCCTCGGAAGGGTGCGTTGCAGCGACCATAGAATGGTGAGGTCTAGAATTAGCTTAGACTTGAAGAGGGAACGGAAGAAGCTAGCGAAGAAGAAGACCATTAACGAGTTAGCCGTAAGAGGGAAAGCACCGGAGTTTAGGATAGCGCTGCAAAACAGATACTCGGCTTTAACTGAGGAAGATGATCTTGATGTTCACTCAATGCACGATAACCTGACATCAATAATTACGGAGTGCGCCGTAGAAGTAGGCGGTAGGACAGTTCGAAAAGATACCGGGAAGCTATCTCAGGTGACGAAAGATCTGATTAAGAAGCGCCAAAACATGAAGGCATCTAACACTACCGATAGAATAGAACTAACGGAGCTATCAAAGTTAATAAATAAGCGCAAGGTAGCCGACATAAGGAAGTTTAATATGGAGAGAATCGAGCATGCTATAAAGAACGGAGGTAGCCTAAAAACAGTGAAGAGGAAACTAGGCATAGGTAAAAACCAGATGTATGCATTAAGAGACAAGCAGGGCAATGTCATTAGCAATATGGATAAGATAGTTAACGTAGCCGAAGAGTTCTACACAGAGCTGTACAGTAGCCAATGTAATCAGAGCGCCAATGAGAAAGACAGCAGTGCACAGCAATGCGTCATCCCGCCAGTAACGAAAGATGAAGTAAAGAAAGCCTTAGAAGCAATGAAAAGGGGAAAAGCAGCTGGGGAGGATCAGGTAACAGCAGATCTGTTGAAGGATGGAGGGGACATCGTGCTAGAAAAACTAGCCACCCTGTATACGCAATGCCTTATGACCTCGACTGTACCAGAAGCTTGGAAGAATGCAAACATTATCTTAATTCATAACAAGGGAGACGCCAAGGACTTGAAAAATTACAGGCCGATCAGCTTACTATCCGTTGCCTACAAAGTATTTACTAAGGTAATCGCTAATAGAGTCAGGGCAACGTTAGACTTTAATCAACCAAATGATCAGGCAGGCTTTCGTAAAGGATATTCCACAATAGATCATATTCACACTATCAATCAGGTGATAGAGAAATGCGCAGAATATAACCAACCTCTATATATAGCTTTCATTGATTACGAGAAAGCATTCGACTCAGTGGAAACCTCAGCAGTCATACAGGCATTGCGTAATCAGGGGGTAGAAGAGCCTTATGTCAAAATACTGGAAGATATATATAACTGCACAGCTACTATAGTCCTCCATAAAGTCAGCAATAAAATTCCAATAAGGAAGGGCGTCAGGCAAGGAGACACGATATCGCCAATGCTGTTCACCGCATGTTTGCAGGAGGTATTTCGAGGCCTGAATTGGGAACAGTTGGGAATAAGAATAAATGGAGAATACCTAAATAATCTGAGATTTGCTGATGACATTGCCTTGCTGAGTCACTCAGGAGGTGAACTGCAAATCATGATCAACGAGTTAGACAGGCAGAGCAGATCGATGGGTCTAAAAATTAACATGCAGAAAACCAAGGTAATGTTCAACAGTCTAGCAAGGGAACAACAGTTCACAATTGGCAGCGAGAGCCTAGAAATTGTGCCGGAATACGTCTACTTAGGGCAGGTAGTGACAGCTGATCCGGATCATGAGAGGGAGATAACTAGAAGGATAAGAATGGGGTGGAGCGCATATGGCAAATTCTCGCAGATCATGAGTGGCAGTTTACCAATTTCCCTCAAGAGGAAAGTGTACAACAGCATAATCTTACCGGTACTCACCTACGGGGCAGAAACGTGGAGGCTAACGAAAAGAGTTCAGCTTAAGTTAAGGACAACGCAGCGAGCCATGGAAAGAAAAATGATAGGTGTAACGTTAAGAGATCGGAAGCGGGCAGAGTGGGTGAGGGAACAAACACGGGTTAAGGACATCCTAGTCGAAATCAAGAGAAAGAAATGGGCTTGGGCAGGGCATGTAATGCGAAGGCAAGATAACCGCTGGTCCTTAAGCATAACGGAGTGGGTTCCAAGAGAAAGTAAACGTAGCAGGGGGCGGCAGAAGGTTAGTTGGGCGGATGAGATTTAGAAGTTTGCAGGCAAAGGGTGAATGCAGCTGGCAAAAGATAGGGTTAATTGGAGAGACATGGGAGAGGCCTTTGCCCTGTAGTGGGTGTAGTAAGGCTGATGATGATGATTATGGCAGTTACCATCATGCTCAGATTTTCTTGGTATTTGTTTCATACCATTGTGCACGTTCTTGTGGTGAGGTGGGCGCACGCGGGTGGCGACAAGCCACCAGAATCCGCACCGCGCCGCGTGGTTTTTGTGCCACGTGTTCGAGGCCGCTGCTCGAAGCGTACGGTGTCTACTTGAGGCGTGGTCAACAAGACCTTGCCATGCTAGCTGGAAACATAAGGAATGACCGCTCATTGTACGAGAGTTGTTGCCGTTGTTGTCGAGAGTTGCTGTCGCATGAAGACAGTTTGTGAGCGACGGTAATGAACAGATGTACCTCGGAGATGGCCTTTCCTCTTAATTGGGTTTCCGAGAGGTTGAAATAGCCCGCACTATGGGAAAGCGAGAATCTAAGCTGGCGGGAAGAACAGAGATCTCGATGGTAGAAAGTGTCATATTTGTACAGTGTTAGTCGAGATGAGTTTTCTTTCCTCGATCATTTTTTAGCTGTTTCTTCCTTTCCAAATCGTTGATTTGTTATGTTTTGCGTTGCACAACGATTTATTGGGTGGATTTTTGTGTAGTTACCTGATTGGTTACTGTACCCTCCGAGGGCGGGGACATAGTGTTTAAAAGCAGCGGTTTCGGAAGGACTGATGGCTCGTTTTCTTGGGTAAAACTAGAAGTCAGTCAAATGTAAATAAGTTTTCTCCTTGGTTGTATCTTTCATTGTTTATTAATTGTTAATAAAAAGTTAGACGATGCAGCGATGGCGTAGAGGCAGAACATCCGCCTCGCGTGCAAGAGGACCGGGGTTCAAATCCTGGTGCCGCGCAATTCTCCACCGAGTTTAAAAAAAAAAAAAAAGATCCGCGTGTCGATGGAATTGCATAACCAGGCCTGGAGTGCGGCCTTATCTTGGTGACCAGAACCGACAACGCACTCTCTCACCAGAGCAGGATTTGGCCTCCCTGGTGTAGTACTTGGCCACAACCTTCTATGATCAAATCAATTAACCCTCGGCCCTCAGTCCCCAGCGGCTGCAGAGCAACTGACCACGGCGGCGGTCAGACCTGTGACGCAGCGGAGGGTGCTAAGAATCTCTGGCTCCGGACAGGCCGCCATTGGAATCTGAACCTGGCAACGTTTAACGCTAGAACTTTAGCTAGTGAGGCTAGCCTAGCAGTGCTGTTCGAGGAACTAGCGGGAATTAAATGGGATGTGATAGGGCTTAGCGAAGTTAGGAGGACAGGTGAGGCGTATACAGTGCTAAAGGACGGACACATACTGTGCTATCGCGGGTTAAAGGATAGACGAGAACTAGGTGTGGGTTTCCTCATTAATAAGGATATAGCTGGCAACGTAGAGGAGCTCTACAGTATTAACGAGAGGGCAGCAGCAATAGTAATTAGGCTGAATAGGAGGTACAAGCTGAAAGTGGTGCAGGCCTACGCACCCACATCCAGCCATGAGGACCAGACCGTTGAAAGCTTCTATGAGGACGTAGAATCAGCAATGAATAGAGTAAAATCGCAGTACACTGTACTGATGGGCGACTTCAATGCGAAGGTGGGCAAGAAGCAGGCTGACGACCACGCGGTAGGTGACTATGGGATAGGCTCTAGAAATAGCAGGGGAGAGTTATTAGTCGAATTCGCGGATAGAAATAATTTACGGATCATGAATACCTTCTTCCGCAAACGAGAAAACAGGAAGTGGACCTGGAAGAGCCCCAATGGTGAGATTAAAAATAAAATCGACTTCATACTATGCGCTAAACCTGGCATCATTCAGGATGTGGCCGTCCTCGGAAGGGTGCGTTGCAGCGACCATAGAATGGTGAGGTCTAGAATTAGCTTAGACTTGAAGAGGGAACGGAAGAAGCTAGCGAAGAAGAAGACCATTAACGAGTTAGCCGTAAGAGGGAAAGCACCGGAGTTTAGGATAGCGCTGCAAAACAGATACTCGGCTTTAACTGAGGAAGATGATCTTGATGTTCACTCAATGCACGATAACCTGACATCAATAATTACGGAGTGCGCCGTAGAAGTAGGCGGTAGGACAGTTCGAAAAGATACCGGGAAGCTATCTCAGGTGACGAAAGATCTGATTAAGAAGCGCCAAAACATGAAGGCATCTAACACTACCGATAGAATAGAACTAACGGAGCTATCAAAGTTAATAAATAAGCGCAAGGTAGCCGACATAAGGAAGTTTAATATGGAGAGAATCGAGCATGCTATAAAGAACGGAGGTAGCCTAAAAACAGTGAAGAGGAAACTAGGCATAGGTAAAAACCAGATGTATGCATTAAGAGACAAGCAGGGCAATGTCATTAGCAATATGGATAAGATAGTTAACGTAGCCGAAGAGTTCTACACAGAGCTGTACAGTAGCCAATGTAATCAGAGCGCCAATGAGAAAGACAGCAGTGCACAGCAATGCGTCATCCCGCCAGTAACGAAAGATGAAGTAAAGAAAGCCTTAGAAGCAATGAAAAGGGGAAAAGCAGCTGGGGAGGATCAGGTAACAGCAGATCTGTTGAAGGATGGAGGGGACATCGTGCTAGAAAAACTAGCCACCCTGTATACGCAATGCCTTATGACCTCGACTGTACCAGAAGCTTGGAAGAATGCAAACATTATCTTAATTCATAACAAGGGAGACGCCAAGGACTTGAAAAATTACAGGCCGATCAGCTTACTATCCGTTGCCTACAAAGTATTTACTAAGGTAATCGCTAATAGAGTCAGGGCAACGTTAGACTTTAATCAACCAAATGATCAGGCAGGCTTTCGTAAAGGATATTCCACAATAGATCATATTCACACTATCAATCAGGTGATAGAGAAATGCGCAGAATATAACCAACCTCTATATATAGCTTTCATTGATTACGAGAAAGCATTCGACTCAGTGGAAACCTCAGCAGTCATACAGGCATTGCGTAATCAGGGGGTAGAAGAGCCTTATGTCAAAATACTGGAAGATATATATAACTGCACAGCTACTATAGTCCTCCATAAAGTCAGCAATAAAATTCCAATAAGGAAGGGCGTCAGGCAAGGAGACACGATATCGCCAATGCTGTTCACCGCATGTTTGCAGGAGGTATTTCGAGGCCTGAATTGGGAACAGTTGGGAATAAGAATAAATGGAGAATACCTAAATAATCTGAGATTTGCTGATGACATTGCCTTGCTGAGTCACTCAGGAGGTGAACTGCAAATCATGATCAACGAGTTAGACAGGCAGAGCAGATCGATGGGTCTAAAAATTAACATGCAGAAAACCAAGGTAATGTTCAACAGTCTAGCAAGGGAACAACAGTTCACAATTGGCAGCGAGAGCCTAGAAATTGTGCCGGAATACGTCTACTTAGGGCAGGTAGTGACAGCTGATCCGGATCATGAGAGGGAGATAACTAGAAGGATAAGAATGGGGTGGAGCGCATATGGCAAATTCTCGCAGATCATGAGTGGCAGTTTACCAATTTCCCTCAAGAGGAAAGTGTACAACAGCATAATCTTACCGGTACTCACCTACGGGGCAGAAACGTGGAGGCTAACGAAAAGAGTTCAGCTTAAGTTAAGGACAACGCAGCGAGCCATGGAAAGAAAAATGATAGGTGTAACGTTAAGAGATCGGAAGCGGGCAGAGTGGGTGAGGGAACAAACACGGGTTAATGACATCCTAGTCGAAATCAAGAGAAAGAAATGGGCCTGGGCAGGGCATGTCATCCGAAGGCAAGATAACCGCTGGTCTTTAAGGGTAACGGAGTGGGTTCCAAGAGAAAGTAAGCGTAGCAGGGGGCGGCAGAAGGTTAGATGGGCGGATGAGATTAAGAAGTTTGCAGGCAAAGAGTGGATGCAGATGGCAAAGGATAGGGTTAATTGGAGAGACATGGGAGAGGCCTTTGCCCTGCAGTGGGTGTAGTAAGGCTGATGATGATGATGATGATGATGAATAAAAAGTTAATCTCGCCAGAAGTGTCCTCAAGCAACGTGATCGAGCAATATGGAATCTGCAAGACGAGAAGCCTCCTTTTAATCATCATCAAACCATATTTACGTCTATAAGATCGAGAGGGAAAATGAACTGGCCCAGTCGAGAAAGGATTTGCAACGTCTTTCTGCTCGAGGCATCTTACGGAGAGCGAGAAGATAAAGTCGGTGGACACGCCACACCGCGGTATGTGCTGAAGGGGCAAACGTGAGTCAGCGGCAAAGGCTGACGTTGGAAGCTTCGGAGACTGCTGGTCGAGAGTAATGGGGCGCAGGAGGCTCAAGTCAGCAAGGAGCTGAAAGAGCCAGAAGACTGATGAGTCGTGGTGGTGCCAAATCCATGAGCTGCGGAAGGAGCCAGGCGTTCACGTTCGGGTTCAAGAAAGGAGCCAGGCGATCAGTTAAAGAGGCTGAAGTCGACAAGGTGCTGAAAGAACCGGGCTGTCGCATCGAGAAAGGTCAAG
The DNA here is from genome assembly GCF_052857255.1 of Amblyomma americanum. Lineage (NCBI taxonomy): Eukaryota > Metazoa > Arthropoda > Arachnida > Ixodida > Ixodidae > Amblyomma > Amblyomma americanum. The sequence goes on from NC_135503.1 coordinate 168,112,578, forward strand.
CCAAAGAGCTGCTGGGAGAACACAGCGACACCATAGATGTGGTTCATGTCAGCGAGGTACTGAGAGAGCCAGAGCTTAACTCGTCCGCACCGAGGAGCCTACTGTCGTGACTGATGACAAGATAGATCTCTGTATGATTGGGAGTGCATGATGCGCCGTGTGAATACTGAGAAGAAGGAGGCAGAAAAGCTGCGTGAACTTAAGAATTTGAAATTTCAGTGAGCTGGAAAAGATAATGCTTGCACAGATGCAATTGTTAATAAACCAGGGGACGAAAACTTATAGCGAGATCCTATTTGCGGCAGTTCAATATTTCGACTGCATGAAATTAGGGCATTTGATGAGTGAGTGTCCGCACTCAAAGCAAGAATAGGACGTTCCCGCGGTGAGGAGAGACATGTGCAAATTAGTAGCTCAGGTGGAGATGCTGGTGTCTTATCAGCTATATTTCCAATCACAGATGATTGTTGATAAGGTCCAACCAACTGGTAGGACGGAACAATCCGGCATGCGGCGACTTGTATGCCGAAGGTCACTGTTCTGAAGCCTGGGTCGATTCGAGGAGCGGAATAATGCTAACAGGAGAAACGATTCATTGGCTTTCTATGGGTAGTGCTGAGGTGAAACAAACGAGGCAGGTGTGGTTCTCTAGGTAGTAGACGCTGACATAATATGGGACGTTAAACCCTATAAACCAACGTGTTTCACCGCTCAAGAAGACGCGGACGCAGGAACACGGACAAAGACAAACGGGCGCTGAACAGCAACTTTATTTTGGAAAAACGCAAAACACTTACATATACCCTCACATCCACCGCCCACCAGGAAAAAACACGGGAAATTAAAGCACGTGTCAATCAGCAGGATCAAAACGGCAGTTGGCGGTAACGCGTTACTTTTTTGGTAACTTAGTAACCTACTAGTTACCATTTCGGAACTGTAATGGCTAACGTTCTTGCGTTAACATTTTTCGGTAACGTGAGGTGCCACGTTACTAGTCGCTTTTTGTTAGAATTGTGACCCACTCCGCCCTCTTTTTCAGAAAAACCAGCGCAGAGCACCTAAAGTTACGTTGTAAATAAGCAAAATGTACAGGTGCTCTCTACGACTCTTGTTGCGGCTCGCATGCATAGCAGAAAGCAGCTAGCCTCGACAACTCACCCAAATAAAAAAAAAGAGTAGCTATGAAGCACGAAACACGTGCATGCCACGTATTCACACACTTGTCTTCACCTACCTCCTCTTCCCAAACCACTCACACACACAACTCTCGTAATAGTGGAAGCATGCGGAGCATTTTGGATCATCACAATTTTTCACAATTACCTGAAATTTGTAGTGAGTACAGCGATGATTTGTTGTGAATTTAGAATTGATGGTGAAATATCATTTCGCGTTTAATGGCCTCGCCATGTGCCGCAGAGTTGGAAGCCATCACAAGTAATTCTACAGGCAACTTCCGGCCAATATAACATTGCTAAGCTCTTGCACATTTCTGCAAATTATTCTCGTTAAATCAAGATTTCGCGTAAAATCTTCTTTGGGCTATAAGCCTTATGTGAAATGTGAGCTTTATAAAATTGTTATCGTAAGTTCTTAAGGCGAAGACCAATTAAAATTATTGGCCTTGAAGTAACGGCAAAGTAACGTGCGGTACTTTTTATCAGTAACGGTAACGACAAAGCGTTAGTTTTTTTTTGTAGGTAACGTAGGGCGGTAACGCCCTCCTTTTTTATTAGACTAACGAGTAACGTATTTAGTTACTTTTTTGGTAACACGTACAACATTGCAAAACTGCACGAAAAAAAGAGTCAAACTATACTGGCGAAAAGATAATAAGCCAATCCCAGATGGGTGAAAAAACAAGCAGCGCGAAAAAGTTGAACGAAGGAATTTTTTCTCCTCTCTTTTTTCACATTAAAAACGAAAAGGTGCAGTAAGGTTTTCAAAGGTTCTTATCCTGCACCTCTCTTCTCCGAGGTGCAAGTGATTTGGCGGGTGACGTGTAGCACGAAGTGCAGACGATGGGCACACGGAAGACGAGGAGTATCATTAAATCATATTAAGAGGCCCGTTTTCAGCAGGTTGTGATTGATAACACACTATCTGACCCCAAGCATATTGCTGCCTGCGTACCCCAGGGTAGCATATCGGACCGCTACTTTTTAATCTCTACATTAATGATATTGTAAACATTGACCCTAACACAACTTTTGTTATCTACGCTGATGACACCAGCCTATTTTTCAGGGCACCATGTGTATCGAGTCTGGAAGTAAATGCTACGAGGTGCCTACGTTCGCTACACCACTGGTCACTTTCCAATTCGCTGAATATCAATATAAGCAAAACAAAAGCTGTGCTTTTTAGACCCCGTAATAAGTCTGTTTCTGAGTTAACGTTATCGATCGGTTCATCAAAAATACACGTCTCCTCTTCCGTTAAAAGCCTTGGTGTCACATTCCACGAGAACTTATCTTGGGATGTTCATGTTGATAATACAGTTGCCAAAATTTCAAGAGTAGTAGGTATCCTGTCCAAGTTTCGGTACTACTTTCCACAATGCATAAAAAAACTTTTGTACGACTCTTTGTTCACCAGTGTTATAACTTATTGTTTCTTAGTCTGGGGTACAACCACTGTCTCCAATATTACAAAACACCATGCACTACAGAAAAAAGCAGTTCGTGCAATTAACAACATCCCAAATGATGTACACACCAAACCTGTCTTTGAGGCATTACACATTGTACCTATTGTGCAATTGTACTCTGTCATGCTCCGCAAAAAGCACACATCAAATATTAATCAAGGAACTGCATTTCTCGCTGATTTGTCTCGACTAACATGCAGAGAACGCCCCTACAATACGCGCATCGGAGACAACTGGTATTTACCGCGAACGCGAACTAACTACGGCAGACAAATGCTGTCCTATAATATCCCGTCCATTTTAAACAATTTGTGAAAAACTGTAATTAGTGAAGAGTAACAGCATATAGTTTCTTTCTTTAGTGTACTAACTCAGCCTGCTTTTATGCCTTCCCTCTTTACGTGATATGTTTGATGGTTATGTGTTTTTTGATGCCCTGAACGTGTTTTATTTTCGATGCAATGTGCTTTTGTTTTAAATATGTCACAGGCATAACATATAATGTACCGTTGTGTGATTGTGGGTTTTTGTGCACAATGTAGTTGCTGTAGGGGGCGGGGACCTCCGTCAAGCCTCTATAGGCTTTTTGTCCCCGCTCGCCACATCCTTGATGTGAAATAAACCTGATTGATTGATTGATTGAGAGTTCAACTTTATCAAGCGTTTAAACACAGGACAGGCACACACACAGAAAATAAAACTGAAGCAGCGCGCTTGACACTACAAACGCAGGAGCTGCAAGCTCTCTTCTCACGGCATATCGAAGCCGGGGCTTGCCACTTCGCTCGTTCGAAGCCCAACGCGAAATCCCAATGAAAACATGCAGCGCGCACTCTTATAGCGTCATCCGAATGTTGGAGAATTGAGCGAGGGCACTGGGAGAGGGAGTAGGCGCCGTGGCATTGACACTGTTGTTCCCCTCTGCGCCCACCTTCGGCACGTGCTCGCGGCTTCTAGAATCGCCCAGCCGCGCGCCGCTAGGTCAAGGTAGCGAGAGAGGAGGACCTGGGCCTTGCGCTGGAATGCGATCGGGAGCGCGCGTGCACACGAGACTTCCAGAAAGTTCCACACTTCTCTTTCGGCGGCGGGCGCGCTGAAAGCGCCCGGCGCCACCTACAGCGTCCTTACATGTGCTAATAAAACGCGACACGGAAAAAACGCGCCCTTAAATGTGAAAAACAAAACAAGACAATACACAATATAGAAGCACCAAGGCCATGGACCCGATGAAAACCATGATGCACATGAAAGCCACCAAGGAAACACGGCTATACGAAAGTCGAGGTGGACGACATAATGCGTTAAAAACCAAAAAATGCACCTGCAAGCAAGCATGTCTCTAAAAGTGAAAAAAAAAGAGACGCGACCTTGAAAATCCATATTTGCAAATACTGTAAAAAACGTAACATGGAAGAAGTGACAGCCAACAATGAACACAGATGTAAAATAAAATATCGATGCAAATGACAAGAAGTGACAACAGAGAAACTAAACTATGAATACTACAGGGGGAAGACAAGGCATGAAGTGGCTGCTATGAACGGTAGGTAAGGGAAGACAAAATCAATTAAAACCAGACAGGAAAGCAATATCCTTCTGTGATAGTAAAACATAGGGTGCACTAACACATTCACTCTTGAGATTTAAAATCTTGCTTGCTTCTATTATTTCGCAAGCCAGCTAATTTTAGCATTTCTTTAGAGTCTTTTCATACACGGGGGCGCATTTTGATCAGAGCCTAGTTGGTTGTGCTGACATTCCCTACAGTGTTGTGGAAGGTTCCTGAAAGAAGTTCGAGATAAATCCCTTCTATGCTGCATTAGCCGTTCGTTGATACATCCGCCTGTTTGGCCTGGTTGGCCGATGTACGCCTTCCGACATGTCAGAGGGACAGAATACACTACTCCCTCGGCACATGACACCAGCGGTGTGGCGTGTTATGTAATCGGGCGGAAAAAACATCTACACCTGCCTTTCTACCTATTTTTTAAAGATAGTGGGAGATCGTGTGCATATAGGGAATAACGGCTACCTTATTATTTCGCTGTCGCACATCAGTGTTGGTTCCTCTACGCCTGCTGCTTCTAAACATCTTTTCCGCTACAGAGGTAAGAATTTGATGTGGGTAGCCAGAAACAGTCAGCCAGCAGACTTGAGTAGCAAAACTTTCCTCCATTTTATGATCGCATTATTTAGTTAGGCAGTTAATAAAAGTAGACTGAACAATACTTCTTTCTAAGCTGGTAAAGGTCTTAAAAAGCTGGTAAAAAGAAGCTGGTAAGCTGGAAAACTGGTAAGATGGTAAAAGGAAATTTGAAACATCGGCCAAATAGGCCGATATATCAACGAACGGCTAATGGAACATAGAAGTTATTTATTTAGAACTTCACTCAGGAACCTTGCACAGCACTGTAGGGAATATCAGCACGAACAACTAGGCCCTGATAAATAATGCGCCCCGGTATTTGAAAAAGCCACGATTTTAAAGAAATGCCACAAGCAGGTGACTCGCGAAATAATAGAAGCAGCTAAGATTTTAAATCTCAAGAGTGAATGTGTTAGTACGCCTTGTGTTTTACTTTCACAGAGGGATATTGCTTTCCTGTCTAGTTTTAATTGATTTTACCATCCTCTAACCTCCGTTCATAGCAGCCACTCCATGCCTGTCTTCCCCCTGTAGTATTCAAAGTTTAGATTCTTTGTTGTCACTTCTTGTCATTTGCCTCGATATTTTATTTTATATCCGTGTTCATTGTTGGCTGTCACTGGTTCCATGTTACGTTTTTTAGTTTTTGCCTTTACGGCTTCTCAAGGTCGCGTCTCTCTTTTTTTCGGTTTTAAAGACATGCTTGCTTTCAGGTGATTTTTTTGGTTTTTAACGCATTTTCTCATCCACCTCGACATTCGTATAGCCGTGTTTGTTGGCTTTCATGTGCAACATGAAATAATAATAAAGAGCACAGGCGACAAGACTGCCCTTTGTAAACAACTCTGTATTGTTTATACTTTCCAGAATTCCCACCATTTAGTATACAAAAGAACTGTTCAAGGAACGCAGATATCCGCGCAAGTAAGTAATTCGGAAACTGCAGAGTATATAATCTTTGCAAAAATATGTAGTATTCTACACTGTCATAAGCTTTGGCTACATCTAATGTCACCAACGCAGCATGCATTTTTTGGTGCCGCGCAAGACGAATGCGACTCTCAAGATCGGTGTGAGCATTCCATATGGAATACTTTTGACGGAAATCAATTTGACAGGAACTAAGGATATTATTACGGTCCACAAACTCCGAAATACGTAGGAGTATTACCTTTCAATTAATTTAACCACGTTTGATGTCAATGAAATGGGTCTATTATCCAGACAATAGTCATCACCATTATTTTTAGGTAAAGGGATCAATTTTGCGATTTTTCACTCAGAAGGAATCCATGCATGTTTGATTGAAATATTAACCAGCTGCAATAAGGATGTAGGAGACTCCTCAAAGAGGATCCTTAACATTTTTGATGTTACTCTATCAGGGCCAGAACAGTTGTTGGTAGCCTCAACATTATCGGGGAAAGCTCGGGAAGGGTAGTAGGGGGGACATGCTGAAACTGGTCCACTGATGCCACAAACGCGTAGCGCAAAGAAAATACAGAGGCAAAACGCTGCTCTAATCCTTTGGCAATTGCCTCAACTGTTTCTATTGCTTCTTGCGTAGTCAAAAGACATGAGGATGAATTTTCTAAAGCCGCAATCTTTTTCGCGATCTTAAGAAACTGAAAAGTGGGCGACGATTTCGTGATTTTGAGAGGAAATCAAAATGCTCGGATTCATAATTTTCTTTCGCTTGTGAGACTGCGTTTAAAAGTAGCCGCAATGAACTGATAATCATGCCATTTTTTTTGGCACTGATTGTGTAGGAGCTTCTTTCATGCAGCCTTTCTGCGTCTGTAGTCCCGCGAGCAATCTGCACTCCACCATCTAGCTGACGTTCTCTCTTGATGTACGTACCAAAAATTCAGATTTATTTCGGCATTCATCAATGGCCAAGCATATGCCTTTTTCTGTATGTTCTTCAGCAGAATGAACCGCTGAAGGAAGAGTGGAGCGCAAAGAGGACTGAAACTGGACATAGTTTATATATGACCTGAGCTAAGAGCACGTCGGAGTTAAGCGGCAATTAACATCATAAACGATAGGTATGTGATCGCTAGATGTTCCACAATCCACAGTCGATCAATTGAGTACAGGAACACTAAGGCTGGTGAAAGTTAAATCTAACACAGGTCAAATTTGTGCGCGGAGAAATTCAGACACGAAATTCATACACGAAAGGTTGTTATCAGTAACCCAATCCCAAAGGCGCTTACCGCAGAAGTCTGTCCTAAATCCCCACGACACATGATGAGAATTAAAGCCAAGGGCCAAGAGAACTGACTTCTGACAATTAAGGAGCAGGAGATCTAGCAGCCTGGTATCCTGCACACCGCAAACAAAATAAACATTTACAAATGAAAACGGATAGCAGCCTCGAATTTCAAAGTGTAAAGGCAATAACTCAGAGTCAATAGTAGAGGACTGAAAAGTAATCTTAGCCCTGGGACAAAATTTACAAGAAACTAGTAGGAGTAACCCTCCTCCTCTTGACTGACGATCTTGTCGAAATGAAGAATAATTTTGCAAATGGAAGTTTTTTCAGATGTAAGCCATGTTTCTTGCAAAATAATTATGTTTGGATTATGTTGAGATATAAGGTACACCAAGTCTTCTGAAGCTGAAAGAAGTGACCGACAGTTCCAGTGGAGAACTCTTAACATCGGTATGATTGAGAAATTCGGTTAGCAGCAACTTCCTCCCCTAAATTAGTTTCTTTCGGCGTAGAGCCAATCTGTTGCTTCTTTGATTTAGGCTGAGGATATGAAGAAGGTTTAGACATGGGGGATCCGCTGCGTTTGAGGATTCGCGTATCCGAATCCACCATCTCTGCATCATGAATAATTTGGTCATTATCTGAATTAATGACCGAAGAATTGGAGAAACAGCAGTAACTTGTTCTTGGGATTGAGACTGCTCAAGCAAGGAATGTTGGGTCATTAACGAAGGCATGGCTGACATGGCATAAGTCATTCGAATTTGCATAGCCTGGGTAGTCTGCGTTGCCAGAGCATTAGATATGCACTATGTGACAGTGGACACTATCCTGTCAACCATCTGAGCCATAGAGACTTCCACAGCATTCACTATTGCCTGAGAGATAGACGAATCTAGTGTCACTCCTGAACGGCCTGACACACCTGGATAGCCGTGCGTTCTCCCTTTAATTTCTTCTATTGCCTTGCGCCGCGAACAGCGTTTGCGGTCGGTTATTTCTATAATTTGCAATTCAGGATACCGAGAAGGACAATCCACAGAATTTGCAGCGTGAGATCCACCACAAAGGCAACACTTCTCGTTTTGATCAGAGCATAAATTTGTTGGATGGTCACTGCCGCATTTGCAACAGCGCAAGGTGGACTTGCAGCCACGAGCACTATGGCCATATCGCCAGCAATTGCTGCACTGCAGTGGCTTAGGCGGAAGGGGATCTACACGGAAGATTAGGGGCCATGTTTTTATTTCTGAGGGGCAGGCAGTACCCGCAAAAGTGGCAATAACTGTTTCCGTTGGCACCCGCTCATTGTTCACCTCTCGGCTACAGCGATACACAGCAACAACACCCGCTGTGGAGAGAAAGTCGAGGGTCTCAAATGGAGACAAGCAAGAGCCCACACCGCGGACCAGATCTTTTGTGCAGACCAGATGAGATGGAATAAACCTGTTTACCGAAAGAGACCCAAAAGAAGAGCAGTTTAGAAGATCCTTTGCGCACGACACATCTGGTGAACGGCACAGAATCCCGCCACGTTCAAACTGCCTTAACTCAGTGATAGCACCATAAAGGGAAGTGGCCTCATAGACAGCAGCTCGAACAAGCACTGGATTGTTAAGTTTGATAGAACCACCATCCTTTGGCACCAGCGCCACAAGAATGTTGCGAATGCCGGAGCGTTGGAAAGCTTCCAGAGGCATATCATGAGGCGGTAGGGAAGCCGACCAAGGAGACCTCCCTCTGCCGAGAGACTGCGTAGACATTACCTCTGATTTAGAAACTGAGCGCTTGCGTTATCTACACAAGAAAAAAAGGCGCAAAGGCACAGGGGGAAACGGAAAGCAGGACCAGCCGCCCAATACTTAGCCAATCCCTCGTCTTCCACGTCTTCCTCATCGACCAGGCACAAGCACCGCACTTCGTCATCTTCTATATCCAAGCCTACGGCTGTGACACACGCAATTCGGTGGAATGTTTCTTACGGAAGCCATATTACGATGCTATTATGAATCCCTGTTTATGAGAATAAATGATCCGGCGCGCATGAAGGGCACTCTCAAGGACTTTAGAAATAAACCAATAGGACAGAAAGGAGCGGTGATTAGCTAGAATATCTTTATTTCCTTTCTCTTCCTTTTAGAGTATGCACACTTTTACTGTCTTTAGGTTCTCAGGGAAGCTACCGGCATAGATACAGATATTATATATGTCGGTAAGTAAATGTAATTATGTCTGCGACAAGCTTAACTGGGCACACCGCAATGTCAAAATTATCACAGCTGCTAGTAGGCTTTAACTGTCAAACTATGGACAAAATTTCAGCCCCAGTTAAATGTTCTAAATATATAGAATCTACTACTTCTCTCAAGTAATTAAAGTGGCTCCATGATGCTCGCAAGAGGGACAAGTTTACTAACAATTGGTTGAAAGTATCTGCAACTTCATTATTTCTGATTACTGTTCCATTGGTGACAAATTCGGCCACGGTTTTGAACAACTTTGTTCCAAAAACGGAGTTGTCTGCAATTTCGCGGCTGTAATGTCTGAGGACTGTGTAAGTATGTTGTTATAATATTCAATGTTTGCAAGCTTGAAAACTTTATTGAAATTATTGCGGACCTTTTATATTGTGTCAGAGCAGCAGCCTCTCTTTCGGCAATTAATTTCTTGTACATGGCGTACTTAGTACTAATTTCTAAAAGGAGGCCAAGAGTGATGAACGACTTTCGACTCTTCCTGGGGCGAGGGACAAGGTTTGTACGAAAAACTCTAATGGTAAATTACTAGTTTATTAACATTACAACAGCTAACGACGGGGTACAACACGTTTTTCTTTTTTATTTGTTCCCCCTTTGTTCCCTTTCTATCTGTGTCTTTTCTAGTATTCTTTGCCTCCGTTTGTTTCTTTTGTTCATGTGTCGTACTTGTGTGCCAGTGCCAACTCCTTAAGAAGAGGAAGAAGACCCCTGTAACCTCAGTCTTGAGAAAGGACAGGCTCTGTCCGAAACGTCGACTCAAAATAAATCTATGGCTAAACGAAGCGTTTTCAACTTTGAATTTTCGCCTCTAGCAAACAAATACGTTTATCTTTCTATACTGCATTTCATCGATGGCTGCTAGCAACGCTTCTAAAACAGTTTTTTGGAAATTTCCTCTTCATCCGCCAAAATGGGCAGTAATTGGAGATTCACAGACTTAGCACCTCTTCAACCACTTTGACGCCGCGAGTCGGTGCTCCCCGGCCTTCATTACCCAACCTGGAGCCAAGATCAGCGACCTCAAGAATCTACTGGACTTCGTTCCTTCAAGTGTGATCGCTGTGATTCTGCATTTGGGAACAAATGATCTCAGCAGCGACGACATCCAGACCACGATCGAAAGGTACGCAGAAGCCTTCAACATCATCCGCACTGAGCGCCCCAAAATTCAAGTAATATATGCAACGCTGGTACTACCCCGCGCCCCTAACCGCCGGCGACGGTCCAGTAACTGGCGATTCGTTGATAAATTCAATCGCCGGGCTGAGAGGTTCAACTACCAGCTTTCTGAACTTTGTCGACGAGAAACCAACGCGTTTTTCCTCAACCATTCGCTGGAGACCTATCCACCATCCAGTGTCCTCGCAGCAGATGGAGTTCATCCAAGTTTTGGTGGAGTTTCCATCTTGTCATGGCATATTTATAACCTCCTCCTTGACTACCAGCGACATTTCCTGATAGAATGGCAAGACCACCTGCCAGCAGGAGACGATTTCAGCCGGTTCCCCGTGCAGTGTCACACCCAGGTGCCTCGCACCTACTCAGAGGTTCTCAAGAGCCACCAGGAAGAATACATGCAAGCCGGAGACCAACGGTTCCCGACCATCGCGGAGACGCAGCGACAGGAAGAGGAGGGTAAAACAGGGGTCCTACAAGGGTGCCGCCCCAAAAAACCGCAAGAAAACGCAGGGCTCTTCTCCGAGATGGCCGGTGCAAGATCAACCGTGACCCAACGCAGGGCTCTACTGCCAACACCAACGCGGCCACCACATCTTCGCAAATTGGAGAGTAAAGTTGTTCCTGCTATCCCGAAGTCGCCCAGGGACCCCACACCAGACAGCACCGCCGAGAGATCCACCTCAGCAACAAGCTTATCCGCTGGAACCCACCGACAACAACCACCATCTAAGGCCAACCATGTGCATACCCCCACCACTCCCAGCACAACACCGAAATCCGGAGCGAGCGGCGCCAGTACTCCAGCAAGCCCAGGCTGAGCATCAGGCCATTCTAGTGCAGCACAGCGTCAACTGACTTCCACGGTGGAGGGCCAGGTTGATACGATATCCAGCCGGAAAGAAGAGCTTCCCAGCACCCCTCTATCACGCTACGATCTTCGAAAGCGCTGCGGTTCGGCACAACGGGTTCGTCAACAGTGACATTCAGGCCGCGTGAGTACGCCGACTCTCTCTCACTCATCCTACCGACAGCCTTCCTCAAATAACTCTAAATTTTTAAAATTAAGAAAAATTGTGGATAAACGAATTAGGCATGAACCACATATTCATAGCCTAAAGGCCTATCTCTAATCAAAAATCGTACCAAAAGGTTTACATGTGTCGCTAACACCATCAATGGGTGACCTGTGTGAAGAGGAGAAGGCTAATTGGAATCGTATACTACAATCTGCCTCTTTAAATTTGCTTGTAGCTACCATTGGCCACTTTGAGAAGGCGTTGGTGGCTCTGAGGATGGAAGAGAGTCGTGCTCATCAACAAATTACCCTTACCGCGCTGGAGGCCACAGAGCTTATGTTCTTTGAGGAAAAGAGAGCGACTGAGGTACGCAAGACCAAACACAAAAAATTTATTCGAGACGGGGTTCCAGAACACGTGTGGTCAAAATCAATAACAAGCGAAAAAGAATCAAGAACGGAGGCAGCTACAAATATTAACCCCACTATTATAATACACTTCAACAACAAATCCAGTAGAACGACACAAACATCAACAGTTCAAGAAACACGCGTAGAACGATCTGAAATGACAGCATCTACTAATAATAATCCTGCGGTTCCAAGCGCCGACTTTGCTTTCCAGCACAATATTATTAATCTATCAACCAGGGCCTTAACGACAGAGGAAATATCCATCCTTTCTCGAGGCCTTACATTCTGCCCTACCACCGGTAAATACAGCGAATTCTCGGTGTTAAAAGATTTGGACAACTTTGCACGAATGTTGCGACTCCGGGAATACTTCTTCGATCGGGCGCGGGTTACCGCGGATAACAGAGAACTCGTCGTTACTAACCACCACTGGACTCCTAGTATAGGAAGGGACAAACACTTGGACTTGTACATTAACGCCGTCCAGGAAGACATTATTTACGGCTACAAGAACCACACTCAAGGGAGGCAGAACTTGTCTAAAAACGAACGGGATGCATTGAAGGCTCTGAGCAGAAGGACAGATATAATCATAAAGCCAGTGGATAAGGGAGGTGGTATAGTTGTCATGGACAGCGAAAAATACATTGAAGAAGGCTTGAGACAACTCTCTAACATTAGTTTCTATCAACGTCTTGAAGCAGACCCAACTGCGCAATACCAACATTTTGTAGCGGAGACCCTGGGTCAACTTGCGCAGAATGGGGACATATCCCTACGGTTATCTAAAGCCCTCACCGCACCACACCCGTCGCCGGGCCGATTCTACATGTTACCGAAAATCCACAAAAAGAATAATCCTGGGCGCCCTATAGTGTCTGGCATCGGCACGATTACAGAACCAATTTCCAGTTACATTGACACACTAATTAGACATATTCCAACAACACACGCATCATACATACGCGACACAAACCCTTTCCTTCGCGCAATAGCAGGTCTCAAACTCCCGGAAGGAGCCTTCCTGGCAACACTAGATGTAGTCTCTATCTACACAAACATTCTTCATTCCGATGGCATTAAATCTCTGATCGAAGAGTATGAACAAAACAGAAAGGAGGAAACCCCTACCCCACGTGTTTTAGAAATACTGGCAAAAATCGTACTCGAATATAACAACTTCGAATTTAACAATGAACACTATTTGCAAATTAATGGCACAGCCATGGGTACAAGGATGGCACCAACCTACGCCAATATCTTCATGCATAGTATTGAATCCAAATTTCTGAAAGATTGCCCCATTAAGCCCACCCTATACAAACGCTACTTGGATGACATCTTTTTAATATGGACTGACACAGAGCAAGAACTCATACGTTTTCTTGAAAACTTCAACCTCGTCCACCCCAACATATCTTTCACTTACACGTACTCCAACACCAAAATTAACTTTCTAGATGTTGAGATTTCGGTAAAAAAAGGCTCACTTACCACCGGTGTATATAGAAAACCGACGGACCGCCAACAATACCTACACTTCCAAAGCTGCCATCCTCGTCACTATAAAACAAGCATCCCATACTCTCAGGCACATCGATTTAAAAGAATATGTTCCCAAGACGAGGACTTCGTAAAAAATTCCAAACGCATGCGAGAAGTCCTCATTAAGCAACGATACCCCCCCGCCATTGTCGACGATGCCACTGAAAAGGCATCTAAACTCAACCGAGAGCAAATACTGGAGGGATGTCGCTACAACGACGAAACAGACCACCGGGCAAATCTCGTACTTACCTTCACCAGTAACCCGCCTAACGTAAACAAAATCCTCAGAAAACATTTCAACATCCTCGAACAAAGCGAGCGCCTCACCAAAATTTTCACTGCTCCCCCTCACGTGATCTACAGACGACCAAAAAACATTAAAAATATTCTTGTACACTCAAAAACAAATAACCAGCCGGTTTTGAGGTGCCGGCCCTGTGGAAAAAGTAGATGCTAGGTCTGCAAACACATACAAACATCAAGCTGTGCAGTAAGCAGAGCTTCAGGCTTCAAATGGGAAATTAATGGCAACTTTGATTGTGATTCCTGCAACGTAATATACCTCCTAGAATGCAGTGTGTGCAGTATGCAGTACATTGGACAGACCGTCAACCTTCTACGAATTCGCTTTAATAACCACCGCGCGCATATCTTATCCCTACCCAACCTTCCCTTGTCAAAACACATTAATGAGCGAAACCACCCATTTGATGCAATTAAGTTAACAGTCCTACAGGGTGGGTTCCAAAACACCCGGGAAAGGGAACAACGCGAGTCGTACTTCATTTACGAATTTGAGACAATTCCTCACGGCATTAATGAAAGTCCAGGTGTATTGTCTTCCATCCGCCCCTTGCAGGGCCGTTGCTGACATTACGAGAGCCAGCTTGACATACCTCGGTCGTTTCTTGACAGCGACATCTTTTTCAAGCTCACACAAATTTCTTCATTCCCTACCCCATCCTGCCCCTATCTTCCCAGTTCGATTACCTTGACGACGGGGTGCAATTGAAGAACCCTTGCCTAAGTGCTCACGCCATTCACATTTACCTCCCACACCACACTTGGCCGAACTCGGATATTTTTCCACTTTTTTTTCTTTTGTGAGTGTTTTCAGGCACAGTGCACGTGTGTGTAGTTAAGCTCACGGCGCCGCTGATTCTACCTTGACTCGGGCTGCGGAAATGGTTCCAGATGACGGAAGTCTCCTGTCCTGTCTGCATTTTATTTTGTTTATTTGTTTACTTTTTCTTGCCAGGTCACGCGAGTGCAAGCATCTCCAATTTATATATGTTGGACAATTCCGCCACCGTCTGTTTCTGTACACCTTACTCGCTTAAATCCTCCCGCCATTGTCATTTAGCCGCCACACGACACTGGCATGAGCTCGGATGTTTTACTGCTGTGTGTCTGGGTGTTTTCATGCACAGTGCACGTGTGTTTAGTTAAGCTCACGGCGCCGCTGATTCGGCCTTGGCTCTGCCTGCCGAAGTGGTTCCAGATGACGGAAGCTCCGGCCCTGTCTGCATTTTATTCTGTTTATTTGTTTACTCTTTATGGTCGGGGCACGCGAGTGCACGCGTCTTTAACTTTTGTGTGTAGGGCGATCCCGCCACCGTCTGCTCCTGTCCACCTTACACGCCGCCGCTCTGTTGCCTTGATGGGTAGCCATTATCCCCTCCCGCTCCGTGTTTTCCTTTTTTTTTTGTTTCCCTTGTCCGGGGTCGGCTCCCCGCGGCTTCGGGGTGGGCGGCGGGGTACAACACGTTTTTCGTTTTTATTTGTTCCCCCTTTGTTCCCTTTCTATCTGTGTCTTTTCTAGTATTCTTTGCCTCCGTTTGTTTCTTTTGTTCATGTGTCGTACTTGTGTGCCAGTGCCAACTCCTTAAGAAGAGGAAGAAGACCCCTGTAACCTCAGTCTTGAGAAAGGACAGGCTCTGTCCGAAACGTCGACTCAAAATAAATCTATGGCTAAATGAAGCGTTTTCAACTTTGAATTTTTGCCTCTAGCAACCAAATACGTTTATCTCTCTATACTATATATATATATATATATATATATATATATATATATATATATATATATATATATATATATATATATATATATATATATATATATATATATATATATATATATATATATATATATATATATATATATATATAGTGAAATCAAAACAAGACCAGATTGGGGCTATCATCATGAGCATCACGTGTCACCTAGTGTAACCGAGTGATTTGGCCAAAAACCGAAACTCCCTTTCAGGGAAGCAGACGGAAGTCTGTCCGAAGCACTTATCTCTTCTGATACGCATATGAAAAGCATCCATGAGCTCACGCACGAGTTGGTCCCTGTCTCTGAATAGAATTGTTGTTTTGTCGAAGAGCGGTTTGCATTGGATCTTTTTCTTACCGTTCGTACCACACGTGCGGCAGTGTGGTACAATGCACCACAGGATAACGGCAACTTATAGACAACTTTCCTGGCACAAGGAACGAACGGGTCTGTGCGCGTGATACTGCAATAATTTTCCTTCCTTTCCTTCTGTCGCCCTTTTCTTTCCCGCTGAGGACCTGTGGATAGATATCTGCCGACACTCGAGGGGCGGAAACCCCTACCGCTATGTTGTGACGCCATGCCAGTCCATATGCCAATCTGTGCACGTAGGTACAACGGCAACACTTCGACGTTCTGTGCCCCAGAGTTTGGGTCTCGACAATGGCTCCATCATTCTCGCCAACCTCCCGAAGGCTTCAACGATTACATGATGAGGGTACCCACTCTCTTTCACTCTTTTCAACTGGGGCGCCACTGTTGCTTTGATTGCATGTGGGCAAGACTTAGATGGCCGCTTTAAGACAGGAAATGACTATCCCGTTCTTTACGAGTTTGTGCTCGTGTTTCTGCGCAAATTTTTCTTGAGCGCATAACAACCTACTAGCCCAACTTTCTGCTCTCCTGATATCAAAGTGGTGGCAGCAATTTGGGTAAACAACATAATAACATTTTAGAACAACTATGTTTCATATACCAAGGTTATTTCACGTCATTGCTAGTATTAGAACATATAGCAATATTGAAATCGCCGCCATATACTTCAGTAATTTTAGCTAGGCAGTAGTAAAAAATGATTTCATCTGGTCAAAGAAAAAAGTGTGGTCTCTATCAGGCGGATTGTATACCGTGAAAAATATTTCATTTT
This sequence comes from Amblyomma americanum, assembly GCF_052857255.1. Taxonomy (NCBI): domain Eukaryota; kingdom Metazoa; phylum Arthropoda; class Arachnida; order Ixodida; family Ixodidae; genus Amblyomma; species Amblyomma americanum. Next base: position 168,129,215 of record NC_135503.1, read on the forward strand.
TCATTTTTATAGTTATCTTTCCTGCATGCATGTTTGCTTGCTGAGGTAAACGCCTGAAGCAGTTCACTGTTGTATATATTTTTCACTGACATACACACCCCAGCACAACGATGCGTTTCACAGCTCAAAGAAAAAAAACAATAAAACCAGATATTATAGGCGGTGTATCAGCCGCAGCGGTGGCCTAGTGCTGTGAGCATCCAGTTCGCATGCGGGAAGCGCGCGGTTCGATTCCAAGCGTCGCCGGGTGCCCATCAGTGATACATTGTGTACAAGCTTTCCTCTGGTCCTGTGCTAGGTGGTTTAGGGTAAGTAGTTTGGGAAATGAGTCTTTGACTTCATCTTGAGTAGACGAAAACGCCTTTTGACAAAACACTTTTTGGCCTCATATCCCCTTCAGCCATAAAATAAATGTATCCTGAATAGTGCACCATGTTTCAGACAGCAGAATAATGTAGGAAGAATTCATCAAAAATGTTTCTTGCTGATTAAAGGTTGAAATGAAATAATCATAGCCGTGGAAAGTATTATGAACCTATATGATAGTTGAAAATTGTTTTTCTCTTTCACTCTCTCGTCGTTGCAGTTTGATTCAGATGTTGACGTGGAGTGGCAAAGGGCGGGCATCGGAGTGACCCTGGGGTCTTACTTCGCGACTGCTGAGTTCAGACAGGTGTGCAGGTCTTCTGACATGGACACTTGGCAGGCTTTCCTCAAGAAGTTTATACAAAATCTACACAACTGGTTTACATATGCCGAAATATTTCGGCCTCTCCGCTTTAACTAAAAAAACTCCGGACCAGCGTCGGCCAACAGACGGCCAACCTGTCCAGCCGCCGCTCAACGAGCTCCAGTCACCAACTCTGCGGACCCGGGACCACCACCGGCCGCACACGATCGATCTGTCCGGCAGACATACACCAAACTCCTTGCTCTCTCTTTCGCGCGCACCCATCTCATTGCTTTCCTGCGAACACTACTTCCTCAGCCAATAGGCTATTCTCCTGCAAAAGCTTACTTTTTAGCGAAAAGACTTTCCCGCCACCTTTCAGACGTAAATGTCAGAACGCAAACGAAAAGTACAGAGTAGAAAGCACACGCCTCGGTGTAGGCCGCCGTGGCTAAATATACAAGATACTAGAAGGAGAAGAGAAACAGTTTAAAACACACGCGACGCTGTTGGCTGCTCTGGCAAGCTAGCAATAAAGATAAAAAACCCCACCGCCGGTCCACCCGAGCCGTCCTGTCGTCGCCTCGTGTTTCAGACCGACTAACTTCGAAAAACAAGCCATTCCTCACTCGCTTAGGCCGAGGAACCCGAAATTCGCGCACGGCGCCGTTTTGAAAGTCTTTCCCCTTTGTCGGCGCGTTCCCCTGCTCCCTTTTCGCGGCACTCCTCACGCTTTACCGCGACATACATTAGCTGCGTCGTGACACTTCCCCCCTTCTCCATTCTTTAACCCATTTTTTTCGCGACCTCGGGAAAAAGCATGTTTTCACTTTAGGCTGTCTCAAGCCGCCGCAGCTTTCCCTAGTGCGAGAATGCACTAAATCTTCACGTCAATGTACAATCCGAGTTACCCTGCGAAAAGGAATACATGCATGCAAGTACATGAAAGAAAGGTACACTTTTAGACACCTCACCATACGCCACAGGATCGCATTTTTCAAGTGAAGGCAAATTATGCAGGAAGCATGCATGCAAATAAAAAGAAAAAGCAAGTCCACCGAGGCGAGCCTCGAACATCGCTGTTGTCGTGCGGCGTGCTGAGGGGTTTCCTCTGCTTGAAAGGTTCCTTATAGTCATTCACCGTTAAAAAGCAGTCAGTTTCACTCGCCAACTCGACAAGAGCACTCGACAAGAGCAGCAGCGACAGCGAAACGTGCAACATCTAAGTCTTCTCTTATTTGTGTGCAGATTCCCGCTTACCCAGTCAACCACTCCTTCCACCCTCGCCTGCTACCCTCACCTGCAAGCCGTATCATCGCCAGTTACACGTTCGGGCTCTGCAGCTGCGCATATCAACCTTCCGGAACATTGCCGTCGCCCTTCCGGTGGCCGCTGCTATAAAATCAAGCGGGCATCAAGGGATCGCCACAAGAGCAGCAGCGACAGCGAAACGTGCAACATCTAATTCTTCTCTTATTTGTGTGCAGATTCCCGCTTACCCAGTCAACCACTCCTTCCACCCTCGCCTGCTACCCTCACCTGCAAGCCGTATCATCGCCAGTTACACGTGCGGGCTCTGCAGCTGCGCATATCAACCTTCCGGTGGCCGCTGCTATAAAATCAAGCGGGCATCAAGGGATCGCCACAAGAGCAGCAGCGACAGCGAAACGTGCAACATCTAAGTCTTCTCTTATTTGTGTGCAGGTTAGTTCTAACACTACCGTGTTTTCTTTTTCTCTTGTAATACTTTTCTGCTGTCCCTGCTGCTGCTCTGGTTGCAACTTTTTATTGATAATGCCTCCCTGTTCCGAAAAAGTATTTTCTTAGGACCGTCCTACTTGCCAAGTACATAACTCTTAGCGTTGTTTCCGCTTGTTACACCGGTCGCATGCACTATGTCGATTAAAGAGGCCGACTTTCTCAAATTTAAAGATGAAATAAGGCAAGAGCTTAAAGTGTTTCGCGAATCACTAGAGAGGGATTTGCGCAATGAAATCCGGGATTTGAAAGCTGAACAAAGGAATCTTGTGCAGAGCCTTGACATTGCTCACGGCAGTATTGATGAACTAAATAAAAAACTGGAATCACAAGTCTTGAAAAAAGAATGTCTTGCAACAGAAAAGAAAGCCCTCCGCAAAAAATGTCTCGCAGCAGAAAGTAAAATTCAAGATCTTGAAAATCGTATGGTGTCTTCAGAGCAGTATTCTCGGAGGGCAAACATCGAAATTCAAGGCGTCATTCAGAAAGAAAATGAAAGCGTGACAGATTTGCTTGTTAGGATTGGCAATGCTGTGAAAGAACCGATAGCGGAAAGTGACATTGAAGCCTGCCACCGGGTGCCGACACGAAAGGCTGATAAGAACAAAAGCATTGTCGTGCAGTTCAAGACACGCTCAAAACGGGATGCTGTCTTGAAAAAAGCCAAGAAAGCACGGCTGACAAATGACGACCTCGGCCTTGACGATACAGCACCTGTTTTTGTAAACGAGCACCTCTGTCCCGCGCTCAAGAAACTACTTGCGATGACTGTAAAAAAGAAACACAAACACAAATGGAAATCAGTTGGGGCGTATAGCGGCAAAATCTACGCAAAGCAATCAGATGGCAGCTCAGCCGTGTTGATAGCACATGAAAGTGATCTTGAAGGCATATTTGGTCAGTCGGAATAGGACTCGTTCCTCTGATAACAACGCATATTAGCTAGCACATCATGGATTCCTCTATGAAGTACCAAGAATTCATTTTTCCTAAAGATGTTGAACCTCCTGCAAAATCTTGCGAATCTGTTCTGCACATTAATGCACGTTCTGTGAGTGGAAAAGAAGATGCTCTTATCTCATTTCTGGATGATTTTGGTTTTAAATTTAGTATCGTGATGTTGTCAGAGACGTGGTATCACGACGGATGTAATATGTTGAGATTACCAGGTTATAGGAATTTCTTTTTAAATCGTACTGGCAGACGAGGTGGTGGTGTTGCAGTTCATGTTAAAGTACACAAGAACTGTGAAATTTTGCCTGACTTTAGCAAAGTAACCTCCGACTTTGAAATCATCACCGTACAATGCAAAAATGAAACAATCTCTGTTGTATATCGTCCACCAGGAGGTAACGTAAAATCTTTCATAGAGTATTTTGAGTCATTGCTAGACTATGTATGCAGCAACAACTTCCGCCTTGTCTGCGGTGGCGATTTTAACATAAATATGCTTGCTGATACCAACACTACTCGACAATTTAAGACTGCGTTACATTCCTCTGGTTTTCTGAACCTAATCACAACATCTACACGAGTTACAGTCACTACTCAATCCGCACTCGACTTTATTTTGACAAATATAAATACAAAAGTTCATACCTCTGGTACCCTAACTTCTGACATAAGTGACCATTGCCCTGTATTTATGACTTATCAAACAAACTGCACTCAAACAAGAGAACTTAAAGAACCCATTCTAATTCAATCTATCACGCAGGACACTTTAGAAATGTTCAGACAAGATTTATCGACATGTGATTGGTCAACTGTCCTGAACAAAACAAATCCGAATGATGCATACGGTGAATTTATTAAAATCTTTGTGGACATCTATGCAAAGCACTTCCCATTGATAACACTTAAGTCATCAAGGAAAACGAGAAAACCAGGGATAAACCGGGAACACCTGAAATTGATTAGAACGAAAAACCGCCTTTATCATGATTTTCTACGTTCACGTTCCGAAGCCGCCCTAAAGGAATTTAAGAAAACAAGGAATCAAGTAAACGCGGAGATTAAACGTGCGAAGACTGCATATTACCAAAAACTGTTTGCAGATATAAACAGGCAACGACCTGGTGCTGCATGGAAAATTATAAACAATGTCCTTGGACGGGATGACTCCCGTTCACTTCCGAGAAAGGTAACTATTAATGACCGTGAACTTGGAGATCACGACATAGCTGAATACTTCAACCATTATTTTGTAAACTCTGCAACACCGAATAGTTCTCCCTCAGATACAGTCACCATAGCTTATAGCTGTGCTGAAAGCATATTTTTTGCTCCTACAGATGAAAATGAAATACACAGCACATTCATGAGCCTAAAAAACAGTAGATCATTGGACACTAACGATATTCAAATTAAACCTGTTAAGTATGTATTAGAATTGCTAACGTCTGCCCTTGCTCATATTTTTAATCTTGTCCTTGAGACAGGCATATTTCCAACTTCTATGAAATGTGCGAGGGTATCTGCGTTGTACAAAGGCGGTGATCACAATCTTGCGTCCAATTACCGTCCCATTTCTGTCCTCCCAGTATTTTCGAAGGGATTGGAAAAAATTATTCTTTCTCGCATTACAAACTTTCATGATAAGCACAGTATTTTGACAAACTCACAGTTTGGTTTCAGAAAGGGACGGTCGACCGAAGCCGCCTTGTTAGCCCTGAAGGAAATAATTTTGGAAAATATTAATAATAATTTATTGACAGCCGGAAGTTTCCTCGATTTTAGTAAAGCCTTTGACTCCATTGATCACAGTATTCTCATTAGTAAACTTTCATCATATGGAATTCGTGGTACAGCTTTGGCTTTAGTTAAATCCTACTTAGAAAATAGGTACCAGTGCGTATGTATTAACAACCAAAGGTCATCATTCTTACCAATAGTATGTGGCGTGCCACAAGGAAGTATATTGGGGCCCCTTTTATTTAATACTTTTATCAATGATATCGTAAATATTGACACCACAGTTAAATTCATAATCTATGCTGATGATAGCACCTTACTTATTTCTGGGAGTAATATTAGCGCACTAGAGTTAAAATGCAATGATATCCTTACTAAACTATCGGCATGGACTAGAGTAAATAAAATCAAAGTAAACCCAACTAAATCCAAAGCCGTTATTTTTCGTGCTCAGAATAAAACAGTTCCTCCGGTGAATTCATTCGTTTTTCAAGACCAGCATATAAAAATAGTCAGCGAGCATAAGGTTCTCGGTGTGTATTTTTCTGCCCATCTTAAATGGGACGCTCAAATTATTTATATCTCTAAAAAACTGTCTGCTGTTACTGGCGTAATCTCACGCTGCCGCACGTTTCTTCCCACAAGCGCTAAACTACAAATATATTACGCTCTATTTCTTTCTCATATTAACTACTGTACACTGGTATGGGCAACAACAACTAAAAGAAATATTAACAAGCTTCTCGTTTTGCAGAGGAAAATTGTTCGTCTTATCGCAAACACCGAACCAACATCAAGTGTTAATTCCCCAATAGCATCTTTCAATATGATCCGTGTAAATAACATATATGAATTTCGTTTGTTACAAATAACATACTTTTCTTCCACAGGTATGAGTATTTTCTTGACACAACTTGCTTCCCTTGAATATCGTGCACCAAAAGTTAACACTCGTTGTACTGACACTTGGTCCTTACCACAGTTTCGAACTGATTACAAGCTGCAATCCTTGGTTCACAATCTGCCATTTTTTCTAAATAAATATAAAGATACTGCTGGATTTAGTCCAAAACAACTGCTAATATACTTTGTGAAAATGTAATCTGTATTTATTCTTATGTCATCTGAGAAAATGTCTGTCATCACTGTACTCTTTTTTTTTTGCATTCACTCATTATTGATAAACATTCTGTTATCTTATTTCTGCTGTGTTGCCCTCATGCATACGCTGTATAATTTCTTTTCTATTTATTTATTGACGACCACTACTGTATTGTTCATTAATTGTTATTTCGTTTTGTCTGCTGCTGCCATGTAATGGTTTCCTGGGCCTTCGTCAAGCTGTTCGTACAGCTTTTAGCCCAGGTGACCATCCAGATACTTTCTGGAGAATAAAATATGATTTGATGATTTGATTTGAACTCCGCTGTCACTGCGCATAAGCTAGCAGCATATGGTGCCTCCGATCAACTCTATTGGCACATACGAACGCTCAGCTTCAATCTCATGTCCGAAGGCTCCCTTCGGTGCTATTTTTACCTTGTGGATCTACACATTCCTGCGGCAGCAGTGAGATCCTGACCACTGTGATGTGCGCACCCAAATCCGATCGCGTCAAGATGAATGATTCGCCCGAACAAAGACGAACATCACCCACAAGTGTCTCCGCCAACTGAGTGCTCACTTTTGGCTCCTGATACTGTCACCGAATTTCAGCGTTGTGAGTGGTCACTTCTATCACTCTGGCAGTAATTTTCCTAGCCTCAAAATCTTGGCATTGTTGGGCCATAAGCTCTAAACGGCCACATCGGTTACAAAGGGGTGACGCAGTGTTCTTTCCCCTATCCTGCTCCCATTTCCTGCTGGAGGCATGCTACTCCGTGGCAACGTTACGAACACATAGAATTCTGTTTCCGGTGTACACTTCAGTTCCATGGCACTCCTTAGCCATGTGACCTGCTCGGCCACAACGGTAACATTGGCATATCGTCGTATGTGCTTTAAATGGTGCATACTTCAGGTCTATCTGCTCTTCCTCGTCGAGTTTCAATGTCCAAGCCATCTCCTCTCTTCTACGTCCTTCACTACTGGCCGTAATAATGCGCGGAACGCTAACTCACGGTGATTCCCATCGGCTGCTCTGCACAGCCTCGACTACTTCTGTAAGCCCATCTATTTTGAGCCACCTTTTGTTTTCCTGAAGTGCTATCTGCTGCAGCGCATCATTGAACAGGACATCTTTCAATTTGTCAACCACTACAAATTACATCAGGTCCTCCGTTTCGGTCTTTTTTCTACTGCTGATATAAGCAGTAGCTCCGCCCTCGGTAGCCGAACTGGTGCCACGATTCCTTCAGCCCATTCTTGGCTGTGTCAAACATTTTTGTTATTCCGCCGGGATCAGTCTCAACTTCCTCAAATGCCTCCTTTAGCTGTTCGTACTCAAATATTTCTTTCGTCCGGCCTTGTATCGCCATCTATCGCATGCGGTCATTGACGTAAGGAATCAGGGTGATGGACTGCACGCCTTCCGGCACTCTGAAGGAGAGAAATAGCATCTCCACCTATTAAAACCACTCCTGAATAAGCGGCTCATCTTTCGGCATTCGAGGAAGTACACTGCTCAGCATTGTAGAGTAATTCACTGCTTCTTTCCTTTGTGAAAGATTCGCTCGGCCTTGTCTGCGCAATTTCTCTGTCTCGTATTCAATTTTGGACCGCTCTAGCTTCATCTTCTCAATTTATATTTCTATGTGCATTTTGGGTTCAGGTTGGCCATTTCTCTGGCTTGCCTCGCTTATTCCCTCAGTCGTGTTATTATCCATTCATGGTACCACATTACCACTTTTCGTTCTTCAATAAACTCAGTTGCTAATCAGCGCTTGTCTTGCCTTTGTTGCGCTGTGCACCCCCATAAATGCTTACCAACTCGTCCAAATCTCAGCTTCACTCAGTGTTATTATCCATCTTTGGCGACAGTAGTGTACTCTTTCCCCTCGTGAGCATAAAGGAACAAAAGCTGAGAGCAGCGCTGTTTGGTCACCATTTCCCTATTGCCGCCTTCCCCACAAACCTCGACCTTCATACAAAATTCCAGAGTTCTGCGACAATGAACTTCGTTTCGTCGCGATCAGGTGGCGCGTGAAATACTTGAGGCATTTATGATAAAAAAGAAAGGAAGCACATGTGTCAGCAACGCCTCGGTATTCCTCTGTAGAAATGAAGTTTCCTTCCTAGAAAGTTTTTTGTGACGTCATGTTCTGTGCTACTTTTCAGCATACCATTTCTAGTGGCCGTCGGCTATTTGTTTATGTGGGTTGTTATTTTTTTATTGGTTTTATCTTTCTTTTTCTGACTGCTTTTGCTTCTTCTGCATGACTCTGCTGTTGCTACGATTGTTTGATACTGCTTTTGCTAAGAGATGGCCCCTTTGTTTTGTTTTTAATTCCTTTGATCAGATATAACTGTTAGTCTAATCTGCAGTATATAGTCTGTTAACCTGATGTAGCGGATTTTCATACCACGTGCTGGTTTCGAAGTGATAATGATATGAGTATCATGCTTGAGCGGAACTGTTTAAATATGCTACTTTTCCATAGAATAAACAGTTGGTAGTGTGCGCATGTGGTGTCTCTTTCTTGTCTCTGTCCTGATTTGCGCAGCCGTTCATTTCATCATGCACCAACTCGCTCCTCAGGCCGTTATTCTGAACTTCATTCCGACACGCCACCAGTCTTGACAGGCAACACTCCCCTCATTCATGTCCCGCTCAGTTTCAGTCCGTCCTCCCTTTCTCCGTTGGTGTCCACGATTCCTTTCCACACCTACGTAGACGTCGAAGGTGCAATGATCGTTGAAGATCCGTCTGCTGTGTCTTCTGCCGTCGTTCTTTCTCGATGTCCGGTTTTCCACTCCTCTTCTCCGCCCAAGTGCAAACGTTGCTGGTGAGCTCACTAGCTCAACATCTTCTCAACTTGCGTTCTCTCTTTCTTCCTCATTCCCGCCGCAAAGCAGCGGTCTCTTGTATTGGATCCTGTCTACTGCGCCAGGCATGAATTTTGTTCTTCCTTCTCTCACTTTCTCGTGGATGCTGTTTGATCCTGATGTTGCCGTAAAGAGGTAGAGGGCGGGCCTCGTGAGTTACCCAAGAGACTTCGCGACTTGTGAGGTCAGAGAGGTGTGCAGGTATTCTGACGTTGGCACTTGGAAGGCTTTCCTCAAGAAGGTATTTATTACAATATACACACGACTGATTTCCATATTCCGAAAGATTTCGTCCTCACCGCTTTATCTAAACATAAACTTCAAACTTCCGCGACCCCGGTCCACCGTCGGCCACCACACGTCCAGCCTGTCCAGCTGCCGCTCAAGGATCTCCCGTCTCCAACTCCGTGGCCCCGGGACTACTACCAGCCGCAAACGACGATCTCTGCGGCAGCCACACAAAACCTCCTTGCGTTCTCCATCACGCACACTGATCTCGTTGCATTCCCGTCAAAACTACTTATTCAGCCAATAGACTATTATCCCGCCATAACGTACTCTCTAGCCAATAGATGACTTAATTTCCCGCCACCTTTCAGACGTAGATGTCATAACGCAAAGGAAATGTACACAATATAAAAAAAATGCCTCGGTGTAAGCCACCGTGGCTAAATATATAACATACTACAACAAGAATAGATAGAGTTTAAAACACACGAGTCGCTGTTAGCCACTCTGGCTAGCTAGCAAGAAGGATAAAAAAAACCAACCGCCGGTCCACCCGAGCCGCCCTGTCGTTGCCTCGTGTTTAGGACCGACTGACTTCAAAAAACAAGCCATTCCTCATTCGCTTAGGCCGAGGAACCCGAAATTCGCGCACGGCGCCGTTTTTAGAGTCTTTCCTCTTTGTCGGCGCGTTTCCTTACTCCAGTTCGGCGGCACTTCTCAGGCTTTATCACGACGTATGTTAGCGGTTGTCATGACTATGATCTTTTAGCTCATTTGTTGAAAACTACACTGAAAAGAAGAGATGTAGCAATGACGGTCACAATATGCCTAAGCAACCAATGACAGGTTGTTGAGGGATCTAGCAAAGATTGTGCATTAGCCTTCTTTGCCTCTGCTCGGAACCTTTCCTTCGCTGTGCCAAACGAAACGTGCGTTCTTTTCTTTAGCCCGCAGCTTAGTTTCATGGAGAAGTGTGCGTGTCTGCTTAGGCCTTGCTGGGAAAACAACTGAATTTGCCTCTCGGAGCTGGGCAAGGCTTTTTAGACAAGCTTCCTTGTCGGCTGTACAAAGCGCAGAAAAACACCACACGCATTATTTTGTTTACACGGGCAGCGTAGTATCGCAGTGACGTCTTTGTTCATAAGTGACGGCAGCTTTAGCGACGTAGCAACAGTGTTTACTTTCACTTGCAAATCTTTGTGATGCGACTGGCTGAATCCGTGTGCTTCTAAATTTAATTTACTGTGGTGCCATTCGAGTTCATTGACATCTTTCTTAATGCTGCTGATATCTTAACTACCTGCCGTGTTAACATTTCGATCAAAATGTTTTGCTATCTCAGTGATATCTCTGCCTCTCCGCTCAAGTCCTTTCAGCTCTGTGCCGTATTTATCAGATAGCAGCTGTGCGTTGATCTCGGCAGTAGTGACGGTTTCTGTGAGGATTTCACTTAATATTCAAGTTCAGCAATAACTCCAACAATGACGAAGTCTGCTACTTTCTTCTGCTTTACTCCCCTGCACATAGGGTTGCGCCACTGCTCTCGAACAGATTTCAAGTCTCAAGTTTCAAGTTTATTTTATTTACATCATAGATGTGGGTAGGTCCGGGTGAAAAGTGATCGCAGATCACTTGAGGGACCCACGGACCACCCTTTTCATGGCATACAGTAGGAAATATGAGTACTATGTAAAAGATTGCAAGCATCGGAAGATCGGCCAACGCTATAGACAAAACATTTTACTCAGACGCAGATATACATACAAAATAATTTTATACCAAAAAACATATATATATATATATACTGAAACAGCGTTATAATTGCTTATGTAAAGGTGGCTCTAATTTCGCGCAAGCTGCTTTTTGAAATATCGACATCAATCGACTGTAATTGGTTTAATAATTGTGGCATATTGTAACTTAACATTTGATTCCCATAGTTGGTGCGGTAAAAAGGAATAAACCATTTTTATGTATTGCGCAGGGTATAAGTCGGTACAGTTTGAGCGAGGCAAGTTATGTCTAGAAACCCTCGGGTATTATATTCTAGAGATATTTTGTATCTGGTTGCTAAGTGATATTAGTACAAGCTATGAACTGGCATAATCCGGAAGTGTGAAAATAAGTGATGGGTAGGGGCGTGGTAATCAACATTGGCAATGTAACGGATAGCTTTCTTTTGCAGCATGTATATTTTTTGCATATTTGTGTCTGTTGTAGTGCCCCACACCAAAAAACAGTAGTTTAAGTGAGACAAAAAATGACATTATATATCTTTAACTTGACTGAGACAGGAAGGAAGTCTCGGAATTTAGCGAGAATACCAACACACCGTGACAGATGAGCGACGACCGAATCAACTTGGGCGTTCCTGTTCATGTGATTGTGGAAACGTATTCCTAGAATTTCAACCATGTCTTCGAATTCTACGTTGGTGCTCCCAAGCTTTATGTGGACGTTGTGAATAATTGCTGATTGCCTTGCATGAAAAAGTACGGCTTTAGTTTTTTTCAGTATTTAAAAGTAGTACATTATTTTCACTCCTGGTTTATATTCGATTCATTGCGTAATTTATAATTGTGAGAAGATGAAATGAGGTGCCTTGAAAAATATAAGCTCGTATAATCTGCGTAAGTGACATATTTTGGTATATCATGTATAATAAATATATCATTTATATATAATATGAACAGGAGAGGCCCTAAAATGCTGCCTTGCGGCACACCAGTAGAAAACTTTAAGATGATGACAGATGGGACCCTATTTTGACTCTCTGATAAGGAAGGTGAAGGTAAGACTATAAAGTTTAGGGGCGTTCCGCGAATGCCGTATAACTCCAGTTTCTGCACTAAAACACTATGACTGAATCGATCGAAAGCCTTTGAAATGTCTACAAAAACTCCGATACAGATTTCTCGATTTTCAATTGCATCCAGTATGATTTTGTTTGCGTTAATACGCCGTTTCAGTTAATTTCCCGTGGATAAAGCCAAGCTGGGAAGGGGAAAAAGATTGAAATTTAAGCAAAAATTATTTATTCTCTTGCAGGCTATTTTTTCTAATCCTATTGAAAATTAAGGCCGGTAATATTGATACTGGTCGCTAAATAGACACACCACTTTTTCCTCCCTTCTTGTAGACGATGATAACTTTTGAAATTTGCATTAACTTCGGGAATGAACCAGTAGGAAGATTGTCTTCAGTTCAGTACAATGTCTCGTATTGAGATTCTCGGGAAATTTTCCAAGTGATATGAGCATAGACATTCTTTTCATTCCATATTATAATCAGTAATAGTCAAGCCACCGTGAAAACAACAACCTTCTTCACTCGCATAGGTCATCGCTGGCGAAGAAGAGAAACAAACTGAAGACAAGGTTAAAGGAATATCAACCAATATGCAATTACAGGGTCCAGGTAGGGATGCAATGTGAACTGTGCCGCCGCAGGTGCCCAAATGTCTGCAGTTCCGCTGCTGATCTCTCTACAGGTGATGCCGGATGTGCGATGCTGAGGTGAACCGTCCTCGGCCCGTCTCCAGGAAACGTAGACGGAAGTTGTCGATCAGTTATGACTGGTAGCCCTTATTTCCGAGATGTAGACATCAACTTCAAGCACAGTGTCCAGGTCAGAATAATGCGCGAACTGCGCCGCCGCAGCTGCCGAAGAGTCTGCAGTTCCGATGCTGCTGTCTTTATAGGTGAGGCCAGATGCGCGATGCTGGGGTGATCCGTCCTCGGCCCAGTGCCAAGAAACGTAGACGAATGTTGTCGATAAGGTATGCCAGGTAGCCTTTATTTCCGAGATGTAGACATCAACTTAAAGCACAGTATCCTGGTCAGAATAATGAGCGTGCTGCGCCGCCGCAGCTGCCGAACTGTCTGCAGTTCCGATGCTGCTGCCTTTATAGGTGAAGCCTGATGCGCGATGCTGAGGTGAACCGTCCTCGGCCCAGTGCCAGGAAACGTGGACGATTGTTGTCGACCAGATATGCCAGGTAGTCCTTATTTCCGCGATGTAAAGATACACTTCAAGCACAGTGTCCAGGTCAGAATAATGCGCGAGCTGCGGCGCCGAGCTGCCGAACTGTCTGCAGTTCCGATGCTCCTGTGTTTATAGGTGAATCCTGATGCGCGATGCTGAGGTGAACCTTCCTCGGCCAAGTGCCAGGAAACGTAGACGAGAGTTGTCGATCAGGTATGCCAGGTAGCCTTTATTTCCGCGATATAGAGATACACTTCAAGCACAGTGTCGAGGTCAGAATAATGCGCGTGCTGCGCCGCCGCAGCTGCCGAACTGTCTGCCGTTCCGATGCTGCTTTTTTTTTATAGGTGAAGCCTGAAGCGCGATGCCGAGGTTAACTGTCCTCGTCCCAGTGCCAGGAAACGTAGGCAAAAGTTGTCGATCATGTATGCCAGGTAGCCCTTATTTCCGAGATGTAGACATCAACTTCAAGCACAGTCTCGAGGTCAGAATACCGCGCGTGCTGCGCCCACGCAGCTGCCGAACTGTCTGCAGTTCCGATGCTGCTGTTTTTATAGGTGAAGCCTGATGCGCGATGCTGAGGTGAACCGTCCTCGGCCCAGTGCCAGGAAACGTAGACGAAAGTTGTCGATCAGGTATGACAGGTAGGCTTTATTTCCGAGATGTAGAGATCAACTGCAAGTACAGTGTCCAGGTCAGTATAATGCGCGAGCTGCGCCGCCGAGCTGCCGAACTGTCTGCAGTTCCGATGCTGCTGTGTTTATAGGTGAATCCTGATTCGCGCTGCTGAGGTGAACCTTCCTCGGCCTAGTGCCAGGAAACGTAGACGAAAGTTGTCGATCAGGTATGATAGGTACCCTTTATTTCCGCGATATAGAGATACAGTTCAAGCACAGTGTCCAGGTCAGAATAATGCGCGTGCTGCGCCGCCGCAGCTGCCGAACTGTCTGCCGTTCTGATGCTGCTTTTTTTTATCGGTGAAGCCTGAAGCGCGATGCCGATGTGAACTGTCGTCGTCCCAGTGCCAGGAAATGTAGGCAAAAGTTGTCGATCATGTATGCCAGGTAGCCCTTATTTCCGAGATGTAGACATAAACTTCAAGCACAGTGTCCAGGTCAGAATAATGCGCGTGCTGCGCCGCCGCAGCTGCCGAACTGTCTGCAGTTCCGATGCTGCTGTGTTTATAGGTGAAGCCTGATGCGCGATGCTGAAGTGAACCTTCCTCGGCCCAGTGCCAGGAAACGTAGACGAAAGTTGTCGATCAGGTATGCCAGGTAGCCTTTATTTCCGAGATGTAGAGATCAACTGCAAGAACAGTGTCCAGGTCAGAATAATGCGCGACCTGCGGCGCAGCAGCTGCCGAACTGTCTGAAGTTCCGATGCTGCTGTGTTCATAGGTGAAGCCTGAAGCGCGATGCCGAGGTGAACTGTCCTCGTCCCAGTGCCAGGAAACGTAGGCAAAAGTTGTCGATCATGTATGCCAGGTAGCCCTTATTTCCGAGATGTAGACATAAACTTCAAGCACAGTGTCCAGGTCAGAATAATGCGCGTGCTGCGCCGCCGCAGCTGCCGAACTGTCTGCAGTTCCGATGCTGCTGTGTTTATAGGTGAAGCCTGATGCGCGATGCTGAAGTGAACGTTCCTCGGCCCAGTGCCAGGAAACGTAGACGAAAGTTGTCGATCAGGTATGATAGGTACCCTTTATTTCCGCGATATAGAGATACACTTCAAGCACAGTGTCGAGGTCAGAATAATGCGCGTGTTGCGCCGCCGCAGCTGCCGAACTGTCTGCCGTTCCGATGCTGCTTTTTTTTTTATAGGTGAAGCCTGAAGCGCGATGCCGAGGTGAACTGTCCTCGTCCCAGTGCCAGGAAACATAGGCAAAAGTTGTCGATCATGTATGCCAGGTAGCCCTTATTTCCGAGATGTAGACATCAACTTCAAGCACAGTCTCGAGGTCAGAATAACGCGCGTGCTGCGCCGCCCCAGCTGACGAACTGTCTGCAGTTTCGATGCTGCTGTTTTTATAGGTGAAGCCTGATGCGCGATGCTGAGGTGAACCGTCCTCGGCCCAGTGCCAGGAAACGTAGACGAAAGTTGTCGATCAGGTATGACAGGTAGGCTTTATTTCCGAGATGTAGAGATCAACTGCAAGTACAGTGTCCAGGTCAGAATAATGCGCGAGCTGCGCCGCCGAGCTGCCGAACTGTCTGCAGTTCCGATGCTGCTGTGTTTATAGGTGAATACTGATTCGCGCTGCTGAGGTGAACCTTCCTCGGCCTAGTGCCAGGAAACGTAGACGAAAGTTGTCGATCAGGTATGATAGGTACCCTTTATTTCCGCGATATAGAGATACACTTCAAGCACAGTGTCCAGGTCAGAATAATGCGCGTGCTGCGCCGCCGCAGCTGCCGAACTGTCTGCCGTTCCGATGCTGCTTTTTTTTATAGATGAAGCCTGAAGCGCAATGCCGATGTGAACTGTCGTCGTCCCAGTGCCAGGAAATGTAGGCTAAAGTTGTCGATCATGTATGCCAGGTAGCCCTTATTTCCGAGATGTAGACATAAACTTCAAGCACAGTGTCCAGGTCAGAATAATGCGCGTGCTGCGCCGCCGCAGCTGCCGAACTGTCTGCAGTTCCGATGCTGCTGTGTTTATAGGTGAAGCCTGATGCGCGATGCTGAGGTGAACCTTCCTCGGCCTAGTGCCAGGAAACGTAGACGAAAGTTGTCGATCAGGTATGATAGGTACCCTTTATTTCCGCGATATAGAGATACACTTCAAGCACAGTGTCCAGGTCAGAATAATGCGCGTGCTGCGCCGCCGCAGCTGCCGAACTGTCTGCCGTTCCGATGCTGCTTTTTTTTATAGGTGAATCCTGAAGCGCGATGCCGATGTGAACTGTCGTCGTCCCAGTGCCAGGAAATGTAGGCAAAAGTTGTCGATCATGTATGATAGGTAGCTTTTATTTCCGAGATGTAGAGATCAACTGCAAGAACAGTGTCCAGGTCAGAATAATGCGCGAGCTGCGGCGCAGCAGCTGCCGAACTGTCTGAAGTTCCGATGCTGCTGGGTTTATAGGTGAAGCCTGATGCGCGATGCTGAGGTGAAGCTTCCTCGGCCCAGTGCCAGGAAACGTAGACGAAAGAGTTCGATCAGGTATGCCACGTAGCCTTTATTTCCGAGATGTAGAGATCAACTGCAAGTACAGTGTCCAGGTCAGAATATTGCGCGAGCTGCGGCGCAGCAG
The DNA here is from genome assembly GCF_052857255.1 of Amblyomma americanum. NCBI lineage: Eukaryota > Metazoa > Arthropoda > Arachnida > Ixodida > Ixodidae > Amblyomma > Amblyomma americanum. The sequence continues at coordinate 168,145,783 of NC_135503.1, forward strand.
CTGCCGAACTGTCTGCAGTTCCGATGCTGCTGCGTTTATAGGTGAAGCCTGATCCGCGATGCTGAGGTGCACCTTCCTCGGCCCAGTGCCAGGAAACGTAGAAGAAAGTTGTCGATCAGGTATGCCAGGTAGCCTTTATTTCCGAGATGTAGAGATCAACTGCAAGTACAGTGTCCAGGTCAGAATAATGCGCGAGCTGCACAGCCGCAGCTGCCGAACATTCTGCAGTTCCGATGCTGCAGCGTTTATAGGTGAAGCCTGATGCGCGATGCTGAGGTGAACCGTCCTCGGCCCAGTGCCAGGAAACGTGGACGAAAGTTGTCGATCAGGTATGCCAGGTAGCCTTTATTTCCGAGATATAGAGATCAACTGCAAGTACAGTGTACAGGTCAGAATAATGCGCGTGCTGCGCCGCCGCAGCTGCCGAACTGTCTGCAGTTCCGAAGCTACTGTCTCAATAGGTGAAGCCTGAAGCGCGATGCCGAGGTGAACTATCCTCGTCCTAGTGCCAGGAAACGTAGGCGAAAGTTGTCGATCATGTATGCCAGGTAGACCTTATTTCAGAGATGTAGACATCAACTTCAAGCGCAGTATCCAGGTCAGAATAATGCGCGTGCTGCGCCGCCGAGCTGCCGAATTGTCTGCAGTTCCGATGCTACTGTGTCTATAGGTGAAGCCTGATGCGCGATGCTGAGGTGAACCGTCCTCGGCCCAGTGCCAGGAAACGTAGACGAAAGTTGTCGATCAGGTATGACAGGTAGGCTTTATTTCCGAGATGTAGAGATCAACTGCAAGTACAGTGTCCAGGTCAGAATAATGCGCGAGCTGCGCCGCCGAGCTGCCGAACTGTCTGCAGTTCCGATGCTGCTGTGTTTATAGGTGAATCCTGATTCGCGCTGCTGAGGTGAACATTCCTTGGCCTAGTGCCAGGAAACGTAGACGAAAGTTGTCGATCAGGTATGATAGGTACCCTTTATTTCCGCGATATAGAGATATACTTCAAGCACAGTGTCCAGGTCAGAATAATGCGCGTGCTGCGCCGCCGCAGCTGCCGAACTGTCTGCCGTTCCGATGCTGCTTTTTTTTTTATAGGTGAAGCCTGAAGCGCGATGCCGATGTGAACTGTCGTCGTCCCAGTGCCAGGAAATGTAGGCAAAAGTTGTGGATCATGTATGCCAGGTAGCCCTTATTTCCGAGATGTAGACATAAACTTCAAGCACAGTGTCCAGGTCAGAATAATGCGCGTGCTGCGCCGCCGCAGCTGCCGAACTGTCTGCAGTTCCGATGCTGCTGTCTTTATAGGTGAGGCCATATGCGCGATGCTGAGGTGAACCGTCCTCGGCACAGTGCCAGGAAAAGTAGACGAAAGTTGTCGATCAGCTATGCCAGGTAGCCTTTATTTCCGATATGTAGAGATAAACTGCAAGTACAGTGTCCAGGTCATAATAATGCGCGAGCTGCTCTGCGGCAGCTGCCGAACTGTCTGCAGTTCCGATGCTGCTGTGTTTATAGGTGAGGCCACATGCGCGATGCTGAGGTGAACCGTCCTCGGTCCAATGCCAGGAAACGTAGACGAAAGTTGCCGATCAGGTATGCCAGGTAGCCTTTAGTTCCGATATGTAGAGATAACTGCAAGCACAGTGTCCAGGTCAGAATAATGCGCGTGCTGCGCCGCCGCAGCTGCCGAACTGTCTGCAGTTACGATGCTGCTGCCTTTAAAGGTGAGGACAGATGCGCGATGCTGAGGTGAACAGTCCTCGGCCCAGTGCCAGGTAACGTAGACGAAATTTGTCGAACAGATGTGCCAGGTAGTCCTTATTTTTAAGATGTCGACATCAACTTCAAGCACAATGTCCAGGTCAGAATAATGCGCGTGCTGCGCCGCCGCAGCTGCCGAACTGTCTGCAGTTCCGATGCTGCTGTCTTAATAGGTGAAGCCTGAAGCGCGATGCCGAGGTGAACTATCCTCGTCCCAGTGCCAGGAAACGTAGGCGAAAGTTGTCGATCATGTATGCCAGGTAGCCCTTATTTCCGAGATGTAGACATCACCTTCAAGCGCAGTGTCCTGGTCAGAATAATGCGCATGCTGCGCCGCCGAGCTGCCGAATTGTCTGCAGTTCCGATGCTACTGTGTTTATAGGTGAAGCCTGATGCGCGATGCTGAGGTGAACCGTCCTCGGCCCAGTGCCAGGAAACGTAGACGAAAGTTGTCGATCAGGTATGACAGGTAGGCTTTATTTCCGAGATGTAGAGATCAACTGCAAGTACAGTGTCCAGGTCAGAATAATGCGCGAGCTGCGCTGCCGAGCTGCCGAACTGTCTGCAGTTCCGATGCTGCTGTGTTTATAGGTGAATCCTGATTCGCGATGCTGAGGTGAACTGTCCTCGGCCCAGTGCCAGGAAACATAGACGAAAGTTGTTGATCAGGTATGCCAGGTGGCCGTTATTTCCGAGATGTAGAGATCAACTGCAAGTACAGTGTCCAGGTCAGAATAATGCGCGAGCTGCGGCGCCGCAGCTGCCGAACTGTCTGAAGTTCCGATGCTGCAGCGTTTATAGGTGAAGCCTGATCCGCGATGCTGAGTTGCACCTTCCTCTGCCCAGTGCCAGGAAACGTAGACGAAAGTTGTCGATCAGGTATGCCAGGTAGCCTTTATTTCCGAGATGTAGAGGTCAACTGCAAGTACAGTGTCCAGGTAAGAATAATTCGCGTGCTGCGCCGCCGCAGCTGCCGAACTGTCTGCAGTTCCGATGCTGCTGCGTTTATAGGTGAAGCCTGTTGCGCGATGCTGAGGTGATCCGTCCTCGGTCCAGTGCCAAGAAATGTAGACGAATGTTGTCGATCAGGTATGCCAGGTAGCCTTTATTTCCGAGATGTAGACATCAACTTAAAGCACAGTATCCTGGTCAGTATAATGAGCGTGCTGCGCCGCCGAGCTGCCGAATTGTCTGCAGTTCCGATGCTACTGTGTCTATAGGTGAAGCCTGATGCGCGATGCTGAGGTGAACCGTCCTCGGCCCAGTGCCAGGAAACATAGACGAAAGTTGTCGATCAGGTATGACAGGTAGGCTTTATTTCCGAGATGTAGAGATCAACTGCAAGTACAGTGTCCAGGTCAGAATAATGCGCGAGCTGCGCCGCCGAGCTGCCGCACTGTCTGCAGTTCCGATGCTGCTGTGTTTATAGGTGAATCCTGATTCGCGCTGCTGAGGTGAACATTCCTCGGCCTAGTGCCAGGAAACGTAGACGAAAGTTGTCGATCAGGTATGATAGGTACCCTTTTTTCCGCGATATAGAGATATACTTCAAGCACAGTGTCCAGGTCAGAATAATGCGCGTGCTGCGCCGCCGCAGCTGCCGAACTGTCTGCCGTTCCGATGCTGCTTTTTTTTTTATGGGTGAAGCCTGAAGCGCGATGCCGATGTGAACTGTCGTCGTCACAGTGCCAGGAAATGTAGGCAAAAGTTGTCGATCATGTATGCCAGGTAGCCCTTATTTCCGAGATGTAGACATAAACTTCAAGCACAGTGTCCAGGTCAGAATAATTCGCGTGCTGCGCCGCCGCAGCTGCCGAACTGTCTGCAGTTCCGATGCTGCTGTGTTTATAGGTGAAGCCTGATGTGCGATGCTGAGGTGAACCTTCCTCGGCCTAGTGCCAGGAAACGTAGACGAAAGTTGTCGATCAGGTATGATAGGTACCCTTTTTTTCCGCGATATAGAGATACACTTCAAGCACAGTGTCCAGGTCAGAATAATGCGCGTGCTGCGCCGCCGCAGCTGCCGAACTGTCTGCCGTTCCGATGCTGCTTTTTTTTTATAGGTGAAGCCTGAAGCGCGATGCCGATGTGAACTGTCGTCGTCCCAGTGCCAGGAAATCTAAGCAAAAGTTGTCAATCATGTATGCCAGGTAGCCCTTATTTCCGAGATGTAGACATAAACTTCAAGCACAGTGTCCAGGTCAGAATAATGCGCGTGCTGCGCAGCCGCAGCTGCCGAACTGTCTGCAGTTCCGATGCTGCTGTCTTTATAGGTGAGGCCATATGCGCGATGCTGAGGTGAACCGTCCTCGGCACAGTCCCAGGAAAAGTAGACGAAAGTTGTCGAACAGATGTGCCAGGTAGTCCTTATTTTTAAGATGTCGACATCAACTTCAAGCACAATGTCCAGGTCAGAATAATGCGCGAGCTGCGACGCCGCAGCTGCCGAACTGTCTGCAGTTCCGATGCTGCTGTCTTTATAGGTGAGGCCAGATGCGCGATGCTGAGGTGAATCGTCCTCGGCCCAGTGCCAAGAAATGTAGACGAAAGTTGTCGATCAGGTATGCTAGGTAGCCTTTATTTCCGAGATGTAGACAGCAGCTTAAAGCACAGTATCCTGGTCAGAATAATGAGCGTGCTGCGCCGTCGCAGCTGCTGAACTGTCTGCAGTTCCGATGCTGCTGCCTTTATAGGTAAGGCCAGGTGCGCGATATCTGAGGTGAACCGTCCTCGGCCCAGTGCCAGGAAACGTAGACGATTATTGTCGACCAGATATGCCAGGTAGTCCTTATTTCCGCGATGTAGACATCAACTTCAAGCGCATTGTCCAGGTCAGAATAATGCGCATGCTGCGCCGCCACAGCTGCCGAACTGTTTGCAGTTCCGATGCTACTGTCTTTATAGGGTAGGCCAGAAGCGCGATGCTGAGGTGAACCGTCCTCGGCCCAGTGCCAGGAAACGTAGACGAAAGTTGTCGATTAGGAGTGATAGGTACCCTTTATTTCCGCAATGTAGAGATACACCTCAAGCACAGTGTCCAGGTCAGAATAATGCGCGTGCTGCGCCGCCGCAGCTGCCGAAATGTCTGCAGTTCCGATGCTGCTGTCTTAATAGGTGAAGCCTGAAGCGCGATGCCGAGGTGAACTATCCTCGTCCCAGTGCCAGGAAACGTAGGCGAAAGTTGTCGATCATGTATGCCAGGTAGCCCTTATTTCCGAGATGTAGACATCAACTTCAAGCGCAGTGTCCAGGTCAGAATAATGCGCGTGCTGCGCCGCCGAGCTGCCGAATTGTCTGCAGTTCCGATGCTACTGTGTTTATAGGTGAAGCCTGATGCGCTATGCTGAGGTGAACCGTCCTCGGCCCAGTGCCAGGAAACGTAGACGAAGGTTGTCGATCAGGTATGCCAGGTGGCCGTTATTTCCGAGATGTAGAGATCAACTGCAAGTACAGTGTCCAGGTCAGAATAATGCGCGAGCTGCGCCGCCGAGCTGCCAAACTGTCTGCCGTTCCGATGCTGCTTTTTTTATAGGTGAAGCCTGAAGCGCGATGCCGAGGTGAACTGTTCTCGTCCCAGTGCCAGGAAACGTAGACGAAAGTTGTAGATCAGGTATGCCAGGTAGCCTTTATTTCCGAGATGTAGAGATCAACTGCAAGAACAGTGTCGAGGTCAGAATAATGCGCGAGCTGCGGCGCAGCAGCAGCCGAACTGTCTGAAGTTCCGATGCTGCTGTGTTTATAGGTGAAGCCTGAAGCGCGATGCCGAGGTGAACTGTCCTCGTCCCAGTGCCAGGAAACGTAGGCAAAAGTTGTCGATCATGTATGCCAGGTAGCCCTTATTTTCGAGATGTAGACATAAACTTCAAGCACAGTGTCCAGGTCAGAATAATGCGCGTGCTGCGCCGCCGCAGCTGCCGAACTCTCTGCAGTTTCGATGCTGCTGTGTTTATAGGTGAAGCCTGATGCGCGATGCTGAAGTGAACCTTCCTCGGCGCAGTGCCAGGAAACGTAGACGAAAGTTGTCGATCAGGTATGCCAGGTAGCCTTTATTTCCGAGATGTAGAGATCAACTGCAAGTACAGTGTCCAGGTCAGAATAATGCGCGAGCTGCGGCGCAGCAGCTGCCGAACTGTCTGCAGTTCCGATGCTGCTGCGTTTATAGGTGAAGCCTGATCCGCGATGCTGAGGTGCACTTTCCTCGGCCCAGTGCCAGGAAACGTAGACGAAAGTTGTCGATCAGGTATGCCAGGTAGCCTTTATTTCCGAGATGTAGAGATCAACTGCAAGTACAGTGTCCAGGTCAGAATAATGCGCGAGCTGCTCCGCCGCAGCTGCCGAACTGTCTGCAGTTCCGATGCTGCTGTGTTTATAGGTGAAGCCTGATGCGCGATGCTGAGGTGAACCGTCCTCGTCCCAGTGCCAGGAAACGTAGACGAAAGTTGTCGATCAGGTATGATAGGTACCCTTTATTTCCGCGATATAGAGATACACATCAAGCACAATGTCCAGGTCAGAATAATGCGCGTGCTGCGCCGCCGCAGCTGCCGAGCTGTCTGCCGTTCCGATGCTGCTTTTTTTTATAGGTGAAGCCTGAAGCGCGATGCCGAGGTGAACTGTCCTCGTCCCAGTGCCAGGCAACGTAGGCAAAAGTTGTCGATCATGTTTGCCAGGTAGCCCTTATTTCCGAGATGTAGACATCAACTTCAAGCACAGTCTCGAGTGCAAGATGCCGGGCTAGTTGGTAATCAATGATGAAAAAACAGCGCAAGGAACGAGACGAAAACACGAAGGAAGAAGACACAGACACGGGCGCGTGCTGCGCCGCCGCAGCTGCCGAACTGTCTGCAGTTCCGATGCTGCTGTGTTTATAGGTGAAGCCTGATGCGCGATGCTGAGGTGAACCTTCCTCGGCCCAGTGCCAGGAAACGTAGACGAAAGTTGTCGATCAGGTATGCCAGGTAGCCTTTATTTCCGAGATGTAGAGATCAACTGCAAGTACAGTGTCCAGGTCAGAATAATGCGCGAGCTGCGGCGCAGCAGCTGACGAACTGTCTGCAGTTCCGATGCTGCTGTGTTTATAGGTGAAGCCTGATGCGCGATGCTGAGGTGAACCTTCCTCGGCCCTGTGCCAGGAAACGTAGACGAAAGTTGTCGATCAGGTATGCCAGGTAGCCTTTATTTCCGAGATGTAGAGATACACTTCAAGCACAGTGCCCAGGTCAGAATAATGCGCGTGCTGCGCCGCCGCAGCTGCCGAACTGTCTGCAGTTCCCATGCTGCTGCGTTTATAGGTGAAGCCTGATGCGCCATGCCGAGGTGAACTGTCCTCGTCCCAGTGCAGGAAACGTAGGCAAAAGTTGTCGATCATGTATGCCAGGTAGCCCTTATTTCCGAGATGTAACATAAACTTCAAGCACAGTGTCCAGGTCAGAATAATGCGCGTGCTGCGCCGCCGCAGCTGCCGAACTGTCTGCAGTTCCGATGCTGTTGTGTTTATAGGTGAAGCCTGATGCGCGATGCTGAAGTGAACCTTCCTCGGCCCAGTGCCAGGAAACGTAGACGAAAGTTGTCGATCAGGTATGCCAGGTAGCCTTTATTTCCGAGACGTAGAGATCAACTGCAAGTACAGTGTCCAGGTCAGAATAATGCGCGAGCTGCGGCGCAGCAGCTGCCGAACTGTCTGAAGTTCCGATGCTGCTGTGTTTATAGGTGAAGCCTGATGCGCAATGCTGAGGTGGAGCTTCCTCGGCCCAGTGCCAGGAAACGTAGACGAAAGTTGTCGATCAGGTATGCCAGGTAGCCTTTATTTCCGAGATGTAGAGATCAACTGCAAGTACAGTGTCCAGGTCAGAATAATGCGCGAGCTGCGGCGCCGCAGCTGCCGAACTGTCTGAAGTTCCGATGCTGCTGTGTTTATAGGTGAAGCCTGATGCGCGATTCTGAGGTGAACCTTCCTCGGCCTGTGCCAGGAAACGTAGACGAAAGTTGTCGATCAGGTTTGCCAGGTAGCCTTTATTTCCGAGATGTAGAGATCAACTGCAAGTACAGTGTCCAGGTCAGAATAATGCGCGAGCTGCGCCGCCGCAGCCTCCGAACTGTCTGCAGTTCCGAGGCTGCTGCGTTTATAGGTGAAGCCTGATCCGCGATGCTGATGTGCACCTTCCTCGGCCCAGTGCCAGGAAACGCAGACGAAAGTTGTCGATCAGGTATGCCAGGTAGCCTTTATTTCCGAGATGTAGAGATCAACTGCAAGTACAGTGTCCAGGTCAGAATAATGCGCGAGCTGCTCCGCCGCAGCTGCCGAACTGTCTGCAGTTCCGATGCTGCTGTGTTTATAGGTGAAGCCTGATGCGCTATGCTGAGGTGAACCGTCCTCGGCCCAGTGCCAGGAAACGTAGACGAAGGTTGTCGATCAGGTATGCCAGGTGGCCGTTATTTCCGAGATGTAGAGATCAACTGCAAGTACAGTGTCCAGGTCAGAATAATGCGCGAGCTGCGCCGCCGAGCTGCCAAACTGTCTGCCGTTCCGATGCTGCTTTTTTTATAGGTGAAGCCTGAAGCGCGATGCCGAGGTGAACTGTTCTCGTCCCAGTGCCAGGAAACGTAGACGAAAGTTGTAGATCAGGTATGCCAGGTAGCCTTTATTTCCGAGATGTAGAGATCAACTGCAAGAACAGTGTCGAGGTCAGAATAATGCGCGAGCTGCGGCGCAGCAGCAGCCGAACTGTCTGAAGTTCCGATGCTGCTGTGTTTATAGGTGAAGCCTGAAGCGCGATGCCGAGGTGAACTGTCCTCGTCCCAGTGCCAGGAAACGTAGGCAAAAGTTGTCGATCATGTATGCCAGGTAGCCCTTATTTTCGAGATGTAGACATAAACTTCAAGCACAGTGTCCAGGTCAGAATAATGCGCGTGCTGCGCCGCCGCAGCTGCCGAACTCTCTGCAGTTCCGATGCTGCTGTGTTTATAGGTGAAGCCTGATGCGCGATGCTGAAGTGAACCTTCCTCGGCGCAGTGCCAGGAAACGTAGACGAAAGTTGTCGATCAGGTATGCCAGGTAGCCTTTATTTCCGAGATGTAGAGATCAACTGCAAGTACAGTGTCCAGGTCAGAATAATGCGCGAGCTGCGGCGCAGCAGCTGCCGAACTGTCTGCAGTTCCGATGCTGCTGCGTTTATAGGTGAAGCCTGATCCGCGATGCTGAGGTGCACTTTCCTCGGCCCAGTGCCAGGAAACGTAGACGAAAGTTGTCGATCAGGTATGCCAGGTAGCCTTTATTTCCGAGATGTAGAGATCAACTGCAAGTACAGTGTCCAGGTCAGAATAATGCGCGAGCTGCTCCGCCGCAGCTGCCGAACTGTCTGCAGTTCCGATGCTGCTGTGTTTATAGGTGAAGCCTGATGCGCGATGCTGAGGTGAACCGTCCTCGTCCCAGTGCCAGGAAACGTAGACGAAAGTTGTCGATCAGGTATGATAGGTACCCTTTATTTCCGCGATATAGAGATACACATCAAGCACATTGTCCAGGTCAGAATAATGCGCGTGCTGCGCCGCCGCAGCTGCCGAGCTGTCTGCCGTTCCGATGCTGCTTTTTTTTATAGGTGAAGCCTGAAGCGCGATGCCGAGGTGAACTGTCCTCGTCCCAGTGCCAGGCAACGTAGGCAAAAGTTGTCGATCATGTTTGCCAGGTAGCCCTTATTTCCGAGATGTAGACATCAACTTCAAGCACAGTCTCGAGTGCAAGATGCCGGGCTAGTTGGTAATCAATGATGAAAAAACAGCGCAAGGAACGAGACGAAAACACGAAGGAAGAAGACACAGACACGGGCGCGTGCTGCGCCGCCGCAGCTGCCGAACTGTCTGCAGTTCCGATGCTGCTGTGTTTATAGGTGAAGCCTGATGCGCGATGCTGAGGTGAACCTTCCTCGGCCCAGTGCCAGGAAACGTAGACGAAAGTTGTCGATCAGGTATGCCAGGTAGCCTTTATTTCCGAGATGTAGAGATCAACTGCAAGTACAGTGTCCAGGTCAGAATAATGCGCGAGCTGCGGCGCAGCAGCTGACGAACTGTCTGCAGTTCCGATGCTGCTGTGTTTATAGGTGAAGCCTGATGCGCGATGCTGAGGTGAACCTTCCTCGGCCCTGTGCCAGGAAACGTAGACGAAAGTTGTCGATCAGGTATGCCAGGTAGCCTTTATTTCCGAGATGTAGAGATACACTTCAAGCACAGTGCCCAGGTCAGAATAATGCGCGTGCTGCGCCGCCGCAGCTGCCGAACTGTCTGCAGTTCCCATGCTGCTGCGTTTATAGGTGAAGCCTGATGCGCCATGCCGAGGTGAACTGTCCTCGTCCCAGTGCCAGGAAACGTAGGCAACAGTTGTCGATCATGTATGCCAGGTAGCCCTTATTTCCGAGATGTAACATAAACTTCAAGCACAGTGTCCAGGTCAGAATAATGCGCGTGCTGCGCCGCCGCAGCTGCCGAACTGTCTGCAGTTCCGATGCTGTTGTGTTTATAGGTGAAGCCTGATGCGCGATGCTGAAGTGAACCTTCCTCGGCCCAGTGCCAGGAAACGTAGACGAAAGTTGTCGATCAGGTATGCCAGGTAGCCTTTATTTCCGAGACGTAGAGATCAACTGCAAGTACAGTGTCCAGGTCAGAATAATGCGCGAGCTGCGGCGCAGCAGCTGCCGAACTGTCTGAAGTTCCGATGCTGCTGTGTTTATAGGTGAAGCCTGATGCGCAATGCTGAGGTGGAGCTTCCTCGGCCCAGTGCCAGGAAACGTAGACGAAAGTTGTCGATCAGGTATGCCAGGTAGCCTTTATTTCCGAGATGTAGAGATCAACTGCAAGTACAGTGTCCAGGTCAGAATAATGCGCGAGCTGCGGCGCCGCAGCTGCCGAACTGTCTGAAGTTCCGATGCTGCTGTGTTTATAGGTGAAGCCTGATGCGCGATTCTGAGGTGAACCTTCCTCGGCCTGTGCCAGGAAACGTAGACGAAAGTTGTCGATCAGGTTTGCCAGGTAGCCTTTATTTCCGAGATGTAGAGATCAACTGCAAGTACAGTGTCCAGGTCAGAATAATGCGCGAGCTGCGCCGCCGCAGCCTCCGAACTGTCTGCAGTTCCGAGGCTGCTGCGTTTATAGGTGAAGCCTGATCCGCGATGCTGAGGTGCACCTTCCTCGGCCCAGTGCCAGGAAACGCAGACGAAAGTTGTCGATCAGGTATGCCAGGTAGCCTTTATTTCCGAGATGTAGAGATCAACTGCAAGTACAGTGTCCAGGTCAGAATAATGCGCGAGCTGCTCCGCCGCAGCTGCCGAACTGTCTGCAGTTCCGATGCTGCTGTGTTTATAGGTGAAGCCTGATGCGTGATGCTGAGGTGAACCGTCCTCGGCCCAGTGCCAGGAAACGTAGACGAAAGTTGTCGATCAGGTATGCCAGGTAGCCTTTATTTCCGAGATGTACAGATCAACTGCAAGGGCAATGTCCAGGTCAGAATAATGCGCGAGCTGCGCCGCCGCAGCTGCCGACCTGTCTGAAGTTCCGATGCTGCTGCGTTTATAGGTGAAGCATGATGCGCGATGCTGAGGTGAACCTTCCTCGGCCCAGTGCCAGGAAACGTAGACGAAAGTTGTCGATCAGGTATGCCAGGTAGCCTTTATTTCCGAGATGTGGAGATCAACTGCAAGTACAGTGTCCAGGTCAGAATAATGCGCGAGCTGCGGCGCCGCAGCTGCCGAACTGTCTGAAGTTCCGATGCTGCTGGGTTTATAGGTGAAGCCTGATGCGCGATGCTGAGGTGAACCTTCCTCGGCCCTGTGCCAGGAAACGTAGACGAAAGTTGTCGATCAGGTATGCCAGGTAGCCTTTATTTCCGACATGTAGAGATACACTTCAAGCACAGTGTCCAGGTCAGAATAATGCGCGTGCTGCGCCGCCGCAGCTGCCGAACTGTCTGCAGTTCCGATGCTGCTGCGTTTATAGGTGAAGCCTGATGCGCGATGCTGAAGTGAACCTTCCTTGGCCCAGTGCCAGGAAACGTAGACGAAAGTTGTCGATCAGGTATGATAGGTACCCTTTATTTCCGCGATATAGAGATACACTTCAAGCACAATGTCCAGGTCAGAATAATGCGTGTGCTGCGCCGCCGCAGCTGCCGAGCTGTCTGCCGTTCCGATGCTGCTTTTTTTTATAGGCGAAGCCTGAAGCGCGATGCCGAGGTGAACTGTCCTCGTCCCAGTGCCAGGCAACGTAGGCAAAAGTTGTCGATCATGTTTGCCAGGTAGCCCTTATTTCCGAGATGTAGACATCAACTTCAAGCACAGTCTCGAGTGCAAGATGCCGGGCTAGTTGGTAATCCATGATGAAAAAACAGCGGAAGGAACGAGACGAAAACACGAAGGAAGAAGACACAGACACGGGCGCGTGCTGCGCTGCCGCAGCTGCCGAACTGTCTTCAGTTCCGATGCTGCTGTGTTTATAGGTGAAGCCTGATGCGCGATGCTGAGGTGAACCTTCCTTGGCCCAGTGCCAGGAAACGTAGACGAAAGTTGTCGATCAGGTATGCCAGGTAGCCTTTATTTCCGAGATGTAGAGATCAACTGCAGGTACAGTGTCTAGGTCCGAATAATGCGCGTGCTGCGCCGCCGCAGCTGCCGAACTGTCTGCAGTTCCGATGCTGTTGTGTTTATAGGTGAAGCCTGATGCGCGATGCTGAGGTGAACCTTCCTCGGCCCAGTGCCAGGAAACGTAGACGAAAGTTGTCGATCAGGTATGCCAGGTAGCCTTTATTTCCGAGATGTAGAGATCAACTGCAAGTACAGTGTCCAGGTCAGAATAATGCGCGAGCTGCGGCGCAGCAGCTGCCGAACTGTCTGAAGTTCCGATGCTGCTGTGTTTATAGGTGAAGCCTGATGCGCGATGCTGAGGTGAACCTTCCTCGGCCCAGTGCCAGGAAACGTAGACGAAAGTTGTCGATCAGGTATGCCACGTAGCCATTATTTCCGAGATGCACAGATCAACTGCAAGTACAGTGTCCACGTCAGAATAATGCGTGAGCTGCGCCGCCGCAGCTGCCGAACTGTCTGCAGTTCCGATGCTGCTGCGTTTATAGGTGAAGCCTGATGCGCGATGCTGAGGTGAACCGTCCTCGGCCCAGTGCCAGGAAACGTAGACGAAAGTTGTCGATCAGGTATGCCAGGTAGCCTTTATTTCCGAGATGTAGAGATCAACTGCAAGTACAGTGTCCAGGTCAGAATAATGCGCGAGCTGCTCCGCCGCAGCTGCCGAACTGTCTGCAGTTCCGATGCTGCTGTGTTTATAGGTGAAGCATGATGCGCGATGCTGAGGTGAACCGTCCTCGGCCCAGTGCCAGGAAACGTAGACGAAAGTTGTCGGTCAGGTATGCCAGGTAGCCTTTATTTCCGAGATGTAGAGATCAACTGCAAGTACAGTGTCCAGGTAAGAATAATTCGCGAGCTTCTCCGCCGCAGCTGCCGAACTGTCTGCAGTTCCGATGCTGCTGCGTTTATAGGTGAAGCCTGATGCGCGATGCTGAGGTGAACCGTCCTCGGCCCAGTGCCAGGAAACGTAGACGAAAGTTGTCTATCAGGTATGCCAGGTAGCCTTTATTTCCGAGATGTAGAGATCAACTGCAGGTACAGTGTCCAGGTCAGAATAATGCGCGAGCTGCTCCGCCGCAGCTGCCGAACTGTCTGCAGTTCCGATGCTGCTGCGTTTATCGGTGAAGCCTGATGCGCGATGCTGAGGTGAACCGTCCTCGGCCCAGTGCCAGGAAACGTAGACGAAAGTTGTCGGTCAGGTATGCCAAGTAGCCTTTATTTCCGAGATGTAGAGATCAACTGCAAGTACAGTGTCCAGGTAAGAATAATGCGCGAGCTGCTCCGCCGCAGCTGCCGAACTGTCTGCAGTTCCGATGCTGCTGCGTTTAGAGGTGAAGCCTGATGCGCGATGCTGAGGTGAACCGTCCTCGGCCCAGTGCCAGGAAACGTAGACGAAAGTTGTCGGTCAGGTATGCCAGGTAGCCTTTATTTCCGAGATGTAGAGATCAACTGCAAGTACAGTGTCCACGTCAGAATAATGCTTGAGCTGCGCCGCCGCAGCTGCCGAACTGTCTGCAGTTCCGATGCTGCTGCCTTTATAGGTAAGGGCAGGTGCGCGATGCTGAGGTGAACCGTCCTCGGCCCAGTGCCAGGAAACGTAGACGATTGTTGTCGACCAGATTTGCCAGGTAGTCCTTATTTCCGCGATGTAAAGATCAACTGCAAGTACAGTGTCCAGGTCAGAATAACGCGCCTGTGGCGACGCCGCAGCTGCCGAACTGTCAGCAGTTCCGATGCTGCTGCGTTTATAGGTGAAGCCTGATGCGCGATGCTGAAGTGAACCTTCCTTGGCCCAGTGCCAAGAAACGTAGACGAAAGTTGTCGATCAGGTATGATAGGTACCCTTTATTCCGCGATATAGAGATACACACCAAGTACAATGTCCAGGTCAGAATAATGCGCGTGCTGCGCCGCCGCTGCTGCCGAGCTGTCTGCCGTTCCGATGCTGCTTTTTTTTATAGGTGAAGCAAATAAACCATTATTATCTTATCTTATCTTATCTTACCTGTCATCGTCCCGTGCCAGGAAACGTAGGCAAAAGTTGTCGATCATGTATGCCAGGTAGCCCTTATTTTCGAGATGTAAACATCAACTTCAAGCACAGTCTCGAGGTCAGAATAATGCGCGTGCTGCGCCGCCGCAGCTGTCGAACTGTCTGCAGTTCCCATGCTGCTGTGTTTATAGGTGAAGCCTGATGCGCGATGCTGAGGTGAACCTTCCTCGGCCCAGTGCCAGGAAACGTAGACGAAAGTTGTCGATCAGGTATGCCAGGTAGCCTTTATTTCCGAGATGTAGAGATCAACTGCAGGTACAGTGTCCAGGTCCGAATAATGCGCGTGCTGCGCCGCCACAGCTGCCGAACTGTCTGCGGTTCCGATGCTGTTGTGTTTATAGGTGAAGCCTGATGCGCGATGCTGAGGTGAACCTTCCTCGGCCCAGTGCCAGGAAACGTACACGAAAGTTGTCGATCAGGTATGCCAGGTAGCCTTTATTTCTGAGATGTAGAGATCAACTGCAAGTACAGTGTCCAGGTCAGAATAATGCGCGAGCTGCGGCGCAGCAGCTGCCGTACTGTCTGAAGTTCCGATGCTGCTGTATTTATAGGTGAAGCCTGATGCGCGATGCTGAGGTGAACCTTCCTCGGCCCAGTGCCAGAAAACGTAGACGAAAGTTGTCGATCAGGTATGCCAGGTAGCCTTTATTTACGAGATGTACAGATCAACTGCAAGTACAGTGTCCAGGTCAGAATAATGCGCGAGCTGCTCCGCCGCAGCTGCCGAACTGTCTGCAGTTCCGATGCTGCTGTGTTTATAGGTGAAGCCTGATGCGTGATGCTGAGGTGAACCGTCCTCGGCCCAGTGCCAGGAAACGTAGACGAAAGTTGTCGATCAGGTATGCCAGGTAGCCTTTATTTCCGAGATGTACAGATCAACTGCAAGGGCAATGTCCAGGTCAGAATAATGCGCGAGCTGCGCCGCCGCAGCTGCCGACCTGTCTGAAGTTCCGATGCTGCTGCGTTTATAGGTGAAGCATGATGCGCGATGCTGAGGTGAACCTTCCTCGGCCCAGTGCCAGGAAACGTAGACGAAAGTTGTCGATCAGGTATGCCAGGTAGCCTTTATTTCCGAGATGTGGAGATCAACTGCAAGTACAGTGTCCAGGTCAGAATAATGCGCGAGCTGCGGCGCCGCAGCTGCCGAACTGTCTGAAGTTCCGATGCTGCTGGGTTTATAGGTGAAGCCTGATGCGCGATGCCGAAGTGAACCTTTCTTGGCCCAGTGCCAGGAAACGTAGACGAAAGTTGTCGATCAGGTATGATAGGTACCCTTTATTTCCGCGATATAGAGATACACTTCAAGCACAATGTCCAGGTCAGAATAATGCGTGTGCTGCGCCGCCGCAGCTGCCGAGCTGTCTGCCGTTCCGATGCTGCTTTTTTTTATAGGCGAAGCCTGAAGCGCGATGCCGAGGTGAACTGTCCTCGTCCCAGTGCCAGGCAACGTAGGCAAAAGTTGTCGATCATGGTTGCCAGGTAGCCCTTATTTCCGAGATGTAGACATCAACTTCAAGCACAGTCTCGAGTGCAAGATGCCGGGCTAGTTGGTAATCCATGATGAAAAAACAGCGCAAGGAACGAGACGAAAACACGAAGGAAGAAGACACAGACACGGGCGCGTGCTGCGCTGCCGCAGCTGCCGAACTGTCTTCAGTTCCGATGCTGCTGTGTTTATAGGTGAAGCCTGATGCGGGATGCTGAGGTGAGCCTTCCTTGGCCCAGTGCCAGGAAACGTAGACGAAAGTTGTCGATCAGGTATGCCAGGTAGCCTTTATTTCCGAGATGTAGAGATCAACTGCAGGTACAGTGTCTAGGTCCGAATAATGCGCGTGCTGCGCCGCCGCAGCTGCCGAACTGTCTGCAGTTCCGATGCTGTTGTGTTTATAGGTGAAGCCTGATGCGCGATGCTGAGGTGAACCTTCCTCGGCCCAGTGCCAGGAAACGTAGACGAAAGTTGTCGATCAGGTATGCCAGGTAGCCTTTATTTCCGAGATGTAGAGATCAACTGCAAGTACAGTGTCCAGGTCAGAATAATGCGCGAGCTGCGGCGCAGCAGCTGCCGAACTGTCTGAAGTTCCGATGCTGCTGTGTTTATAGGTGAAGCCTGATGCGCGATGCTGAGGTGAACCTTCCTCGGCCCAGTGCCAGGAAACGTAGACGAAAGTTGTCGATCAGGTATGCCACGTAGCCATTATTTCCGAGATGCACAGATCAACTGCAAGTACAGTGTCCACGTCAGAATAATGCGTGAGCTGCGCCGCCGCAGCTGCCGAACTGTCTGCAGTTCCGATGCTGCTGCGTTTATAGGTGAAGCCTGATGCGCGATGCTGAGGTGAACCGTCCTCGGCCCAGTGCCAGGAAACGTAGACGAAAGTTGTCGATCAGGTATGCCAGGTAGCCTTTATTTCCGAGATGTAGAGATCAACTGCAAGTACAGTGTCCAGGTCAGAATAATGCGCGAGCTGCTCCGCCGCAGCTGCCGAACTGTCTGCAGTTCCGATGCTGCTGTGTTTATAGGTGAAGCATGATGCGCGATGCTGAGGTGAACCGTCCTCGGCCCAGTGCCAGGAAACGTAGACGAAAGTTGTCGGTCAGGTATGCCAGGTAGCCTTTATTTCCGAGATGTAGAGATCAACTGCAAGTACAGTGTCCAGGTAAGAATAATTCGCGAGCTTCTCCGCCGCAGCTGCCGAACTGTCTGCAGTTCCGATGCTGCTGCGTTTATAGGTGAAGCCTGATGCGCGATGCTGAGGTGAACCGTCCTCGGCCCAGTGCCAGGAAACGTAGACGAAAGTTGTCTATCAGGTATGCCAGGTAGCCTTTATTTCCGAGATGTAGAGATCAACTGCAGGTACAGTGTCCAGGTCAGAATAATGCGCGAGCTGCTCCGCCGCAGCTGCCGAACTGTCTGCAGTTCCGATGCTGCTACGTTTATCGGTGAAGCCTGATGCGCGATGCTGAGGTGAACCATCCTCGGCCCAGTGCCAGGAAACGTAGACGAAAGTTGTCGGTCAGGTATGCCAAGTAGCCTTTATTTCCGAGATGTAGAGATCAACTGCAAGTACAGTGTCCAGGTAAGAATAATGCGCGAGCTGCTCCGCCGCAGCTGCCGAACTGTCTGCAGTTCCGATGCTGCTGCGTTTAGAGGTGAAGCCTGATGCGCGATGCTGAGGTGAACCGTCCTCGGCCCAGTGCCAGGAAACGTAGACGAAAGTTGTCGGTCAGGTATGCCAGGTAGTCTTTATTTCCGAGATGTAGAGATCAACTGCAAGTACAGTGTCCAGGTCAGATTAATGCGCGAGCTGCTCCGCCGCAGCTGCCGAACTGTCTGCAGTTCCGATGCTGCTGCGTTTATAGGTGAAGCCTGATGCGCGATGCTGAGGTGAACCGTCCTCGGCCCAGTGCCAGGAAACGTAGACGAAAGTTGTCGGTCAGGTATGCCAGGTAGCCTTTATTTCCGAGATATAGAGATCAACTGCAAGTACAGTGTCCAGGTCAGAATAATGCGCGAGCTGCTCCGCCGCAGCTGCCGAACTGTCTGCAGTTCCGATACTGCTGTGTTTATAGGTGAAGCCTGATGCGCGATGCTGAGGTGAACCGTCCTCGGCCCAGTGCCAGGAAACGTAGACGAAAGTTGTCGATCAGGTATGCCAGGTAGCCTTTATTTCCGAGATGTAGAGATCAACTGCAAGTACAGTGTCCACGTCAGAATAATGCTTGAGCTGCGCCGCCGCAGCTGCCGAACTGTCTGCAGTTCCGATGCTGCTGCCTTTATAGGTAAGGGCAGGTGCGCGATGCTGAGGTGAACCGTCCTCGGCCCAGTGCCAGGAAACGTAGACGATTGTTGTCGACCAGATTTGCCAGGTAGTCCTTATTTCCGCGATGTAAAGATCAACTGCAAGTACAGTGTCCAGGTCAGAATAACGCGCCTGTGGCGACGCCGCAGCTGCCGAACTGTCAGCAGTTCCGATGCTGCTGCGTTTATAGGTGAAGCCTGATGCGCGATGCTGAAGTGAACCTTCCTTGGCCCAGTGCCAAGAAACGTAGACGAAAGTTGTCGATCAGGTATGATAGGTACCCTTTATTCCGCGATATAGAGATACACACCAAGTACAATGTCCAGGTCAGAATAATGCGCGTGCTGCGCCGCCGCTGCTGCCGAGCTGTCTGCCGTTCCGATGCTGCTTTTTTTTATAGGTGAAGCAAATAAACCATTATTATCTTATCTTATCTTACCTGTCATCGTCCCGTGCCAGGAAACGTAGGCAAAAGTTGTCGATCATGTATGCCAGGTAGCCCTTATTTTCGAGATGTAAACATCAACTTCAAGCACAGTCTCGAGGTCAGAATAATGCGCGTGCTGCGCCGCCGCAGCTGTCGAACTGTCTGCAGTTCCCATGCTGCTGTGTTTATAGGTGAAGCCTGATGCGCGATGCTGAGGTGAACCTTCCTCGGCCCAGTGCCAGGAAACGTAGACGAAAGTTGTCGATCAGGTATGCCAGGTAGCCTTTATTTCCGAGATGTAGAGATCAACTGCAGGTACAGTGTCCAGGTCCGAATAATGCGCGTGCTGCGCCGCCACAGCTGCCGAACTGTCTGCGGTTCCGATGCTGTTGTGTTTATAGGTGAAGCCTGATGCGCGATGCTGAGGTGAACCTTCCTCGGCCCAGTGCCAGGAAACGTACACGAAAGTTGTCGATCAGGTATGCCAGGTAGCCTTTATTTCCGAGATGTAGAGATCAACTGCAAGTACAGTGTCCAGGTCAGAATAATGCGCGAGCTGCGGCGCAGCAGCTGCCGTACTGTCTGAAGTTCCGATGCTGCTGTATTTATAGGTGAAGCCTGATGCGCGATGCTGAGGTGAACCTTCCTCGGCCCAGTGCCAGAAAACGTAGACGAAAGTTGTCGATCAGGTATGCCAGGTAGCCTTTATTTACGAGATGTACAGATCAACTGCAAGTACAGTGTCCAGGTCAGAATAATGCGCGAGCTGCGCCGCCGCAGCTGTCGAACTGTCTGAAGTTCCAATGCTGCTGCGTTTATAGGTGAAGCCTGATGCGCGATGCTGAGGTGAACCTTCCTCGGCCCAGTGCCAGGAAACGTAGACGAAAGTTGTCGATCAGGTATGCCAGGTAGCCTTTATTTCCGAGATGTGGAGATCAACTGCAAGTTCAGTGTCCAGGTCAGAATAATGCGCGAGCTGCGGCGCCGCAGCTGCCGAACTGTCTGAAGTTCCGATGCTGCTGCGTTTATAGGTGAAGCCTGATGCGCGATGCTGAGGTGAACCTTCCTCGGCCCAGTGCCAGGAAACGTAGACGAAAGTTGTCGATCAGGTATGCCAGGTAGCCTTTATTTCCGACATGTACAGATCAACTGCAAGTACAGTGTCCACGTCAGAATAATGCGCGAGCTGCGCAGCCGCAGCTGCCGAACTGTCTGCAGTTCCGATGCTGCTGCGTTTATAGGTGAAGCCTGATGCGCGATGCTGAGGTGAACCGTCCTCGGTCCAGTGCCAGGAAACGTAGACGAAAGTTGTCGATCAGGTATGCCAGGTAGCCTTTATCTCCGAGATGTAGAGATCAACTGCAAGTACAGTGTCCAGGTCAGAATAATGCGCGAGCTGCTCCGCCGCAGCTGCCGAACTGTCTGCAGTTCCGATGCTGCTGTGTTTATAGGTGAAGCCTGATGCGCAATGCTGAGGTGAACCGTCCTCGGCCCAGTGCCAGGAAACGCAGACGAAAGTTGTCGGTCAGGTATGCCAGGTAGCCTTTATTTCCGAGATGTAGAGATCAACTGCAAGTACAGTGTCCAGGTAAGGATAATTCGCGAGCTTCTCCGCCGCAGCTGCCGAACTGTCTGCAGTTCCGATGCTGCTGCGTTTATAAATGAAGCCTGATGCGCGATGCTGAGGTGAATCGTCCTCGGCCCAGTGCCAGGAAACGTAGACGAAAGTTGTCGATCAGGTATGCCAGGTAGCCTTAATTTCCGAGATGTAGAGATCAACTGCAAGTACAGTGTCCAGGTCATAATAATGCGCGAGCTGCTCTGCGGCAGCTGCAGAACTGTCTGCAGTTCCGATGCTGCTGTGGTTATAGGTGAAGCCTGATGCGCGATGCTGAGGTGAACCGTCCTCGGCCCTGTGCCAGGAAAAGTAGACGAAAGTTTTCGATCAGGTATGACAGGTAGACTTTATTTCCAAAATCTAGAGATCAACTTCAAGCACAATGTCCAGGTCAGAATAATGCGCGTGCTGCTCCGCCGCAGCTGCCGAACTGTCTGCTGTTCCGATGCTGCTGCCTTTAAAGGTGAGGCCAGATGCGCGATGCTGAGGTGAACCGTCCTCGGCCCAGTGCCAGGAAACGTAGACGAAAGTTGTCGACCAGATATGCCAGGTAGCCTTTATTTCCGAGATGTAGACATCAACTTAAAGCACAGTATCCTGGTCAGAATAATGAGCGTGCTGCGCCGCCGCAGCTGCCGAACTGTCTGCAGTTCCAATGCTGCTGCCTTTATAGGTAAGGCCAGGTGCGCGATGCTGAGGTGAACCGTCCTCGGCCCAGTGCCAGGAAACGTAGACGATTGTTGTCGACCAGATATGCCAGGTAGTCCTTATTTTCGCGATGTAGAGATACAGTTCAAGCACAGTGTCCAGGTCAGAATAATGCGCGAGCTGCGGCGCCGCAGCTGCCGAACTGTCTGCGATTCCGATGCTGCTGTGTTTATTGGTGAAGCCTGATGTGCGATGCTGAGGTGAACCGTCCTCGGCCCAGTGCCAGGAAACGTAGACGAAAGTTGTCGATCAGGTATGCCAGGTAGTCTTTATTTCCGAGATGTGGAGATCAACTGCAAGTACAGTGTCCAGGTCAGAATAATGCGCGAGCTGCGGCGCCGCAGCTGCCGAACTGTCTGCAGTTCCGATGCTGCTGTGTTTATAGGTGAAGCCTGATGCGCGACGCTGAGGTGAACCGTCCTCGGCCCAGTGCCAGGAAACGTAGACGAAAGTTGTCGATCAGGTATGCCAGGTAGCCTTTATTTCCGAGATGTGGAGATCAACTGCAAGTACAGTGTCCAGGTTAGAATAATGCGCGAGCTGCGGCGCCACAGCTGCCGAACTGTCTGAAGTTCCGATGCTGCTGCGTTTATAGGTGAAGCCTGATGCGCGATGCTGAGGTGAACCTTCCTCGGCCCAGTGCCAGGAAACGTAGACGAAAGTTGTCGACCAGATATGCCAGGTAGCCTTTATTTCCGAGATGT
Organism: Amblyomma americanum; assembly: GCF_052857255.1. NCBI lineage: Eukaryota > Metazoa > Arthropoda > Arachnida > Ixodida > Ixodidae > Amblyomma > Amblyomma americanum. The sequence goes on from NC_135503.1 coordinate 168,167,473, forward strand.
AGACATCAACTTAAAGCACAGTATCCTGGTCAGAATATTGGGCGTGCTGCGCCGCCGCAGCTGCCGAACTGTCTGCAGTTCAGATGCTGCTGCCTTTATAGGTAAGGCCAGGTGCGCGATGCTGAGGTGAACCGTCCTCGGCCCAGTGCCAGGAAACGTAGACGATTGTTGTCGACCAGATATGCCAGGTAGTCCTTATTTTCGCGATGTAGAGATACACTTCAAGCACAGTGTCCAGGTCAGAATAATGCGCGAGCTGCGGCGCCGCAGCTGCCGAACTGTCTGCAGTTCCGATGCTGCTGTGTTTATAGGTGAAGCCTGACGCCCGATGCTGAAGTGAAACTTCATCGGCCCAGTGCCAGGAAACGTAGACGAAACTGTCGATCAGGTATGATAGGTACCCTCTATTTCCGCGATATAGAGATACACTTCAAGCACAGTGTCCAGGTCAGAATAATGCGCGTGCTGCCCGCCGCAGCTGCCGAACTGTCTGCCGTTCCGATGCTGCTTTTTGTTTATAGGTGAAGCCTGAAGCGCGATGCCGAGGTGAACTGTGCTCGTATCAGTGCCAGGAAACGTAGGCGAAAGTTGTCGATCATGTATGCCAGGTAGCCCTTATTTCCGAGATGTAGACATCAACATCAAGCACTGTCTCGAGGTCAGAATAATGCGCGTGCTGCGCTGCCGCAGCTGCCGAACTGTCTGCAGTTCCGATGCTGCTGTGTTTATAGGTGAAGACTGATGCGCGATGATGAGGTGAACCTTCCTCGGCCCAGTGCCAGGAAACGTAGACGAAAGTTGTCGATCAGGTATGCCAGGTAGCCTTTATTTCCGAGATGTAGAGATCAACTGCAGGTACAGTGTCCAGGTCCGAGTAATGCGCGTTCTGCGCCGCCGCAGCTGCCGAACTGTCTTCAGTTCCGATGCTGCTGTGTTTATAGGTGAAGCCTGATGCCCGATGCTGAAGTGAAACTTCATCGGCCCAGTGCCAGGAAACGTAGACGAAACTGTCGATCAGGTATGATAGGTACCCTCTATTTCCGCGATATAGAGATACACTTCAAGCACAGTGTCCAGGTCAGAATAATGCGCGTGCTGCCCGCCGCAGCTGCCGAACTGTCTGCCGTTCCGATGCTGCTTTTTGTTTATAGGTGAAGCCTGAAGCGCGATGCCGAGGTGAACTGTCCTCGTATCAGTGCCAGGAAACGTAGGCGAAAGTTGTCGATCATGTATGCCAGGTAGCCCTTATTTCCGAGATGTAGACATCAAAATCAAGCACTGTCTCGAGGTCAGAATAATGCGCGTGCTGCGCCGCCGCAGCTGCCGAACTGTCTGCAGTTCCGATGCTGCTGTGTTTATAGGTGAAGCCTGATGCGCGATGATGAGGTGAACCTTCCTCGGCCCAGTGCCAGGAAACGTAGACGAAAGTTGTCGATCAGGTATGCCAGGTAGCCTTTATTTCCGAGATGTAGAGATCAACTGCAGGTACAGTGTCCAGGTCCGAGTAATGCGCGTGCTGCGCCGCCGCAGCTGCCGAACTGTCTGCAGTTCCGATGCTGCTGTGTTTATAGGTGAAGCCTGATGCGCGATGATGAGGTGAACCTTCCTCGGCCCAGTGCCAAGAAACGTAGAAGAAAGTTGTCGATCATGTATGCCAGGTAGCCCTTATTTCCGAGATGTAGACATCAACATCAAGCACAGTCTCGAGGTCAGAATAATGCGCGTGCTGCGCCGCCGCAGCTGCCAAACTGTCTGCAGTTCCGATGCTGCTGTGTTTATAGGTGAAGCCTGTTGCGCGATGATGAGGTGAACCTTCCTCGGCCCAGTGCCAGGAAACGTAGACGAAAGTTGTCGATCAGGTATGCCAGGTAGCCTTTATTTCCGAGATATAGAGATCAACTGCAGGTACAGTGTCCAGGTTCGAATAATGCGCGTGCTGCGCTGCCGCAGCTTCCGAACTGTCTGCAGTTCCGATGCTGCTGTGTTTATAGGTGAAGCCTGATGCGCGATGATGAGGTGAACCTTCCTCGGCCCAATGCCAGGAAACGTAGACGAAAGTTGTCGATCAGGTATGCCAGGTAGCCTTTATTTCCGAGATGTAGAGATCAACTGCAAGTACAGTGTCCAGGTCAGAATAATGCGCGAGCTGCGGTGCCGGAGCTGCCGAACTGTCTGAAGTTCTGATGCTGCTGTGTTTATAGGTGAAGCCTCATGCGCGATGATGAGGTGAACCTTCCTCGGCCCAGAGCCAGGAAACGTAGACGAAAGTTGTCGATCAAGTATGCCAGGTAGCCTTTATTTCCGAGATGTAGAGATCAACTGCAAGTACAGTGTCCAGGTCAGAATAATGCGCGAGCTGCGGCGCCCCAGCTGCGGAACTATCTGAAGTTCCGTTGCTGCTGTTTTATAGGTGAAGCCTGATGCGCGATGCTGAGGTGAACCTTCCTCGGCCCAGTGCCTTAAAACGTAGACGAAAGTTGTCGATCAGGTTTGCCAGGTAGCCTTTATTTCCGAGATGTAGAGATCAACTGCAAGTACAGTGTCCAGGTCAGAATAATGCGCGAGCTGCGGCGCCGCAGCTGCCAAACTGTTTGATGTTCCGAGGCTGCTGGGTTTATAGGTGAAGCCTGATGCGCGATGCTGAGGTGAACCGTCCTCGGCCCAGTGCCAGGAAACGTAGACGAAAGTTGTCGACCAAGTATGCCAGGTAGCCTTTATTTCCGAGATGTAGAGATCAACTGCAAGTACAGTGTCCAGGTCACACAAATGCGCGTGCTGCGCCGCCGCAGCTGCCGAACTGTCTGCAGTTCCGATGCTGCTGTGTTTAGAGGTGAATCCTGATGCGCGATTCTGAAGTGAACCTTCCTCGGCCCAGTGCCAGGAAACGTAGACGAAAGTTGTCGATGAGGTATGCCAGGTAGCCTTTATTTCCGAGATGTAGAGATCAACTGCAAGTACAGTGTCCAGGTCAGAATAATGCGCGAGCTGCGGTGCCGCAGCTGCCGAACTGTCTGAAGTTCTGATGCTGCTGCGTTTATAGGTGAAGCCTGATGCCCGATGATGAGGTGAACCTTCCTCGGCCCAGTGCCAGGAAAAGTAGACGAAAGTTTTCGATCAGGTATGAAAGTTAGCCTTTATTTACACGATGTAGAGATGCACTGCAAGTACAATGTCCAGGTCATAATATTGCGCGAGCTGCTCTGCGGCAGCTGCTGAACTGTCTGCAGTTCCGATGCTGCTGTCTGTATAAATGAGGCCATATGCGCGATGCTGAAATGAACCGTCCTCGGCCCAGTGCCAGGAAACGTAGACAAAAGTTGTCGACCAGATATGCCAGGTAGACTTTATTTCCAAAATGTAGAGATCAACTTCAAGCACAATGTCCAGGTCAGAATAATGCGCGTGCTGCTCCGCCGCAGCTGCCGAACTGTCTGCTGTTCCGATGCTGCTGCCTTTAAAGGTGAGGCCAGATGCGCGATGCTGAGGTGAACCGTCCTCGGCCCAGTGCCAGGAAACGTAGACGAAAGTTGTCGACCAGATATGCCAGGTAGTCCTTATTACCTACATGTAGACATCAACTTTAAGTACAGTGTCCAGGTCAGAATAATGCGCGTGCTGCGCCGCCGCAGCTGCCGAACAGTCTGCAGTTCCGCTGCTGCTGCCTTTATAGGTGATGCCTGATGCGCGATGATGAGGTGAACCTTCCTCGGCCCAGTGCCAGGAAACGTAGACGAAAGTTGTCGATCAGGTATGCCAGGTAGCCTTTATTTCCGAGATGTAGAGATCAACTGCAAGTACAGTGTCCATGTCAGAATAATGCGCGAGCTGCGGCGCCCCAGCTGCGGAACTGTCTGAAGTTCCATTGCTGCTGTGTTTATAGGTGAAGCCTGATGCGCGATGCTGAGGTGAACCTTCCTCGGCCCAGTGCCAGGAAACGTAGACGAAAGTTGTCGACCAGATATGCTGGGTAGTTTTTATTTCCGAGATGTAGACATCAACTTCAAGTACAATGTCCAGGTAAGAATAATGCGCGTGGTGCGCCGCCGCAGATGACGAACAGTCTGCTGTGCCGCTGCTGCGGCCTTTATAGGTGAGGCCAGTTGCGCGATGCTGAGGTGAACCTTCCTCAGCCCAGTGCCAGTAAACGTAAACGAAAGTTGTATACAAGGTACGCCACGCAGCCATTATTTCCGAATGTAGAGATCAACTGCAAGTACAGTGTCCAGGTCGGAACAATATGCGAGCTGCGCTGCCGTAGCTGCCGAATTGTCTGCAGTTCCGCTGCTGCTCTCTTTATATGCGAGGCCAGATGCGCGATGCTGAGGTGAACCATCCTCGGCCCAGTGCAAGGAAACGTAGACGAAAGTTGTCGACCAGATATGTCAGGTAGTCCTTATTTCCGAGATGTAGATATCAACTTCAAGCACAGTGTCCAGGTCAGAATAATGCGCGTGCTGAGCCGCCGCAGCTGCCGAACTGTCTGCAGTTCCGATGCTACTGTCTTTATATGCGAGGCCAGATGCGCGATGCTGAGGTGAACCGTCCTCGGCCCAGTGAGAGGAAATGTAGACGAAAGTTGTCGATCAGGTATGCCAGGTAATCCTTATTTCCAAGATGTAGACATCAACTTCAAGCACAGTGTCCAGGTCAGAATAATGGGCGAGCTGCGCCACCGCAGCTGCCGAACCGTCTGCAGTTCCGGTGCTGCTGTCTTTATATGCGAGGCCAGATGCGCGATGCTGAGGTGAACCGTCCTCGGCCCAGTGCAAGGAAACGTAGACGAAAGTTGTCGACCAGATATGTCAGGTAGTCCTTATTTCCGAGAGGTAGACATCAACTTCAAGCACAGTGTCCAGGTCAGAATAATGCGCGTGCTGCACCGCCGCAGCTGCCGAACTGTCTGCAGTTCCGATCCTGCTGTCTTTATAGGTGAGGCCAGATGCGCGATGCTGAGGTGAACCGTCCTCGGCCCAGTGCAAGGAAACGTAGACGAAAGTTGTCGACCAGATATGCCAGGTAATCCTTATTTCCAAGATGTAGACATCAACTTCAAGCACAATGTCCAGGTCAGAATAATGCGCGTTGTGCGCCACCGCAGCTGCCGAACTGTCTGCAGTTCCGGTGCTGCTGTCTTTATAGGTGAGGCCAGATGCGCGATGCTGAGGTGAACCGTCACCGGCCCAGCGCCAGGAAATGTATACGAAAGTTGTCGACCAGATATGCCAGGTAGTCCTTATTTCCGAGATGTAGACATCAACATTAAGTAAAGTGTCCAGGTCAGAATAATGCGCGTGCTGCGCCGCCGCAGCTGCCGAACTGTCTGCAGTTCCGCTGCTGCTGCCTTTATAGGTGAGGCCAGATGCGCGATGCTGAGGTGAACCGTCCTCGGCCCAGTGCCAGGAAACGTATACGAAAGTTGTCGACCAGATATGCCAGGTAATCCTTATTTACGAGATGTAGACATCAACTTCAAGTACAGTGTCAAGGTCAGAATAATGCGCGAGCTGCTCTGCCGTAGCAGCCGAACTGTCTGCTGTTCCGCTGCTGCTCTCTTTATAGGTGAGGCCAGATGCGCGATGCTGAGGTTAACCGTCCTCGGCCCAGTGCCAGGAAACGTAGACGAAAGTTGTCGACCAGATATGCCAGGTAGTCCTTATTTCCGAGATGTAGATATCAACTTCAAGCACAGTGTCCAGGTCAGAATAATGCGCGTGCTGAGCCGCCGCAGCTGCCGAACTGTCTGCAGTTCCGATGCTGCTGTCTTTATATGCGAGACCAGATGCGCAATGCTGAGGTGAACCGTCCTCGGCCCAGTGCAAGGAAATGTAGACGAAAGTTGTCGATCAGGTATGCCAGGTAATCTTTATTTCCAAGATGTAGACATCAACTTCAAGCACAGTGTCCAGGTCAGAATAATGGGCGAGCTGCGCCACCGCAGCTGCTGAACTGTCTGCAGTTCCTGTGCTGCTGTCTTTATATGCGAGGCCAGATGCGCGATGCTGAGGTGAACCGTCCTCGGCCCACTGCAAGGAAACGTTGACGAAAGTTGTCGACCAGATATATCAGGTAGTCCTTATTTCCGAGAGGTAGACATCAACTTCAAGCACAGTGTCCAGGTCAGAATAATGCGCGTGCTGCACCGCCGCAGCTGCCGAACTGTCTGCAGTTCCGATCCTGCTGTCTTTATAGGTGAGGCCAGATGCGCGATGCTGAGGTGAACCGTCCTCGGCACGTAGACGAAAGTTGTCGACCAGATATGCCAGGTAATCCTTATTTCCAAGATGTAGACATCAACTTCAAGCACAGCGTCTAGTTCGGAATAATGTGCGAGCTGCGCCGCCGCAGCTGCCGAACTGTCTGCAGTTCCGCTGCTGCTGCCTTTATAGGTGAGGCCAGATGCGCGATGCTGAGGTGAACCGTCACCGGCCCAGCGCCAGGAAATGTATACGAAAGTTGTCGACCAGATTTGCCAGGTAGTCCTTATTTCCGAGATGTAGACATCAACTTTAAGTACAGTGTCCAGGTCAGAATAATGCGCGCGCTGCGCCGCCGCAGCTGCCGAACTGTCTGCAGTTCCGCTGCTGCTTTCTTTATGGGTGAGGCCAGACGCGCGATGCTGAGGTGAACCGTCCTCGGCCCAGTGCAAGGAAACGTAGACGAAAGTTGTCGACCAAATATGCCAGGTAATCCTTATTTCTAAGATGTAGACATCAACTTCAAGCACAATGTCCAGGTCAGAATAATGCGCGTTCTGCGCCGCCGCAGCTGCCGAACTGTCTGCAGTTCCGCTGCTGCTGTTTTTATAGGTGAGGCCAGATGCGCGATGCTGAGGTGAACCGTTCTCGCCCCAGAGCCAGGAAACGTAGACAAAGTTGTCGACCAGATATGCCAGGTAGCCTTTATTTCCGAGATGTACACATCAACTTCAAGTACAGTGTCAAGGTCAGTATAATTCGCGTGCTGCGCCGCCGCAGCTGCCGAACTGTCTGCAGTTCCGCTGCTGCTGTCTTTATAGGTGAGGCCAGAGGCGCGATGCTGAGGTGAACCGTTCTCGACCAAGAGCCAGTAAATGTAGACGAAAGTTGTCGACCAGATATGCCAGGTAGCCTTTATTTCCGAGATGTATACATCAACTTCAAGCACAGTGTCAAGGTCAAAATAATGCGTGTGCTGCGCCGCCGCAGCTGCCGAACTGTCTGCAGTTCCGCTGCTGCTGCCTTTATAAGTGAGGCCAGATGCGCGATGCTGAGATGAACCGTCCTCGGCCCAGTGCCAGGAAACGTAGACGAAAGTTGTCGATAAGGTATGCCAGGTAGCCCATTATTTCCGAGATGTAGAGATAAACTGGATGTACAGTGTCCAGGTCGGAATAATGTGCGAGCTGCGGAGCCGTAGCTGCCGAACTGTCTGCAGTTCCGCAGCTGCTGCATTTATAGGTGAGGCCAAATGCGCAATGCTGAGGTGAACCGTTCTGGGCCCAGAGCCAGGAAACGTAGACGAAAGTTGTCGACCAGATATGCCAGGTAGTCCTTATTTCCGAGATGTAGACATCAACTTCAAGCACAGTGTCCGGGTAAGAATAATGCGCGTGCTGCGCCGCCGCAGCTGCCGAAATGTCAGCAGTTCCGGTGCTGCTGCCTTTATATGCGAGGCCAGATGCGCGATGCTGAGGTGAACCATCATCGGCCCAGTGCAAGGAAACGTAGACGAAAGTTGTCGACCAGATATGCCAGGTAGTCCTTATTTCCGAGATGTAGAGATAAACTGGATGTACAGTGTCCAGGTCAGAATAATGCGCCTTCTTCGCCGCCGCAGCTGTCGAACTGTCTGCAGTTCCGGTGCTGCTGTCTTTATATGCGAGGCCAGATGCACGATGCTGAGGTGAACCGTCATCGGCTCAGTGCAAGGAAATGTAGACGAAAGTTTTCGATCCGGTATGCCAGGTAGTCCTTATTTCCGAGATGTAGATATCAACTTCAAGCACAGTGTTCAGGTCAGAATAATGCGCGTGCTGAGCCGCCGCAGCTGCCGAACTGTCTGCAGTTCCGATGCTGCTGTCTTTATATGCGAGGCCAGATGCGCGATGCTGAGCTGAACCGTCCTCGGCCCAGTGCAAGGAAATGTAGACGAAAGTTGTCGATCAGGTATGCCAGGTAATCCTTATTTCCAAGATGTAGACATCAACTACAAGCACAATGTCCAGGTCTGAATAATGCGCGTTCTGCGCCACCGCAGCTGCCGAACTGTCTGCAGTTCCGGTGCTGCTGTCTTTATAGGTGAGCCCAGATGCGCGATGCTGAGGTGAACCGTCCTCGTCCCAGTGCCAGGAAACGTATACGAATGTCGTCGACCAGATATGCCAGGTAGTCCTTATTTCCGAGATGTAGACATCAACTTCAAGCGCATTGTCCAGGTCAGAATAATGCGCATGCTGCGCCGCCACAGCTGCCGAACTGTTTGCAGTTCCGATCCTGCTGTCTTTATAGGTGAGGCCAGATGCGCGATGCTGAGGTGAACCGTCCTCGGCCCAGTGCCAGGAAACGTAGACGAAAGTTGTCGACCAGATATGCCAGGTAGCCTTTATTTCCGAGATGTAGACATCAATTTCAAGCACAGTGTCTAGTTCGGAATAATGTGCGAGCTGCGCCGCCGCAGCTGCCGAACTGTCTGCAGTTCCGCTGCTGCTGCCTTTATAGGTGAGGCCAGATGCGCGATGCTGAGGTGAACCGTCACCAGCCCAGCGCCAGGAAATGTATACGAAAGTTGTCGACCAGATTTGCCAGGTAGTCCTTATTTCCGAGGTGTAGACATCAACTTTAAGTACAGTGTCCAGGTCAGAATAATGCGCGTGCTGCGCCGCCGCAGCTGCCGAACTGTCTGCAGTTCCGCTGCTGCTTTCTTTATGGGTGAGGCCAGACGCGCGATGCTGAGGTGAACCGTCCTCGGCCCAGTGCAAGGAAACGTAGACGAAAGTTGTCGACCAAATATGCCAGGTAATCCTTATTTCTAAGATGTAGACATCAACTTCAAGCACAATGTCCAGGTCAGAATAATGCGCGTTCTGCGCCGCCACAGCTGCCGAACTGTCTGCAGTTCCGCTGCTGCTGTCTTTATAGGTGAGGCCAGATGCGCGATGCTAAGGTGAACCGTTCTCGGCCCAGAGCCAGGAAACGTAGACGAAAGTTGTTGACCAGACATGCCAGGTAGCCTTTATTTCCGAGATGTAGACATCAACTTCAATCACAGTGTCTAGGTCAGAACAAATGCGCGAGCTGCGCCGACACAGCTGCCGAACTGTCTGCAGTTCCGCTGCTGCTGCCTTTATAGGTGAAGCCGGATGCGCGATGCTGAGGTGAACCGTTCTCGGCCCAAAGCCAGGAAACGTAGACGAAAGTTGTCGACCAGATATGCCAGGTAGCCTTTATTTCTGAGATGTAGACATCAACTTCAAGCACAGAGTCTAGGTCGGAATAATGCGCGAGCTGCGCCGCCGCAGCTGCCGAACTGTCTGCAGTTCCGCTGCTGCTGCCTTTATAGGTGAGGCCAGATGCGCGATGCTGAGGTGAACCGTTCTCGGCTCAGAGCCAGTAAACGTAGACAAAGTTGTCGACCAGATATGCCAGGTAGCCTTTATTTCCGAGATGTACACATCAACTTCAAGTACAGTGTCAAGGTCAGTATAATTCGCGTGCTGCGCCGCCGCAGCTGCCGAACTGTCTGCAGTTCCGCGGCTGCTGTCTTTATAGGTGAGGCCAGAGGCGCGATGCTGAGGTGAACCGTTCTCGACCAAGAGCCAGTAAATGTAGACGAAAGTTGTCGACCAGATATGCCAGGTAGCTTTTATTTCCGAGATGTATACATCAACTTCAAGCACAGTGTCAACGTCAAAATAATGCGCGTGCTGCGCCGCCGCAGCTGCCGAACAGTCTGCAGTTCCTCTGCTGCTGCCTTTATAAGTGAGGCCAGAAGCGCGATGCTGAGGTGAACCGCTCTCGGCCCAGAGCCAGGAAACCTATACGAAAGTTGTCGACCAGATATGCCAGGTAGCCTTTATTTCCGAGATGTAGACATCAACTTCAAGCACAGTGTCCGGGTAAGAATAATGCGCGTGCTGCGCCGCCGCAGCTGCCGAAATGTCAGCAGTTCTGGTGCTGCTGCCTTTATATGCGAGGCCAGATGCGCGATGCTGAGGTGAACCATCCTCGGCCCAGTGCAAGGAAACGTAGACGAAAGTTGTCGACCAGATATGCCAGGTAGTCCTTATTTCCGAGATGTAGAGATAAACTGGATGTACAGTGTCCAGGTCAGAATAATGCGCCTTCTGCGCCGCCGCAGCTGTCGAACTGTCTGCAGTTCCGGTGCTGCTGTCTTTATATGCGAGGCCAGATGCACGATGCTGATGTGAACCGTCATCGGCTCAGTGCAAGGAAATGTAGACGAAAGTTTTCGATCAGGTATGCCAGGTAGTCCTTATTTCCGAGATGTAGATATCAACTTCAAGCACAGTGTTCAGGTCAGAATAATGCGCGTGCTGAGCCGCCGCAGCTGCCGAACTGTCTGCAGTTCCGATGCTGCTGTCTTTATATGCGAGGCCAGATGCGCGATGCTGAGCTGAACCGTCCTCGGCCCAGTGCAAGGAAATGTAGACGAAAGTTGTCGATCAGGTATGCCAGGTAATCCTTATTTCCAAGATGTAGACATCAACTACAAGCACAATGTCCAGGTCTGAATAATGCGCGTTCTGCGCCACCGCAGCTGCCGAACTGTCTGCAGTTCCGGTGCTGCTGTCTTTATAGGTGAGCCCAGATGCGCGATGCTGAGGTGAACCGTCCTCGTCCCAGTGCCAGGAAACGTATACGAATGTCGTCGACCAGATATGCCAGGTAGTCCTTATTTCCGAGATGTAGACATCAACTTCAAGCGCATTGTCCAGGTCAGAATAATGCGCATGCTGCGCCGCCACAGCTGCCGAACTGTTTGCAGTTCCGCTGCTGCTGTCTTTATAGGTGAGGCCAGATGCGCGATGCTAAGGTGAACCGTTCTCGGCCCAGAGCCAGGAAACGTAGACGAAAGTTGTTGACCAGACATGCCAGGTAGCCTTTATTTCCGAGATGTAGACATCAACTTCAATCACAGTGTCTAGGTCAGAACAAATGCGCGAGCTGCGCCGACACAGCTGCCGAACTGTCTGCAGTTCCGCTGCTGCTGCCTTTATAGGTGAGGCCGGATGCGCGATGCTGAGGTGAACCGTTCTCGGCCCAAAGCCAGGAAACGTAGACGAAAGTTGTCGACCAGATATGCCAGGTAGCCTTTATTTCTGAGATGTAGACATCAACTTCAAGCACAGAGTCTAGGTCGGAATAATGCGCGAGCTGCGCCGCCGCAGCTGCCGAACTGTCTGCAGTTCCGCTGCTGCTGCCTTTATAGGTGAGGCCAGAGGCGCGATGCTGAGGTGAACCGTTCTCGGCTCAGAGCCAGTAAACGTAGACAAAGTTGTCGACCAGATATGCCAGGTAGCCTTTATTTCCGAGATGTACACATCAACTTCAAGTACAGTGTCAAGGTCAGAATAATTCGCGTGCTGAGCCGCCGCAGCTGCCGAACTGTCTGCAGTTCCGCGGCTGCTGTCTTTATAGGTGAGGCCAGAGGCGCGATGCTGAGGTGAACCGTTCTCGACCAAGAGCCAGTAAATGTAGACGAAAGTTGTCGACCAGATATGCCAGGTAGCTTTTATTTCCGAGATGTATACATCAACTTCAAGCACAGTGTCAACGTCAAAATAATGCGCGTGCTGCGCCGCCGCAGCTGCCGAACTGTCTGCAGTTCCGCTGCTGCTGCCTTTATAAGTGAGGCCAGATGCGCGATGCTGAGATGAACCGTCCTCGGCCCAGTGCCAGGAAACGTAGACGAAAGTTGTCGATAAGGAATGCCAGGTAGCCCATTATTTCCGAGATGTAGAGATAAACTGGATGTACAGTGTCCAGGTCGGAATAATGTGCGAGCTGCGGAGCCGTAGCTGCCGAACTGTCTGCAGTTCCGCAGCTGCTGCATTTATAGGTGAGGCCAAATGCGCAATGCTGAGGTGAACCTTTCTCGGCCCAGAGCCAGGAAACGTAGACGAAAGTTGTCGACCAGATATGCCAGGTAGTCCTTATTTCCGAGATGTAGACATCAACTTCAAGTACAGTGTCAAGGTCAGAATAATGCGCGTGCTGCGCCGCCGCAGCTGCCGAACAGTCTGCAGTTCCTCTGCTGCTGCCTTTATAAGTGAGGCCAGAAGCGCGATGCTGAGGTGAACCGCTCTCGGCCCAGAGCCAGGAAACGTAGACGAAAGTTGTTGACCAGACATGCCAGGTAGCCTTTATTTCCGAGATGTAGACATCAACTTCAATCACAGTGTCTAGGTCAGAACAAATGCGCGAGCTGCGCCGACACAGCTGCCGAACTGTCTGCAGTTCCGCTGCTGCTGCCTTTATAGGTGAAGCCGGATGCGCGATGCTGAGGTGAACCGTTCTCGGCCCAAAGCCAGGAAACGTAGACGAAAGTTGTCGACCAGATATGCCAGGTAGCCTTTATTTCTGAGATGTAGACATCAACTTCAAGCACAGAGTCTAGGTCGGAATAATGCGCGAGCTGCGCCGCCGCAGCTGCCGAACTGTCTGCAGTTCCGCTGCTGCTGCCTTTATAGGTGAGGCCAGATGCGCGATGCTGAGGTGAACCGTTCTCGGCTCAGAGCCAGTAAACGTAGACAAAGTTGTCGACCAGATATGCCAGGTAGCCTTTATTTCCGAGATGTACACATCAACTTCAAGTACAGTGTCAAGGTCAGTATAATTCGCGTGCTGCGCCGCCGCAGCTGCCGAACTGTCTGCAGTTCCGCGGCTGCTGTCTTTATAGGTGAGGCCAGAGGCGCGATGCTGAGGTGAACCGTTCTCGACCAAGAGCCAGTAAATGTAGACGAAAGTTGTCGACCAGATATGCCAGGTAGCTTTTATTTCCGAGATGTATACATCAACTTCAAGCACAGTGTCAACGTCAAAATAATGCGCGTGCTGCGCCGCCGCAGCTGCCGAACAGTCTGCAGTTCCTCTGCTGCTGCCTTTATAAGTGAGGCCAGAAGCGCGATGCTGAGGTGAACCGCTCTCGGCCCAGAGCCAGGAAACCTAGACGAAAGTTGTCGACCAGATATGCCAGGTAGCCTTTATTTCCGAGATGTAGACATCAACTTCAAGCACAGTGTCCGGGTAAGAATAATGCGCGTGCTGCGCCGCCGCAGCTGCCGAAATGTCAGCAGTTCCGGTGCTGCTGCCTTTATATGCGAGGCCAGATGCGCGATGCTGAGGTGAACCATCCTCGGCCCAGTGCAAGGAAACGTAGACGAAAGTTGTCGACCAGATATGCCAGGTAGTCCTTATTTCCGAGATGTAGAGATAAACTGGATGTACAGTGTCCAGGTCAGAATAATGCGCCTTCTGCGCCGCCGCAGCTGTCGAACTGTCTGCAGTTCCGGTGCTGCTGTCTTTATATGCGAGGCCAGATGCACGATGCTGAGGTGAACCGTCATCGGCTCAGTGCAAGGAAATGTAGACGAAAGTTTTCGATCAGGTATGCCAGGTAGTCCTTATTTCCGAGATGTAGATATCAACTTCAAGCACAGTGTTCAGGTCAGAATAATGCGCGTGCTGAGCCGCCGCAGCTGCCGAACTGTCTGCAGTTCCGATGCTGCTGTCTTTATATGCGAGGCCAGATGCGCGATGCTGAGCTGAACCGTCCTCGGCCCAGTGCAAGGAAATGTAGACGAAAGTTGTCGATCAGGTATGCCAGGTAATCCTTATTTCCAAGATGTAGACATCAACTACAAGCACAATGTCCAGGTCTGAATAATGCGCGTTCTGCGCCACCGCAGCTGCCGAACTGTCTGCAGTTCCGGTGCTGCTGTCTTTATAGGTGAGCCCAGATGCGCGATGCTGAGGTGAACCGTCCTCGTCCCAGTGCCAGGAAACGTATACGAATGTCGTCGACCAGATATGCCAGGTAGTCCTTATTTCCGAGATGTAGACATCAACTTCAAGCGCATTGTCCAGGTCAGAATAATGCGCATGCTGCGCCGCCACAGCTGCCGAACTGTTTGCAGTTCCGCTGCTGCTGTCTTTATAGGTGAGGCCAGATGCGCGATGCTAAGGTGAACCGTTCTCGGCCCAGAGCCAGGAAACGTAGACGAAAGTTGTTGACCAGACATGCCAGGTAGCCTTTATTTCCGAGATGTAGACATCAACTTCAATCACAGTGTCTAGGTCAGAACAAATGCGCGAGCTGCGCCGACACAGCTGCCGAACTGTCTGCAGTTCCGCTGCTGCTGCCTTTATAGGTGAGGCCGGATGCGCGATGCTGAGGTGAACCGTTCTCGGCCCAAAGCCAGGAAACGTAGACGAAAGTTGTCGACCAGATATGCCAGGTAGCCTTTATTTCTGAGATGTAGACATCAACTTCAAGCACAGAGTCTAGGTCGGAATAATGCGCGAGCTGCGCCGCCGCAGCTGCCGAACTGTCTGCAGTTCCGCTGCTGCTGCCTTTATAGGTGAGGCCAGAGGCGCGATGCTGAGGTGAACCGTTCTCGGCTCAGAGCCAGTAAACGTAGACAAAGTTGTCGACCAGATATGCCAGGTAGCCTTTATTTCCGAGATGTACACATCAACTTCAAGTACAGTGTCAAGGTCAGTATAATTCGCGTGCTGCGCCGCCGCAGCTGCCGAACTGTCTGCAGTTCCGCGGCTGCTGTCTTTATAGGTGAGGCGAGAGGCGCGATGCTGAGGTGAACCGTTCTCGACCAAGAGCCAGTAAATGTAGACGAAAGTTGTCGACCAGATATGCCAGGTAGCTTTTATTTCCGAGATGTATACATCAACTTCAAGCACAGTGTCAACGTCAAAATAATGCGCGTGCTGCGCCGCCGCAGCTGCCGAACTGTCTGCAGTTCCGCTGCTGCTGCCTTTATAAGTGAGGCCAGATGCGCGATGCTGAGATGAACCGTCCTCGGCCCAGTGCCAGGAAACGTAGACGAAAGTTGTCGATAAGGAATGCCAGGTAGCCCATTATTTCCGAGATGTAGAGATAAACTGGATGTACAGTGTCCAGGTCGGAATAATGTGCGAGCTGCGGAGCCGTAGCTGCCGAACTGTCTGCAGTTCCGCAGCTGCTGCATTTATAGGTGAGGCCAAATGCGCAATGCTGAGGTGAACCTTTCTCGGCCCAGAGCCAGGAAACGTAGACGAAAGTTGTCGACCAGATATGCCAGGTAGTCCTTATTTCCGAGATGTAGACATCAACTTCAAGTACAGTGTCAAGGTCAGAATAATGCGCGTGCTGCGCCGCCGCAGCTGCCGAACAGTCTGCAGTTCCTCTGCTGCTGCCTTTATAAGTGAGGCCAGAAGCGCGATGCTGAGGTGAACCGCTCTCGGCCCAGAGCCAGGAAACCTAGACGAAAGTTGTCGACCAGATATGCCAGGTATCCTTTATTTCCGAGATGTAGACATCAACTTCAAGCACAGTGTCCGGGTAAGAATAATGCGCGTGCTGCGCCGCTAAGGTGCCGAAATGTCAGCAGTTCCGGCGCTGCTGCCTTTATATGCGAGGCCAGATGCGCGATGCTGAGGTGAACCATCCTCGGCCCAGTGCAAGGAAACGTAGACTAAAGTTGTCGACCAGATATGCCAGGTAGTCCTTATTTCCGAGATGTAGAGATAAACTGGATGTACAGTGTCCAGGTCAGAATAATGCGCCTTCTGCGCCGCCGCAGCTGCCGAACTGTCTGCAGTTCCGGTGCTGCGGTCTTTATATGCGAGGCCAGATGCACGATGCTGAGGTGAACCGTCATCGGCTCAGTGCAAGGAAATGTAGACGAAAGTTTTCGATCAGGTATGCCAGGTAGCGTTTATTTCCGAGATGTAGACATCAACTTCAAGCACAGTGTCCAGGTCAGAATAATGCGCGTGCTGCGCCGCCGCAGCTGCCGAACTGTCTGCAGTTCCGATGCTGCTGTCTTTATATGCGAGGCCAGATGCGTGATGCTGAGGTGAACCGTCCTTGGTCCAGTGCAAGGAAACGTAGACGAAAGTTGTCGACCAGATATGTCAGGTAGTCCTTATTTCCGAGATGTAGATATCAACTTCAAGCACAGTGTTCAGGTCAGAATAATGCGCGTGCTGTGCCGCCGCAGCTGCCGAACTGTCTGCAGTTCCGATGCTGCTGTCTTTATATGCGAGGCCAGATGCGCGATGCTGAGCTGAACCGTCCTCGGCCCAGTGCAAGGAAATGTAGACGAAAGTTGTCGATCAGGTATGCCAGGTAATCCTTATTTCCAAGATGTAGACATCAACTACAAGCACAATGTCCAGGTCTGAATAATGCGCGTTCTGCGCCACCGCAGCTGCCGAACTGTCTGCAGTTCCGGTGCTGCTCTCTTTATAGGTGAGCCCAGATGCGCGATGCTGAGGTGAACCGTCCTCGGCCCAGTGCCAGGAAACGTATACGAAAGTTGTTGACCAGATATGCCAGGTAGTCCTTATTTCCGAGATGTAGACATCAACTTTAAGTACAGTGTCTAGGTCGGAATAATGCGCGAGCTGCGCCGCCGCAGCTGCCGAACTGTCTGCAGTTCCGCTGCTGCTGCCTGTATAGGTGAGGCCAGATGCGCGATGCTGAGGTGAACCGTCCTCGGCCCTGTGCCAGGAAACGTATATGAAAGTTGTTGACCAGATATGCCAGGTAGTCCTTATTTCCAAGATGTAGACATTACTTCAAGTACAGTGTCAAGGTCAGAATAATGCGCGTGCTGCGCCGCCGCAGCTGCCGAACTGTCTGCAGTTCCGCTGCTGCTGTCTTTATAGGTGAGGCCAGATGCGCGATGCTGAGGTGAACCGTTCTCGGCCCAGAGCCAGGAAACGTAGACAAAGCTGTCGACCAGATATGCCAGGTAGCCTTTATTTCCGAGATGTACACATCAACTTCAAGTACAGTGTCAAGGTCAGTATAATTCGCGTGCTGCGCCGCCGCAGCTGCCGAACTGTCTGCAGTTCCGCTGCTGCTGTCTTTATAGGTGAGGCCAGAGGCGCGATGCTGAGGTGAACCGTTCTCGACCAAGAGCCAGGAAATGTAGACGAAAGTTGTCGACCAGATATGCCAGGTAGCCTTTATTTCCGAGATGTATACATCAACTTCAAGCACAGTGTCAAGGTCAGAATAATGCGCGTGCTGCGCCGCCGCAGCTGCCGAACTGTCTGCAGTTCCGCTGCTGCTGCCTTTATAAGTGAGGCCAGATGCGCGATGCTGAGGTGAACCGTCCTCCGCCCAGTGCCAGGAAACGTAGACGAAAGTTGTCGATAAGGTATGCCAGGTAGCCCATTATTTCCGAGATGTAGAGATAAACTGGATGTACAGTGTCCAGGTCGGAATAATGTGCGAGCTGCGGAGCCGTAGCTGCCGAACTGTCTGCAGTTCCGCAGCTGCTGCATTTATACGTGAGGCCAAATGCGCAATGCTGAGGTGAACCGTTCTCGGCCCAGAGCCAGGAAACGTAGACGAAAGTTGTCTACCAGATATGCCAGGTAGTCCTTATTTCCGAGATGTAGACATTAACTTCAAGTACAGTGTCAAGGACAGAATAATGCGCGTGCTGCGCCGCCGCAGCTGCCGAACTGTCTGCAGTTCCGCTGCTGCTGTCTTTATAGGTGAGGCCAGATGCGCGATGCTGAGGTGAACCGTTCTCGGCCCAGAGCCAGGAAACGTAGACAAAGTTGTCGACCAGATATGCCAGGTAGTCCTTATTTCCGAGATGTTGACATCAACTTCAAGTACAGTGTCAAGGTCAGAATAATGCGCGTGCTGCGCCGCCGCAGCTGCCGAAATGTCAGCAGTTCCGGTGCTGCTGCCTTTATAAGTGAGGCCAGATGCGCGATGCTGAGATGAACCGTCCTCGGCCCTGTGCCAGGAAACGTATACGAAAGTTGTTGACCAGATATGCCAGGTAGTCCTTATTTCCAAGATGTAGACATTAACTTCAAGTACAGTGTCAAGGTCAGAATAATGCGCCTTCTGCGCCGCCGCAGCTGCCGAACTGTCTGCAGTTCCGGTGCTGCTGTCTTTATATGCGAGGCCAGATGC
The DNA here is from genome assembly GCF_052857255.1 of Amblyomma americanum. Lineage (NCBI taxonomy): Eukaryota > Metazoa > Arthropoda > Arachnida > Ixodida > Ixodidae > Amblyomma > Amblyomma americanum. The sequence continues at coordinate 168,185,632 of NC_135503.1, forward strand.
ACGATGCTGAGGTGAACCGTCCTCGACTCAGTGCAAGGAAATGTAGACGAAAGTTTTCGATCAGGTATGCCAGGTAGCGTTTATTTCCGAGATGTAGACATCAACTTCAAGCACAGTGTCCAGGTCAGAATAATGCGCGTGCGGCGCCGCCGCAGCTGCCGAACTGTCTGCAGTTCCGATGCTGCTGTCTTTATATGCGAGGCCAGATGCGTGATGCTGAGGTGAACCGTCCTTGGCCCAGTGCAAGGAAACGTAGACGAAAGTTGTCGACCAGATATGTCAGGTAGTCCTTATTTCAGAGATGTAGGTATCAACTTCAAGCACAGTGTCCAGGTCCGAATAATGCGCGTGCTGAGCCGCCGCAGCTGCCGAACTGTCTGCAGTTCCGATGCTGCTGTCTTTATATGCGAGGCCAGATGCGTGATGCTGAGCTGAACCGTCCTCGGCCCAGTGCAAGGAAATGTAGACGAAAGTTGTCGATCAGGTATGCCAGGTAATCCTTATTTCCAAGATGTAGACATCAACTCCAAGCACAGTGTCCAGGTCAGAATAATGGGCGAGCTGCGCCACCGCAGCTGCCAACTGTCTGCAGTTCCGGTGCTGCTGTCTTTATATGCGAGGCCAGATGCGCGATGCTGAGGTGAACCGTCCTCGGCCCAGTGCAAGGAAACGTAGACGAAAGTTGTCGACCAGATATGTCAGGTAGTCCTTATTTCCGAGATGTAGACATCAACTTCAAGCACAGTGTCCAGGTCAGAATAATGCGCGTGCTGCGCCGCCGCATCTGCCGAACTGTCTGCAGTTCCGATCCTGCTGTCTTTATAGGTGCGGCCAGATGCGCGATGCTGAGGTGAACCGTCCTCGGCCCAATGCAAGGAAACGTAGACGAAAGTTGTCGACCAGATATGCCAGGTAATCCTTATTTCCAAGATGCAGACATCAACTTCAAGCACAATGTCCAGGTCAGAATAATGCGCGTTCTGCGCCACCGCAGCTGCCGAACTGTCTGCAGTTCCGGTGCTGCTTTCTTTATAGGTGATGCCAGATGCGCGATGCTGAGGTGAACCGTCACCGGCCCAGCGCCAGGAAATGTATACGAAAGTTGTCGACCAGATATGCCAGGTAGTCCTTATTTCCGAGATGTAGACATCAACTTTAAGTACAGTGTCCAGGTCAGAATAATGCGCGTGCTGCGCCGCCGCAGCTGCCGAACTGTCTGCAGTTCCGCTGCTGCTGTCGTTATAGGTGAGGCCAGACGCGCGATGCTGAGGTGAACCGTCCTCGGCCCAGTTCAAGGAAACGTAGACGAAAGATGTCGACCAAATATGCCAGGTAATCCTTATTTCCAAGATGTAGACATCAACTTCAAGCACAATGTCCAGGTCAGAATAATGCGCGTTCTGCGCCGCCGCAGCTGCCGAACTGTCTGCAGTTCCGCTGCTGCTGCCTTTATAGGTGAGGCCAGATGCGCGATGCTGAGGTGAACCGTCACCGGCCCAGCGCCAGGAAATGTATACGAAAGTTGTCGACCAGATATGCCAGGTAGTCCTTATTTCCGAGATGTAGACATCAACTTTAAGTACAGTGTTCAGGTCAGAATAATGCGCGTGCTGCGCCGCCGCAGCTGCCGAACTGTCTGCAGTTCCGCTGCTGCTGTCTTTATAGGTGATGCCAGACGCGCGATGCTGAGGTGAACCGTCCTCGGCCCAGTGCAAGGAAACGTAGACGAAAGATGTCGACCAAATATGCCAGGTAATCCTTATTTCCAAGATGTAGACATCAACTTCAAGCACAATGTCCCGATCAGAATAATGCGCGTTCTGCGCCGCCGCAGCTGCCGAACTGTCTGCAGTTCCGCTGCTGCTGCCTTTATAGGTGAGGCCAGATGCGCGATGCTGAGGTGAACCGTCACCGGCCCAGCGCCAGGAAATGTATACGAAAGTTGTCGACCAGATATGCCAGGTAGTCCTTATTTCCAAGATGTAGACATCAACTTTAAGTACAGTGTCCAGGTCAGAATAATGCGCGTGCTGCGCCGCCGCAGCTGCCGAACTGTCTGCAGTTCCGCTGCTGCTGTCTTTATAGGTGAGACCAGACGCGCGATGCTGAGGTGAACCGTCCTCGGCCCAGTGCAATAAACGTAGACGAAAGTTGTCGACCAAATATGCCAGGTAATCCTTATTTCCAAGATGTAGACATCAACTTCAAGCACAATGTCCAGGTCAGAATATAGCGCGTTCTGCGCCACCGCAGCTGCCGAACTGTCTGCAGTTCCGGTGCTGCTGTCTTTATAGGTGAGCCCAGATGCGCGATGCTGAGGTGAACCGTCCTCGGCCCAGTGCCAGGAAACGTATACGAATGTTGTCGACCAGATATGCCAGGTAGTCCTTATTTCCGAGATGTAGACATCAACTTTAAGTACAGTGTCTAGGTCGGAATAATGCGCGAGCTGCGCCGCCGCAGCTGCCGAACTGTCTGCAGTTCCGCTGCTGCTGCCTTTATAGGTGAGGCCAGATGCGCGATGCTGAGGTGAACCGTCCTCGGCCCAGTGCCAGGAAACGTATACGAAAGTTGTTGACCAGATATGCCAGGTAGTCCTTATTTCCGAGATGTAGACATCAACTTCAAGTACAGTGTCAAGGTCAGAATAATGCGCGTGCTGCGCCGCCGCAGCTGCCGAACTGTCTGCAGTTCCGCTGCTGCTGTCTTTATAGGTGAGGCCAGATGCGCGATGCTGAGGTGAACCGTTCTCGGCCCAGAGCCAGGAAACGTAGACGAAAGTTGTTGACCAGATATGCCAGATAGCCTTTATTTCCGAGATGTAGACATCAACTTCAAGTACAGTGTCAAGGTCAGAATAATGCGCGTGCTGCGCCGCCGCAGCTGCCGAACTGTCTGCAGTTCCGCTGCTGCTGTCTTTATAGGTGAGGCCAGATGCGCGATGCTGAGGTGAACCGTTCTCGGCCCAGAGCCAGGAAACGTAGACGAAAGTTGTTGACCAGATATGCCAGATAGCCTTTATTTCCGAGATGTAGACATCAACTTCAAGCATAGTGTCTAGGTCGGAATAATGCGCGAGCTGCGCCGCCGCAGCTGCCGAACTGTCTGCAGTTCCGCAGCTGCTGCCTTTATAGGTGAGGCCAGATGCGCGATGCTGAGGTGAACCGTTCTCGGCTCAGAGCCAGGAAACATAGACAAAGTTGTCGACCAGATATGCCAGGTAGCCTTTATTTCCGAGATGTATACATCAACTTCAAGTACAGTGTCAAGGTCAGTATAATTCGCGTGCTGCGCCGCCGCAGCTGCCGAACTGTCTGCAGTTACGCTGCTGCTGCCTTTATAAGTGAGGCCAGATGCGCGATGCTGAGGTGAACCGTCCTCGGCCCAGTGCCAGGAAACGTAGACGAAAGTTGTCGATAAGGTATGCCAGGTAGCCCATTATTTCCGAGATGTAGAGATAAACTGGATGTAGTGTCCAGGTCGGAATAATGTGCGAGCTGCGGAGCCGTAGCTGCCGAACTGTCTGCAGTTCCGCAGCTGCTGCATTTATAGGTGAGGCCAAATGCGCAATGCTGAGGGGAACCGTTCTCGGCCCAGAGCCAGGAAACGTAGACGAAAGTTGTCGACCAGATATGCCAGGTAGTCCTTATTTCCGAGATGTAGACATCAACTTCAAGTACAGTGTCAAGGTCAGAATAATGCGCGTGCTGCACGGCCGCTGCTGCCGAACAGTCTGCAGTTCCGCTGCTGCTGCCTTTATAAGTGAGGCCAGTGTGCGATGCTGAGGCGAACCGTTCTCAGCCCAGAGCCAGGAAACGTAGACGAAAGTTGACGATAATTTATGCCACGCAGCCCATTATTTCCGAGATGTAGAGATAAACTGCGTGTACAGTGTCCAGGTCGGAATAATGTGCGAGCTGCGGAGCCGTAGCTGCCGAACTGTCTGCAGTTCCGCTGCTGCTCTCTTTATATGTGAGGCCAGATGCGTGATGCTGAGGTGAACCGTCCTCGGCCCAGTGCAAGGAAATGTAGACGAAAGTTGTCGATCAGGTAAGCCAGGTAGCCTTTATTTCCGAGATGTAGACATCAACTTCAAGTAGAGTGTCCAGGTCAGAATAATGCGCGTGCTGCGCCGCCGCAGCTGCCGAACTGTCTGCAGTTCCGATGCTGCTGTCTTTATATGCGAGGCCAGATGCGCGATGCTTAGGTGAACCGTCCTCGGCCCAGTGCAAGAAAACGTAGACGAAAATTGTCGACCAGATATGCCAGGTAGTCCTTATTTCCGAGATGTAGACATCCACTTCAAGCACAGTGTCCGGGTAAGAATAATGCGCGTGCTGCGCCGCCGCAGCTGCCGAACTGTCTGCAGTTCCGCTGCTGCTGCCTTTATAAGTGAGGCCAGATGCGCGATGCTGAGGTGAACCGTCCTCCGCCCAGTGCCAGGAAACGTAGACGAAAGTTGTCGATAAGGTATGCCAGGTAGCCCATTATTTCCGAGATGTAGAGATAAACTGGATGTACAGTGTCCAGGTCGGAATAATGTGCGAGCTGCGGAGCCGTAGCTGCCGAACTGTCTGCAGTTCCGCAGCTGCTGCATTTATAGGTGAGGCCAAATGCGCAATGCTGAGGTGAACCGTTCTCGGCCCAGAGCCAGGAAACGTAGACGAAAGTTGTCGACCAGATATGCCAGGTAGTCCTTATTTCCGAGATGTAGACATTAACTTCAAGTACAGTGTCAAGGTCAGAATAATGCGCGTGCTGCGCCGCCGCAGCTGCCGAACTGTCTGCAGTTCCGCTGCTGCTGTCTTTATACGTGAGGCCAGATGCGCGATGCTGAGGTGAACCGTTCTCGGCCCAGAGCCAGGAAACGTAGACAAAGTTGTCGACCAGATATGCCAGGTAGTCCTTATTTCCGAGATGTAGACATCAACTTCAAGTACAGTGTCAAGGTCAGAATAATGCGCGTGCTGCGCCGCCGCAGCTGCCGAACAGTCTGCAGTTCCGCTGCTGCTGCCTTTATAAGTGAGGCCAGAAGCGCGATGCTGAGGTGAACCGCTCTCGGCCCAGAGCCAGGAAACCTAGACGAAACTTGTCGACCAGATATGCCAGGTAGCCTTTATTTCCGAGATGTAGACATCATCTTCAAGCACAGTGTCCGGGTAAGAATAATGCGCGTGCTGCGCCGCCGCAGCTGCCGAAATGTCAGCAGTTCCGGTGCTGCTGCCTTTATATGCGAGGCCAGATGCGCGATGCTGAGGTGAACCATCCTCGGCCCAGTGCAAGGAAACGTAGACGAAAGTTGTCGACCAGATATGCCAGGTAGTCCTTATTTCCGTGATGTATACTTGACCTTCAAGCACAGTGTCCAGGTCAGAATAATGCGCCTTCTGCGCCGCCGCAGCTGCCGAACTGTCTGCAGTTCCGGTGCTGCTGTCTTTATATGCGAGGCCAGATGCACGATGCTGAGGTGAACCGTCCTCGGCTCAGTGCAAGGAAATGTAGACGAAAGTTTCGATCAGGTATGCCAGGTAGCGTTTATTTCCGAGATGTAGACATCAACTTCAAGCACAGTGTCCAAAGCAGAATAATGCGCGTGCGGCGCCGCCGCAGCTGCCGAACTGTCTGCAGTTCCGATGCTGCTGTCTTTATATGCGAGGCCAGATGCGTGATGCTGAGGTGAACCGTCCTTGGCCCAGTGCAAGGAAACGTAGACGAAAGTTTTCGACCAGATATGTCAGGTAGTCCTTATTTCAGAGATGTAGATATCAACTTCAAGCACAGTGTCCAGGTCCGAATAATGCGCGTGCTGAGCCGCCGCAGCTGCCGAACTGTCTGCAGTTCCGATGCTGCTGTCTTTATATGCAAGGCCAGATGCGCGATGCTGAGCTGAACCGTCCTCGGCCCAGTGCAAGGAAATGTTGACGAAAGTTGTCGATCAGGTATGCCAGGTAATCCTTATTTCCAAGATGTAGACATCAACTCCAAGCACAGTGTCCAGGTCAGAATAATGGGCGAGCTGCGCCACCGCAGCTGCCGAACTGTCTGCAGTTCCGGTGCTGCTGTCTTTATATGCGAGGCCAGATGCGCGATGCTGAGGTGAACCGTCCTCGGCCCAGTGCAAGGAAACGTAGACGAAAGTTGTCGACCAGATATGTCAGGTAGTCCTTATTTCCGAGATGTAGACATCAACTTCAAGCGCAGTGTCCAGGTCAGAATAATGCGCGTGCTGCGCCGCCGCAGCTGCCGAACTGTCTGCAGTTCCGATCCTGCTGTCTTTATAGGTGCGGCCAGATGCGCGATGCTGATGTGAACCGTCCTCGGCCTAGTGCAAGGAAACGTAGACGAAAGTTGTCCACCAGATATGCCAGGTAATCCTTATTTCCAAGATGTAGACATCAACTTCAAGCACAATGTCCAGGTCAGAATAATGCGCGTTCTGCGCCACCGCAGCTGCCGAACTGTCTGCAGTTCCGGTGCTGCTTTCATTATAGGTGAGGCCAGATGCGCGATGCTGAGATGAACCGTCACCGGCCCAGCGCCAGGAAATGTATACGAAAGTTGTCGACCAGATATGCCAGGTAGTCCTTATTTCCGAGATGTAGACATCAACTTTAAGTACAGTGTCCAGGTCAGAATAATGCGCGTGCTGCGCCGCCGCAGCTGCCGAACTGTCTGCAGTTCCGCTGCTGCTGTCTTTATAGGTGAGGCCAGACGCGCGATGCTGAGGTGAACCGTCCTCGGCCCAGTGCAAGGAAACGTAGACGAAAGATGTCGACCAAATATGCCAGGTAATCCTTATTTCCAAGATGTAGACATCAACTTCAAGCACAATGTCCAGGTCAGAATAATGCGCGTTCTGCGCCGCCGCAGCTGCCGAACTGTCTGCAGTTCCGCTGCTGCTGCCTTTATAGGTGAGGCCAGATGCGCGATGCTGAGGTGAACCGTCACCGGCCCAGCGCCAGGAAATGTATACGAAAGTTGTCGACCAGATATGCCAGGTAGTCCTTATTTCCGAGATGTAGACATCAACTTTAAGTACAGTGTCCAGGTCAGAATAATGCGCGTGCTGCGCCGCCGCAGCTGCCGAACTGTCTGCAGTTCCGCTGCTGCTGTCTTTATAGGTGATGCCAGACGCGCGATGCTGAGGTGAACCGTCCTCGGCCCAGTGCAAGGAAACGTAGACGAAAGATGTCGACCAAATATGCCAGGTAATCCTTATTTCCAAGATGTAGACATCAACTTCAAGCACAATGTCCCGATCAGAATAATGCGCGTTCTGCGCCGCCGCAGCTGCCGAACTGTCTGCAGTTCCGCTGCTGCTGCCTTTATAGGTGAGGCCAGATGCGCGATGCTGAGGTGAACCGTCACCGGCCCAGCGCCAGGAAATGTATACGAAAGTTGTCGACCAGATATGCCAGGTAGTCCTTATTTCCGAGATGTAGACATCAACTTTAAGTACAGTGTTCAGGTCAGAATAATGCGCGTGCTGCGCCGCCGCAGCTGCCGAACTGTCTGCAGTTCCGCTGCTGCTGTCTTTATAGGTGATGCCAGACGCGCGATGCTGAGGTGAACCGTCCTCGGCCCAGTGCAAGGAAACGTAGACGAAAGATGTCGACCAAATATGCCAGGTAATCCTTATTTCCAAGATGTAGACATCAACTTCAAGCACAATGTCCCGATCAGAATAATGCGCGTTCTGCGCCGCCGCAGCTGCCGAACTGTCTGCAGTTCCGCTGCTGCTGCCTTTATAGGTGAGGCCAGATGCGCGATGCTGAGGTGAACCGTCACCGGCCCAGCGCCAGGAAATGTATACGAAAGTTGTCGACCAGATATGCCAGGTAGTCCTTATTTCCAAGATGTAGACATCAACTTTAAGTACAGTGTCCAGGTCAGAATAATGCGCGTGCTGCGCCGCCGCAGCTGCCGAACTGTCTGCAGTTCCGCTGCTGCTGTCTTTATAGGTGAGACCAGACGCGCGATGCTGAGGTGAACCGTCCTCGGCCCAGTGCAATAAACGTAGACGAAAGTTGTCGACCAAATATGCCAGGTAATCCTTATTTCCAAGATGTAGACATCAACTTCAAGCACAATGTCCAGGTCAGAATATAGCGCGTTCTGCGCCACCGCAGCTGCCGAACTGTCTGCAGTTCCGGTGCTGCTGTCTTTATAGGTGAGCCCAGATGCGCGATGCTGAGGTGAACCGTCCTCGGCCCAGTGCCAGGAAACGTATACGAATGTTGTCGACCAGATATGCCAGGTAGTCCTTATTTCCGAGATGTAGACATCAACTTTAAGTACAGTGTCTAGGTCGGAATAATGCGCGAGCTGCGCCGCCGCAGCTGCCGAACTGTCTGCAGTTCCGCTGCTGCTGCCTTTATAGGTGAGGCCAGATGCGCGATGCTGAGGTGAACCGTCCTCGGCCCAGTGCCAGGAAACGTATACGAAAGTTGTTGACCAGATATGCCAGGTAGTCCTTATTTCCGAGATGTAGACATCAACTTCAAGTACAGTGTCAAGGTCAGAATAATGCGCGTGCTGCGCCGCCGCAGCTGCCGAACTGTCTGCAGTTCCGCTGCTGCTGTCTTCATAGGTGAGGCCAGATGCGCGATGCTGAGGTGAACCGTTCTCGGCCCAGAGCCAGGAAACGTAGACGAAAGTTGTTGACCAGATATGCCAGATAGCCTTTATTTCCGAGATGTAGACATCAACTTCAAGTACAGTGTCAAGGTCAGAATAATGCGCGTGCTGCGCCGCCGCAGCTGCCGAACTGTCTGCAGTTCCGCTGCTGCTGTCTTTATAGGTGAGGCCAGATGCGCGATGCTGAGGTGAACCGTTCTCGGCCCAGAGCCAGGAAACGTAGACGAAAGTTGTTGACCAGATATGCCAGATAGCCTTTATTTCCGAGATGTAGACATCAACTTCAAGCATAGTGTCTAGGTCGGAATAATGCGCGAGCTGCGCCGCCGCAGCTGCCGAACTGTCTGCAGTTCCGCAGCTGCTGCCTTTATAGGTGAGGCCAGATGCGCGATGCTGAGGTGAACCGTTCTCGGCTCAGAGCCAGGAAACATAGACAAAGTTGTCGACCAGATATGCCAGGTAGCCTTTATTTCCGAGATGTATACATCAACTTCAAGTACAGTGTCAAGGTCAGTATAATTCGCGTGCTGCGCCGCCGCAGCTGCCGAACTGTCTGCAGTTACGCTGCTGCTGCCTTTATAAGTGAGGCCAGATGCGCGATGCTGAGGTGAACCGTCCTCGGCCCAGTGCCAGGAAACGTAGACGAAAGTTGTCGATAAGGTATGCCAGGTAGCCCATTATTTCCGAGATGTAGAGATAAACTGGATGTAGTGTCCAGGTCGGAATAATGTGCGAGCTGCGGAGCCGTAGCTGCCGAACTGTCTGCAGTTCCGCAGCTGCTGCATTTATAGGTGAGGCCAAATGCGCAATGCTGAGGGGAACCGTTCTCGGCCCAGAGCCAGGAAACGTAGACGAAAGTTGTCGACCAGATATGCCAGGTAGTCCTTATTTCCGAGATGTAGACATCAACTTCAAGTACAGTGTCAAGGTCAGAATAATGCGCGTGCTGCACGGCCGCTGCTGCCGAACAGTCTGCAGTTCCGCTGCTGCTGCCTTTATAAGTGAGGCCAGTGTGCGATGCTGAGGCGAACCGTTCTCAGCCCAGAGCCAGGAAACGTAGACGAAAGTTGACGATAATTTATGCCACGCAGCCCATTATTTCCGAGATGTAGAGATAAACTGCGTGTACAGTGTCCAGGTCGGAATAATGTGCGAGCTGCGGAGCCGTAGCTGCCGAACTGTCTGCAGTTCCGCTGCTGCTCTCTTTATATGTGAGGCCAGATGCGTGATGCTGAGGTGAACCGTCCTCGGCCCAGTGCAAGGAAATGTAGACGAAAGTTGTCGATCAGGTAAGCCAGGTAGCCTTTATTTCCGAGATGTAGACATCAACTTCAAGTAGAGTGTCCAGGTCAGAATAATGCGCGTGCTGCGCCGCCGCAGCTGCCGAACTGTCTGCAGTTCCGATGCTGCTGTCTTTATATGCGAGGCCAGATGCGCGATGCTTAGGTGAACCGTCCTCGGCCCAGTGCAAGAAAACGTAGACGAAAATTGTCGACCAGATATGCCAGGTAGTCCTTATTTCCGAGATGTAGACATCCACTTCAAGCACAGTGTCCGGGTAAGAATAATGCGCGTGCTGCGCCGCCGCAGCTGCCGAACTGTCTGCAGTTCCGCTGCTGCTGCCTTTATAAGTGAGGCCAGATGCGCGATGCTGAGGTGAACCGTCCTCCGCCCAGTGCCAGGAAACGTAGACGAAAGTTGTCGATAAGGTATGCCAGGTAGCCCATTATTTCCGAGATGTAGAGATAAACTGGATGTACAGTGTCCAGGTCGGAATAATGTGCGAGCTGCGGAGCCGTAGCTGCCGAACTGTCTGCAGTTCCGCAGCTGCTGCATTTATAGGTGAGGCCAAATGCGCAATGCTGAGGTGAACCGTTCTCGGCCCAGAGCCAGGAAACGTAGACGAAAGTTGTCGACCAGATATGCCAGGTAGTCCTTATTTCCGAGATGTAGACATTAACTTCAAGTACAGTGTCAAGGTCAGAATAATGCGCGTGCTGCGCCGCCGCAGCTGCCGAACTGTCTGCAGTTCCGCTGCTGCTGTCTTTATACGTGAGGCCAGATGCGCGATGCTGAGGTGAACCGTTCTCGGCCCAGAGCCAGGAAACGTAGACAAAGTTGTCGACCAGATATGCCAGGTAGTCCTTATTTCCGAGATGTAGACATCAACTTCAAGTACAGTGTCAAGGTCAGAATAATGCGCGTGCTGCGCCGCCGCAGCTGCCGAACAGTCTGCAGTTCCGCTGCTGCTGCCTTTATAAGTGAGGCCAGAAGCGCGATGCTGAGGTGAACCGCTCTCGGCCCAGAGCCAGGAAACCTAGACGAAACTTGTCGACCAGATATGCCAGGTAGCCTTTATTTCCGAGATGTAGACATCATCTTCAAGCACAGTGTCCGGGTAAGAATAATGCGCGTGCTGCGCCGCCGCAGCTGCCGAAATGTCAGCAGTTCCGGTGCTGCTGCCTTTATATGCGAGGCCAGATGCGCGATGCTGAGGTGAACCATCCTCGGCCCAGTGCAAGGAAACGTAGACGAAAGTTGTCGACCAGATATGCCAGGTAGTCCTTATTTCCGTGATGTATACTTGACCTTCAAGCACAGTGTCCAGGTCAGAATAATGCGCCTTCTGCGCCGCCGCAGCTGCCGAACTGTCTGCAGTTCCGGTGCTGCTGTCTTTATATGCGAGGCCAGATGCACGATGCTGAGGTGAACCGTCCTCGGCTCAGTGCAAGGAAATGTAGACGAAAGTTTCGATCAGGTATGCCAGGTAGCGTTTATTTCCGAGATGTAGACATCAACTTCAAGCACAGTGTCCAAAGCAGAATAATGCGCGTGCGGCGCCGCCGCAGCTGCCGAACTGTCTGCAGTTCCGATGCTGCTGTCTTTATATGCGAGGCCAGATGCGTGATGCTGAGGTGAACCGTCCTTGGCCCAGTGCAAGGAAACGTAGACGAAAGTTTTCGACCAGATATGTCAGGTAGTCCTTATTTCAGAGATGTAGATATCAACTTCAAGCACAGTGTCCAGGTCCGAATAATGCGCGTGCTGAGCCGCCGCAGCTGCCGAACTGTCTGCAGTTCCGATGCTGCTGTCTTTATATGCAAGGCCAGATGCGCGATGCTGAGCTGAACCGTCCTCGGCCCAGTGCAAGGAAATGTTGACGAAAGTTGTCGATCAGGTATGCCAGGTAATCCTTATTTCCAAGATGTAGACATCAACTCCAAGCACAGTGTCCAGGTCAGAATAATGGGCGAGCTGCGCCACCGCAGCTGCCGAACTGTCTGCAGTTCCGGTGCTGCTGTCTTTATATGCGAGGCCAGATGCGCGATGCTGAGGTGAACCGTCCTCGGCCCAGTGCAAGGAAACGTAGACGAAAGTTGTCGACCAGATATGTCAGGTAGTCCTTATTTCCGAGATGTAGACATCAACTTCAAGCGCAGTGTCCAGGTCAGAATAATGCGCGTGCTGCGCCGCCGCAGCTGCCGAACTGTCTGCAGTTCCGATCCTGCTGTCTTTATAGGTGCGGCCAGATGCGCGATGCTGATGTGAACCGTCCTCGGCCTAGTGCAAGGAAACGTAGACGAAAGTTGTCCACCAGATATGCCAGGTAATCCTTATTTCCAAGATGTAGACATCAACTTCAAGCACAATGTCCAGGTCAGAATAATGCGCGTTCTGCGCCACCGCAGCTGCCGAACTGTCTGCAGTTCCGGTGCTGCTTTCATTATAGGTGAGGCCAGATGCGCGATGCTGAGATGAACCGTCACCGGCCCAGCGCCAGGAAATGTATACGAAAGTTGTCGACCAGATATGCCAGGTAGTCCTTATTTCCGAGATGTAGACATCAACTTTAAGTACAGTGTCCAGGTCAGAATAATGCGCGTGCTGCGCCGCCGCAGCTGCCGAACTGTCTGCAGTTCCGCTGCTGCTGTCTTTATAGGTGAGGCCAGACGCGCGATGCTGAGGTGAACCGTCCTCGGCCCAGTGCAAGGAAACGTAGACGAAAGATGTCGACCAAATATGCCAGGTAATCCTTATTTCCAAGATGTAGACATCAACTTCAAGCACAATGTCCAGGTCAGAATAATGCGCGTTCTGCGCCGCCGCAGCTGCCGAACTGTCTGCAGTTCCGCTGCTGCTGCCTTTATAGGTGAGGCCAGATGCGCGATGCTGAGGTGAACCGTCACCGGCCCAGCGCCAGGAAATGTATACGAAAGTTGTCGACCAGATATGCCAGGTAGTCCTTATTTCCGAGATGTAGACATCAACTTTAAGTACAGTGTCCAGGTCAGAATAATGCGCGTGCTGCGCCGCCGCAGCTGCCGAACTGTCTGCAGTTCCGCTGCTGCTGTCTTTATAGGTGATGCCAGACGCGCGATGCTGAGGTGAACCGTCCTCGGCCCAGTGCAAGGAAACGTAGACGAAAGATGTCGACCAAATATGCCAGGTAATCCTTATTTCCAAGATGTAGACATCAACTTCAAGCACAATGTCCCGATCAGAATAATGCGCGTTCTGCGCCGCCGCAGCTGCCGAACTGTCTGCAGTTCCGCTGCTGCTGCCTTTATAGGTGAGGCCAGATGCGCGATGCTGAGGTGAACCGTCACCGGCCCAGCGCCAGGAAATGTATACGAAAGTTGTCGACCAGATATGCCAGGTAGTCCTTATTTCCAAGATGTAGACATCAACTTTAAGTACAGTGTCCAGGTCAGAATAATGCGCGTGCTGCGCCGCCGCAGCTGCCGAACTGTCTGCAGTTCCGCTGCTGCTGTCTTTATAGGTGAGACCAGACGCGCGATGCTGAGGTGAACCGTCCTCGGCCCAGTGCAATAAACGTAGACGAAAGTTGTCGACCAAATATGCCAGGTAATCCTTATTTCCAAGATGTAGACATCAACTTCAAGCACAATGTCCAGGTCAGAATAATGCGCGTTCTGCGCCACCGCAGCTGCCGAACTGTCTGCAGTTCCGGTGCTGCTGTCTTTATAGGTGAGCCCAGATGCGCGATGCTGAGGTGAACCGTCCTCGGCCCAGTGCCAGGAAACGTATACGAATGTTGTCGACCAGATATGCCAGGTAGTCCTTATTTCCGAGATGTAGACATCAACTTTAAGTACAGTGTCTAGGTCGGAATAATGCGCGAGCTGCGCCGCCGCAGCTGCCGAACTGTCTGCAGTTCCGCTGCTGCTGCCTTTATAGGTGAGGCCAGATGCGCGATGCTGAGGTGAACCGTCCTCGGCCCAGTGCCAGGAAACGTATACGAAAGTTGTTGACCAGATATGCCAGGTAGTCCTTATTTCCGAGATGTAGACATCAACTTCAAGTACAGTGTCAAGGTCAGAATAATGCGCGTGCTGCGCCGCCGCAGCTGCCGAACTGTCTGCAGTTCCGCTGCTGCTGTCTTTATAGGTGAGGCCAGATGCGCGATGCTGAGGTGAACCGTTCTCGGCCCAGAGCCAGGAAACGCAGACGAAAGTTGTTGACCAGATATGCCAGATAGCCTTTATTTCCGAGATGTAGACATCAACTTCAAGCATAGTGTCTAGGTCGGAATAATGCGCGAGCTGCGCCGCCGCAGCTGCCGAACTGTCTGCAGTTCCGCTGCTGCTGCCTTTATAGGTGAGGCCAGATGCGCGATGCTGAGGTGAACCGTTCTCGGCTCAGAGCCAGGAAACATAGACAAAGTTGTCGACCAGATATGCCAGGTAGCCTTTATTTCCGAGATGTATACATCAACTTCAAGTACAGTGTCAAGGTCAGTATAATTCGCGTGCTGCGCCGCCGCAGCTGCCGAACTGTCTGCAGTTACGCTGCTGCTGCCTTTATAAGTGAGGCCAGATGCGCGATGCTGAGGTGAACCGTCCTCGGCCCAGTGCCAGGAAACGTAGACGAAAGTTGTCGATAAGTTATGCCAGGTAGCCCATTATTTCCGAGATGTAGAGATAAACTGGATGTAGTGTCCAGGTCGGAATAATGTGCGAGCTGCGGAGCCGTAGCTGCCGAACTGTCTGCAGTTCCGCAGCTGCTGCATTTATAGGTGAGGCCAAATGCGCAATGCTGAGGTGAACCGTTCTCGGCCCAGAGCCAGGAAACGTAGACGAAAGTTGTCGACCAGATATGCCAGGTAGTCCTTATTTCCGAGATGTAGACATCAACTTCAAGTACAGTGTCAAGGTCAGAATAATGCGCGTGCTGCACGGCCGCTGCTGCCGAACAGTCTGCAGTTCCGCTGCTGCTGCCTTTATAAGTGAGGCCAGTGTGCGATGCTGAGGCGAACCGTTCTCAGCCCAGAGCCAGGAAACGTAGACGAAAGTTGACGATAATTTATGCCACGCAGCCCATTATTTCCGAGATGTAGAGATAAACTGCGTGTACAGTGTCCAGGTCGGAATAATGTGCGAGCTGCGGAGCCGTAGCTGCCGAACTGTCTGCAGTTCCGCTGCTGCTCTCTTTATATGTGAGGCCAGATGCGCGATGCTGAGGTGAACCGTCCTCCGCCCAGTGCCAGGAAACGTAGACGAAAGTTGTCGATAAGGTATGCCAGGTAGCCCATTATTTCCGAGATGTAGAGATAAACTGGATGTACAGTGTCCAGGTCGGAATAATGTGCGAGCTGCGCCGCCGCAGCTGCCGAACTGTCTGCAGTTCCGCTGCTGCTGTCTTTATAGGTGAGGCCAGATGCGCGATGCTGAGGTGAACCGTTCTCGGCCCAGAGCCAGGAAACGTAGACAAAGTTGTCGACCAGATATGCCAGGTAGTCCTTATTTCCGAGATGTAGACATCAACTTCAAGTACAGTGTCAAGGTCAGAATAATGCGCGTGCTGCGCCGCCGCAGCTGCCGAACAGTCTGCAGTTCCGCTGCTGCTGCCTTTATAAGTGAGGCCAGAAGCGCGATGCTGAGGTGAACCGCTCTCGGCCCAGAGCCAGGAAACCTAGACGAAACTTGTCGACCAGATATGCCAGGTAGCCTTTATTTCCGAGATGTAGACATCATCTTCAAGCACAGTGTCCGGGTAAGAATAATGCGCGTGCTGCGCCGCCGCAGCTGCCGAAATGTCAGCAGTTCCGGTGCTGCTGCCTTTATATGCGAGGCCAGATGCGCGATGCTGAGGTGAACATTCTCGGCCCAGTGCAAGGAAACGTAGACGAAAGTTGTCGACCAGATATGCCAGGTAGTCCTTATTTCCGTGATGTATACTTGACCTTCAAGCACAGTGTCCAGGTCAGAATAATGCGCCTTCTGCGCCGCCGCAGCTGCCGAACTGTCTGCAGTTCCGGTGCTGCTGTCTTTATATGCGAGGCCAGATGCACGATGCTGAGGTGAACCGTCCTCGGCTCAGTGCAAGGAAATGTAGACGAAAGTTTCGATCAGGTATGCCAGGTAGCGTTTATTTCCGAGATGTAGACATCAACTTCAAGCACAGTGTCCAAAGCAGAATAATGCGCGTGCGGCGCCGCCGCAGCTGCCGAACTGTCTGCAGTTCCGATGCTGCTGTCTTTATATGCGAGGCCAGATGCGTGATGCTGAGGTGAACCGTCCTTGGCCCAGTGCAAGGAAACGTAGACGAAAGTTGTCGACCAGATATGTCAGGTAGTCCTTATTTCAGAGATGTAGATATCAACTTCAAGCACAGTGTCCAGGTCCGAATAATGCGCGTGCTGAGCCGCCGCAGCTGCCGAACTGTCTGCAGTTCCGATGCTGCTGTCTTTATATGCAAGGCCAGATGCGCGATGCTGAGCTGAACCGTCCTCGGCCCAGTGCAAGGAAATGTAGACGAAAGTTGTCGATCAGGTATGCCAGGTAATCCTTATTTCCAAGATGTAGACATCAAATCCAAGCACAGTGTCCAGGTCAGAATAATGGGCGAGCTGCGCCACCGCAGCTGCCGAACTGTCTGCAGTTCCGGTGCTGCTGTCTTTATATGCGAGGCCAGATGCGCGATGCTGAGGTGAACCGTCCTCGGCCCAGTGCAAGGAAACGTAGACGAAAGTTGTCGACCAGATATGTCAGGTAGTCCTTATTTCCGAGATGTAGACATCAACTTCAAGCACAGTGTCCAGGTCAGAATAATGCGCGTGCTGCGCCGCCGCAGCTGCCGAACTGTCTGCAGTTCCGATCCTGCTGTCTTTATAGGTGCGGCCAGATGCGCGATGCTGATGTGAACCGTCCTCGGCCTAGTGCAAGGAAACGTAGACGAAAGTTGTCGACCAGATATGCCAGGTAATCCTTATTTCCAAGATGTAGACATCAACTTCAAGCACAATGTCCAGGTCAGAATAATGCGCGTTCTGCGCCACCGCAGCTGCCGAACTGTCTGCAGTTCCGGTGCTGCTTTCATTATAGGTGAGGCCAGATGCGCGATGCTGAGATGAACCGTCACCGGCCCAGCGCCAGGAAATGTATACGAAAGTTGTCGACCAGATATGCCAGGTAATCCTTATTTCCGAGATGTAGACATCAACTTTAAGTACAGTGTCCAGGTCAGAATAATGCGCGTGCTGCGCCGCCGCAGCTGCCGAACTGTCTGCAGTTCCGCTGCTGCTGTCTTTATAGGTGAGGCCAGACGCGCGATGCTGAGGTGAACCGTCCTCGGCCCAGTGCAAGGAAACGTAGACGAAAGATGTCGACCAAATATGCCAGGTAATCCTTATTTCCAAGATGTAGACATCAACTTCAAGCACAATGTCCAGGTCAGAATAATGCGCGTTCTGCGCCGCCGCAGCTGCCGAACTGTCTGCAGTTCCGCTGCTGCTGCCTTTATAGGTGAGGCCAGATGCGCGATGCTGAGGTGAACCGTCACCGGCCCAGCGCCAGGAAATGTATACGAAAGTTGTCGACCAGATATGCCAATTAGTCCTTATTTCCGAGATGTAGACATCAACTTTAAGTACAGTGTCCAGGTCAGAATAATGCGCGTGCTGCGCCGCCGCAGCTGCCGAACTGTCTGCAGTTCCGCTGCTGCTGTCTTTATAGGTGAGGCCAGACGCGCGATGCTGAGGTGAACCGTCCTCGGCCCAGTGCAAGGAAACGTAGACGAAAGATGTCGACCAAATATGCCAGGTAATCCTTATTTCCAAGATGTAGACATCAACTTCAAGCACAATGTCCAGGTCAGAATAATGCGCGTTCTGCGCCGCCGCAGCTGCCGAACTGTCTGCAGTTGCGCTGCTGCTGCCTTTATAGGTGAGGCCAGATGCGCGATGCTGAGGTGAACCGTCACCGGCCCAGCGCCAGGAAATGTATACGAAAGTTGTCGACCAGATATGCCAGGTAGTCCTTATTTCCAAGATGTAGACATCAACTTTAAGTACAGTGTCCAGGTCAGAATAATGCGCGTGCTGCGCCGCCGCAGCTGCTGAACTGTCCGCAGTTCCGCTGCTGCTGTCTTTATAGGTGAGGCCAGACGCGCGATGCTGAGGTGAACCGTCCTCGGCCCAGTGCAATAAACGTAGAAGAAAGTTGTCGACCAAATATGCCAGGTAATCCTTATTTCCAAGATGTAGACATCAACTTCAAGCACAATGTCCAGGTCAGAATAATGCGCGTTCTGCGCCACCGCAGCTGCCGAACTGTCTGCAGTTCCGGTGCTGCTGTCTTTATAGGTGAGCCCAGATGCGCGATGCTGAGGTGAACCGTCCTCGGCCCAGTGCCAGGAAACGTATACGAATGTTGTCGACCAGATATGCCAGGTAGTCCTTATTTCCGAGATGTAGACATCAACTTTAAGTACAGTGTCTAGGTCGGAATAATGCGCGAGCTGCGCCGCCGCAGCTGCCGAACTGTCTGCAGTTCCGCTGCTGCTGCCTTCATAGGTGAGGCCAGATGCGCGATGCTGAGGTGAACCGTCCTCGGCCCAGTGCCAGGAAACGTATACGAAAGTTGTTGACCAGATATGCCAGGTAGTCCTTATTTCCGAGATGTAGACATCAACTTCAAGTACAGTGTCAAGGTCAGAATAATGCGCGTGCTGCGCCGCCGCAGCTGCCGAACTGTCTGCAGTTCCGCTGCTGCTGTCTTTATAGGTGAGGCCAGATGCGCGATGCTGAGGTGAACCGTTCTCGGCCCAGAGCCAGGAAACGTAGACGAAAGTTGTTGACCAGATATGCCAGGTAGCCTTTATTTCCGAGATGTAGACATCAACTTCAAGCACAGTGTCTAGGTCGGAATAATGCGCGAGCTGCGCCGCCGCAGCTGCCGAACTGTCTGCAGTTCCTCTACTGCTGCCTTTATAGGTGAGGCCAGACGCGCGATGCTGAGGTGAACCGTCCTCGGCCCAGTGCAAGGAAACGTAGACGAAAGATGTCGACCAAATATGCCAGGTAATCCTTATTTCCGAGATGTAGACATCAACTTTAAGTACAGTGTCCAGGTCAGAATAATGCGCGTGCTGCGCCGCCGTAGCTGCCGAACTGTCTGCAGTTCCGGTGCTGCTGTCGTTATAGGTAAGGCCAGACGCGCGATGCTGAGGTGAACCGTCCTCGACCCAGTGCAAGGAAACGTAGACGAAAGATGTCGACCAAATATGCCAGGTAATCCTTATTTCCAAGATGTAGACATCAACTTCAAGCACAATGTCCAGGTCAGAATAATGCGCGTTCTGCGCCGCCGCAGCTGCCGAACTGTCTGCAGTTCCGCTGCTGCTGCCTTTATAGGTGAGGCCAGATGCGCGATGCTGAGGTGAACCGTCACCGGCCCAGCGCCAGGAAATGTATACGAAAGTTGTCGACCAGATATGCCAGGTAGTCCTTATTTCCAAGATGTAGACATCAACTTCAAGCACAGTGTCTAGGTCGGAATAATGCGCGAGCTCCGCCGCCGCAGCTGCCGAACTGTCTGCAGTTCCGCTGCTGCTTTTATAGGTGAGGCCAGACGCGCGATGCTGAGGTGAACCGTCCTCGGCCCAGTGCAAGGAAACGTAGACGAAAGATGTCGACCAAATATGCCAGGTAATCCTTATTTCCGAGATGTAGACATCAACTTTAAGTACAGTGTCCAGGTCAGAATAATGCGCGTGCTGCGCCGCCGCAGCTGCCGAACTGTCTGCAGTTCCGCTGCTGCTGTCTTTATAGGTGAGGCCAGACGCGCGATGCTGAGGTGAACCGTCCTCGGCCCAGTGCAAGGAAACTTAGACGAAAGATGTCGACCAAATATGCCAGGTAATCCTTATTTCCAAGATGTAGACATCAACTTCAAGCACAATGTCCAGGTCAGAATAATGCGCGTTCTGCGCCGCCGCAGCTGCCGAACTGTCTGCAGTTCCGCTGCTGCTGCCTTTATAGGTGAGGCCAGATGCGCGATGCTGAGGTGAACCGTCACCGGCCCAGCGCCAGGAAATGTATACAAAAGTTGTCGACCAGATATGCCAGGTAGTCCTTATTTCCAAGATGTAGACATCAACTTTAAGTACAGTGTCCAGGTCAGAATAATGCGCGTGCTGCGCCGCCGCAGCTGCTGAACTGTCTGCAGTTCCGCTGCTGCTGTCTTTATAGGTGAGGCCAGACGCGCGATGCTGAGGTGAACCGTCCTCGGCCCAGTGCAATAAACGTAGACGAAAGTTGTCGACCAAATATGCCAGGTAATCCTTATTTCCAAGATGTAGACATCAACTTCAAGCACAATGTCCAGGTCAGAATAATGCGCGTTCTGCGCCACCGCAGCTGCCGAACTGTCTGCAGTTCCGGTGCTGCTGTCTTTATAGGTGAGCCCAGATGCGCGATGCTGAGGTGAACCGTCCTCGGCCCAGTGCCAGGAAACGTATACGAATGTTGTCGACCAGATATGCCAGGTAGTCCTTATTTCCGAGATGTAGACATCAACTTTAAGTACAGTGTCTAGGTCGGAATAATGCGCGAGCTGCGCCGCCGCAGCTGCCGAACTGTCTGCAGTTCCGCTGCTGCTGCCTTTATAGGTGAGGCCAGATGCGCGATGCTGAGGTTAACCGTCCTCGGCCCAGTGCCAGGAAACGTATAAGAAAGTTGGTGACCAGATATGCCAGGTAGTCCTTATTTCCGAGATGTAGACATCAACTTCAAGTACAGTGTCAAGGTCAGAATAATGCGCGTGCTGCGCCGCCGCAGCTGCCGAACTGTCTGCAGTTCCGCTGCTGCTGTCTTTATAGGTGAGGCCAGATGCGCGATGCTGAGGTGAACCGTTCTCGGCTCAGAGCCAGGAAACATAGACAAAGTTGTCGACCAGATATGCCAGGTAGCCTTTATTTCCGAGATGTATACATCAACTTCAAGTACAGTGTCAAGGTCAGTATAATTCGCGTGCTGCGCCGCCGCAGCTGCCGAACTGTCTGCAGTTCCGCTGCTGCTGCCTTTATAAGTGAGGCCAGATGCGCGATGCTGAGGTGAACCGTCCTCGGCCCAGTGCCAGGAAACGTAGACGAAAGTTGTCGATAAGGTATGCCAGGTAGCCCATTATTTCCGAGATGTAGAGATAAACTGGATGTAGTGTCCAGGTCGGAATAATGTGCGAGCTGCGGAGCCGTAGCTGCCGAACTGTCTGCAGTTCCGCAGCTGCTGCATTTATAGGTGAGGCCAAATGCGCAATGCTGAGGTGAACCGTTCTCGGCCCAGAGCCAGGAAACGTAGACGAAAGTTGTCGACCAGATATGCCAGGTAGTCCTTATTTCCGAGATGTAGACATCAACTTCAAGTACAGTGTCAAGGTCAGAATAATGCGCGGGCTGCACGGCCGCAGCTGCCGAACAGTCTGCAGTTCCGCTGCTGCTGCCTTTATAAGTGAGGCCAGTGTGCGATGCTGAGGCGAACCGTTCTCAGCCCAGAGCCAGGAAACGTAGACGAAAGTTGACGATAATTTATTCCACGCAGCCCATTATTTCCGAGATGTAGAGATAAACTGCGTGTACAGTGTCCAGGTCGGAATAATGTGCGAGCTGCGGAGCCGTAGCTGCCGAACTGTCTGCAGTTCCGCTGCTGCTCTCTTTATATGCGCGGCCAGATGCGTGATGCTGAGGTGAACCGTCCTCGGCCCAGTGCAAGGAAATGTAGACGAAAGTTGTCGATCAGGTAAGCCAGGTAGCCTTTATTTCCGAGATGTAGACATCAACTTCAAGTAGAGTGTCCAGGTCAGAATAATGCGCGTGCTGCGCCGCCGCAGCTGCCGAACTGTCTGCAGTTCCGATGCTGCTGTCTTTATATGCGAGGCCAGATGCGCGATGCTTAGGTGAACCGTCCTCGGCCCAGTGCAAGGAAACGTAGACGAAAGTTGTCGACCAGATATGCCAGGTAGTCCTTATTTCCGAGATGTAGACATCCACTTCAAGCACAGTGTCCGGGTAAGAATAATGCGCGTGCTGCGCCGCCGCAGCTGCCGAAATGTCAGCAGTTCCGGTGCTGCTGCCTTTATATGCGAGGCCAGATGCGCGATGCTGAGGTGAACCGTCCTCGGCCCAGTGGAAGGAAACGTAGACGAAAGTTGTCGACCAGATATGCCAGGTAGTCCTTATTTCCGTGATGTAGACTTGAACTTCAAGCACAGTGTCCAGGTCAGAATAATGCGCCTTCTGCGCCGCCCCAGCTGCCGAACTGTCTGCAGTTCCAGTGCTGCTGTCTTTATATGCGAGGCCAGATGCACGATGCTGAGGTGAACCGTCCTTGGCCCAGTGCAAGGAAACGTAGACGAAAGTTGTCGACCAGATATGTCAGGTAGTCCTTATTTCCGAGATGTAGATATCAACTTCAAGCACAGTGTCCAGGTCAGAATATTGCGCGTGCTGCGCCGGCGCAGCTGCCGAACTGTCTGCAGTTCCGATGCTGCTGTCTTTATATGCGAGGTCAGATGCGCGATGCTGAGGTGAACCGTCCTCGGCCCAGTGCAAGGAAATGTAGACGAAAGTTGTCGATCAGGTATGCCAGGTAATCCTTATTTCCAAGATGTAGACATCAACTTCAAGCACAGTGTCCAGGTCAGAATAATGGGCGAGCTGCGCCACCGCAGCTGCCGAACTGTCTGCAGTTCCGGTGCTGCTGTCTTTATATGCGAGGCCAGATGCGCGATGCTGAGGTGAACCGTCCTCGGCCCAGTGCAAGGAAACGTAGACGAATGTTGTCGACCAGATATGTCAGGTGGTCCTTATTTCCGAGAGGTAGACATCAACTTCAAGCACAGTGTCCAGGTAAGAATAATGCGCGTGCTGCGCCGCCGCAGCTGCCGAACTGTCTGCAGTTCCGATCCTGCTGTCTTTATAGGTGAGGCCAGATGCGCGATGCTGAGGTGAACCGTCCTCGGCCCAGTGCAAGGAAACGTAGAGGAAAGTTGTCGTCCAGATATGCCAGGTAATCCTTATTTCCAAGATGTAGACATCAACTTCAAGCACAATGTCCGGGTCAGAATAATGCGCGTTCTGCGCCACCGCAGCTGCCGAACTGTCTGCAGTTCCGGTGCTGTTGTCTTTATAGGTGAGGCCAGATGCGCGATGCTGAGGTGAACCGTCACCGGCCCAGCGCCAGGAAATGTATACGAAAGTTGTCGACCAGATATGGCAGGTAGTCTTTATTTCCGAGATGTAGACATCAACTTTAAGTACAGTGTCCAGGTCAGAATAATGCGCGTGCTGCGCCGCCGCAGCTGCCGAACTGTCTGCAGTTCCGCTGCTGCTGCCTTTATAGGTGAGGCCAGATGCGCGATGCTGAGGTGAACCGTCCTCGGCCCAGTGCCAGGAAACGTAGACGAAAGTTGTCGACCAGATATGCCAGGTAGCATTTGTTTCCGAGATGTAGACATCAACTTCATGCACAGTGCCTAGTTCGGAATAATGTGCGAGCTGCGCCGCCGCAGCTGCCGAACTGTCTGCAGTTCCGCTGCTGCTGCCTTTATAGGTGAGGCCAGATGCGCGATGCTGAGGTGAACCGTCACCGGCCCAGCGCCAGGAAATGTATACGAAAGTTGTCGACCAGATATGCCAGGTAGTCCTTATTTCCGAGATGTAGACATCAACTTTAAGTACAGTGTCCAGGTCAGAATAATGCGCGTGCTGCGCCGCCGCAGCTGCCGAACTGTCTGCAGTTCCGCTGCTGCTGTGTTTATAGGTGAGGCCAGACGCGCGATGCTGAGGTGAACCGTCCTCGGCCCAGTGCAAGGAAACGTAGACGAAAGTTGTCGACCAAATATGCCAGGTAATCCTTATTTCCAAGATGTAGACATCAACTTCAAGCACAATGTCCAGGTCAGAACAATGCGCGTTCTGCGCCACCGCAGCTGCCGAACTGTCTGCAGTTCCGGTGCTGCTGTCTTTATAGGTGAGCCCAGATGCGCGATGCTGAGGTGAACCGTCCTCGGCCCAGTGCCAGGAAACGTATACGAATGTTGTGGACCAGATATGCCAGGTAGTCCTTATTTCCGAGATGTAGACATCAACTTTAAGTACAGTGTCTAGGTCGGAATAATGCGCGAGCTGCGCCGCCGCAGCTGCCGAACTGTCTGCAGTTCCGCTGCTGCTGCCTTTATAGGTGAAGCCAGACGCGCGATGCTGAGGTGAAACGCCCTCGGCCCAGTGCCAGGAAACGTATACGAAAGTTGTTGACCAGATATGCCAGGTAGTCCTTATTTCCGAGATGTAGACATCAACTTTAAGTACAGTGTCCAGGTCACAATAATGAGCGTGCTGCGCCGCCGCAGCTGCCGAACTGTCTGCAGTTCCGCTGCTGCTGCCTTTATAGGTGAGGCCAGATGCGCGATGCTGAGGTGAACCGTCCTCGGCCCAGTGCCAGGAAACGTATACGAAAGTTGTCGACCAGATATGCCAGGTAATCCTTATTTACGAGATGTAGACATCAACTTCAAGTACAGTGTCAAGGTCAGAATAATGCGCGAGCTGCTCCGCCGTGGCTGCCGAACTGTCTGCAGTTCCGCTGCTGCTCTCTTTATAGGTGAGGCCAGATGCGCGATGCTGAGGTTAACCGTCCTCGGCCCAGTGCCAGGAAACGTAGACGAAAGTTGTCGACCAGATATGCCAGGTAGCCTTTATTTCCGAGATGTAGAGATCAACTTCAAGCACAGTGTCTAGTTCGGAATAATGTGCGAGCTGCGCCGCCGCAGCTGCCGAACTGTCTGCAGTTCCGGTGCTGCTGTCTTTATAGGTGAGGCCAGATGCGCGATGCTGAGGTGAACCGTCCTCGGCCCAGTGCAAGGAAACGTAGACGAAAGTTGTCGACCAAATATGCCAGGTAATCCTTATTTCCAAGATTTAGACATCAACATCAAGCACAATGTCCAGGTCAGAATAATGCGCGTTCTGCGCGACCGCAGCTGCCGAACTGTCTGCAGTTCTGGTGCTGCTGTCTTTATAGGTGAGCCCAGATGCGCGATGCTGAGGTGAACCGTCCTCGGCCCAGTGCCAGGAAACGTATACGAATGTTGTCGACCAGATATGGCAGGTAGTCCTTATTTCCGAGATGTAGACATCAACTTTAAGTACAGTGTCTAGGTCGGAATAACGCGCGAGCTGCGCCGCCGCAGCTGCCGAACTGTCTGCAGTTCCGCTGCTGCTGCCTTTATAGGTGAGGCCAGACGCGCGATGCTGAGGTGAACCGTCCTCGGCCCAGTGCCAGGAAACGTATACGAAAGTTGTTGACCAGATATGCCAGGTAGTCCTTATTTCCGAGATGTAGACATCAACTTCAAGCACAGTGTCTAGGTCGGAATAATGCGCGAGCTGCGCCGCCGCAGCTGCCAAACTGTCTGCAGCTCCGCTGCTGCTGCCTTTATAGGTGAGGCCAGTGTGCGATGTTGAGGCGAACCGTCCTCGTGCCAGTGCCAGAAAACGTAGGCGATCGTTGTCGACCAGATATGCCAGGTAGTCCTTATTTCCAAGATGTAGACATCAACTTCAAGCACAGTGTCTAGGTCAGTATAATTTGCGTGCTGCGCCGCCGCAGCTGCCGAACTGTCTGCAGTTCCGCTGCTCCTGTATTTATAGGTGAGGCCAGATGCGCGATGCTGAGGTGAACCGTTCTCAGCCAAGAGCCTGGAAATGTAGACGAAAGTTGTCGACCAGATATGCCAGGTACCCTTTATTTCCGAGATGTATACATCAACTTCACGCACAGTGTCAAGGTCAGAATAATGCGCGTGCTGCGCCGCCGCAGCTGCCGAACTCTCTGCAGTTCCGCTGCTGCTGCCTTTATAAGTGAGGCCAGATGCGCGATGCTGAGGTGAACCGTCCTCGGCCCAGTGCCAGGAAACGAAGACGAAAGTTGTCGATAAGGTATGCCAGGTAGCCCTTATTTTCAAGATTTAGAGATCAACAGCAAGCACAGTCTCCAGGTCCGAATAATGCGCGAGCTGCGCCGCCGCAGCTGAAGACCTGTCTGCAGTTCCGGTGCTGCTGTCTTTATAGGTGAGGCCAGATGCGCGATGCTGAGGTGAACCGTTCTCAGCCCAGTGCCAGGAAACGTAGACGAAAGTTGTCGATAATTTATGCCACGCAGCCCAATTATTTTCGAGATGTAGAGATAAACTGCATGTAAAGTGTCCAGGTCGGAATAATGTGTGGGCTGCGGAGCCGTAGCTGCCGAACTGTCTGCAGTTCCGCAGCTGCTGCATTTATAGGTGAGGCCAAATGCGCGATTCTGAGGTGAACCGGTCTCGGCCCAGAGCCAGGAAACGTAAACGAAAGGTGTCGACCAGATATGCCAGGTAGCCTTTATTTCCGAGATGTAGACATCAACTTCAAGCACAGTGTCTAGGACGGAAAAATGCGCGAGCTGCGCCGCCGCAGGTGTCGAACATTCTGCAGTTCCGCTGCTGCTGCCTTATAGGTGAGACCAGGTGCGCGATGCTGAGGTGAACCGTCCTCGACCCAGTGCCAGGAAACGTAGACTTAAGTTGTCGATATGGTATGACTGGTAGAAATTATTTCCGAGATGTAGAGATCAACTGCAAGTGCAGTGTCCAGGTGGGAATAATGTGCGAGCTGCGCAGCCGTAGCTGCCGAACTGTCTGCAGTTCCGCTGCTGCTCTCTTTATAGGTGAGGCCAGATGCGCGATGCTGAGGTCAACCGTCCTCGGCCCAGTGCAAGGAAACGTAGACGAATGTTGTCGATGAGGTATGCCAGGTAGCCCTTCTTTTTCGAGATTTAGAGATCAACTGAAAGTAAAGTGTCCAGTTCAGAATAATGTGTGAGCTGCGCCGCCGCGGCTGACCAACTGTGTGCAGTTCCGCTGCTGCTCTCTTTAAAGGTGAGGCCAGATGCGCGATGCTGAGGTGAACCGTCCTCGGCCCAGTGCCAGGAAACGTAGACGAAAGTTGTCGATAAGGTATGCCACGCAGCCCATTATCTCCGAGATGTAGAGATAAACTGCGTGTACAGCGTCCAGGTCGAAATAATGTGCGAGCTGCGGAGCCGTAGCTGCCGAACTGTCTGCAGTTCCGCTGCTCTCTTTATATGTGAGGCCAGATGCGTGATGCTGAGGTGAATCGTCCTCGGCCCAGTCCAAGGAAATGTAGACGAAAGTTGTCGATCAGGTATGTCAGGTAGCCTTTATTTCCGAGATGTAGACATCAACTTCAAGCACAGTGTCCAGGTCAGAATAATGCGAGTGCTGCGCCGCCGCAGCTGCCGAACTGTTTGCTGTTCCGATTCTCCTGCATTTATAATAAAGGTGAGGCCAGTGTGCGATGCTGAGGTGAACCGTCCTCGGCCCAGTGCCAGGAAACGTAGACGAAAGTTGTCGATAAGGTATGCCACGCATCCCATTGTTTCCGAGATGTAGAGATCAACTGCAAGTGGAGTGTCCAGGTCCGAATAATGCGCGAGCTGCGCCGCCGTAGCTGCCGAACTGTCTGCAGTTCCTGTGCTGCTGTCTTTATAGGTGAGGCCAGATGCGCGATGCTGAGGTGAACCGTCTTCGGCCCAGTGCCAGGAAACGTAGACTTAAGTTGGCGATATGGTATGACTGGTAGAAATTATTTCCGAGATGTAGAGATCAACTGCAAGTGCAGTGTCCAGGTCGGATTAATGTGCGAGCTGCGCAGCCGTAGCTGCCGAACTGTCTGCAGTTCCGCTGCTGCTCTCTTTATAGGTGAGGCCAGATGCGCGATGCTGAGGTGAACCGTTCTCGGCCCAGAGCCAGGAAACGTAAACGAAAGGTGTCGACCAGATATGCCAGGTAGCCTTTATTTCCGAGATGTAGACATCAACTTCAAGCACAGTGTCTAGGACGGAAAAACGCGCGAGCTGCGCCGCCGCAGGTGTCGAACATTCTGCAGTTCCGCTGCTGCTGCCTTATAGGTGAGACCAGGTGCGCGATGCTGAGGTGAACCGTCCTCGGCCCAGTGCCAGGAAACGTAGACTTAAGTTATCGATATGGTATGACTGGTAGCCATTATTTCCGAGATGTAGAGATCAACTGCAAGTGCAGTGTCCAGTTCAGAATAATGTGTGAGCTGCGCCGCCGCGGCTGACCAACTGTGTGCAGTTCCGCTGCTGCTCTCTTTAATGGTGAGGCCAGATGCGCGATGCTGAGGTGAACCGTCCTCGGCCCAGTGCCAGGAAACGTAGACGAAAGTTTTCGATAAGGTATGCCACGCAGCCCATTATCTCCGAGATGTAGAGATAAACTGCATGTACAGTGTCCAGGTCGAAATAATGTGCGAGCTGCGAACCCGTAGCTGCCGAACTGCATGCAGTTCCGCTGCTCTCTTTATATGCGAGGCCAGATGCGTGATGCTGAGGTGAACCGTCCTCGGCCCAGTGCAAGGAAATGTAGACGAAAGTTGTCGATCAGGTATGTCAGGTAGCCTTTATTTCCGAGATGTAGACATCAACTTCAAGTACAGTGTCAAGGTCAGAATAATGCGCGTGCTGCGCCGCCGCAGCTGCCGAACAGTCTGCAGTTCCGCTGCTGCTGCCTTTATAAGTGAGGCCAGAAGCGCGATGCTGAGGTGAACCGCTCTCGGCCCAGAGCCAGGAAACCTAGACGAAACTTGTCGACCAGATATGCCAGGTAGCCTTTATTTCCGAGATGTAGACATCATCTTCAAGCACAGTGTCCGGGTAAGAATAATGCGCGTGCTGCGCCGCCGCAGCTGCCGAATGGCAGCAGTTCCGGTGCTGCTGCCTTTATATGCGAGGCCAGATGCGCGATGCTGAGGTGAACCATCCTCGGCCCAGTGCAAGGAAACGTAGACGAAAGTTGTCGACCAGATATGCCAGGTAGTCCTTATTTCCGTGATGTATACTTGACCTTCAAGCACAGTGTCCAGGTCAGAATAATGCGCCTTCTGCGCCGCCGCAGCTGCCGAACTGTCTGCAGTTCCGGTGCTGCTGTCTTTATATGCGAGGCCAGATGCACGATGCTGAGGTGAACCGTCCTCGGCTCAGTGCAAGGAAATGTAGACGAAAGTTTTCGATCAGGTATGCCAGGTAGCGTTTATTTCCGAGATGTAGACATCAACTTCAAGCACAGTGTCCAGGTCAGAATAATGCGCGTGCGGCGCCGCCGCAGCTGCCGAACTGTCTGCAGTTCCGATGCTGCTGTCTTTATATGCGAGGCCAGATGCGTGATGCTGAGGTGACCCGTCCTTGGCCCAGTGCAAGGAAACGTAGACGAAAGTTGTCGACCAGATATGTCAGGTAGTCCTTATTTCAGAGATGTAGATATCAACTTCAAGCACAGTGTCCAGGTCCGAATAATGCGCGTGCTGAGCCGCCGCAGCTGCCGAACTGTCTGCAGTTCCGATGCTGCTGTCTTTATATGCAAGGCCAGATGCGCGATGCTGAGCTGAACCGTCCTCGGCCCAGTGCAAGGAAATGTAGACGAAAGTTGTCGATCAGGTATGCCAGGTAATCCTTATTTCCAAGATGTAGACATCAACTCCAAGCACAGTGTCCAGGTCAGAATAATGGGCGAGCTGCGCCACCGCAGCTGCCGAACTGTCTGCAGTTCCGGTGCTGCTGTCTTTATATGCGAGGCCAGATGCGCGATGCTGAGGTGAACCGTCCTCGGCCCAGTGCAAGGAAACGTAGACGAAAGTTGTCGACCAGATATGTCAGGTAGTCCTTATTTCCGAGATGTAGACATCAACTTCAAGCACAGTGTCCAGGTCAGAATAATGCGCGTGCTGCGCCGCCGCAGCTGCCGAACTGTCTGCAGTTCCGATCCTGCTGTCTTTATAGGTGCGGCCAGATGCGCGATGCTGATGTGAACCGTCCTCGGCCTAGTGCAAGGAAACGTAGACGAAAGTTGTCGACCAGATATGCCAGGTAATCCTTATTTCCAAGATGTAGACATCAACTTCAAGCACAATGTCCAGGTCAGAATAATGCGCGTTCTGCGCCACCGCAGCTGCCGAACTGTCTGCAGTTCCGGTGCTGCTTTCATTATAGGTGAGGCCAGATGCGCGATGCTGAGATGAACCGTCACCGGCCCAGCGCCAGGAAATGTATACGAAAGTTGTCGACCAGATATGCCAGGTAGTCCTTATTTCCGAGATGTAGACATCAACTTTAAGTACAGTGTCAAGGTCAGAATAATGCGCGTGCTGCGCCGCCGCAGCTGCCGAACTGTCTGCAGTTCCGCTGCTGCTGTCTTTATAGGTGAGGCCAGACGCGCGATGCTGAGGTGAACCGTCCTCGGCCCAGTGCAAGGAAACGTAGACGAAAGATGTCGACCAAATATGCCAGGTAATCCTTATTTCCAAGATGTAGACATCAACTTCAAGCACAATGTCCAGGTCAGAATAATGCGCGTTCTGCGCCGCCGCAGCTGCCGAACTGTCTGCAGTTCCGCCGCTGCTGCCTTTATAGGTGAGGCCAGATGCGCGATGCTGAGGTGAACCGTCACCGGCCCAGCGCCAGGAAATGTATACGAAAGTTGTCGACCAGATATGCCAGGTAGTCCTTATTTCCGAGATGTAGACATCAACTTTAAGTACAGTGTCCAGGTCAGAATAATGCGCGTGCTGCGCCGCCCCAGCTGCCGAACTGTCTGCAGTTCCGGTGCTGCTTTCATTATAGGTGAGGCCAGATGCGCGATGCTGAGATGAACCGTCACCGGCCCAGCGCCAGGAAATGTATACGAAAGTTGTCGACCAGATATGCCAGGTAGTCCTTATTTCCGAGATGTAGACATCAACTTTAAGTACAGTGTCAAGGTCAGAATAATGCGCGTGCTGCGCCGCCGCAGCTGCCGAACTGTCTGCAGTTCCGCTGCTGCTGTCTTTATAGGTGAGGCCAGACGCGCGATGCTGAGGTGAACCGTCCTCGGCCCAGTGCAAGGAAACGTAGACGAAAGATGTCGACCAAATATGCCAGGTAATCCTTATTTCCAAGATGTAGACATCAACTTCAAGCACAATGTCCAGGTCAGAATAATGCGCGTTCTGCGCCGCCGCAGCTGCCGAACTGTCTGCAGTTGCGCTGCTGCTGCCTTTATAGGTGAGGCCAGATGCGCGATGCTGAGGTGAACCGTCACCGGCCCAGCGCCAGGAAATGTATACGAAAGTTCTCGACCAGATATGCCAGGTAGTCCTTATTTCCAAGATGTAGACATCAACTTTAAGTACAGTGTCCAGGTCAGAATAATGCGCGTGCTGCGCCGCCGCAGCTGCTGAACTGTCTGCAGTTCCGCTGCTGCTGTCTTTATAGGTGAGGCCAGACGCGCGATGCTGAGGTGAACCGTCCTCGGCCCAGTGCAATAAACGTAGACGAAAGTTGTCGACCAAATATGCCAGGTAATCCTTATTTCCAAGATGTAGACATCAACTTCAAGCACAATGTCCAGGTCAGAATAATGCGCGTGCTGCGCCGCCGCAGCTGCCGAACTGTCTGCAGTTCCGCTGCTGCTGTCTTTATAGGTGAGGCCAGATGCGCGATGCTGAGGTGAACCGTTCTCGGCCCAGAGCCAGGAAACGTAGACGAAAGTTGTTGACCAGATATGCCAGGTAGCCTTTATTTCCGAGATGTAGACATCAACTTCAAGCACAGTGTCTAGGTCGGAATAATGCGCGAGCTGCGCCGCCGCAGCTGCCGAACTGTCTGCAGTTCCGCTACTGCTGCCTTTATAGGTGAGGCCAGACGCGCGATGCTGAGGTGAACCGTCCTCGGCCCAGTGCAAGGAAACGTAGACGAAAGATGTCGACCAAATATGCCAGGTAATCCTTATTTCCGAGATGTAGACATCAACTTTAAGTACAGTGTCCAGGTCAGAATAATGCGCGTGCTGCGCCGCCGTAGCTGCCGAACTGTCTGCAGTTCCGGTGCTGCTGTCGTTATAGGTAAGGCCAGACGCGCGATGCTGAGGTGAACCGTCCTCGACCCAGTGCAAGGAAACGTAGACGAAAGATGTCGACCAAATATGCCAGGTAATCCTTATTTCCAAGATGTAGACATCAACTTCAAGCACAATGTCCAGGTCAGAATAATGCGCGTTCTGCGCCGCCGCAGCTGCCGAACTGTCTGCAGTTCCGCTGCTGCTGCCTTTATAGGTGAGGCCAGATGCGCGATGCTGAGGTGAACCGTCACCGGCCCAGCGCCAGGAAATGTATACGAAAGTTGTCGACCAGATATGCCAGGTAGTCCTTATTTCCAAGATGTAGACATCAACTTCAAGCACAGTGTCTAGGTCGGAATAATGCGCGAGCTGCGCCGCCGCAGCTGCCGAACTGTCTGCAGTTCCGCTGCTGCTGCATTTAGAGGTGAGGCCAGACGCGCGATGCTGAGGTGAACCGTCCTCGGCCCAGTGCAAGGAAACGTAGACGAAAGATGTCGACCAAATATGCCAGGTAATCCTTATTTCCGAGATGTAGACATCAACTTTAAGTACAGTGTCCAGGTCAGAATAATGCGCGTGCTGCGCCGCCGCAGCTGCCGAACTGTCTGCAGTTCCGCTGCTGCTGTCTTTATAGGTGAGGCCAGACGCGCGATGCTGAGGTGAACCGTCCTCGGCCCAGTGCAAGGAAACTTAGACGAAAGATGTCGACCAAATATGCCAGGTAATCCTTATTTCCAAGATGTAGACATCAACTTCAAGCACAATGTCCAGGTCAGAATAATGCGCGTTCTGCGCCGCCGCAGCTGCCGAACTGTCTGCAGTTCCGCTGCTGCTGCCTTTATAGGTGAGGCCAGATGCGCGATGCTGAGGTGAACCGTCACCGGCCCAGCGCCAGGAAATGTATACGAAAGTTGTCGACCAGATATGCCAGGTAGTCCTTATTTCCAAGATGTAGACATCAACTTTAAGTACAGTGTCCAGGTCAGAATAATGCGCGTGCTGCGCCGCCGCAGCTGCTGAACTGTCTGCAGTTCCGCTGCTGCTGTCTTTATAGGTGAGGCCAGACGCGCGATGCTGAGGTGAACCGTCCTCGGCCCAGTGCAATAAACGTAGACGAAAGTTGTCGACCAAATATGCCAGGTAATCCTTATTTCCAAGATGTAGACATCAACTTCAAGCACAATGTCCAGGTCAGAATAATGCGCGTTCTGCGCCACCGCAGCTGCCGAACTGTCTGCAGTTCCGGTGCTGCTGTCTTTATAGGTGAGCCCAGATGCGCGATGCTGAGGTGAACCGTCCTCGGCCCAGTGCCAGGAAACGTATACGAATGTTGTCGACCAGATATGCCAGGTAGTCCTTATTTCCGAGATGTAGACATCAACTTTAAGTACAGTGTCTAGGTCGGAATAATGCGCGAGCTGCGCCGCCGCAGCTGCCGAACTGTCTGCAGTTCCGCTGCTGCTGCCTTTATAGGTGAGGCCAGATGCGCGATGCTGAGGTTAACCGTCCTCGGCCCAGTGCCAGGAAACGTTTAAGAAAGTTGGTGACCAGATATGCCAGGTAGTCCTTATTTCCGAGATGTAGACATCAACTTCAAGTACAGTGTCAAGGTCAGAATAATGCGCGTGCTGCGCCGCCGCAGCTGCCGAACTGTCTGCAGTTCCGCTGCTGCTGTCTTTATAGGTGAGGCCAGATGCGCGATGCTGAGGTGAACCGTTCTCGGCCCAGAGCCAGGAAACGTAGACGAAAGTTGTTGACCAGATATGCCAGGTAGCCTTTATTTCCGAGATGTAGACATCAACTTCAAGCACAGTGTCTAGGTCGGAATAATGCGCGAGCTGCGCCGCCGCAGCTGCCGAACTGTCTGCAGTTCCGCTGCTGCTGCCTTTATAGGTGAGGCCAGATGCGCGATGCTGAGGTGAACCGTTCTCGGCTCAGAGCCAGGAAACATAGACAAAGTTGTCGACCAGATATGCCAGGTAGCCTTTATTTCCGAGATGTATACATCAACTTCAAGTTCAGTGTCAAGGTCAGTATAATTCGCGTGCTGCGCCGCCGCAGCTGCCGAACTGTCTGCAGTTCCGCTGCTGCTGCCTTTATAAGTGAGGCCAGATGCGCGATGCTGAGGTGAACCGTCCTCGGCCCAGTGCCAGGAAACGTAGACGAAAGTTGTCGATAAGGTATGCCAGGTAGCCCATTATTTCCGAGATGTAGAGATAAACTGGATGTAGTGTCCAGGTCGGAATAATGTGCGAGCTGCGGAGCCGTAGCTGCCGAACTGTCTGCAGTTCCGCAGCTGCTGCATTTATAGGTGAGGCCAAATGCGCAATGCTGAGGTGAACCGTTCTCGGCCCAGAGCCAGGAAACGTAGACGAAAGTTGTCGACCAGATATGCCAGGTAGTCCTTATTTTCGAGATGTAGACATCAACTTCAAGTACAGTGTCAAGGTCAGAATAATGCGCGGGCTGCACGGCCGCAGCTGCCGAACAGTCTGCAGTTCCGCTGCTGCTGCCTTTATAAGTGAGGCCAGTGTGCGATGCTGAGGCGAACCGTTCTCAGCCCAGAGCCAGGAAACGTAGACGAAAGTTGACGATAATTTATGCCACGCAGCCCATTATTTCCGAGATGTAGAGATAAACTGCGTGTACAGTGTCCAGGTCGGAATAATGTGCGAGCTGCGGAGCCGTAGCTGCCGAACTGTCTGCAGTTCCGCTGCTGCTCTCTTTATATGCGCGGCCAGATGCGTGATGCTGAGGTGAACCGTCCTCGGCCCAGTGCAAGGAAATGTAGACGAAAGTTGTCGATCAGGTAAGCCAGGTAGCCTTTATTTCCGAGATGTAGACATCAACTTCAAGTAGAGTGTCCAGGTCAGAATAATGCGCGTGCTGCGCCGCCGCAGCTGCCGAACTGTCTGCAGTTCCGATGCTGCTGTCTTTATATGCGAGGCCAGATGCGCGATGCTTAGGTGAACCGTCCTCGGCCCAGTGCAAGGAAACGTAGACGAAAGTTGTCGACCAGATATGCCAGGTAGTCCTTATTTCCGAGATGTAGACATCAACTTCAAGCACAGTGTCCGGGTAAGAATAATGCGCGTGCTGCGCCGCCGCAGCTGCCGAAATGTCAGCAGTTCCGGTGCTGCTGCCTTTATATGCGAGGCCAGATGCGCGATGCTGAGGTGAACCGTCCTCGGCCCAGTGGAAGGAAACGTAGACGAAAGTTGTCGACCAGATATGCCAGGTAGTCCTTATTTCCGTGATGTAGACTTGAACTTCAAGCACAGTGTCCAGGTCAGAATAATGCGCCTTCTGCGCCGCCGCAGCTGCCGAACTGTCTGCAGTTCCGGTGCTGCTGTCTTTATATGCGAGGCCAGATGCACGATGCTGAGGTGAACCGTCCTTGGCCCAGTGCAAGGAAACGTAGACGAAAGTTGTCGACCAGATATGTCAGGTAGTCCTTATTTCCGAGATGTAGATATCAACTTCAAGCACAGTGTCCAGGTCAGAATATTGCGCGTGCTGCGCCGGCGCAGCTGCCGAACTGTCTGCAGTTCCGATGCTGCTGTCTTTATATGCGAGGTCAGATGCGCGATGCTGAGGTGAACCGTCCTCGGCCCAGTGCAAGGAAATGTAGACGAAAGTTGTCGATCAGGTATGCCAGGTAATCCTTATTTCCAAGATGTAGACATCAACTTCAAGCACAGTGTCCAGGTCAGAATAATGGGCGAGCTGCGCCACCGCAGCTGCCGAACTGTCTGCAGTTCCGGTGCTGCTGTCTTTATATGCGAGGCCAGATGCGCGATGCTGAGGTGAACCGTCCTCGGCCCAGTGCAAGGAAACGTAGACGAATGTTGTCGACCAGATATGTCAGGTGGTCCTTATTTCCGAGAGGTAGACATCAACTTCAAGCACAGTGTCCAGGTAAGAATAATGCGCGTGCTGCGCCGCCGCAGCTGCCGAACTGTCTGCAGTTCCGATCCTGCTGTCTTTATAGGTGAGGCCAGATGCGCGATGCTGAGGTGAACCGTCCTCGGCCCAGTGCAAGGAAACGTAGACGAAAGTTGTCGTCCAGATATGCCAGGTAATCCTTATTTCCAAGATGTAGACATCAACTTCAAGCACAATGTCCGGGTCAGAATAATGCGCGTTCTGCGCCACCGCAGCTGCCGAACTGTCTGCAGTTCCGGTGCTGTTGTCTTTATAGGTGAGGCCAGATGCGCGATGCTGAGGTGAACCGTCACCGGCCCAGCGCCAGGAAATGTATACGAAAGTTGTCGACCAGATATGGCAGGTAGTCTTTATTTCCGAGATGTAGACATCAACTTTAAGTACAGTGTTCAGGTCAGAATAATGCGCGTGCTGCGCCGCCGCAGCTGCCGAACTGTCTGCAGTTCCGCTGCTGCTGCCTTTATAGGTGAGGCCAGATGCGCGATGCTGAGGTGAACCGTCCTCGGCCCAGTGCCAGGAAACGTAGACGAAAGTTGTCGACCAGATATGCCAGGTAGCCTTTGTTTCCGAGATGTAGACATCAACTTCATGCACAGTGTCTAGTTCGGAATAATGTGCGAGCTGCGCCGCCGCAGCTGCCGAACTGTCTGCAGTTCCGCTGCTGCTGCCTTTATAGGTGAGGCCAGATGCGCGATGCTGAGGTGAACCGTCACCGGCCCAGCGCCAGGAAATGTATACGAAAGTTGTCGACCAGATATGCCAGGTAGTCCTTATTTCCGAGATGTAGACATCAACTTTAAGTACAGTGTCCAGGTCAGAATAATGCGCGTGCTGCGCCGCCGCAGCTGCCGAACTGTCTGCAGTTCCGCTGCTGCTGTGTTTATAGGTGAGGCCAGACGCGCGATGCTGAGGTGAACCGTCCTCGGCCCAGTGCAAGGAAACGTAGACGAAAGTTGTCGACCAAATATGCCAGGTAATCCTTATTTCCAAGATGTAGACATCAACTTCAAGCACAATGTCCAGGTCAGAATAATGCGCGTTCTGCGCCACCGCAGCTGCCGAACTGTCTGCAGTTCCGGTGCTGCTGTCTTTATAGGTGAGCCCAGATGCGCGATGCTGAGGTGAACCGTCCTCGGCCCAGTGCCAGGAAACGTATACGAATGTTGTGGACCAGATATGCCAGGTAGTCCTTATTTCCGAGATGTAGACATCAACTTTAAGTACAGTGTCTAGGTCGGAATAATGCGCGAGCTGCGCCGCCGCAGCTGCCGAACTGTCTGCAGTTCCGCTGCTGCTGCCTTTATAGGTGAAGCCAGACGCGCGATGCTGAGGTGAAACGCCCTCGGCCCAGTGCCAGGAAACGTATACGAAAGTTGTTGACCAGATATGCCAGGTAGTCCTTATTTCCGAGATGTAGATATCAACTTCAAGCACAGTGTTCAGGTCAGAATATTGCGCGTGCTGAGCCGCCGCAGCTGCCGAACTGTCTGCAGTTCCGATGCTGCTGTCTTTATATGCGAGGCCAGATGCGCGATGCTGAGGTGAACCGTCCTCGGCCCAGTGCAAGGAAATGTAGACGAAAGTTGTCGATCAGGTATGCCAGGTAATCCTTATTTCCAAGATGTAGACATCAACTTCAAGCACAGTGTCCAGGTAAGAATAATGCGCGTGCTGCGCCGCCGCAGCTGCCGAACTGTCTGCAGTTCCGATCCTGCTGTCTTTATAGGTGAGGCCAGATGCGCGATGCTGAGGTGAACCGTCCTCGGCCCAGTGCAAGGAAACGTAGACGAAAGTTGTCGACCAGATATGCCAGGTAATCCTTATTTCCAAGATGTAGACATCAACTTCAAGCACAATGTCCGGGTCAGAATAATGCGCGTTCTGCGCCACCGCAGCTGCCGAACTGTCTGCAGTTCCGGTGCTGCTGTCTTTATAGGTGAGGCCAGATGCGCGATGCTGAGGTGAACCGTCACCGGCCCAGCGCCAGGAAATGTATACGAAAGTTGTCGACCAGATATGCCAGGTAGTCCTTATTTCCGAGATGTAGACATCAACTTTAAGTACAGTGTCCAGGTCACAATAATGAGCGTGCTGCGCCGCCGCAGCTGCCGAACTGTCTGCAGTTCCGCTGCTGCTGCCTTTATAGGTGAGGCCAGATGCGCGATGCTGAGGTGAACCGTCCTCGGCCTAGTGCCAGGAAACGTATACGAAAGTTGTCGACCAGATATGCCAGGTAATCCTTATTTACGAGATGTAGACATCAACTTCAAGTACAGTGTCAAGGTCAGAATAATGCGCGAGCTGCTCCGCCGTGGCTGCCGAACTGTCTGCAGTTCCGCTGCTGCTCTCTTTATAGGTGAGGCCAGATGCGCGATGCTGAGGTTAACCGTCCTCGGCCCAGTGCCAGGAAACGTAGACGAAAGTTGTCGACCAGATATGCCAGGTAGCCTTTATTTCCGAGATGTAGACATCAACTTCAAGCACAGTGTCTAGTTCGGAATAATGTGCGAGCTGCGCCGCCGCAGCTGCCGAACTGTCTGCAGTTCCGGTGCTGCTGTCTTTATAGGTGAGGCCAGATGCGCGATGCTGAGGTGAACGGTCCTCGGCCCAGTGCAAGGAAACGTAGACGAAAGTTGTCGACCAAATATGCCAGGTAATCCTTATTTCCAAGATTAAGACATCAACATCAAGCACAATGTCCAGGTCAGAATAATGCGCGTTCTGCGCGACCGCAGCTGCCGAACTGTCTGCAGTTCTGGTGCTGCTGTCTTTATAGGTGAGCCCAGATGCGCGATGCTGAGGTGAACCGTCCTCGGCCCAGTGCCAGGAAACGTATACGAATGTTGTCGACCAGATATGCCAGGTAGTCCTTATTTCCGAGATGTAGACATCAACTTTAAGTACAGTGTCTAGGTCGGAATAACGCGCGAGCTGCGCCGCCGCAGCTGCCGAACTGTCTGCAGTTCCGCTGCTGCTGCCTTTATAGGTGAGGCCAGACGCGCGATGCTGAGGTGAACCGTCCTCGGCCCAGTGCCAGGAAACGTATACGAAAGTTGTTGACCAGATATGCCAGGTAGTCCTTATTTCCGAGATGTAGACATCAACTTCAAGCACAGTGTCTAGGTCGGAATAATGCGCGAGCTGCGCCGCCGCAGCTGCCAAACTGTCTGCAGCTCCGCTGCTGCTGCCTTTATAGGTGAGGCCAGTGTGCGATGTTGAGGCGAACCGTCCTCGTGCCAGTGCCAGAAAACGTAGGCGAACGTTGTCGACCAGATATGCCAGGTAGTCCTTATTTCCAAGATGTAGACATCAACTTCAAGCACAGTGTCTAGGTCAGTATAATTTGCGTGCTGCGCCGCCGCAGCTGCCGAACTGTCTGCAGTTCCGCTGCTCCTGTATTTATAGGTGAGGCCAGATGCGCGATGCTGAGGTGAACCGTTCTCAGCCAAGAGCCTGGAAATGTAGACGAAAGTGGTCGACCAGATATGCCAGGTACCCTTTATTTCCGAGATGTATACATCAACTTCACGCACAGTGTCAAGGTCAGAATAATGCGCGTGCTGCGCCGCCGCAGCTGCCGAACTCTCTGCAGTTCCGCTGCTGCTGCCTTTATAAGTGAGGCCAGATGCGCGATGCTGAGGTGAACCGTCCTCGGCCCAGTGCCAGGAAACGAACACGAAAGTTGTCAATAAGGTATGCCAGGTAGCCCTTATTTTCAAGATTTAGAGATCAACAGCAAGCACAGTCTCCAGGTCCGAATAATGCGCGAGCTGCGCCGCCGCAGCTGAAGACCTGTCTGCAGTTCCGGTGCTGCTGTCTTTATAGGTGAGGCCAGATGCGCGATGCTGAGGTGAACCGTTCTCAGCCCAGTGCCAGGAAACGTAGACGAAAGTTGTCGATAATTTATGCCACGCAGCCCATTATTTTCGAGATGTAGAGATAAACTGCATGTAAAGTGTCCAGGTCGGAATAATGTGTGGGCTGCGGAGCCGTAGCTGCCGAACTGTCTGCAGTTCCGCAGCTGCTGCATTTATAGGTGAGGCCAAATGCGCGATTCTGAGGTGAACCGGTCTCGGCCCAGAGCCAGGAAACGTAAACGAAAGGTGTCGACCAGATATGCCAGGTAGCCTTTATTTCCGAGATGTAGACATCAACTTCAAGCACAGTGTCTAGGACGGAAAAATGCGCGAGCTGCGCCGCCGCAGGTGTCGAACATTCTGCAGTTCCGCTGCTGCTGCCTTATAGGTGAGACCAGGTGCGCGATGCTGAGGTGAACCGTCCTCGACCCAGTGCCAGGAAACGTAGACTTAAGTTGTCGATATGGTATGACTGGTAGAAATTATTTCCGAGATGTAGAGATCAACTGCAAGTGCAGTGTCCAGGTGGGAATAATGTGCGAGCTGCGCAGCCGTAGCTGCCGAACTGTCTGCTGTTCCGCTGCTGCTCTCTTTATAGGTGAGGCCAGATGCGCGATGCTGAGGTCAACCGTCCTCGGCCCAGTGCAAGGAAACGTAGACGAATGTTGTCGATGAGGTATGCCAGGTAGCCCTTCTTTTTCGAGATTTAGAGATCAACTGAAAGCTAAGTGTCCAGTTCAGAATAATGTGTGAGCTGCGCCGCCGCGGCTGACCAACTGTGTGCAGTTCCGCTGCTGCTCTCTTTAAAGGTGAGGCCAGATGCGCGATGCTGAGGTGAACCGTCCTCGACCCAGTGCCAGGAAACGTAGACGAAAGTTGTCGATAAGGTATGCCACGCAGCCCATTATCTCCGAGATGTAGAGATAAACTGCGTGTACAGCGTCCAGGTCGAAATAATGTGCGAGCTGCGGAGCCGTAGCTGCCGAACTGTCTGCAGTTCCGCTGCTCTCTTTATATGTGAGGCCAGATGCGTGATGCTGAGGTGAATCGTCCTCGGCCCAGTCCAAGGAAATGTAGACGAAAGTTGTCGATCAGGTATGTCAGGTAGCCTTTATTTCCGAGATGTAGACATCAACTTCAAGCACAGTGTCCAGGTCAGAATAATGCGAGTGCTGCGCCGCCGCAGCTGCCGAACTGTTTGCTGTTCCGATTCTCCTGCATTTATAATAAAGGTGAGGCCAGTGTGCGATGCTGAGGTGAACCGTCCTCGGCCCAGTGCCAGGAAACGTAGACGAAAGTTGTCGATAAGGTATGCCACGCATCCCATTGTTTCCGAGATGTAGAGATCAACTGCAAGTGGAGTGTCCAGGTCCGAATAATGCGCGAGCTGCGCCGCCGTAGCTGCCGAACTGTCTGCAGTTCCTGTGCTGCTGTCTTTATAGGTGAGGCCAGATGCGCGATGCTGAGGTGAACCGTCTTCGGCCCAGTGCCAGGAAACGTAGACTTAAGTTGTCGATATGGTATGACTGGTAGAAATTATTTCCGAGATGTAGAGATCAACTGCAAGTGCAGTGTCCAGGTCGGATTAATGTGCGAGCTGCGCAGCCGTAGCTGCCGAACTGTGTGCAGTTCCGCTGCTGCTCTCTTTAATGGTGAGGCCAGATGCGCGATGCTGAGGTGAACCGTTCTCGGCCCAGAGCCAGGAAACGTAAACGAAAGGTGTCGACCAGATATGCCAGGTAGCCTTTATTTCCGAGATGTAGACATCAACTTCAAGCACAGTGTCTAGGACGGAAAAACGCGCGAGCTGCGCCGCCGCAGGTGTCGAACATTCTGCAGTTCCGCTGCTGCTGCCTTATAGGTGAGACCAGGTGCGCGATGCTGAGGTGAACCGTCCTCGGCCCAGTGCCAGGAAACGTAGACTTAAGTTATCGATATGGTATGACTGGTAGCCATTATTTCCGAGATGTAGAGATCAACTGCAAGTGCAGTGTCCAGTTCAGAATAATGTGTGAGCTGCGCCGCCGCGGCTGACCAACTGTGTGCAGTTCCGCTGCTGCTCTCTTTAATGGTGAGGCCAGATGCGCGATGCTGAGGTGAACCGTCCTCGGCCCAGTGCCAGGAAACGTAGACGAAAGTTTTCGATAAGGTATGCCACGCAGCCCATTATCTCCGAGATGTAGAGATAAACTGCATGTACAGTGTCCAGGTCGAAATAATGTGCGAGCTGCGGACCCGTAGCTGCCGAACTGCATGCAGTTCCGCTGCTCTCTTTATATGCGAGGCCAGATGCGTGATGCTGAGGTGAACCGTCCTCGGCCCAGTGCAAGGAAATGTAGACGAAAGTTGTCGATCAGGTATGTCAGGTAGCCTTTATTTCCGAGATGTAGACATCAACTTCAAGCACAGTGTCCAGGTCAGAATAATGCGCGTGCTGCGCCGCCGCAGCTGCCGAACTGTCTGCAGTTCCGATCCTGCTGTCTTTATAGGTGAGGCCAGATGCGCGATGCTGAGGTGAACCGTCCTCGGCCCAGTGCAAGGAAACGTAGACGAAAGTTGTCGTCCAGATATGCCAGGTAATCCTTATTTCCAAGATGTAGACATCAACTTCAAGCACAATGTCCGGGTCAGAATAATGCGCGTTCTGCGCCACCGCAGCTGCCGAACTGTCTGCAGTTCCGGTGCTGTTGTCTTTATAGGTGAGGCCAGATGCGCGATGCTGAGGTGAACCGACACCGGCCCAGCGCCAGGAAATGTATACGAAAGTTGTCGACCAGATATGGCAGGTAGTCTTTATTTCCGAGATGTAGACATCAACTTTAAGTACAGTGTCCAGGTCAGAATAATGCGCGTGCTGCGCCGCCGCAGCTGCCGAACTGTCTGCAGTTCCGCTGCTGCTGCCTTTATAGGTGAGGCCAGATGCGCGATGCTGAGGTGAACCGTCCTCGGCCCAGTGCCAGGAAACGTAGACGAAAGTTGTCGACCAGATATGCCAGGTAGCCTTTGTTTCCGAGATGTAGACATCAACTTCATGCACAGTGTCTAGTTCGGAATAATGTGCGAGCTGCGCCGCCGCAACTGCCGAACTGTCTGCAGTTCCGCTGCTGCTGCCTTTATAGGTGAGGCCAGATGCGCGATGCTGAGGTGAACCGTCACCGGCCCAGCGCCAGGAAATGTATACGAAAGTTGTCGACCAGATATGCCAGGTAGTCCTTATTTCCGAGATGTAGACATCAACTTTAAGTACAGTGTCCAGGTCAGAATAATGCGCGTGCTGCGCCGCCGCAGCTGCCGAACTGTCTGCAGTTCCGGTGCTGCTGTCTTTATAGGTGAGGCCAGATGCGCGATGCTGAGGTGAACAGTCCTCGGCCCAGTGCAAGGAAACGTAGACGAAAGTTGTCGACCAGATATGCCAGGTAGTCCTTATTTCCGAGATGTAGACATCAACTTTAAGTACAGTGTCTAGGTCGGAATAACGCGCGAGCTGCGCCGCCGCAGCTGTCGAACTGTCTGCAGTTCCGCTGCTGCTGCCTTTATAGGTGAGGCCAGACGCGCGATGCTGAGGTGAACCGTCCTCGGCCCAGTGCCAGGAAACGTATACGAAAGTTGTTGACCAGATATGCCAGGTAGTCCTTATTTCCGAGATGTAGACATCAACTTCAAGTACAGTGTCAAGGTCAGAATAATGCGCGTGCTGCGCCGCCGCAGCTGCCGAACTGTCTGCAGTTCCGCTGCTGCTGTCTTTATAGGTGAGGCCAGATGCGCGATGCTGAGGTGAACCGTTCTCGGCCCAGAGCCAGGAAACGTAGACGAAAGTTGTTGACCAGATATGGCAGGTAGCCTTTATTTCCGAGATGTAGACATCAACTTCAAGCACAGTGTCTAGGTCAGAACAAATGCGCGAGCTGCGCCGCCGCAGCTGCCGAACTGTCTGCAGTTCCGCTGCTGCTGCCTTTATAGGTGAGGCCGGATGCGCGATGCTGAGGTGAACCGTTCTCGGCCCAAAGCCAGGAAACGTAGACGAAAGTATTGGACCAGATATGCCAGGTAGCCTTTATTTCTGAGATGTAGACATCAACTTCAAGCACAGTGTCAAGGTCAGTATAATTCGCGTGCTGCGCCGCCGCAGCTGCCGAACTGTCTGCAGTTCCGCTGCTGCTGCCTTTATAAGTGAGGCCAGATGCGCGATGCTGAGGTGAACCGTCCTCGGCCCAGTGCCAGGAAACGTAGACGAAAGTTGTCGATAAGGTATGCCAGGTAGCCCATTATGTCCGAGATGTAGAGATAAACTGGGTGTAGTGTCCAGGTCGGAATAATGTGCGAGCTGCG
This sequence comes from Amblyomma americanum, assembly GCF_052857255.1. NCBI lineage: Eukaryota > Metazoa > Arthropoda > Arachnida > Ixodida > Ixodidae > Amblyomma > Amblyomma americanum. The sequence continues at coordinate 168,229,643 of NC_135503.1, forward strand.
GAGCCGTAGCTGCCGAACTGTCTGCAGTTCCGCAGCTGCTGCATTTATAGGTGAGGCCAGGTGCGCGATGCTGATGTGAACCGTTCTCGGCTCAGAGCCAGGAAACGTAGACAAAGTTGTCGACCAGATATGCCAGGTAGCCTTTATTTCCGAGATGTATACATAAACTTCAAATACAGTGTCAAGGTCAGAATAATGCGCGTGCTGCGCCGCCGCAGCTGCCGAACAGTCTGCAGTTCCGCTGCTGCTGCCTCTATAAGTGAGGCCAGAAGCGCGATGCTGAGGTGAACCGCTCTCGGCCCAGAGCCAGGAAACCTAGACGAAAGTTGTCGACCAGATATGCCAGGTAGCCTTTATTTCCGAGATGTAGACATCAACTTCAAGCACAGTGTCTAGGTCGGAATAATGCGCGAGCTGCGCCGCCGCAGCTGCCAAACTGTCTGCAGCTCCGCTGCTGCTGCCTTTATAGGTGAGGCCAGTGTGCGATGCTGAGGCGAACCGTCCTCGTGCCAGTGCCAGAAAACGTAGGCGAACGTTGTCGACCAGATATGCCAGGTAGTCCTTATTTCCAAGATGTAGACATCAACTTCAAGCACAGTGTCTAGGTCAGTATAATTTGCGTGCTGCGCCGCCGCAGCTGCCGAACTGTCTGCAGTTCCGCTGCTCCTGTATTTATAGGTGAGGCCAGATGCGCGATGCTGAGGTGAACCGTTCTCAGCCAAGAGCCTGGAAATGTAGACGAAAGTTGTCGACCAGATATGCCAGGTACCCTTTATTTCCGAGATGTATACATCAACTTCACGCACAGTGTCAAGGTCAGAATAATGCGCGTGCTGCGCCGCCGCAGCTGCCGAACTCTCTGCAGTTCCGCTGCTGCTGCCTTTATAAGTGAGGCCAGATGCGCGATGCTGAGGTGAACCGTCCTCGGCCCAGTGCCAGGAAACGAAGACGAAAGTTGTCGATAAGGTATGCCAGGTAGCCCTTATTTTCAAGATTTAGAGATCAACAGCAAGCACAGTCTCCAGGTCCGAATAATGCGCGAGCTGCGCCGCAGCAGCTGCCGACCTGTCTGCAGTTCCGGTGCTGCTGCCTTTATAGGTGAGGCCAGATGCGCGATGCTGAGGTGAACCGTTCTCAGCCCAGTGCCAGGAAACGTAGACGAAAGTTGTCGATAATTTATGCCACGCAGCCCATTATTTTCGAGATGTAGAGATAAACTGCATGTAAAGTGTCCAGGTCGGAATAATGTGCGGGCTGCGGAGCCGTAGCTGCCGAACTGTCTGCAGTTCCGCAGCTGCTGCATTTATAGGTGAGGCCAAATGCGCGATTCTGAGGTGAACCGGTCTCGGCCCAGAGCCAGGAAACGTAAACGAAAGGTGTCGACCAGATATGCCAGGTAGCCTTTATTTCCGAGATGTAGACATCAACTTCAAGCACAGTGTCTAGGACGGAAAAATGCGTGAGCTGCGCCGCCGCAGGTGTCGAACATTCTGCAGTTCCGCTGCTGCTGCCTTATAGGTGAGACCAGGTGCGCGATGCTGAGGTGAACCGTCCTCGACCCAGTGCCAGGAAACGTAGACTTAAGTTGTCGTTATGGTATGACTGGTAGAAATTATTTCCGAGATGTAGAGATCAACTGCAAGTGCAGTGTCCAGGTCGGAATAATGTGCGAGCTGCGCAGCCGTAGCTGCCGAACTGTCTGCAGTTCCGCTGCTGCTCTCTTTATAGGTGAGGCCAGATGCGCGATGCTGAGGTCAACCGTCCTCGGCCCAGTGCAAGGAAACGTAGACGAATGTTGTCGATGAGGTATGCCAGGTAGCCCTTCTTTTTCGAGATTTAGAGATCAACTGCAAGCTCAGTGTCCAGTTCAGAATAATGTGTGAGCTGCGCCGCCGCGGCTGACCAACTGTGTGCAGTTCCGCTGCTGCTCTCTTTAAAGGTGAGGCCAGATGCGCGATGCTGAGGTGAACCGTCCTCGGCCCAGTGCCAGGAAACGTAGACGAAAGTTGTCGATAAAGTATGCCACGCAGCCCATTATCTCCGAGATGTAGAGATAAACTGCGTGTACAGCGTCCAGGTCGAAATAATGTGCGAGCTGCGGAGCCGTAGCTGCCGAACTGTCTGCAGTTCCGCTGCTCTCTTTATATGTGAGGCCAGATGCGTGATGCTGAGGTGAATCGTCCTCGGCCCAGTCCAAGGAAATGTAGACGAAAGTTGTCGATCAGGTATGTCAGGTAGCCTTTATTTCCGAGATGTAGACATCAACTTCAAGCACAGTGTCCAGGTCAGAATAATGCGAGTGCTGCGCCGCCGCAGCTGCCGAACTGTTTGCTGTTCCGATTCTCCTGCATTTATAATAAAGGTGAGGCCAGTGTGCGATGCTGAGGTGAACCGTCCTCGGCCCAGTGCCAGGAAACGTAGACGAAAGTTGTCGATAAGGTATGCCACGCATCCCATTGTTTCCGAGATGTAGAGATCAACTGCAAGTGGAGTGTCCAGGTCCGAATAATGCGCGAGCTGCGCCGCCGTAGCTGCCGAACTGTCTGCAGTTCCTGTGCTGCTGTCTTTATAGGTGAGGCCAGATGCGCGATGCTGAGGTGAACCGTCCTCGGCCCAGTGCCAGGAAACGTAGACTTAAGTTGTCGATATGGTATGACTGGTAGAAATTATTTCCGAGATGTAGAGATCAACTGCAAGTGCAGTGTCCAGGTCGGATTAATGTGCGAGCTGCGCAGCCGTAGCTGCCGAACTGTCTGCAGTTCCGCTGCTGCTCTCTTTATAGGTGAGGCCAGATGCGCGATGCTGAGGTGAACCGTTCTCGGCCCAGAGCCAGGAAACGTAAACGAAAGGTGTCGACCAGATATGCCAGGTAGCCTTTATTTCCGAGATGTAGACATCAACTTCAAGCACAGTGTCTAGGACGGAAAAACGCGCGAGCTGCGCCGCCGCAGGTGTCGAACATTCTGCAGTTCCGCTGCTGCTGCCTTATAGGTGAGACCAGGTGCGCGATGCTGAGGTGAACCGTCCTCGGCCCAGTGCTGGAAACGTAGACTTAAGTTATCGATATGGTATGACTGGTAGCCATTATTTCCGAGATGTAGAGATCAACTGCAAGTGCAGTGTCCAGTTCAGAATAATGTGTGAGCTGCGCCGCCGCGGCTGACCAACTGTGTGCAGTTCCGCTGCTGCTCTCTTTAATGGTGAGGCCAGATGCGCGATGCTGAGGTGAACCGTCCTCGGCCCAGTGCCAGGAAACGTAGACGAAAGTTTTCGATAAGGTATGCCACGCAGCCCATTATCTCCGAGATGTAGAGATAAACTGCATGTACAGTGTCCAGGTCGAAATAATGTGCGAGCTGCGGACCCGTAGCTGCCGAACTGCATGCAGTTCCGCTGCTCTCTTTATATGTGAGGCCAGATGCGTGATGCTGAGGTGAACCGTCCTCGGCCCAGTGCAAGGAAATGTAGACGAAAGTTGTCGATCAGGTATGTCAGGTAGCCTTTATTTCCGAGATGTAGACATCAACTTCAAGCACAGTGTCCAGGTCAGAATAATGCGCGTGCTGCGCCGCCGCAGCTGCCGAACTGTCTGCAGTTCCGATGCTGCTGTCTTTATAGGTGAGGCCAAATGCGCGATGCTGAGGTGAACCGTCCTCGGCTCAGTGCAAGGAAATGTAGACGAAAGTTTTCGATCAGGTATGCCAGGTAGCGTTTATTTCCGAGATGTAGACATCAACTTCAAGCACAGTGTCCAGGTCAGAATAATGCGCGTGCGGCGCCGCCGCAGCTGCCGAACTGTTTGCTGTTCCGATTCTGCTGCATTTATAATAAAGGTGAGGCCAGATGCGCGATGCTGAGGTGAACCGTTCTCGGCCCAGAGCCAGGAAACGTAAACGAAAGTTGTCGACCAGATATGCCAGGTAGTCCTTATTTCCGAGACATAGACATCAACTTCAAGCACAGTGTCCAGGTCAGAATAATTTGCGTGCTGCGCTGCCGCAGCTGCCGAACTGTCTGCAGTTCCGGTGCTGCTGTCTTTATAGGTGAGGCCAGATGCGCGATGCTGAGGTGAACCGTCCTCGGCCCAGTGCCAGGAAACGTAGACTTAAGTTGTCGATATGGTATGACTGGTAGAAATTATTTCCGAGATGTAGAGATACTGCAAGTGCAGTGTCCAGGTCGGAATAATGTGCGAGCTGCGCAGCCGTAGCTGCCGAACTGTCTGCAGTTGCGCTGCTGCTCTCTTTATAGGTGAGGCCAGATGCGCGATGCTGAGGTCAACCGTCCTCGGCCCAGTGCCAGGAAACGTAGACGAATGTTGTCGATGAGGTATGCCAGGTAGCCCTTCTTTTTCGAGATTTAGAGATCAACTGCAAGCTCAGTGTCCAGTTCAGAATAATGTGTGAGCTGCGCCGCCGCGGCTGACCAACTGTGTGCAGTTCCGCTGCTGCTCTCTTTAAAGGTGAGGACAGATGCGCGATGCTGAGGTGAACCGTCCTCGGCCCAGTGCCAGGAAACATAGACGAAAGTTGTCGATAAGGTATGCCACGCAGCCCATTATCTCCGAGATGTAGAGATAAACTGCATGTACAGTGTCCAGGTCGAAATAATGTGCGAGCTGCGGAGCCGTAGCTGCCGAACTGTCTGCAGTTCCGCAGCTCTCTTTATATGTGAGGCCAGATGCGTGATGCTGAGGTGAATCGTCCTCGGCCCAGTCCAAGGAAATGTAGACGAAAGTTGTCGATCAGGTATGTCATGTAGCCTTTATTTCCGAGATGTAGACATCAACTTGAAGCACAGTGTCCAGGTCAGAATAATGCGCGTGCTGCGCCGCCGCAGCTGCCGAACTGTTTGCTGTTCCGATTCTCCTGCATTTATAATAAAGGTGAGGCCAGTGTGCGATGCTGAGGTGAACCGTCCTCGGCCCAGTGCCAGGAAACGTAGACGAAAGTTGTCGATAAGGTATGCCACGCATCCCATTGTTTCCGAGATGTAGAGATCAACTGCAAGTGGAGTGTCCAGGTCCGAATTATGCGCGAGCTGCGCCGCCGTAGCTGCCGAACTGTCTGCAGTTCCGGTGCTGCTGTCTTTATAGGTGAGGCCAGATGCGCGATGCTGATGTGAACCGTCCTCGGCCCAGTGCCAGGAAACGTAGACTTAAGTTGTCGATATGGTATGACTGGTAGAAATTATTTCCGAGATGTAGAGATCAACTGCAAGTGCAGTGTCCAGGTCGGAATAATGTGCGAGCTGCGCAGCCGTAGCTGCCGAACTGTCTGCAGTTCCGCTGCTGCTCTCTTTATAGGTGAGGCCAGATGCGCGATGCTGAGGTGAACCGTTCTCGGCCCAGAGCCAGGAAACGTAAACGAAAGGTGTCGACCAGATATGCCAGGTAGCCTTTATTTCCGAGATGTAGACATCAACTTCAAGCACAGTGTCTAGGACGGAAAAATGCGCGAGCTGCGCCGCCGCAGGTGTCGAACATTCTGCAGTTCCGCTGCTGCTGCCTTATAGGTGAGACCAGGTGCGCGATGCTGAGGCGAACCGTCCTCGGCCCAGTGCCAGGAAACGTAGACGAAAGTTGTCGATAAAGTATGCCACGCAGCCCATTATTTCCGAGATGTAGAGATAAACTGCATGTACAGTGTCCAGGTCGGAATAATGTGCGAGCTTCGCCGCCGCGGCTGACCAACTGTGTGCAGTTCCGCTGCTGCTCTCTTTATAGGTGAGGCCAGATGCGCGATGCTGAGGTGAACCGTCCTCGACCCAGTGCCAGGAAACGTAGACGAAAGTTGTCGATAAGGTATGACAGGTAGCCCCTATTTCCGAGATGTAGAGATCAACTGCAAGCACAGTGTCCAGGTCGGAATAATGCGCGAGCTGCGCAGACGTAGCTGCCGAGCTGTCTGCAGTTCCGCTGCTGCTGCTTTATATGCGAGGCCAGATGCGCGATGCTGAGGTGAACCGTCCTGGGCCCAGTGCCAGGAAACGTAGACGAAAGTTGTCGATAGGTTATGATAGGTAGCCCTTATTTTCGAGATGTAGAGATCAACTGCAAGCACAGTGTCCAGGCCGGAATAATGCGCGAGCTGCGCCGCCGCTGCGTTATCATTAACATAATATGAACCTTTTTCGTTAGTCTTAACGTTTATGTGCGTAGATGAGTACCGGTAAGACACAGCTGTTGTGCAATTTGCTCTTGAGGGATATTGGTAAACTGCCATTCATAACCTGACAGAACCTTCTATATGCGCTCCACCCAATTCTTACCCTTCTAGTTGCTTCCCTCTGATGATTTGGATCAGCTGTCACAACTTGCGGTAAGTAAATGTATTGCTTTACCGCTTCCAGCCCCTCGCTGCCAATTGTGAACTGCCGTCCCTTGCACGACTGGGGAATATTACTTTGGCTTTCTGCGTGTTAATTTTAGACCAAGCGTTCTGTTTATTTATTTTTTAAAGATATCCTCAGGGTACAGATGTACGTTACAGATTGGAGGGGCGGGTACAGTTTAATTTCGCACACGAAGAAAAGAAAATAAAATAAAAAGAACAACAAGGTAAAAAGGTGTAGTTTCTAATGCGGCATTGTTGTCAAAACTATAACAAGAATATAAAAATGCAACAACGAACACAGTACACAATAAAGTTATAAAAATGGAAAGAGATTTAACACTAGGCAAAAAAGAAGCTTTGCGATGCGGATTTAATGTTTCCTTCTCCAGTTATACTTGTGAGTGATGCAGATAGGTTATTCCGATCATTACAGGTCCGGGGACGAAACGAGTTATAATGGACAACCGTGTTTGTGTGGAATGTTAACCTTTTCTGCCTGTCTAACTCATTGATCATGACTTGCAGTTCTTCTCCTGAGTGACTCTGCAAGGCAATCTCATAAGGGAATCGCACATTATTTTGGTATTGTGCATTTGCTCTTAGTCTCAACTGTTCCCAATTCAGGCCTCGGAATATCTCCTGTAAACAGGCGGTGAATAGCATTGGCGAGATCGTGTCTCCTTGCCTGACGCCCTTCCTTATTAGAATTTTATTGCAGACTATATGGAAGACTATGGCAGCTGTGCGGCCGCTATATATATATATATATATATATATATATATATATATATATATATATATATATATATATATATATATATATAACTTCCAGTGTTTTGCAATAAATCTCTTCTACACCCTGAGTACGCAATGCCTGTATGACTGCTGAGGTTTCCACTGAGTTGAATGCTTTCTCGTAATCAATAAAGGCTATATATGGGGGTTGGTTATATTCTGCGCATTTATCTATCACCTGATTGATAGTGGCAATATCACCTTTTGTACAATATCCTTTAGGACATCCTGCCTGATCATTTGGTAATGTCAAAAGTTGCTCTCACTCTATTAGCGATTACCTTTGTAAATACCTTGTCAGCAACGGATAGTAAGCTGATCGGTATGCAATTTTTCATGTGTTAGGGCTCCTTTCTTGTGAATTAAGATAATGTATTCAATCTTCCAAGCTTCTGGTATGGTCGAGCTCATAAGGCATTGCATATAGCGAGTAGTTATTTTTTTTTAGCACGGGTCTCCCCTCTGTTCTTCAACAGATCTGCGGTCACCTGATCCTCCCCAGCTGCTTTTCCACTTTACATAGCTCCTATGGCTTTCTTTACTTCCTCTTTCGTTACTGGCGGAATGACGCATCGTTGTGCGCTACTGTCTCACATTAACGTTCTGATTACATTGGCTACAGTACCGATTTCTGTAGAACTCTTCGGCTATTTCAACTACTTTATCCATATTGCTAATGACATTGCCCTCATTGTCTCTTAACGCATACATCTGGTTTTTTTGTATGAATAAATTCGTCTTCATCTTTTAGGCTGCCTCCGTTTTTTATGGCATGCTCGATTCTCTCTATATTAAACTGCCTTATGTCGGCTACTCGTAGCGGTTATTTATTATCTTCGATAGCTCTGCCAGTTCAATTCTGTCGGTAGGGTGAGATCGCCTCATGCTTTGCGTAGACGTGCGTGCCTGGGGCGTAGACGGAAGCTGTCGATCTGGTATGTGAGATAGCCCTTATTGCCTAGATGTAGACATCAACTGCATGTAAAGTGTCCAGGTCAGAATAATGTGCGAGCTCTGAGCCCAGAGCTGGGTGCGCCGCCTGTCGTCGCTATTGCGATGCAGTGGCGGGGCGGCTCCCAATGGCTTGCCGCTGGCTTGTTGCTGCTGTTGACTGGCCATTTGTTTACGCGTCTTTCTCAAAATGTCTACATGCATGCATGTGCATTCATACGCATGCTTTACGGATTCAAGAAATAATCGCACGTGCATGCTCTTAATCTCAAAGGCAGGTGTAGGTTTGAAAATCGCGACATTCATTTCCGCGCAACTCTGGCGCGCTGTCTTGTTTATGACGGGACTCGCAACCGACCCATGGCTGAATATAGCGAAAAAAACCCCTGTTCTGCGCATGTGAGCAATTTCAGTCTATCCTTGCCCCGTTTTTATTTTAGGTATGAACAGCGTCACGCTGTTCAGCGTTCTTTACAACTCCCTAACTTGCACTGATGTACCAAACTTCATTGGTTGCTATAGGTGACATAGGATGTCTGCGTTTTATGCTGCCTATTTACCTCAGGCATGTACTGTGCCATGGCATATTGTGCTTCTGACTCATTCCTGTGCGCTGTATTACATCGTCTGCCTTATGTTTACAACATGCTAATGTCACTGAACATTACAAACATAGGCTTAACTACTTCACCTGCGCACGATTCTGCGAGCGGTACCTGACACGGCTCGGCACCTAAAAAGGTGACAAGCTAGCGCTCGCCCAGTACTTTGTCGTGCGTGTATGTGTTTCGCGCAAATACTATGTCTGAAGTATTGTACCGAGTATCCCAACAAGACGTTCTATTTAAAAATGTAAACTTACTGAAGCATGAAACTTCATAGTTTACCTAATTGCTTGCAATACATGGTTGCAGACAACTGATAATTATCGCAAAATATAGAGATCCCGTTTCGTTTTTTTTCTGTGTTAATTGTTGACTATTTTTTTGTGTTGGAAAAGTGGTATAAATATATGTGAGGTGTAACATCCGCAAACCGCACGTGGACTACGCAGAATGGCGATGCGGAGAAATCCGGATTAATTCGGATCATCTGAGGTTCTTTTACGTGCACTGATGTTGCACACCGCGGGAATTCTTTTGCATTCCGCTTGCGTCAGAATTAGGTCGCCGCGGTCAGCCGTTGATTCTACATCTTTGGGCTCAGTATCCACGGGTGAGCGGGCGCCTGTTGCGTTATGGCCAGGGCAATTTTCAGCGGGCGCACAGTGCATGTTCGTGTTTCAGAGACTCTCTCATCGTCTCATCCTGTTGAAATGGGCGTGCAGCTGTGCTCCGCTTTGTCACCCTTTCTGATAAATATGTCGATATCGGTGGTGAAATGCCAAAGCCGCCAAGCCACCAAGATGGGTAATTTTCGCAGGTCTGTTAGCCCCTCAGAAATAATGTTATTCACTAAATATATAATGAAAACCAGAAAGATCTCAGGCTAGCTTTTTTAATTTTGTAATTTTTTTCGCTAAATTGTTAGTAATTACTAGCATTTTCTTTTCATTTCAAACCAAGGAGCACAGAGTGACAAAGGCTGCAGCATACTTTACACGGACAATATTACTGGTAGTGCAGTAGTTTGGAGTTAACAATGTTGGCTTCGAAAACTGCATTTTTAAAAGTTACGTGGGATACCCGCGATTTTTTATATTACGTCTTTTTGTACGGCGAATATAAAATGAAAACACGCTAACTGCTTCGCTAAGTGCTTTTACGGATTACCTTCACCCCTGGTGCCATATTGCAGTGCTTTAACAACGAGGACATTGGTGGTGAATCCTGAAATTCAGCGTAGAAGGCGTTCAGTTTCCCGTCGCCCCCTCATTTTTCAGTCTGTTCACGAGTCAGTAACTGACCGGTCTACTTTAGTGACACAGAAAATAATTTCACCAAGGATCGCACCGTTCTCCCACAAACTCTTCCGCAACTGCACAAGTTAGGTTTCTGCATTGGTGGGGTAATTTACAGGTGAAACAATCCGTCCATGGCGCACAGTTGCTCTTACTCGTTCGCGCACTGGGATGGCGATAATGCAGCGGCGTCTAAGAAGCGAGCACTCTCGTTGAGCGCCGATCAACCTCTGCCTTTATTTCCGCAGCTAGAGGAATATCCTTCACTGGAAAACACGAAGGCGAAATCTCAGGCACTAAGTTCAACAGCTGTGGCTGCGACAAGCCGGAAACGAGAGCGGCAACGGCCAGCGGGCCCCGTCTCTGTTTTTACAATCGGTCACAAGAGGGATTTCAGCGGCGGCCCTACAGGCAGCGCTCATGGTATATATTGTGGGATAAATTGGCATAAATGGCATAAATTGTTACAGTGGTAATGAGCAAACTTTTGCGGCACTGTGTAACCTGTGTGATAGCATCGGTACGAGGCTGTTGTCTCTTCGTAGGCGTCGTGTTTGCTTTTTATTTACTCTCGAATATGTAGACCTTTGTGTACAATTATTATTTGCTGGATGACTGAACACACAGTTAGCCAGCGGCTCTCGTCTCGTACTTTGTAGCAGCTTAATTCAGTTTGTGCATGGAGCAATGCGTCCCAGGAGATGAGGCGCAAACCCGGAATACGGTGTTCCCAGCAGCGTCTACAGCCGCCTGGGAGTGATCAAGCCTGCCACAGGTACGAAAGTCTGCCCCGCAGCAGCGTGTGACCTGTGTGAAAATATTGGGGCTCAGTGCAGTCCTTATTTCGGTGGCGTTTTCTTTTTTTCTATTTACTTTAAGCTAAGCTGACCTATGTCCACATTTTAACATATGCTTGACAAATTGTTGACTGACCGCACTATTTACTACAGGTACTTTTCGCGAGCCGCTTAATTTTTGAGTAACTACTTGTTTATGCTGTGATGTGCTCAGCGAAACAATTGGTTTACAGTTTTTGTTATGACACGTTATCGCGAGATGAATAACTCGATGTACGAATAAGAATTATTGCCCCAATTGATCCCTGTGGCTCTCGCAGTATACGTATTCATTAATATGTGCGGACTCAAGTATTTATAGTAAGGCATGTTTCAATAGAATGGTGTATTATGACCACAGTACAGCGCTCACCTTCGCCACATCCTTCTCCTAAGTGTGTGTGATGCAAATTCCCTAAACATTGTTTGCAGCTGCTTTCGTTCAGTATTAATTTTTTGCGCACCTTTCGTTTCAATTAACCGCTCTTTTGCTGCCACTGCCGGCAGATGGCACTAGTTGTACTTGTACGGAAAGCTGCCATAACTCTTTGGATGCTGCATGGCTTTGCTTTATAGCTGCGTGGCTGCGCCTGGGTAAATGGTAGAGAGTAGGTACTGGCTTATTACAAATGTACTCAACCTTAGGTGATTTCCCTAAGCATTGCACCAGCAATGCCGGGAGCTTTAGCCCAGTGATGCACATCCTGGCCCCTTTAGAGCGCCACAGTGCTATTTCTGTTTTGGTGTTTCCAATGGTCTCAAAATAAACGCGAAACCATTAATGACGCGCTGTCACTTTTCTGTGAAATGCTGAACTTCAGAACTGATTTTAAATATTGGCATGTTATGGTGTTGGCAGTCCAGGACTCATGAGCACAGCGACAGGTTTTGAAAGAAATTGTTAATTGGGGCTTGGACTTGCGCACACAAACAACTCAACAACAAAGCGGTGGCGATAGCAACAAGCGTGCTTGCTGGTTGTTGCAGCACAAATAACCATCGGTCTCGGCCACACGGAATTCAAAGCTGACGCAGATCACTTAGGAAGACGGTGCAGAAGGCAACCACAGCAATTTCGAGCAGCGTAGAAGTAGCTGCACGTGTCTGTAATTATACAATGGTCAAATCTCCCGTCATAAATAAAGGAATAAAGCCGCGTGCTAGCGGCTTTGACAATGGACCAAGAGACGGTACAAAGCTTCGCGGCATTAATCCTCTTTCGTTGAAGCAGCGGCCCGATGGCTTAACGTTTGGAAAGGTGAAGAAAATAAATATGGGATATGCAGAAATAAACACGATGTGTAAATACATACCGTACATTAGCGGATATATAGTTTAAGGCTCACGACATGTAGAATCTCTGGACGAGCTCGGCGCCACTACGATGCTGTCGCTCATTTGAGAAAGACTTCCTAGTACAGTTCGCCTATTCGTCGAAGTATCTCGAAAATTGAGAAACAAGGCTGTAACACTTGTTGATCAAGTCCTCGGCGGCATGTGAAAGGTAGAAATGTGTTTTAGAGTTTACAAACGATTGGTGTGACTGAGTGAGTGAGTTGCCTTTTGAAGCTTGATTCGAGGGTTGGCACCACTTGCGGAAGTTTCCAATCAGTGATATTGTCACTACGAAGAGACAACTGTAAATATGTTGGAGAGCATTGGTGAGCAATTGTGCAGCGTTATCACTACAATTTTAGCTCTGATGTCATCGAGGCCTGGAGTGCAATATAAGTTAAACGCTCAATCACTTTGCAAACATATTCATAGCTGATAGATGCGTCATAGGCGGTACTCTAAATAGGAAGATTAAAAAGAAACACAAGCGGGGGCATTTTTCGTCTTGAAAGGCGCTGAACAAAAAGAACTTGATCGGATTGCAAAATTCCGTCCTCTCTGTGTGTCCAGATTGAAAGGCGAAATCTGGAAGCTCTATCATGAGTGCTGGAGAAATCACCTATCAGAATTTTTTTTCGGGTAGGACTTCTGCAAATTCTGATAACGAAGACTGAAGAATGTGTTTTTTCCATTCTTGATTTGCTACTTCAGAACTTTCGAGGATGCCTAGCACACTGCCCAAGCACATTCCGTCTTTACGCGCTTGGCTTTTGCGTAGTCTCTTTTTCTTCTTGTCGCAACGTTTTTTAGCCCTTGTACACCACTGTCGGCCGTTTTTGCCGGAGATAATGCTTCTTGGAGATCAAGTGTTTGTCTGGGAAAGCTGTTTCGGCGTAATAACACTGACCAAACAATGCACAACGTGATGGTTGCTTAAGCATATCAATACACTGATGCATTATCATTGAGGATGCGTTGTACCAACCTAGTCGAGAATAGTATCGGCACGCGTCGGAGCCATAAGTAGTTGCAACAATAGAAAAAATAGCACTAAATTCAGAAAACCTGCTACATTATGCATTTGGCTTGTATACCATTTTATTCCGAAAAAATTGAAGCCACCGCCTAAAGTTATAGCAGAGCCATAAAAATTTACTCAGCGACTGATAACACCCTTGGATGCAGTCTAATTCCTGTAGGAATCAGAGATTCAGCGTATCATAAGAAATATAACACGCCACCCTTAGAGTTTAACGACTGCTCTCAATAAGTAAATGCTTCATGCGAATGTTTTCTCTCTGCTATCATTTAGGTCACCGCCTATTCTTTTTTTTGTTCACTGTCCCTTTAAATTAATTCGGCCACATAGATTCGAGTTGTGCACTTGAGGTAGATGGTTTATGGATTATGGGGGTTTAACGTCCCAAAGCCACTCAGGCTACCAGGGACGCCGTAGTGAAGGGGCTCCGGAAATTTCGAACACCTGGGGTTCTTGAACATGCACTTACACCGCACAGTGCACGGGCCTCTAGAATTTCGCCTCCATCAAAATTCGACCACCGCTGCCGGGATCGAAACCGCGTCTTTCGGGACAGCAGCCGACCGCCATAACCACTGAATCACCGCAGCGGCTTACTTGGGGTAAAGCTAAAAGCTTTATTCGATTCAGAGCTGGTTCACGGCGCCAGTCTTGAAAAGTGCCAATGGTGCCAGCGCAGTGCAGAACCAGTTTTGTGGTGCAGGTGCAGTGTGTAAGCAGCGCCGCACCTTATGTGCGACAATTTTCAATTGAGCGCGTGCAGGCAGCTCTTGTCGTCTGCTCGCCGTACAGGTGTTCAGTGCTGCATTCTCGCGTGTGTTTTTTGTGTGCGGTCGCTTTCGTGCGCAACGAGACTTGCGTCGTCCATGGAGTTGGCCATGGTCAGCGACGCGGACATCCCATAGATCTTTGTTAAGGAGTAGTTCTACTCTTACGGCAGTGAATACCAGGAAACCGACTCCGTGCTGTCCTTTACCTCAACTCACTTCTTTGGACCGATCAGAGCCGAATTCCGATGTACTGTAAAAGCGTGATTGCAATTGCTACTTCATTTTTGAACTCATGAGGGTCTTCAGAGTATCTAGAGAGTCGTTCGAAGATGTTTTGGCGCGCATCAAGGCCCTGAATATTTTCTGACACCTATAGGGGCGCCCATAGATTACCGTCGGGAGCCCGCCTCGCTCATTTAGCTCTTTATAAGAAGTTTCTAAGCTACCTCGCTGCTTTGCGTGAGCCCCGGAATCCCCGTAGCCGCAGCAGAATTAATGTCCAGGCAGCGGAGAACCACTAGCATCTGGCTAGCGCTGCAGGCATAGGTACCGGCGCCGGCAAAACACGCCCGCGATTCGCCCTGCCCGTATTGTTCCTATAGCCCACACGCCATTGTTGCGCCGTCTGAAAAAAAATGTTTTGTGTCAACTCGCACGCACACCGACGGCTTAGATATATCTTTTACAAGTAGCAGGTACAAAAAGAACACAGAAAGTTACCTGGTGCCCCGTATATTTCAGCGTCATTTTCTCGCAAAATGACATAGGGCCCGTCGACGACAGCGAAAACCTCCCTCAATTCGCCATCAATATTTAAGAGCATGTTAGTGTAGTCTGTGCGTTGTCGGCTCAAAGCTGCCTGCATGTGCACAACTTTCGTGCACCTCCTTCGCGGACGGTGCCAAGGTTTCTTGCACCACAGCGACACCACGGCTGCACCAAAATCAATCGCGGACAGTGGTGCAGATGGAGCAATGAATCGAGGACTTTGGTGCAACGCACCGTGAACCAGAGCCGGCGGTCCAGAGAATCACGGCTGAATCGAACAAATCTTAAGTGTCCCCTGAATTGGTCGATGTGGGACTCCAAATTGCAACGGTACAGATGAACTATGCGCCGCACCAAGGCTACGATCTGGGACATTTCGAAAACATAATAATGTCAGAAACGGCCCAAAAATTCTATGGCAAATATGCCTGTTCCATATTATTGCCGCGAAGCTTTGCAATATTTGTTCATTCTGCAAATCTGCGGAACGCCGCATTATCGCTTCGTTTGCGATGCAAGACGCGACAAGATTTATCTCGATTGATTGCATCCAGACAGAGCTGATTCTATATTCTTCCAGAATGTTCTAGTAACTTTGCACGCTTTATCTGGAAAGTTCGCTATCAGCTTTAAATTGAGCATGGCAGGCAGCGGAGAGCATTCTGTTCGACGACCCCTGAGCACGCTTGTTGCTACGCTGCCGCCGAGTGATTCAGTCCATTGCGCGCGCAATTCAGCCCAAATAATGAGTTTTGTTTTTGTTTAGACACCATTTTCGCAGCCTTTTTGCTCTCCGGGCTGCAGTCACCATTTCGTGACATCTCGTGGAGTTGCTGGGTGCGTTACATGTTTCCGGACGCCCCCTTCAAGTCGTGACACCAGCCCTCTGCGCTTCGCACCGGAGGACGAGCCTGCAGTTAACCGAGCCCGCAGACGTCTTCAGGGGGAGACGCCTGAGTTCGGGACCCTGGCAGACCGCACCCGACAACGAAAAGACGCTGCTACGAGCACCGCAACCTCGCCAAACATGTCGACGCCGATAGAACTGCAACAGCCGCGGGTGCCGCAAACTTTTAGTTGATTCCTAGGCGAAGAATGGCTGGACCAATTTGAGCGCGTGGCATCATTCAACAAGTGGTATAATGCTGCAAAAATTGGACACGAGTTGTTTTTCCTCGAGGGCTCAGCGCGTACATGGTACGAAAACCACGAGTCGTCCCTAACGACATGGGAACTAGTCACGAAAGAACTTTTGAAAGTATTCACCAGTGTTATGAGTAAAGAAACAGCAGAACGACTCCTTCAGTCGAGGGTCCAGCTTCCGAACGAGCCCGTCCGCGGTTACGTTGTAGAAATGAAGCGCCTCTTTCGCCACGCCGACCCCGAGATGACAAAGGAAAAGAAAGTTCAGTTTATAATGCGCGGCACAAAAGAAAAACTCTTTGGCAGCCCCGTACGCCAGCCGCCAAAAACAGTCGACGAATTCATGCGAGACGCCTGCACGATCGAAAAGACCCTCGACGTCCAGGCTCGGCAATACAACCACCCTTCCTATGTCTGTGCAATTCGTCCGGACACGACGACCACCACCAGCCACAGCTAGCGGGAAGTTGTCACCCAAGTCATCCGCGAGGAGCTGCGCCGTTCACTGCCATCCTCCCCACAGCCGGAAGCAGCGATTCTCATGGATGTGGTACAAGAAGAAGTGCAACAGGCACTAGGCACCCCGATGGCTACAGAACCCAAGGCCATGATTTACGCCGCTGCAGTACGCACTCTTGAGCCCCAAAACCAACCCCTACGTCCTCCCCAAGATGAGCCACTTGTTCCATAACGCCGCCTCCCAGCCCCCGCGCGCCCAGCTTATGACCGACGCTCAAGCCCCAGGAAATGCGGCGCCTGGAGGACTTCCGACAAGAGGCTGTTGTGCTTCCATTGAGGTGAGGCCGGTCATATTCTTTGTCACTGCCCGTACCGACGTATCGGCCTTCGACGATTTGCCGCTGACGCCCCACGACCATGCTTCTGCTAACACCCGCAGGAAGTCGACGAGTACCTGCGACGAGAAGAACACGCGGCGAACCGCTCTTCGCGCTCAATCATCGCCGTCAACCTCCCGCTTTGTGTCGCCACGCCGCAGCTAGGCAGCCGCGGTACGAGGAATGTCTCCCAGCCCCCGTAGGGGCAACTATTGACAGCAACCTCTAGAGGTGAGGTTGCTCACGAGCGAAACGGCGAAGATCCTCCACCGACCACGCACCATGAAGACGCTGCACACGCTCCGCCGCATGCAGAAGATACACTCGCTGCACCGACGCAGCAAAAATGACAACCCGATCACGACGCGTACTGCTTTCAAGACGACGCCGCCACACAGAAAAGCTTTGACGACACACCCCACCCGGGACTCTCATAAGCGACGAAGTCGTGACCAGACGCCAAGGGCGACATGCAACGCAAGACCCAGGATGTCCGACTTTGAACTAGTTATCTACGGCCGGAAAGTTACCGCTCTACTCGAAACTAGAGCCCATTACTCGGTGATGAATGTTACATTCGCTGCGCAGCTGAGGAAAGTCACGACCGCTTGGGACGGCCCACAAATTTGCACCGCAGGGGGCCACCTCATTATGCCATCAGGTCGATGCACAGCGCAAGTGACTGCCAAAGGACATACGTATCCTGCGACCTTCGTGGTGCTACGGCAATGTTCCCGCGAAGTGATCTTGGGCATTGATTTCCTTAGTGAGCATCAGGCGATCATCGACCTGTGATCCAAGCTGATCATGCTTTCGACGAACGAGGCAACCCCTTCGATGAGAACTCTGGAAAAACATGTTGCGCTGAGTGTCCTGGAGGAAGAAGTTAGTGTCTCACCCTGTTCAAGCGTTACCGCGACCGTAGGGTGTCACGCATCTCCCCGGAGAACACTCGGAACGAAAGAATGCACTAGGCGAAAGGTGTACCCACACAAACGCATATTTAACACACCCTACGTGACATACACACTAGAACGCAAATCTAACAAAACTAACACAAAACAAAAGACTATAAATACACACGACTCGGGAACACTGCTACCAGCGTCTACTACTAGCGCCCTATTGTTAGCAGTCGGCGTTCGTGCTCACGGTTTGTTCGGTGCGGCTGCGGCGTTGTATGGGACAAGTAGCCGGCGTTGAGGTGGCGTTCGACGTGCTCAGGCTGGCGTCGCTGGCGGCGGCGTTGGCTGCGTCGTACAAGTTCCAGGTCCAAGCGCCCGTGAAGGTGATGCCGTTGTTTCTGGCGCTGGGAGCACCACCCGGAGGGGTGGCAACAGCGCTGGAGACACCCCTGGCCGGAGCAGGCAATAGCGTCCTCTGTTGACTGCTCAGGCACGGCAGAAAGTCCAGGATGCGAAGCCGTAGAACACGAGCTCACTGGAGCAGTAGCCGGCGTCGCTCTCTTCCAACCGATGTGTCCCTGACCCGCCGGAGCCTCCGCTTCTCTGCTGTTCCCCCCGTGCCTCGCTCTCCCTCGCCCTTTAATAGCCTTGGCCTTAGTACACGTTAGCCTTGTCGTCGTCTTGTCTTCTCCACCAATCATCTCTCTCCACCTCACCGAATGCTTCTCCACCAATCATCTCTCCACCTCACCGAATGTTTCTTCACCTTTATTTTTCGGTTAATCCACGTTGTCTTCTTCACGCCTTTCCTTTAAAATTTAATTAAGGCTCCTGATTATATGTGACAAGGGCCCCCTCTTTCAAGCGTTTTTCCATGAAAAACTGCTCACGTCATCCTCATCTTCAAGCAATCAAACCAACCGACGAACTTCTGTGGCGATTCTGGACCCAGCACACACCACACCGCTGGTGTCCAGCAGACACCAAGAGAGCACCACGAACATAGGACACCAAACGGCATTTTCAGAACACTAACACATCACTGCCGTGGTCCGTACAGTCTGGTGTCCACAACACACTCCATCTAATAATCACATAACACCAAAAACAGCAACAACAACAACAAAATAAATCCCAGAGATACATTAACACATCAACAGCAACAAGATACCTCCCAGAGATATGTAGAGGTGTTCAGTTGGCTCTACTCATGAAGGCCGCTCCAGCGTTATCACTGCCTTTAATATATTTCACCTGAAATGAGTATTCATGCATGGCCACTCCATCTCATGACTTTACTATTGTTCATTTTTGCTTTAGGTATTCAAGCAGCTGGTGATCTGTTTGCATCCTGAAATGTCTCCCATAAAGATAAATGTGTAATTTTTTTACCGCCCACGCCACCGCCAAATATTCCTTTTCAACAATGAAGTAGTTGCGTTACTAGCCGATAATCTCTTGCTTGCAAAAAATATCGGATGTAGCCCGCGATTCTCTTCCTCCAAGAGTACGGCTCCTAAAGCTCGGTCTCATGCATCAGTGCGAACCACAAACTGTTTCTTCAGGTTCGCAGCAAGCTGTACAGGCGGTTTTGCCATTTGCCCTTTTAACATTACGAATGAATTTTCATATTCAGGAGTCCAATTCAGCTTATTGCTTGCGCCCTTAGTGAGTTCGACAAGCGGGTGGGCTATGTGGGCATAATAGGAAATAAAGTGCCTGTAGTATCCCGTTAGACCCAGGAGCGACTGTGCCTCTTTGTTGTCGGTGTCTGGGCCTGCTGTATTTTGTTATTTTGCCCAATATGTCGTCTTTCGTCGCGATGCGGCCCATCCAGAACCTTCCTCATCAGCTTCGTGAACATTGCAGATGCAGTCTTCAAACCAAAAGGCATAAATTTAAACTAGAACGAACCCAACGAGCACGAAAAGGCAGTCTTCTCTTTAGACGAATCTTCCAAAAAACCTTTTGTGAGCCACCTTAGCGAACACCACGTCCGCTCTTGGTTCTGCATCGGGTACTATGATGTCATTTAGCCGACGAAAATCTACACACAGTCGGTTAGTATCATCGAAATTTTGACAACCACGAGAGGTGCATTGTATGCTGACCACGACCTCTCAATCGCACCAAGCTCCAACATATCCCGCACCTCATTTTCAATTGATTCTTGAACTGCTAAAGGTAGTGGGTATTGCTTCACGCTGATTGGTCTATCTGTAAAGAGATCTAGTCTGCAACATATGACATCCGATTTGCCTGGCACATTTGAAAACATATCCTCTCTGCTTTGGAGTACGACCTTTATCTGTGAGGTTCGGGCTTCATCCAAATTGGGGTTTATTAGCACCTTATCCCAACCTACAGTTTTCTTCCATCTGCACGTGGGCATCTCGACAACATCATCTGTCTCCTCGTGCACTACCTTGGGGGCACTCTGCACAGGAACTCTTTCTTCGTACTTGTTCAACATATTTGCATGGAAAACCTTCTTGGTGCTGTTTATCAGTATCTCATAATCCGTGTCATTTTCTTCTGCTTCACAAGGTAAGGGCCCTTCCATTGCATCAATACCTTATTATCATCCTTGGGAAGCAGGATGAGAACCCTGCCGCCCGGATTCAGATTGCTTTGAGTGGTTTTCTTGTCATTGTAGCCCTTAAAGCGTTCGCGCGCCCTTTCCAGGCCTTTATGTCCGAGCCTACATGTTTCTTCCAACTTGTCCCGCAACTCAAGAACGTATGTGTATGTTCTCCTGAGAACTGATGCCATCTCCTTATTAGCCCACAGCTCCTTGAGTATTGTAAGTGGACCTCTAACGGTGCTCCCATACATCATTTAAAAGGGCGAGAAACCAAGACTCGTTTGTGGTACTTCGCGGTAAGCGAACAAAAGAACTGGGTGATATCTATCCCAATCAGTAGGTCTCTCCTGGCACATTTTCTTGATCATATTTTGAGGGTGCCATTGAACCGCTCTACAAGCCCATTACATTGGGATGGTAAGGCGTCGTCAGCAACTGCCTTACTGACAAAAGGCCGTTAACCTCCTTCATTAGTTCTGATGTGAAGTTCGAGCCCCGGTCATTCAAAACTTCCCTCGGGAACCCATAACGCGAAAATATTTCTACAAGACCCTCCGCCACTTGGATACTGTCAATAGTTCTCAGTGGAATAGCGTCAAGATAACGAGTGGCCACGTCAACCAGAGTAAGCACATATCTATTGCCTTTGGCGGATACTGGAGAGATTGGCCCCACAATGTCAATAGCCACTCGCTGAAACAGTAGGTCGATGGCTGGCATCTTGCCCAGAGGTACGGGTCCAACTCTTCCCTTCGGAACTGTGCGCTGGCGCACGTCACCTGAGCGAACAAAGCGCTTAACGTCAATCTGAACACCGGGCCAAAAGAACTTCTCGGTGATTCTAGACATAGTTTTTTGAACACCCTGGTGTCCGGCCATAATGGCGTCATGTCCTAAGGGTAGCACGGTCTCACGCATATCTCTTGGTAACACCAGCTGTTGGACCCGCGTTCCTGAACTAAATAAACACTCCATGTGCAGAAGGCCATTTACCAGTTCATATTCGAATGACGTCCGACTCTTCATCGTTTTCACCTTTTCCCCGACTCTTTCGAAGCAGGCCTTCAAGCTCGGGTCTTCTTTTTGCCTAATTGAAATTTCGCTTAGTGTTACGCTCCGTCACATCGCAACAAGAGTAGAGAGCGGACGCTGCGTTGCTCAGGCTGTCATTTTAGCTCTTGTCTCCACTGCCGGCGAGAAACTGACTGCAACCGTCTGAGCTGTCGCGGGCCTTTCCTCTTTTGGATATTCTTCAACGTCGAGCATCCTCCACTCGGGATCGGGGTCTTGGGCACTTCTTGCACCCGTAATGTTTCCCAAGGTGAGATCGTAGATTGGTTGGTCTACGCATTTTGCCACTACCCAGCCTTGCCCCAAAGCTATCCGCTCGAATCGTTGCAGATATGCGTCCATATCATCTCTTTTGTCATCGAAGGGAGGCATCAGCTTCCTTGGACAAATCCTTCCCGGTCTAGGAGATTCTCAACCCGTTAAGGAACGCTGATCACTGTCCGTGATCTTCTCATACCTCTCGCGACATGTGCCTGTTTTCACAAAAGAAACTCCTGCTCCCAGTCTATCCATCTAGCCTCTCGCTCTTTTGCCTTGCAAACATCTGCGCGGGCGCCTGCGCGGGCTTCCGCCCTTTCCTCTTTCTGCCTCCTCTTTCTGCTGGTCGCAGATACGCATCGCCTCTTCCTTGCTTAACCCAAGCTTGAGCGCCAGTTCTAACGTTCTTGCGAAATCCATACTTTCTGCCGTCGAGAGAGCGAAAAAATTTGAGACAAAGCAAAAGGAAAAAAGGAAATGAATCCTGGCACAGGCTCGCCACTTATCTTTGTCACGGATCTCCCCGGAGAACACTCGGACCGGAAGAATGGACTAGGCGACAGGTGTACCCACACAAACGCACATTTAATACACCCTACGTGACACCCGCACACTAGAACACCAAACTAATAAAACTAACACAAAACAAAAAGACTATAAATACAGAATACCCGGGAACGCTGCTACCAGCGTCTACTACTAGCCTCCTACTGTTAGCGGTCGGCGTTCGTACTCACGGTTGGTACGATGCGACTCTGCGTTGTATGGATCCAGTATCCGGCGTCGAGGCGGCGTTCGACGTGCTTGGGCTGGCGTCGCTGGCGGCGTCGCTGGCTGCTTCGTTTAAGCTCCAGGTAGAAGCGGCCGTGCAGGTAATGATGATGTTGTTTGCATTGGGGGCACCACACGTATCGGTGGCCACAGCGCTGGAGACAATCTTGGCCGTAGCAGGTGGTAGCGTCCTCCGCTGACCCCCGAAACGGGCTCAGGCACTTTAGGAAGTCCACGATGCGAAGACATAGAACGCGAGCTCACCGGAGCAGTAGCCGGCATCGCTTTCTTCGAGCCGATGTGTCCCTGACCCGCCAGAGCCTCCGCTTCTCTGCTATTCCCCCCGTGTCTCGCTCTCCCTCACCCTTTTATAGCCGCGGCCTTAGTACACGTAAGCCTTGTCGTCGTCGTTTTCTTCTCTTCTCCACCAATCATCTCTCTCCAACTCATTGAATGCTTCTTCTTCGTCTTCTTTATTTTTCGGGTAATCCACGTCTTCACACCTTTCCTTCAAAATTTTATTTAGGCTCCTTAATATATGTGACAAGGCGTCATGAAACCCATTAGCACTGAAGCCATCATCAAGGAAAACATGCAGTTGCTTCTAGACCGAGCAATCAGTATCGCGAGAGGGATCGCACAATACCACAATGGCCAGGCCGAAATACTGCTGACTAATTTCAGCGAAGAATACTGGCACATTTACAGAGTATCGACGATTGCTTTCTTCGACGAAATAGCCGACCTACAAGACTCCTTCGCCCTCTCTTAATCATGCGGAAAAGATTCGCCTGACCAAAAGAACTCGCCCATTGTCGACATCAACTCAGCCCTGCCCCGGAAAGACAAGACAGGATCCGCAACCTGCTTCGAAGCTACAGCGAGTGTTTTTCGTCATCGCCGGAGGTCCGACATACGCCAATTGCCAAGCATCGCATTATAACCGACCACAACGCCCGACCTCTTCGTCAAAGCCCCTACCATGTGTTGCCGCGAATACGACAAGCCATCCGGGACCAAGTGGAAGAAATGCTTCGCGACGTCGTCATCCAGACTTCAAACTGCCCATGGGTGGCACCGGTTGCTCTTGTGAGAAAAAAGACGGCGCACTTCGATTCTACGTTAATTACTGCCGCTTGAATAACATAACAAAAAAGGACGTCTACCCCCTCCCCCGCAACGACGACACTCTGGACCGGCTCTGCAGCGCCAAGTATTTCTAATCGATAGACCTCAAGAGCGGCTACTGGCAAGTTGAAGTCAATGAAAGAGATCGCGAGAAGGCGGCATTCATCACTCCGGATGGGCTTTTTGAGTACAAGGTGATGCCATTTGGTCTCTGTTCTGCACCAGCGGCGTTCCAGCGAGTAATGGATTCAGTGCTGGCAGTCCTGAAGTGGGAAATCTGTCTGGTACATTTCGAAGATATCGTTGTCTTCGCCTCGAACATTGAAGTGCACCTCAACAGATTTCTAACAGTACTAGACGCCATCAAGTCGTCTGGCCTAACCTTGAAAGCAGAGAAGTGCCACTTTGCCTATGCAGAGCTGCTGTTTCTAGGCCACATCGTTAGCAAGGAAGGAGTACGCCCAGACACGTAGAAAACAACTGCTCTTGAACAGTGTGCACCAGCGGCTGATAAGAATGCAGTGCGCAGATTTCTCGAACGGTGCGCATTTTACCAATGATTTGTCAATAAACTTTTCATGGATCGTAGAGCCCCTGACCCAACTGACGAAGGCAGACGTGCCATTTAAATGGAAAGCCCCGCAAGAAGAAGCCTTCAAAGAACTTCAGCGTCGTTTACAGTCCTCACCAATCTTAACACAGTTTGATGAAAAAGCCGATACTGAAGTCCATACCGTCGCAAGCAGCGTGAGCCTAGGCGCCGCCCGCGTTCAAAGAAGCGACGGACTGGAGAAAGTCATCGCATACGCAAGCCGTTCTTCTTCCAAGGCCGAGGCTGACTATTGGACAAATGAGGTGTGCCTTGCCATCATCTGCGCTACGTCGAGATTCCGCCACTACATGTACGGACGACCGTTCAATGTGGTCACCGATCAGCACGCGCTGTGCTGGCTTGCTAATTTGAAGGAGACCTCTGGCCACGTCGCTCGATGGAGTCTGCGCCTCCAGGAGTTTGACGCCACCGTCGTTTACAAGTCCGGACGCAAGCACTCTGACGCCGATTGCCTCTCACGAGCCCCTGTAGATGCGCCGCAGCGGGACGACGATGAGGAGGCCTTCCTGGGACCCATCAACCCCAGCTCTTTTGCCTAGCAGCAACACTCGCACCCCGACCTAGAACGCCTCATTGAGTACTTTGTATGCAATGCTTCTTCACCCCCGCCTCATTCAAGCGAGGACTGTTTTTCTTCTGTGTACAGAATGATGTCCTCATGAAAAACAGCTTCGCAGAGAATAAAACAGCCTACCACCTTGTTGTACCTACTTGTCTCCTCGAAGAAGTTCTACAGGCTTCTCATGACGAGTCGACAGCTGGACATTTTCGTTTTACTCGCACCCTCCGCCGCATTCAAGACTGCCTGCCGATGTCGCACCTTATGCGAAAACCTGCGGAGATTGTCAGCGTAGAAAGACCCCTCCCACCCGACCAGCAGGATTTATGAACCCTAACGAACTCTCCTCAATGCTTTTCAGCAGATTGGCATGGACTTGCTTGGCCCTTTCCCCAAGTGAACGTCTGGAAATAAGTGAATCATCATAGCGGACGACTACCTGACCTGCTACGCCGAGGCAAAAGCCCTACCGAACGGAACAGCAGCAGAAGTCGCCAAATTTTTCGTTGAGTGAATTCTGCGACACGGCGCCCCCTATGTTCTCATCACGGACAGAGGAACAGCATTCTCAGCGGAACTAACGCAAGACATCCTGCGTTACAGCCAAAGCAGTCACCGGAGGACAACTGCGTGCCATCCGCCGACCAACGGACTGACCGAGCGCCAAAACAAAACCATCGCCGATATCCTCGCCATGCTTGCTGATGCCGAACAATACATTGGACGACATCCTGCCTTACGCTGTCCTCGCCTACGACGTTGCAATGCAGGAGACCACCCAGATGCCGCCTTTAATGCTCGTATATGGAAGGGAGGCCACGACCACTCTAGACGCGATGCTGCCCAACGTAACCAAAGAAGAGAACGTCGACGTCGCCGCTTACCTTCAAAGCGCAGAACCTCGAAGGCTTGCCCGATTACGGGTCAAAGACCAGCAGCGCACCGACGCCAGACGGTACAACCTACGAAGACGCAACGCGGAATACAAATCAGGAGACCAAGTCTGGGTTTGGACACATATTCGCCGCCGTGGATTGAGTGAAAATCCTTTGCGCCGCTATTTCGTCTCGTACCAGGTTGTTCGTCGGCTAGGTGAATTGGATGATGCAGTCGTCCCTGACGCAATGACTGCATGCCCGCGACGCTGCTTACGACCAGAAATTATCCATGTCGTCCATCTGAGGCCCTATTTTGCGCGCTAAAAGGCATCGGATTTCCACACTCTGTTTATTTTCGCACGATCCATTTTACTTCTTGCTAGTCGCATTATTTGTTTTAATGTATCGCGTCGATGCTTCTTTGAGAGGGGATTAATGCCGCGAATCTTTGCAGTGTTTGTAAATTATTCAAATCTGCAGCCATGCCGCTCTATCGCCTTGTTTGTGATGCAAGGTGCGACCAGATTTATCTCGATTGATCGCATCCAGGCTGAGCGGATTGTACGTTGTTCCGGAATGTTCTAGCAACTTTGCCTGCTTTAAATTGAGCACGGCTGACAGCGGCGGGCATTCTGTTGGACAACCGCATAGCACGCTTGTTTCTACGCCGCCGCCGAGTGATAGAGTCTATTGTGGGGGCAAGTCAGCCCAAATAAAGAGTTTTGTTTAGACACTATTTTCGCAGTCTCTTTGCTCTTTGAAGTCTAAGGTTGGACGAAATCTCGTCTGGTCGGGTAGTAGCGTCATAGGAAAACAAAAATACATGAATCGCCGATACAAGCCTTTGGTCAGCGATTCATGTATTTTTGTTTTCCTTTGCTCTTTAGACTGCAGTCACCGCTTTCTGACAATATGTAGTGATTCAAGGTATCAAAAGGTTTTCTCCTTATTGCCTAAGTTGCTATGAATAGTATCTGGCATATTTTCCAGTAAGACGTGCGTACCTAATGCCGAGTACATTAACACAGTTAGGTTCCCTCGCTGACTAACGTAACGAAACCGGAAAATATACAGCGTCTTTGTATAGGCCTACTTAAACAGAGCTCGCCGTTCTGGAGCTTGGTTTGAACTTCAATACGAGAGCGGCTCCGGACGCAAGAAAAACCATCTGTGCCGTGGAACAGGCTGTGGGACGTGTGGAAAACAATCGCCGAGAAGAAGCTCGTACCCGTGCGATCAGCATACTCGCCAAGCTGCCACATTGGCACCCCACCCCACTCCTTGCTCAGGAGCATGATGCAGTCAGGAGCCTGCGGAGCAATACGGATATCGTAATCCTACCTGCTGACAAGGGCAACGCCACCGTCAACCTAAACCACAGCGACTACGTTGAGAAAATGACGAAGCTTCTGGAGGATGATGGCACGTACATGCGACTCAAGCGGGACCCTACACTCAAGGTAGAGCGAGAGTTGCAAAGGCATTTGACAGACGTCTTCCAGTTTGTTCCACCACAGCATAGGTCGTTATACTTCACGCTCCTCTGCCACAATGGATCTTCCCCTGCTTTATATGGCCTCCCGAAGATCCACAAACCAGGCGTTCCAATGCGACCAATACTGGATTTTACCCGCTCTCCCTTGTACCGGCTTTCAGGCTACTTGCACAAAGTTTTTTCGCCACTCGTTGGCAAGAGACCGACTTTCGTACGCAACTCCTTTTATTTTACTGAAAAAATACGCGAAATCACGATTGACAGCGACGAGATAATGATGTCATTTGACGCCAGATCAATGTTTACCAGCGTCCCCGTGGATCTGGCGGTGGAGGTATGCCGTTCAGCGCTTCAAGACGACGACGGACTGAGTGCTAGGACACCCATCGATCCATCGGACCTGTTGAAGCTTCTGCAGTTTTGCTTGAAGAACACGTACTTCATCTTTCGGGGCACTGTCTACAAGCAGGTTCATGGCACTGCCATGGGAGCATCTATCTCGGTCACAACCGCAAACCTCACAATGGAAGCACTGGAAAGCCGCGCTTTGGCTTCGTTCGAGCCGCGCCCGAAGGTCTTCCTGCGGTACATTGATGACTGCTTTTGCATAATCAAAAAGAATGCCTTGGCTGCTTTCGCGAACCATTTGAACAGCATGGAAGATTCCATCCAGTTTACCGTCGAGGAGGAGATTTCTGGCCGTCTTCCTTTTCTGGACGTCATGGTGGAGCGACGTGATGACCGCCTATCATTCAAGGCGTACAGAAAGGACACGCACACAGGCCAATACCTTCACTTTAATTCAGTCCATCCTACATGCCATAAACGCTCCGTCGTTTCTACCCTCGTCCGTCGTGCGGAAAGATTATGCTCGAAACTCGAAGAAAAAGCCTCTGACATACGCCAAGTGCGACGCGAGGTCAACAATTGTGGCTACCCACAGCACTTCGTGAACGCTGTAATACAGCAGACAACGAGACCAGCTCAGCCCGTTCGCCTACCTTGCCTTGCCCGAGCTGCAATACCCTATGTGCCAGGCGTGAGCGAGTCATTGGCCTGCGTTTTTCGCACCTACGATGTGCATATAGCTCACGTGCCTGCGTGCAAGCTTCGTCACGAGTTGGTGTCCGTAAAGGACAAGCTAAAAAAGGAAGTTTCCCGGAGTAATTTATAAAATCCCCTGCTCAGACTGCGATCACTCCTACATAGGTGAAGGCGGAAACTTTGAAAGACGGCTGAATGAGCACAAGAATGATGTCAAGAAAAAGAAGGCTTGTTCCAACGCACTGGCTGAACAGGTTGAAAACACGAAGCATGATGTCGCTTGGGAAGAAGCGGCAATTATCGGCCGTGAGAAAAACTGGATGTCACGCCAATATCTGGAGTCTTTGTTTATCCAGACAACAGATCAGACGCTCAACCGTAACATCGGCAATCTACCGCCCTCGTACGCTAGATGCCTGCGACGATTAGCACAACGTACTTACTCTTTGTGGGCGAAATTTTTCCATCAGTGAGCAAGACTTCCGTGTGGAAGTCGAAACGTCCTTCCATCTTGACAACACCTTTTGGTCGGCGCTTCGTTATTTTCGCCAATGTATTCACCCGACCAGACGAGATTTTGTCGAACCTTAGATTTCACAGCGTGAAGCATTGTGGAGTATTCGTAAAAGATATAAACGCATTGATTAAACAAATAACCTCACTGCTATTTCGGGTTAAGCGACACAATCATCTAGAGTGCCACATGGGCGACTCAAATTTTTCTTTAAGCTGGTTCACTATAGACCTTCCCAATATATATTGTTACATGACGGCAAGCGGAATGGCAGCAGCCTACTTAGAATTTAATGGCTGCGGGCCTAGCACGAGCACTCCGTCCGGCGCCACAGCCCACTTTGTCGTCTTGTAGGCCGTGACACTACACGAGGCCACCGAGCGATTGTCTCGCCCGCACGAACTAGAAGTATAAGGGTGACGATGAAACGTTAGACGTGACAATGGGCTTGACAGGACGAATGAGCACGAGAAGGGAAAAAAATTGGAGGGCGCTTAAACGTTGTCTTTAAAAGTGGAACGCGACAGCGTGTTGCAGCACTGCCTGGGAGTCGACGGCACGCCATCGCTCGTTCGGCGCGACGCCTTGCCCGTCAGACAAATCGATCTGCTACGTACGGTGAAACGGACGCGTGGAGCAGCAAAACATGTAGAAGAACTGCCAGGCACCTTGCCGAAACGCGCAGGACTCAAGTTGTAGTCGTAGTTCGTTGGCACATCGTTCTCGACAAACCCGATGCTACCAACGCCAGCATAGCTTCCGGCGTGCCCGCACGGCCCCACTGCGCCCGAACGAGACGAGCGGGGGGCGCTGCCTTGGCGCGCTATCTATCGGGGCAGTGGCGTATATTGCGAGGAGGAGGAGGAGTGCGAGGGGGAGGATTTTTTGCTTACAGCCAACGCCGCCGACGCCGACAACACCGGCTTTTCTGCGTCACGAGACCCTTAATGCTGTCGCGTGAAAATATCTAGGTCTTGCCGTCACGAAGAAAGAGATGAGCAGATGATCGAATGAACGCTGGGTCCACAACGCTTCCGGAACCCACGTCACCTTGAGCCGATGGCCTACGTACATGGGCGCACCAAACGGCAAAGGCAGGGGGCTGACATCGGTTGAGTCGCGTAGGGTGTGGTCAGTATCTAGATCAGTTCGTCTTGTGTTATGGAGAGGCCCGGGCTAACGGTGAGGTCGGTTCTCGTCATATCGGCTGGGGCACAGCTGGGCGGTGCGGAGCAGAACACAAGGCCGACGACCACGACAGAGGCATCACGCCGAAGCTCCAGGACTAGCATGGTGATGGTTACCCCATTCCTTCACCGCCAAAAGCTACGTTACAGCAAGCCGAAAACTAGACGTGATGACCGATGGCGATGACATGATTTAATAGCGGCCGCCCTGGCGCGAAGGGTCCATGCGGCGCCACTGCCCTTTTTGTCGTTTTATAGTCCGTGACACGTTTTTAGCAGTCATGATCATCCAAGCATAAATACCCACGCGCTATACAGAATACTCGTGCCGTAATGACACTTTCATGTATTCTTGCTCCCCTCTCATGATCAAGGAATGGAATCACCCTGATCCATCGGTCCCTCTTTTCCATTCCCACGTGTGTTATTGTGTTTTAGCCTGGGGTACAGCAACGAATGTGCAGAAAATTTCAAACCACACAACAAAAAGTAGCCCTACAAGAACAGGGATTCCGCAATTACATAAAGAACCAGAACGTGCAAAAGATCCATGACTCTAGAGATATACTACACAACGAGCGCCGCTTCGGCGGGAACGCAGAAACCCCAGGATAGCTAACGCTAATATTCACAATATTACCAACGCCCCAATATGGCCGCAGGCAACAAATTAGAAATTTGGCAATGGAACAGCAGGGGCTACAGGCATAAACAGGGGCTCCTGCAACAATTCATCAATCACAAAGGTACGATGCCAGACCTAATACTATTACAAGAAACCTTCACCACTCCGATATTTAGGGGCTACACGTGTTTGGAGAGAGGCAAGGTCGCAACCCTCATAAGCAACAAGATAGTCACCATAGCACACGACGAGATTAAGGACACAAACATCGAACACACAATAACGGAGATCATTCCGAAGAAGAAGCGGAAAGCGAAAAGCACTTTCGTAATTAACGTATATAGTTCACCAAAGCAGAGGAACGGCGAGTTTGTAAAGCTCTTCGCCGAAGCTAAAAAACTAGCGGGACAAAACACGCTAGTCGTAGCAGGAGACTTCAATGCCAAGAGTCCACAGTGGGGTTACGCGAAAGACGACAAAAAGGGTAGAGAGATTAGCACTGCGGCTGAAAACGTAGGATGCGAGCTCCTAATTGATGAAGCCCAACCAACCAGAATAGAAAACAGCGTCAGTGTAGACACCTGCCCTGACCTAACCTTCGTAAAGAATGCCAGAAACGTGGAATGGGAAAATACGCTCGAGAATCTTGGGAGCGATCACTACATTCTACGCCTGCAACTGGAGGCAGAACATACGAAAAGGAAGATCGGCACAGCCAAGCTAACGGACTGGGACGCTTTTCGAGAACACTGCAGAGGGATGAGCGGCGACATAACCTCCCCGCAGGAGTGGAGCCACCAGCTAAAACAGATCCAAGAGATGTACACCCGAGAAGTGGACAGGACCGAGGAAGCACCGGAGGTAGATAGGCGGCTGCTTAGGCTATGGGAAGCAAGGCGCGGTCTCACCAAACCATGGAAAAAACAAAAACTAAATAAGAAACTCAAGAGGAAGATTGCTGAGATCAGTAAGAAGGCGGAAGAGTACACTACGCAACTGGCTAGACAGGGGTGGCAACAATTCACAGACTCGCTGAAGGGCACCCTCAGTAGAGCCAGAACGTGGCAAATACTCAGAAGCCTGATGGATCCCAGCAAGAGCAAACGGGAAAGCAGCAATTCTATCCAAAGATTAATACACCAGTATCAAAGAACGGACGAGCAGATGCTCGAAGAGGTTCGCAAGAAATGCTACGGAACGGGAGAACCGGAGGGATACCACGGTGAATACCGAGGCGAAGAAAACCCGAACATGGATCGACCCATCTCTAGGGAAGAGGTCATTGAGGCAATTAGATCAGCCACCAAGAACACAGCAGCTGGAGCAGATCGAGTACGGAACTCCCTCATTAGAAACCTCAGCGACGAAGCGATAGACCAGCTAGTCCGCTACTTAAACAAATTATGGCAAGAAGGGAGAGTCCCGGCGGCATGGAAACACGCCGTCGTAGTGATGATCCCCAAACCCGGCAAGAAAATTCAAATCGATAACCAACAACACCTGGAGAGCAAAAAGTACTACCGAAACTCAATGTTCGGGTTCAAAGCCAACCTCTCGACGCAAGATGTCCTGCTACAGCTCGAGAAGGAGGTCTTAGAAACTATGACAAGAAAGGGCGAAAACGTGCTCATGGCGCTCGATGTCAAAGGAGCCTTCGACAACGTAAGCCCCGAGGCCATCATGGAAGGTCTGATCAACGCGAACTGCAGGAAGAGAACACACGATTACGTGAAGGACTTCCTTTCAAACAGAACGGCAACAGTAGGCCTAGGAGAACTAAGGAGCGATATCTTTGCAACGCCTAGCAGAGGTACGCCCCAAGGCTCCGTAATCTCGCCCGTATTATTCAACGTGGCGATGATTGGCCTAGCAAGAAAACTCGAGCAAATCCAGGGAGTCCGACACGCGATGTACGCGGACGACACCGCGGTCTGGGCTACCGGAGGGACCTTAGAAGAAAAGCAAGCCGCACTGCAAGAAGCGGCGAGATGCATGGAAAACTACGTGACAGCTAGAGGCCTCAACTGTTCTACCGAAAAGTCTGAACTCCTGAGAGTGGGCCGACACCAGACTAAGGCGAAACTGGAAGTCACTCTCGAAGGACAACTCATACCGGAATGCAAAATGATCCGCATCCTCGGCACGTGGCTGCAGGGTAGTAGGAAATGCGACCACACGATTTCCCTACTCAAGAAATCAACAGAAAGTGTAAGCAGAATGATAAGCAGAGTCTCTCAAAGAAGACATGGGATGAAAGAAGAAGACACCCTAAGATTGGTCAACAGCCTCATAATAAGCAGAGTTACGTACTCGCTTCCCTTCCACGTAAGGACCAAAACGTCTAATGAAGAAATCGAAACCATTCTAAGGAAAGCATACAAGACAGAATTACACCTGTCAAGCAACACACCCAACGAAAAGCTCATGCAGCTTGGCGTCAACAACACCTTCCTAGAAATGGTGGAAGCGCAATGAAAATCGCAAATTAAAAGACTAGGAGGGACCTACACTGGAAGAGCACTGCTCGACAGAATAGACTGCGAATACATCGACACAAAGCGGTACGAAGACATGCCTACCGAAATAAGGAAAACATTTTATGTCAGACCCATTCCAAAGAACATGGACCCCAGGCTCCACGAAGGCAAAAGGAAGGCCAGGGCAGAACACATTCAAAGAACACTAGCGGGGAAGGATAACACCTTCTACACGGACGCAAGCGCTATGGAAGTAGCGAGCGGCAGAAGCAAATACATAGGCACGGCAGTGGTAGTAAACAAAGATTGGGAACTAACCTCCGGGGCATCCACGGAAATCTGGAGTATAACGGACGCCGAGGAGTTAGCCGTAGCGCTGGCGGCACAAAAGGATATAGGGAGAATAAATCATTGAATATTCACACGGACTCAAAAGAGACCTGTCGAAATTATACGAAGGGCAGAATTAGCAAAGCTGCTCTTAAGGTGCTCAGAGAGTGCAACCTCTCAGAGAGCATAACAGTCCAACATAATTTAATCTGGATACCTGCGCATGAGGGCATAAGGGGCAATGAGGCGGCGGATGGTCTAGCTCGAGCTTTTTGTTTCCGAGTCGGACAGCAGCAGGAGAGCCGTGGTCTGAGCGCCATGATCCTCGGGGACAGCTATTCAGAACTACTCCAACATCACAGAGGGGTGAGATATAAATATCCGCCCCCGCATAAAGCACTAACAAAGAAGGAGGCAACAGATTGGCGTAGATTACAAACAGATTCCTTCCCCAACCTCTTTATATACAACAAGATGTTTCCAACGCAATATAAGGGCACATGCCCGTGGTGCGGGGCCACACCCACACTATTTCACATAACATGGGAAGGCGAACGAAACAACGCATTCCGAGAACACAAACCCCCGAGTGCGGAGCACTGGGAGAGCCGGCTCGTCAGCTGCGAGCTCGCCGTCCAAAAGAGGATGGTAGAGCACGCTAGGGATGCAGCCAAACTCAGTGGAGCCCTGGACTGAGGGATCACCCTTTGCTGAAGAAGCCTTCCCTGCAGCGCAGCGTGAAGACAGCGACACGCGAAGCAAGCAAGAAGACTTCTGATCGCCTAAATACTTATGATTCAATAAAAGTTTTCCCATCCTATCCTATCTGTCCTCCGATAACGAGCTCTCCGCGCAGTTGAAAATGTGTCATTCTCGGAATACATATCACCACTTTTTCATCCACATAAGATAATTAATGCGCCAGATATGTACGGGCATAAATTACTTTGCACATACAAAAGGGCCATTAAAGGCACCTTAGATTAACTTTTAGATTTAGAGCAAATGAAAAACACTGAGTAAATATTCTCCTTTCGTAATCAATCCCCTTTGCTCGTTCCATCATCACGAACTAATTACAGTCAAAGGAACATATGTTATCAGCAATACTAAATCAACACCGGCACACATCACAAATTGACATCGAACAACTATCCCATGAACGTATTGCCAAAGTAATCATATAAAGGTCATATACTGCCATCATTACACACTGCAGTGACTTAATATGTCATCTTTCCTGGTCTAGTTACAGTATTTTTCTGATATATGTTTTTTGCTTTTTCCTCTGCGTAATTTGCATGTAAATTCATCGTTCGTCGCAGATAATGATTGATGGGTGACTGGAGCTGAGTCAAGCCACAACAAAGTGGCTTTTTCTTCAGTGACCTTTCTTGCTGTATTTTGTATGCGAAAATAAATTATTGATTGATTTATTGATTGACTGATAACTGCGGACTCATTAACTTAGCTCACGTCACGGACATATTCATAACTAATCTATAGCGCAGTCTTATCTGTGTAGTGAAATGCCTGTGAGCGTTTCAGTCGATTGTCATTTCAACGTTAGTTTATTTTTATTCTCCTCTCGTTTGCTATTATTTCGTCGAATTTTCATCCTGATGCATCGCCTGCTTACTAGATTGGTAACGTTTTTCATTCGGGTTTTTATTTTATGTAACTTGCTTATTCTTTTGTGTTTGCCTCGGCATGACTAGGTGACATATTTCTTGAGTGCACTCTTAATTTATCATGTCTCCTGATTTTGTCCACCCAAATGATACAGACTCAGAGGAGACCGGGCGTACCGAAATTAAAGAAACAATTAGCACTAATGGCGGCCGTGGTGGCTTAGTGGTTACGGCGCTCAACTGCTGACCCGAAAGACGTGGTTTCGATCCCGGCCGCTGCGGTCGCATTTCGATGAAGGCGAAAATCTAGAGGCCCGTGTACTGGGCGATGTGAGTGCACGTTAGAAAACTCCAGTTGGTCGAAATTTCAGGGGCCATTCCCTACGGCGTCTCTCATAGCCTGAGTCATCTGGGACGTTAAACCCCTATAACCTAAACCAATTAAGAGAAAATAATTCTAGTTTTCCGTGAAGACAAAGATGTCGATGCCATCAAAACTGGAATACAACGCGTGAAGCGCATTTGGCGCGAGCGAACGACTCTGCACGCTTCGGGCGAATTGGCCTCGTGCGACCAGACGAGGCACGTGGCGCTTACACCACGTCGGCGAACTAGAGCTTGGGTATCATATTGGGTTCGCTGGATTCACAGTACTTTTCCTGCCGGCTGATGTGTCGAGTGGTCTTGTCAAGTACGACAGCCGCGCACGGACCCGGCCCTCCTCTCCCCTCTGCCAAATAAAGTTTCCCTGCAGACGTGCCAGATCATGTGAAAGGCTCTGTCCGTCCCCACTGCACCAGCAAAGAAGCACCGTTCTGCACCTGCGACTCTGTTGGGGTAAGGTAATTATTAAAACGATATTTTCTGCGCAGAATGCCGTAGAGTTCTCCAACGCCGCTGCTTGAATCCTACTCCTTCTCCAATGCTGCTCTACGCAGTCCAATTTTATATAACTTTTCGCAATGACCCCAACTTGTATCTGTCCTGCTTGCTACTTTCTATACCACGAGGTAGTTAAGGCTCCCACAAATCACTGAGCAGTTACAGTGCCAAGAGGTATTTCTCTCTCCTTGTTACTAGAAAAACGCGTCTTCGCAGCAGTAGAGAGTTTGTCCGGAATTGTATTCAAGAGGGCCAGTAAAACGTCGCATCCCTTGGAGAGTAATGTAGTCAGTAATTTTGGCCCTATTTCAATGCAGGCGAAATACAAAAACCGTCCGCGATGTCAACGCATCGTGGTCGAAATTTATTCGCAGGTGTCAACACTGGTTTATTCCAGAGTTCTCAAAAATACTCCTCTGTAAGAATCCTCCAGAATCCTCGTCTGTAAACTACATTGGAGTCTAGATATCTAATCGCCTAAACTGGGATGCCCACTTCGATATTACTTGTGGGAAAGCTCTAAAGACTCTACGGTGTTTGAGACGTAAACTGCCAAAAGCCCCAAACACGTGAAACTGGCAGCGTGTAATGCTTTGGTGCGGCCTCATCCGGAATATGGCTGTTGTTTATGGGAGCCATTTACAGCCAAGAATATTTCTAAATAGAAGGAGTGCAAAGCATCGCAGCCCGTTTCATTTGCAACAGATACAAACGAAAAGACAGTGTAGCAGCTATGATCAATTCTATTGACCTAGAATCTCTCCACACAAGGCGCACTGAAGCTAGGTTGAAATTTCTGTACCTAATATATAATAATTTGATTAAGATACACACTCATGATTACATTACTCTTGTTTTGCGAGCAAGTACGCGTTCCAGCATATGTCGATAAGCTCCCATCTACAGCCGACGCAGAGGGAATTGCAAGCCCATTTTCAACGCCCGAGTTGCTTGCAGCAATAGACGAGGCCCGTCGGAAGACTGCGCCCGGTCCGGACTCTATTCCGTACGAGGTTTGCAAGAACTTAAGTTCCGCTGTACTGCCTCAACTCCTCGCCGCCATTAACAAGGTATAGATAGAAGGCGTCGTACCAGAAAGCTGGAAGTCGGCTATTGTGATCCCCATACCAAAGCCGGGAAAGCCACCGATAGACCTCGGAAATTTCCGGTCTATATCACTTACGCCAACATTATTCAAGCTTAGAGAAAAAATGCTTGCCACACGACTGTCGTGATGGCTTGAGCACCATGGTTTCTACCATCCTGCCCAAATTGGCTTTCATACATCCATAGGCACAGAAGATGGACTGGCTGTCTTGTCAGAAGTTCTGGTCTCTACTTGCAGGCACAATGTACGTACTGTACTGGCCATGGACGTTGTAAAGGCGTTCGATAATATAAGTCATGCTGCCATCCTGCAATCACTTGACATGCTGCATTTGCCCGTTAGAGTGAGCAATTTTGTTAAATCCTTCCTTGAAGGCCGACACTTTGCCATACGTCTCAGTGCTGAGGCCGTCGGATCATTTGTGCATCTTCACGGCGTTCCCCAGGGATCGGTGTTATTGCCAACATTACTTTATATTGCTTCTATCCCCCTTGCTTGGCGCTTACATGATGTCTCTGAAATTGAGTTCTTATTGTATGGTGATGACATAACGGTGTGGAGCACCCAAAACAACCCGATGACTCAAGCAGGAGGCCTACAATCAGCCATCGATATTACGTCGACTTTTGCTTCTTCAATTGGTGTGGAGCTTTCAGTGAGCAAAACCATGTTCGTGTCAGTCGCCAACCGCTGGGGGCGCCGTAAATTCGCTGCAACACCAATTCGTATCAATCTATCCGGAACTCCAGTTCAAGAAAGTTCGACCGTAAAAATCTTGGGCTTGACAATACACGAGTCAGGAACAGGTACTGCTTGGCTTTCTCAAGCTTACAAGCAAGCAATTCAGGCGTTGGGTCTGATTAGACAAATAGCCCCTAACACAGGCGGAGCCCGCTCTCATGTTGCACGACAGTTGGTGCGGGCGGTTGTGCAACTGCGCCTCATTTACCACGCCCAATTCCAGCATTTCCAGCAATTAAGACACCCGACGACCATATCGCTCTTCAAAAATATCTAGATAAGATTACAAACTGGTGCACGCTATGGCAAATGTCACTAAATACAGAAAAATGCAAATTAATGACTGTCAGCCGAAAGAAAACTAACTCTCGTTTCACTTACTCGCTTAATAACAGCGCTGTCACTGTCACCCCCTTGTACAAATATCTCGGTATTCATATTACAAAAAACTTATCATGGAAGGCGCATATAAAACATGTTACAGCAAAAGCATCTAGCACACTTGGTTACCTAAAACGAAACCTACGTGAAGCCCTTTCAGCCACTCGTGAAATAGCGTACAGAACCTTTGTTCGTCCTCAGCTCGAATTCGCTTCCGCCATCTCGTCGCCACATCAGGAATATTTAATAAATTCTCTCGAATCTGTTCAAAACCGTGCTGCGCGTTTCATCGCGAAAGATTAAAGTTGGCATTCTAGCGTAACTGCTATAAAGAAATCACTATCACTCCCATCTCTTGAATCTAGAAGGACTATAGCTCTGCTTTGCTTACTGCACAAAATCACTCACAGTGAACACGCAACTACATTACCCCTTTCCCGCCCATTTCACACATATCGCAGCTTATATAACGCACACATTTTCACACGTGTTTTTGGCCACACAAATGCATTTAACAAATCTGCAATGCCTCTGGCAATAGCAGCTTGGAACGATCTTCCAAGCCACATTGTTGAAATTAATAATCTAGACACGTTTAGAGAAACATTTAAAAATTGATTCCGTAGTGATGCGCACACGTTTCTTTTGCACCATGCGACTTGGCTGTCATTCTCTATCCTTGCAAGCAGTTTATAAATATACATGCGTTTGCAGTTCTTTGCAGGAATTCGATGAGCGATGCGCGTTTCTGATCGTCCAGAGTGTTGTTGTTCTTCTTCGTTTGCTTGATGTTGTTCGGCGTCTTTCGATTCAATTTTTCTGTTTCTTTTGATTCTTTGATTTGTTGTTAGCTATGTTTTTTTTTGCTCCTGTTTTCGCTATATGTTGTTTGTCTTACCCCCCTCACGCAATACTCCAGTTGGAGCCGTTGAGGTATGTGTATAAATAAATTTGACAGGGGCACAATGCAATCTTCTAGAATCTGTTAATCGAGAGGCAATGAGGGTCATTACTTTCCTTCCCCGCATTACCCCGATCGTGGGGCTCCAAGAACATGCGCAACTTAATACACTAGATTAGCTGGTGCCGCAACGACGCGATGCTCGCCGCCCAAAGTCAAACCTTACACACACAACGTGTGCACTCAGGGCATATGCTTTATCGCACTCCATTCTGCAGCCGCCCCTGCTAGTTCTTCCTCCCTGGCGTTTTGTTCAGCTAAGCGACAACAAACCAACTGATCTACGTCGGCCATTATCTACCCGCGCGGCATCGTCATTTCGCGACCGAATTACAGAGCAAGACGCCAATCTGCCGCAATGCTCCATCGTCATGTACCTTGACGCAAGCATCCAGGCTTGCGAAACAACAACGGCCGTTTACTGTCCTTGCAAGCCTGCACTGAACAAAACGTCAACGTTTCGCCTCTCAGAAGTTCCTTCCTCTTTCTGTGTGGAGATGATCGCGGTTCATGAGGCACTTTGCTGTTTGGCCGCCGTTCTCATGCTACCTACGGCCCGCAAAAATTTATTTATTTATTTTGTTTATTTTACCCTCAAGGCCTGGGGCATTACAGAGGGGAGTGGTTGAATGAGATACAATACAGAAAGATAACACAAAGCAGACAAATTAATGATCGACATATACAATGGTGGCTAATGCGGTTCTAAAGTGGTATTGTCTACAATGCTGGCAATCGATCCGGGAAGGTGGTTCCAGTCCTTGGATTTTCGAGGAATGAAGGAGTTGCTGCGTGTTTTCGTCCTGAGTGGAGCAATTCCAACCTTGTGTGCGTGGTCCAGACACGAAGGTGAAGGAATTAGTGCGCTTCGAATCTTGGGACAAATATAAAATTTTTTAGAGAATAAGCAAATTCGAGAAAATTTCCGACGAGAAGCTAATGAAGGAAGATTTAACATGCGTTTTATTGATGATATGCTAGCAGTACAATGGTAGTTATGCAGAATGAAACGAACGGAGTTATTCTGGACAAGCTCCTAGGCATAGGTTAGGTTAGCACAGCTAGGGTCCCAAATGGATGCAGCGTATTCTAGTTTGCTACGGATTAGTGTCTTATACAGGAGAACTTTAAGTGAGCTGGCGGCAGAAGAAAAATTACGGCAAAGATAACCGAGCATGCGATTAGCAATGTTAATTATGGTGTTAATGTGAAGGGACCAAGTAAGATCAGAAGAGATTTTGATGCCGAGATAACATTAGGAAGTGACGGGTTCGGGCGCACTGTTATTTAGGTAATAGACGTTAGTACTGCAGGAATTTCTAGAGGCACGTAAGGCTTTACATTTAGATGTATTAAGGTCCATTTTCCATAAGTCACACCAATTAGTAATAGCATCCATATCATGTTGCAAGGCATTAGTATCGTCCGAACTGTTAATTTCTCGAATGACA
The DNA here is from genome assembly GCF_052857255.1 of Amblyomma americanum. Taxonomy (NCBI): domain Eukaryota; kingdom Metazoa; phylum Arthropoda; class Arachnida; order Ixodida; family Ixodidae; genus Amblyomma; species Amblyomma americanum. Next base: position 168,269,945 of record NC_135503.1, read on the forward strand.
ACACAATCATCAGCAAATTAATTGAATGTCAGAGGTTACACAGTCAGGTAGGTCAATAATGTATATCAGGAACAACAGAGGACCTAACACAGGGCCCTGAGGCACGCCAGAGCCAACGGAACATAATGATGAGTTGCGATTGTTAGATGATACAAACTGTAAACGGTTTAAAATAAATTGTTCAAGCCAAAGTAGGATGTTAGGCTCAAGGTTTAGTTTGGCTAGTTTGAAGAGGAGGAGTCGATGACAAACTTTTTCAAATAGTTTCTTGAAATCAAGAAATATACAGTCAGCTATTGAGCCTTTATAATGATAATATGAAGGTTGTGAGTGCATGATGCCAATTGCGTTTCACATGAAAGAAAGTTTCGGAAACCGTGCTGGGCGCTGTTGAAGAACGAGTTAGTTTCCAGAAAGTTAGCGATATGGGAGTACAGGATCTGCTCTAGTAATTAGCATAGGGCGGTAGTTGAGAGAACTGTTGTTACCTGATTTGTGAACCGGGACCACCTTCCCGACCGGGACCACCCACACCCTTCACGTCTATAAGCCTACTACGACGAGTCAGTCGCACCCCAGAAATCGCCAAGACATCCATCGTCCAGCGGCACGCATCCCGCAGCAAATCCGCATTGAGTGGGTCCCGCGTGACCTCCTGAGCGCACAAAGCCGCGCAGATTCTGCGACCCGCCTTTCGACTCCAACCTCGTGTTTGCCTCGAGTCCTCACTCTGGATGACACCACCCTCCTTTTAAAAGAAAGGAACACCTCCGGCGCTGCACACGTGCTCTAAACCCTCCGTGTGTGGTAACTCTCCCCTGTGGTCTTACCCGTGCGGAGGAGGTTGCGCGTCGGAAAATACGGGTCGGGATTGCCCTAACTAGAGCTGTGACACGCAAGTGGCCGCATTTCAAAGATTTATATCCCCGCCCCAGGTATCCAGTCTGCAAGATCAGAGACTGTGAGGCGGATATCCACCACCTGTTGTAGGATTGCCCGGCGCTGAAACCGACGAGAATTCGGCACACTGCGGCAGTGGGTCTCTCACCGGACCATCCGGATTTCTTTATTGCTTGGACCTAGGGTCCATATCATCGTTCACTTCATGATTTTAACGGATCAGCCCACCTTTTTTCATTTATTAAATCATCTTACTCATATCTCATTTCATAGTTTTTATACCCCGAGGCAATAAGCATCGCTTCAAAAAAAAAGTACGCGTTATAACCATGGCAAAATTTTACAAAATTTTCGTGCATATTTTAATACAGTTAAACACTCAATTTTTGTCAAATCGATTACTGAGTGGAATGAACTGCCGAAGTCTGTAGTGACTAGCGCGAATGTAGAAATATTTGTTGACAATTTGAGAGCCTTCCCATGCATGCGAAACCCTTGTTTTTTTTCTTCTGTTTTTTCGCATCATCTATTCGCTTTTCAATGATTCTCATGTCTCGTTTAATTTTTACTTGTATCTATACTCACCCCTGCTAGGAATCAAGCTACTCCGCAATATCAATAAATTAATAAAAATAAAATTAGCTCTTTGGGACGTTAGGCGCTGTAAGGCATGCTAAGCCCTACCTCAATAAGTCTGCGGAGCGATGCAATGAAGAAGCAATTTGATTTAATGGCAAAACCTTTTTTCCCCTCCATTAACTTTCACCATTACGCATTCTATAGAAATTACACACTGTTTAAAATTTTTCTGCTTCTTTTCCTTCCAAAATCTCGGTGTTGCTTACATTGCGTTTTCCATCGCTTTCGCTGCTTCGACGACATCTTCTTTCTTATACGGCTTGACTTGGAAGCCCACAAAGCCATACAGGGGGTCTGGTGCTTCGGAAGACATTCGATCAGGTTTTAATTGTTTTAAATTTTCATTGATACTCTGCAAAGGAAGACAGCAAAAAATGAAGAGCGATTCCAATTTCGTCTGTAGGTAGAACGCGTAAAATCTTTGATTTTATTATATTATTATTAGAGATGCTACATGTCTACCAAAAAATACGAGCACCTTAGCGGTTCTTTTGACGAACCACGCTTTTCGTTTCAGCTCGATTTTTTAAAATTAAATTCCTATAGCTTTTTATCGCACTACCAAAAGCAAATTCCTGCAATGTTTTATGAGAAATATTTAGTCATGTAACAGCCTTGTGAATTTTTCCAGGAAAGTGGAAAAGTATGTAATGAAAAATTTCGTTAAAAGTAGTTCGCATTCTTATACGCGCGAGAATTTTAATGGGCAGTGTACTTTATCAATCACCCATAAACTGCCAGTAGGAAGTTATGTATCCACTTAGCTCATTACTTTAGCCTAAAATGTACCGTTTTCATCAGCGATCAGCGATATTCATCACCAATGTAAAACGCTTCATTCACTTCCTGCGACATGTACTGCCGAGCTAAAATGTATGAACTCGAATACAAATTACTAAATTTAGAAGAAAATGCCAAATTGAAAAAAGTGCGATCTGCTATGCTTGAATCGCATTTGGAGGTGGTCGAAGTCAAAATGCAAAACGCAGTGGGTTACATAACTAATATGTTTGGGATTATTGTCTGGATATTTATTCGTGTTTTCTGTTTTTTGAAAGAAAGGAAATATTTTAGATGAACGCCCCAAACACCGGGTATTGTCCCGTAACGGCACTGCACTGTATGACAGGCTCTCTTCACGTACTAAGAGGCCCACGCTGGCATTTTCGGGCTGTAATTTTCAAGTGCACATTGAAAGCTGCACTAACAAGCTGGTTCCTATCAGATTAACTTAACGTTCACGTTCAATGTCCGTATATGCTCCCAGTCTTCTCCTGTGGCACTGGGTACATGAAGTTACATGACTGATTGCAGGTGCCATGTTCTTAGATTTGTGTAGTAAATCTGCCCACGTTCCTTGCCCTCTATAACAAACAGCTAAATGTTTAATTTCCCGGCTGCCAGTTCTCACGGCTCCTGAATAATACTCCGTAATTGTAAGGTCGGCTACCGTAGGCTAGCTTCCCAGTACATCACTATCGTCAGCCGCAGCAGCAGCCGCAGCTGCAGCCTTACTGCGCCTACTCTCCAATTCACCCTGTCCTTTGCAAGCTACAGGCAATCTAGGGTCGCAAACATTTTAATGTGATCCTTCCACCTGTCTGCCGCCCCTTTCTACGCTTGGCTTCTCATGTAATTTGGTCAGATACCCTTAAGTTGTTATTGTAGGCCCAAATTTGAAACCCTGCGTAGTTGGATGGGAAATGAGCTGGAGAGGATAAAGTAACAGGAGATCTGTTGAATTATGGTGCAGAGATTGTCCTAGAAGATCTCGCCACTCTGTATACGCAATGCCGTATGACTTTGAGTGTACTAGAACTCTGGGAAACCGCTAAGAGCATTTTAATTTCATAAAAAAATGAATATCAGCTTACTGTACATTGCCTTCAAGGCATCTCCGAGATAATCGCTAATAAAATAACGAAAACCTTAAGCAACTATATGACCAGTCATGCTTTCATAAGGGGCACTCCACAACAAACCATATTCGCACTGTTCATCAGACGATACAGAAAAACACAGGAAATAATTAACCGCTACAAATAGACCTAACAGGTTACAATAATACGTCGAAGCGTCAGCAGTTATGCACGTGTTGCACAATAAGGCTACAGAAGATGCTCATGCAGAAATACTAGAAAATATCAATAATGCCTGCACAGCCAACATAGCCCTCCTTAAAGACAGCAATAAAATTCCAGTGAAGAAAGGTGTCCAGTAGGGAGACCCGCTCTCTCCATTGCTTTCACAGCCTTTTTATAGGAGGAGTCGAGACATCTGGGTTGGGAGCAGTTGGGAATAAGACTGTTATCGTGCTTATATCGTGAATACCTTAGTAATCTTCGACTCGCTGATGACATTGCCTTGATAAGGCTCTCAAAGAATGCATTGCAAAGCAGCACCAATTACATAGGAAAACAAATAACAAAGCTAGGTTAAAAAATTATACGCAGAAAACAAACATAGGTTACAACAATGTCGGAAGGCAAAATAACTTTACAATTGGTAGCGCGGTGCTGGAAGTGGTAAGGGAGCACGTCTACTTCGGGCTGGTATTGGCTGCAGATCCAAATCACGAGAGCGAGATAACAGTACTAAGAATGGGGTCCAGAACGTTGATAGACTTCTCTCAAATCATGAATGGCAGCTTACCAATATTCCGCAAGAGAGAAGTATGTAGCAGCTGTATGTTGCCTGTATTCACCTATGAGATAAAAGCGTGCATAATAGCGAAAAAGGTTGAGCATCAATTGAAGACAACGCAACAACGTATGTAAAAAAACGATTAACATTGTCACATATCATAGGGAGTCTGATATAAAAGTATGAAAGAAAGAGGTTTGAAGAAGACGATGAGGATGGCGATAAGGATGACGTGGATTAACCGAAGAATAAAGAAGATGAAGCATTCAGTGAGGTGGCAAGAGATGGTTGATGGAGAAGAGAAGAGAAGAAGAGGACGACGGCAAGGCATATGTGGACTAAAGATAAGGCTGTAAAATCGCGAGGGAGAGCGAGGCACGGGGGAAAGATCAGAGAAGCGGAAGCCCCGGCGGGTCAGGGACGCTTCGGCTGGAAGAGAGGGATGCCGGCTACTGCTCCGGTGAGATTGTGTTCTACGGCTTCGCACCGTTGACTTCCTACCGTTCCTGAGCCCATTCCGGGAAGTCAATGGTGGACACTACCACCTGCAACGGCCAGGGGTGTCTCCAGCGCTGTTGCCACCCATCCGGGTGGTGCCCCCAACGCCAACGTCACCGACATCATCTCTATGGGCGCTTGGACCGGGAGCTTGTACGACGAAGCCAGCGACGCTGCCAGTGACGCCAGCCCAAGCACGTCGAACGCCACCTCGACGCCGGCTACTGGTCCCATGCAAAGCATCATCCGCACCGAACCAACCGTGAGTACGAACCCCTATCGTTAACAGTAGGATGCTAGTACTATACGCTAGTAGCAGTATTCGCAGGTCGCGTATATTAGTAGTCTTTGTGTTATGTGTTAGTGTTGTTACTTTTGTGTGCTTGTGTTTGTGTCATGCAGGGTGTATTAAATTTGCGTCTGTGTGGGTACACATGTCGCCTAGTCCATTCTTTCGGTCCAACAGCTCTCCGGGGAGATCCGTGACAAAGTTAAGTGGCGAGCCTGTGCCAAGATTCATTTCCTTGTTACTTTTTGTTTTGTCTCGGATCTTTCCGATCTCTCGCAGAAAGCATGAATTTGGCGAAAGCATCAGATCTGGCGTTCAAGCTAGGGGTAAGCAAAGAAGACGCAATGCGTCTCTAGGACAAGGAAGCAGAAAGAGGAGGCAAAGAGGCAGAGAAAGGAGGAGAATAGGCAGAGAGAGTAAAGGGCGCAAGCATGCGCAGACGGTCGCGAAGCAGAAGAGCGGGAGGCGAAAAGAGCTCGCGAAGCAGAAGCGCGAGAAGATAAAAAAGTTCGCGAGGCAGAAGAGTGAGAGGCTAGAAGAGCTTGCGAGGCAGAAGAACGAGAGACTAGAAGAGCTCGCGAGGCAGAAGTACAGGAGAAAAGAAGGATATAACGGAAGCAGCTGCTTTTGAGGGAGCAGGGGCATGTCGCAGGATGATATGAGGAGATCACGTACAATGATCAGCGTTCCTTAGCGGGAACAGAATCTCCTAGACCGGCCAGAATTTGGACGCATATCTGCAACGATTCCAGCGGATAGCTTTGGGGCAAGGTTAGCGTAATTAATGGGCCATGGCATTGAGCATGTGTTTAGTCGGGGAGGCGGTGAATGTGTTTAGAAGGATGCTTGCTGCTGAATCCATGCACTACGAGAAAGTCAAGAAGGTACTCCTGCAAAGATTCAGGCTTACTGCAGAGGGTTCTCGCGAGATGTCGCACCGCGACACCTAAGGATGCTGAAAATGCTAAGCAGTTTTCCTGCAGGCTGACCAAATATTTCGTTAGGTAGCTTGATGTGTGAAATACAAAAGAGTGTTTTGAAACGATGCGTGACAAGCTGGTGACAGAGCAGTTTTTTGCTTGTTGCAGATCAAAGCTGGCGCCATTCCTGAAAGAAAGAAAGTTGTGTTCATTGGAAGAGTTCGCAGACACTGCAGACCAATTCCTCGAGGCTCAAGGGCTGAGAAATATGAGTAAGGCAGATAGAGACCCAAGAGCTCCTAGAGACAGATGCGAGAAAACGAAAATTCTATGGTGCTGGATCTAAGACACCAGTAAGGTGTTTCCTCTGTGGCAAGGTGGGACACCGTGCACTTGACTGTTGGACTAGTAGCGCTGCCCAAAAGTCCCAGGTTGCGTGTCAAGGCTGTAAGAGGAAGGGTCATACTCTGAAGGAGTGCCGATATAGAACGCAGGACCGAGCTGCATGCGTTGTCGAATCTCGGGCAGAACTTGTTACACCACCTGAAGTTCCACAAATAAAAGGAGAGCAAACACCGCTGGAAAATGAGGCGGTGAGTGGAACACCCAAGTAGAAAGCAGCAACGGCGGTGGTGGTTGGGCAAATAGGGGACCGTCCTATATTAGTGCCTTGAGACAGCAGAGCCAACGCAGCTTTGGTTCGGAGAAGCCTGGTGAAGGGCGAGAATCTTACAGGAGAAGCGTCGGCCGTCACTCTTGTAGTTAGCACAGTAAGGTACCTTCCTGAAGCCAGGATTCTACTGTTCACGCCATATTATACTAGACAGGCAGTGGCAAAATGCATAGAGCAACCAATCTACGATCTCATCTTGTGAAACATTACGGGTGCAAGAAGTGTCGAACACCCCGATCCCGAGTGGAGGATGCTCCACGTTCAAAAACACCCAAAGGAGGAAAGGCCCACAACAGCTCAGGCAGGTGATGGGGCGGTCAGTTTCTGGTCGGCAGTGGAGACAAGAGCTCAAGCAACAGCCCGAGCAACGCAGCGTCCGCTCTCTACTTCGGTTACGATGTGTCTGAGGCTAACACTGGGTGAAATTGCAATTAGGCAAAGAGAGGAGCCGAGCTTGAAAGCCTGCTTCGAAAGAGTCGGGGGAAAAAAGGGAAAAGAACGAGGATTCGTACGTCAACCGAATATCAATGGTTAAACGGGCTTCTGCACAGGGAATGCATATTTAATTCAGGAAGGCGGGTCCAACAGCTGGTGTTACCGAAGGATGTGAGAGAGACAGTGTTACGCTTATGACAAAACGTCATTATGGCCGGACACCAGGGTGTTAAAAAAACGGTGTCTAGGATCACCGAGTTCTTCTGGCCAGATGTCTAGAATGACTTTAAAAGCTTTGTTCTCTCATGTGGCGTGTGCCAGAGCACAGTTCCGAAGGAAAGAGTTGGTCCCGTACCCCTGGGCAAGGTGCTAGCCACCGACCTACCGTTTAAAAGAGTGGCTATTGACATTGCGGGCCAATGTCTCCAGTTTCCACCAGAATCAATAGATATGTGCTTACTCTGTTTTACGTGGCCACTCGTTATCCTGACGCTATTCCATTGAAGACTATTGACAGTATCCTGTTGGCGGATGGTCTTGTGGAGAAGTTCTGGCATTATGGGTTCCCGAGGGAAATTTTGAGTGACCGGGCTCGAAATTCGCGTCGGAACTAATGAAGGAGGTTAACCGCCTTTTGTCAGTAAGGCAGTTACTAACAAAGCATTACCATCCCATGTGTAATGGGCTTGTAGGGTGTTTAAACGGAACCCTTAAGATATGAGCAGGAAAATGTGCCAGGAAAGACCTGCTGATTGAGGTAGATACCTTGCAGCGCTTTTGTTCGCGTACCGCGAAGAACCACAAATGAGTCATGGTTTCTCGCCCCTCGAGATGTATGGGAGAACCGTTAGAGGTCCATTTATAATACTCAAAGAGATGTAGGCCAATAAAGAGATTGCGTCAGATCTCGAGACAACGTACACATACGTTATTGAGTAGGGGGACAAGTTAGAGGAAACATGCAGGTGTGCTCATCAAGGCCTGGAAAGGGCGCACGAACGCTATAAGGGCTACTATGACAGGAAAGACACTCACAGAAATCTGATTCCGGGCGACAGAGTATCATCCTGCTTCCCACAGATCATAATAAGTTACTGATGCAATGGAAAGGTTCTTACCTTGTGATGCGGAAGAAAATGTCATGGATTATGAATTATTGATAAATGATACTCAGAAGGCTTTCTGTGTAAATATGTTGATAAAGTACGAGGAAAGACATACTGAAGAAGTTGGCGCGGAAAAACGAGGACAAGCGAGACAAACAAAGACGAGCGCTACTCACACCTGAAGGTTTATTCCAGACAATGCTCGAATAAATAGTGAAACCAACAAGAACAAAAACAAACAAACGTCATGAACACCACAAGTTACCCCGTGAATCCCAATGATTTGGTTAGGAACAGATACTCCCTATCAGAGAAGCGGACGGAAGTCTGACTAATGCACTTATCGCCACTGATGCGCATATGAAAGGCTTCCATGAGCTCCCGCGTGAGTTGCTCCCTGTGCCTGAATAGGATGGTCGTTTTTTCAAAAAGCGGTTTACACTGGATTTTCTTTTCCTTGTCGTTTGTAATGCACGTGCGGCAATGTTTAGGGAGGTTATCAAGAGAATTTCCCCCGAGCAATCTTCGGTGCTCTCCTAATCTCTCGTTGACGCATCGTCCAGTTTGGCCGATGTATAGAGCGCCACACGACAACGGCAATCTGTACACAACCCCCCTGGCACAGGTAACGAAGATTAGGAGAGCACCGAAGATTGCTCGGGGGAGATTCTCTTGATAACCTCCCTAAACATTGCCGCTCGTGCATTACAAACGACAAGGAAAAGAAAATCCAGTGTAAACCGCTTTTTGAAAAACGACCATCCTATTCAGGCACAGGGAGCAACTCATGCGGGAGCTCATGGAAGGCTTTCATATGCGCATCAGTGGCGATAAGTGGATTAGTCAGACTTCCGTCCGCTTCTCTGATAGGGAGTATCTGTTCCTAACCAAATCATTGGGATTCACGGGGTAACTTGTGGTGTTCATGACGTTTGTTTGTTTTTGTTCTTGTTGGTTTCACTATTTATTCGAGCATTGTCCGGAATAAACCTTCAGGTGTGAGTAGCGCTCGTCTTTGTTTGTCTCGCTTGGCCTCGTTTTTCCGCGCCAACTTCTTCAGTATGCATTTCAACCAACTAGCCCAACTTTCTGCTCTCCTAAGTGTTATTTCTAGTACATCGGGCTCTTTTTTCTGTAACTTGTTTAACTTCAATGACCCTGCAGTGATTGTTGCAGCCGTTTCTGTGTGCGCGTGCAAGGCGAGGGTCTTTTCCTGGCATCTTCGTTATGGTCTGTGCCCTACGGATGTGCTTGTGTTCACAGGGTTCTTGGAACCCTCGGCGGGACACCGAAAACGACTGTGCCGAATGTTGAGGTCGGAGTGGTGCAGGCAAGCTAGATTTTTTAAGGACCAGCTGCGTAACGTCCGTGGCAGAACGACAAATGACTCGACATTTCGTCACTGGTGTGCCACTTCGTCGTACCTGACTGAGCTGCTTTGGAATTGTATTCTCCCAACATTGCCAAAACCGCAAAAGACTCTAAGACCGATTCAGGACGTTATGACACTGGGAAACGCTGAAGTTCCTGCCCAGCACATGGAAGTCCTCAAGCTTGGTCCGAAGTTCGGCTTGCCTTTGGTGCTAAAACCTGTTGAAAAGATAGCAGTTGCCCGGACAATTTTGCGGTTATCGCGCAGTGAAGTTCAGGCAAGATGTTCCGAGGAATGCGTCGACGTGGTGGCATGGACCCATGAGAATAAGAAAGAAAAAGAAAACCGTTGGAGCACTGCTGGGGTTGTCGACTTCTTGACATCTGCCGGGCTGCGAGTACTATGTGCGGATAAGCTAGGGGGTTCGTGTTGATTCCTGAAGGAATGTTCGCGGAGAAAGCCGAGGCAGCCATCGCGAAGAACTTCAGAGGGATCGACTTCAAGGAGAAGAAGATAAAGGAAGAAGCTTTGGCTTTGGCGCTCCGCCACAACCTGGAGAAACTAGCAAATGGCATCAAGAAAGCTGAAGACCCTCATCTAGCCGCATTTTTTACGGCAAAAACCCACAAGGAAGGATTTCCGTTCCGGGCAATCGTGTCCGAGCGGAACACATGGCAATTACCGATGGCCATGTACCTTCAGAAACATCTGGGAAGCCTAAGCGTGGAGGACCCTTTCATGGTGGCAAATTCTGAGGCAGTGGTGAGTCTACTCAGCAACAGCATCCCAGGACAGTGTACCTCTTTTAGCGCAGACATTGAGGACTTGTACTATTCAATGCCAAGTAACGAGATGTAAAAAGTGTCCAGGAATGCATTATGGAGCACAACGACGAGGCCGCATTCGTGTCCCGATGTGGTGTATCTGTTGGGTCTTTTTTGGAGATACTCACGTTTTATCTCAAATCAACGGTCATAGGGTGGAACGGGAAATTTTTCGTACAGCGAACTGGTGTTTGTATCGGGTCTCGCATAGCCCCCATCCTTAGCAACATTTTTCTGGCTAAGATGGACAGAGCCATAGAAAAGAAATCAGGAGGGATAATTTGGAAGGCATGTAGGTATGTTGATGACTATTTAGTGTTGTCTTCTGAACCCAACCTGCAACGCACCGTCGTCAATGTGCTAAAACTTTTTAAGGAGTGCGGCCCTGGTCTCAATTTCACAGTAGAAGTACCAAGAGATGGAAGGCTCCAGTTCCTAGATCTGTCTTTGCATTTTCGCCCCAAACATATTTGTTGCGCATACCACCCTAGGGCCAAAAAAGCGTTACTTGATTATTCATCCGGTCACTCCAAAGTCATTAAGAACGGGATAGTCACTTCCTGTCTAAAAGCGGCCATCACCAAGTCTTGCTCACATGCTATCAAGGAAAGCGTCGAGTCCCAGGTGAAGAGGCTGAAAGAAAGCGGGTACCCTCAGCATATAATTGTGGAAGCTTGTGGAAGATTGGTAAGGTGGGTCAAGGATGGGTCGCGACCTAAACTCCGGGAAAAAGAGCGTCAAAAAAATTTTGCAGTCATACCATATGTGCACAGATTGGCGCATGGACTGAAAAATGTTGCCGGGCGTTATCAAATTCCGATTGTGTTTTCCGCCCCTCGGAAGTTGGGAGCGCTCTGTTCACAGGTGCACAAACGGATGGAAGGAGGCGAAAGAACGGTACAAAAAAGAAGAAAACAAGAAATGAATGCAACATCAAACACAAAGCCCCGTTCGTTACCTGTGCCAGGGGGGTTGTGTACAGATTGCCGTTGTCGTGTGGCGCTCTATACATCGGCCAAACTGGACGATGCGTCAACGAGAGATTAGGAGAGCACCGAAGATTGCTCGGGGGAGATTCTCTTGATAACCTCCCTAAACATTGCCGCACGTGCATTACAAACGACAAGGAAAAGAAAATCCAGTGTAAACCGCTTTTTGAAGAAACGACCATCCTATTCAGGCACAGGGAGCAACTCACGCGGGAGCTCATGGAAGCCTTTCATATGCGCATCAGTGGCGATAAGTGCATTCGTCAGACTTCCATCCGCTTCTCTGATAGGGAGTATCTGTTCCTAACCAAATCATTGGGATTCACGGGGTAACTTGTGGTGTTCATGACGTTTGTCTGTTTTTGTTCTTGTTGGTTTCACTATTTATTCGAGCATTGTCTGGAATAAACCTTCAGTTGTGAGTAGCGCTCGTCTTTGTTTGTCTCGCTTGTCCTCGTTTTTCCGCGCCAACTTCTTCAGTATGCATTTCAACCAACTAGCCCAACTTTCTGCTCTCCTACGAGGAAAGAGTTCCAGTACGGTATGCCCCCAAGGTAGCATGCGTGGTAGTGGCCGAGGAGACAGATGATGTTGCTGAGGTGCCCACGTGCAGTGGGAATAAAAGGGTAGGATGAAATAAGGTACCAATAAACCCCGATTTGAAGGAAGACAGACGATCACAACGTTACTCCAAATCAAGGGGGATGTGTTTTCGGATGTGCCAATCAAAACGGAGGTCATATGTTACAATTTAGATCTTTGTACAGATAGAGCCAACTATACAGCTTTAGCTATATCTGGGATGCATCTTTTTGTTGTTATTGTTATGTGATTATACAAGAAAGTGTGTGGTGGACATTAACATGCTTTTTAAGGACACCGTACGGACAACGGCAATGGTGTGTTAGTGTTCTGAAAATGCAGTTTTGTGTGTGCTGGACATCTGCGGTGTGTTGTGTGCTATGTCCAGAATCGCCACAAAAGATAGTCGGTTGGCTGGAAGGCTAGAAGATGAGGGCGATGTGAGCAGTTTTTCATGGAAAAACCCTTGAGAGAGGGGGTCCTTGTCATATATAATAGAGAGTTTGATATAAAAGTTTGAAAGAGAGAAGTTTAAATACGACGACGAGGATGGCGATAAGGATGACGTGGATTAACCGAAGAATAAAGAAGGCGAAGAAGTATTCAGTGAGGTGGGAAGAGATGATTGGCGGAAAAGAGAAGGGGACGATGGAAAGGATTACTTGGGCTAAAGCCAAGGCTATAAACGTACCAGGGGGAGCGAGGCACGACGGTAATTGCAGAGAAGTGGAGGCTCCGGCGGGTCAGGGACACTTTGGCTGGAAGAAAGCAACGCTGGCTACTCTCCATTGAGCTTGAGTTCTACGGCTTCGCACCGTGGACTTCCTACCGTTCCTGAGCCCGTTCCGGGGAGACAACGGAGGACGCTACCACCTGTTACGGCCATGGGTGTCTCTAGCGCTGTTGCCACCCATCCGGGTGGTGCCCTCAACGCCAACGTCACCGGCATCACCTTTACGGGCGCTTGGACCTGGAACTTGTACGACGCAGCCAACGCCGCCGCCAGCGACGCCAGCCTGAGCACGTCGAACGCCACCTCAACGCCGGCTACTGGGCCCATACAACACCGCAGCCGCACCGAAAAACCCGTGAGCACGACCGCCGACCGCTAACAGTAGGACGCTAGTACTCGACGCTAGTAGCAGTGTTCCCGGGTCATGTTCCCGGCCGCGGCGCAGCCGGCAGCGTTCGTCGTCGCCGCAGCGTCCACTGCTCGCCAACTCCACGCTCTAAGAGACGTCAACACCTTTGGGCCCATAGACGCGTCGCAGCCGCCTGCGTTCGTCGACGCCCCCGGTGCCGCCGCGCCTACACCAGCCACATTACCCGCTGACACCAAGACCTGCAGCCCGGCACCAGCGTCGCAGATTGCGCCCCAGGCTGACGATTCGTCGGCAGACATGGACTTCATGGCGTCCCCGGTAGACGACACTCCATCCCCGGAAATCGGCTGGAGCACCATCGGTGCCAGCCGTAAGCCTGCTTCCGCCACCCGACCCCGCTCCGAGCTCATCACTGTTGGCATACAACTCCCTCCTGGTACCCTCAATCCCAAGCTGCCTCTCTACGACGTGCTCGCCGCAGTCACCTCCGCTGCACAACTTTCCTCCAAGACCAGTGCAGACATCACCCTTCAGGCCAAGCCAGCCCAAAGCCTGGTGTTTTTAAAAACTCATTCTCCTCTCACCGCCCACCTCCTACTTTCTATCACGCACCTTCACCTTCACGGTAAGCCTGTCAGCATCAAAACTTATTCCCCCCATCCTCCCATCTCATGCCTCGGCGTCATCCATAACGCCGGTGGCCACTTCACTCCTGATGAGCTCATGCATGAACTAGAATCTTTCAAAACAGATATTCTCGCTGCTCGCATGATGGGATCCACTCAATCAGTGCTCATAACGTTCGCTGGTACCGTCATCCCCCACTTTGTATATTTCAAACGCGTTGCCTTCCGGTGCCGTCCTCATAAACCTAAGCCTCCCACCTGCACCCGTTGTCTCACTCTAGGCCACCGCGCCCACCAATGCCCCCAGCACAGCGTTCCGGCAAAGTGCCGTCGCTGTGCTGCTCCTCTACCCGCTGACCCTTCCGCTCATGTGTGTGCCCAGCCCTGGTGCGTTCATTGCCAGGTGAATACCCACCCCTCCCTCGACCCCACTTGCCCCTTCCTCCTTGCTAAACAACGCGAGTGTGCTAAAGCTGCATACCTCCGACGCCTAGCTTTGCGCCGGGCCACTCAACCCACCACCCCCTCCTCCTCCTCCTCGTCCTCCTCCTCTAATCATGAATATCCATCAGCTCCGATCACGTCACCACCAGGCTCCTTCGCCGCCATAGTTAAAGGATCCTCGGTGCCAGCGTCCCTCTCTTCCACTACACCACCCTCTCCATCCTTGACTGACGCGAGCCGCTCCTTCGACCTCCGGCTCGCAATGCTGGAACGCCAGCAGCGAGAGCAGCAGCGCATTTCCCACGATCTACAACAGCAGATACATGCCTTGACTCAAACCCTCCAGACAACCACCTCCCCTCTTACCTCCCAGCTTAGCAAGCTAAATGAGCACCTTGCCACGTTCCCCACTCCCTCCTCCAGCGCCCAGGTCGCCCCTTTGGCTGACCTTGTCGAAACCACCACACAGGCACATCACACTCGCTTGGTTCAGCTGGAAACTTCGGTTCTCCAGATTCTTACCACCCTCCAAGCACAATCAAAGCAATTGGAATCTTTCACATCTATGCTCCAATCCGTCCATGAGTCACTGCCCCCGGCAAAAAAGAAGGAACGCGTACCATCGCGTTCCTCTCCACTCTCATAATGGCGTTTGGCGAGGACCTCGAAATTGTGCAGTGGAACTGCCGAAATCTTTGCCACAATAAGACCCCCCTCCACCAGTACCTACTCACCCGCCCCTCTCTGCCTCATTTTCCCCTTTTCCAGGAGACCCGGACGGCCCGCAATGTCCCAGGCTACCGCGCCTACCTTGCCACTACGGCCACGCCACTTGCGTGTATTTATGTACGCAGTGACGTGCTCGTAGAGCAAATTGACATCCCCTCCACCCTCCTTAAATATTTAGTTTGTGTGGTTTATTACCACCCTTCTTCCCGCATCTCACTCGTCCTTTTGTCTTTTTACAACCCCCCTGTCACTTGCTCTTTATTCTCTGCTCTGGGCAAATTCCTTCACTCTCTTCCTTCTACCTCCCATCTCCTCTTTGGTGGTGACTTTAATGCCCCTCACACACTCTGGGGCTACCCACAAACCCTCAAACCCGGCCGCCTCCTGCATTGTCTGGTCCAGGAACGCCACCTCACCCTTCTTAATACTCCTGGCTCTCCTACTCGAGCGGGCATTGCTTCACAACGCCCCACGACACCCGACCTCACTTTCTCTCGGGGTTCACTTTCCTTTCACTGGCAGGCGACAGCCGAAACTCTTCTAAGTGACCACTTTCTCATCCATATCACCACCTCTCTTTCCCACATCCCTCGCTGTCATCCGGTTATTCACACTGACTGGCATGCTTTTCGCACTAATCTCCCCCCGACTCCTTTCAATCCTACGACGACTGGACGTCGCGCATCTCTGCAGCGCTCACGTCCAGTAGCCGTCGCGTTCGCTCTCGTTACCCAATCCAGGACCCAGATCCACACCTTATCCGTTTATGGCGTCGCCGTAAACGTCTTCAACGCTCCTTTCGCTCCCAACCACACAATGCCCAACTTTCCTCCCGGATCACTGCTCTGCGGGCTGAGATCGTCGCCCACTGCGCATCCCTCGAGCATTCTCGTTGGAGTGCTCTTTGTGATGGCCTTGATTCTGCATTGCACTCGTGATCCGCATGGTCTCTCTTTAAATCCCTCCTTGGCAATAAGCCTGCCCTTGCTCCCACTCTAGCTAAAGCCCCAACTCAGGGGACTCCCTCCGAAGTTTTTGATCAACTCGCCTCTCTCTACCTCCCGCCCCCTCTGGCACCCTCCTACCCGGTGTACTCAGGTGGACCTAACCCCAATCTGGACCAATGCTTCACTCTCCGGGAGCTCGAATCTGCTCTGGCTGCTAATTCTACACGCTCGGCTCCCGGTCAGGATGCCATTACATACACCACACTTCGTAACCTTCCTGACTGCGCCAAAGAATTCCTCCTTCAAACCTACAATGAGGCCTGGGAGAGCGGCTGCTTGCCGAGCTCCTGGACATCCTCCCTTATTTCTATGATTCCAAAGCCGGGCAAACCTCCCTCTCTCTCTAACCTCCGCCCAATCTCCCTGACGTCGTGCGTTGGTAAGACCCTTGAGCGAATGGCTCTGACTCGCCTCTCTGATTTTCTTGAGGCACGGGAGTTCTTCCCCCATTCTCTCATTGGCTTCCGACGCCGCGTCTGTGCACAGGACATGTTTCTGATTCTCCAGCAAACGTTCCTGTCCCCTACACCCACTCAAATTTACGCACTTGTGACTGTCGATGTTCGCAAGGCCTTTGACGGTGTTTGCCACGATCACATCCTTTCTCAACTCGCCTCTTTGGATTGTGGCTCCCGCATGTACTCCTATATCCGCTCATTCCTCTCTAAACGTGTGGCTCGCTTTCGAGTAGATACCCACTTGTCTAACCCACACCACCTCACCCGTGGCACTCCTCAAGGTGCTGTTCTCTCTCCTACCCTTTTCAATCTCGCTATGGCCCCTCTCGCCTCCCAGCTAGCTGAAATTCCCGACCTGCATCATATATTTTACGCCGATGACATCACTCTCTGGTGTTCATCTGGCTCTCCCGGTCACGTACAGGACACCCTGCAACGTGGCCTAGATCTCATCGACTCCTTTCTCACCACCGCTGGCCTCTCTCCTGCTCCTGAGAAATCCGAGCTTCTCCTTCTCAACCATTCCTCCTACCAGCGCTCACACAACCACTTCATCTCTCTCCACCTTTCTGGCTCTCCCATTCCTGTCGTCACACAGTGCAAAGTTCTTGGCTTCCCTTTGCATGCGGCTAAGAATGTGCAAGCCCTCCACCGCGCTGTCACCACCTGCCACTCTGTAACTCACCTCCTGCGGCGCGTGGTCACTCGACGCTCAGGTCTCCACGAGGCTCACGCGTGCCGCGTTGCCCACGCGCTGGCCCTCAACAAAGTCTTGTACTTTGCACCCTACGCTTCCTTCAATCAGACTCAACTTAACGCTCTCGAGACTGCCCTTGTGGGCCTCTACAAGGCAGCTCTCAACCTCCCTATCACTACCTCTACCACTAAGCTCTTTGCCACAGGCCTCTTCCATCCTCTTCGTTCTCTTCTCAGTCTCCATCGTGACTCGCAACTTGCCCGGCTTTCCCTTACCCGTCAGGGTCAGTGGTTATTGACTCAAGCGGGTATCTCGCCCATTCCAATCTCCCCGTTTACCTCTCCTATTCCCACCCCCGCTCCCAATCTTCGTATCTTTCCCCTCCCGACCAACATGTCCCCCGTCCTGCACGCCGGACGTCGTCATGCGGCCGCACAGCACCATTCCCCTCTCTTTGATACCCAGGGTGTAGCTTACACGGATGCCTCCTTCGTGGCTCCTCGAGGTTCCTGCGGCTACGCCCTGTACCATCCACACCTCCCTTCTCCTGAAACCCACACCAGCGGGCCGTATCTACACCCTCCAGACGCATTGTCCCTCGAGGTCCTCGCCATTGCGCATGCCCTCCAGTCATTCGCCCTCCTTCCCTCTCTCCAAGAGTACACAGTCTATTCAGACTCACAAGCCGCTATACACCACATACAGAAACGCACCCTGACCCCTTCTCTCCAACAGGAGGTCGAACGAGCGGTCTCCGCACTGCAGCCTTCCATCGTTTTCCTCCGCTGGGTCCCTGGGCATTCAGGGATTGACGGCAATGAGCTGGCCCATCAGCTCGCCCGCGACACACGTTTCCGGGCACCGTTGATCCCCTGGCCCAAGCCCTCGGAGGACGGTGGGAGGCTCACCCTTCGCCGCACCATAAAAGAGGTCTACCTTGAGCTCCGCCTCGACAAACGCCTTTACCCTCCTCCTCATCCATCACTCACGGTGCCGGAGTCTCGCCTTCTTCGGCACATTCAGATGAATGCAGTTATCACCCCGTCCCGCCTCTTCCTCTATCGCTATCGATCGGACCCTTCCTGTCCCAACTGCCCCTGCATCTATGCGGACCTGGCCCATTGCCTCTTCTATTGCCCGGCTGCTCAGCAGTCGGGTTCCTTCCCCCCACCCTTTCTATCCATCACCACCTGGCTCGACTGGCTTGGCGCTGAAGGGGAAGAAGAACAGCGGCTTCTGGTCGCCCAGGCGGTCGACATGCTCGGCCTATAAATTATGGTCGAATAAAAGTCTTTACTACTACTACTACTATTAGTAGTCTGTGTTTTCAGCTAGTTTTTTTAGTTATTTTTGTGTGCTTGTGTTTGTGTCACGTAGGGTGTATCAAGTTTGCGTCTGTGTGGGTGCACCTGTTGCCTGCTCCATCATTTCGATCCGAATGTTCTCCGGGGAGATCCGTGACAAACATTACGATTAAGAGACATAGAGCAGAGTACCCAGGCAGCACATGTGATCGGACCGATATTGTAAACGCGTTGGTGATGCGTGGTCCTGCGGTGGCCCGTTCTTGCCAATCTGTGACGAATAATCGCAATGCGATTCGAGAACACGTGCATTAATGGCCCGGCTATGCTCTTTTTCCCCTACATTGGCATATCCTGGTGAGAAATGAGCAACGATGGGCAGCCAGATGTAACGGCCCGCCAACATCGCATACAACCTAGAATTCGATGGCCAATATTGTCCAGGAAGTTGGGATGGCTAGCCAGAGTGGCATTATGGCATACATTGGTGGATGTCATGCCAATTTTTATAGTAAGTGAACAATGGCAATATACTGGTATAAGATGGTCAATATTGCACTGGAGATTGCGATGACTTCCCAAAAATCTATACTAACTGGGGTTGCCTGCCCAGTATTGCCCCACCTGTTGCGATTGGTAGCCAATGTAGCACTCATCTTGGTGCGCATTGGTCAACGATCACTTATATGGAATGTGTATATCCTAGCATATCTTCTTCAACACTGTCCTGCCTGTTGCGTATGGCCGCCGAAATTGCATACATCCTGTATACCTTGGTCAATATTCTCCCACCAGTTTTGATGGCTCGGCGACACTGATCATGACAATACTTAGCCTCTACGTGTGATGTCGAGCGAGCCAAGTATTGTAATATTCTGCTTCATGAACAGTGCAAACTAGATTTTGCTTAGGCTGCAGTGCCCAAAAAGAGAAAAAAACAGCTGGAAATGCACCTTAGAGTTTTGTCGATATTGCGGTGTTAGCCTTATGCGCAGTGCGAGCTCTCAAAGTAAACTGCGCCCAGCAGTTTGGGTGGTGTGTGCGAGCCGTTCGCGTTTTGCGTATGTACTCGGGTCTTTGAATAGGAACTTGTTTAGGGCGAGCACTATTTGTCCCTCAGTCCCTCAGTTTTGCGTCGTCGTCGTCGGCGGAGGCCGCACCGCCATCCGCAGGACAGAAACTTCCATTACGTCTCTCTTGATCGCCGTACGCTGGGTAAATTGAGCTTGGTTGAGCTCGGGCAAAACTAGCGCCTTGTGCGCGCATGCGCATGCACGCATCCCAATCATTTTAGAGGACGCAGTGCGACCTTGATCTCCCCACTGTCCCGTAACGCGTCCCGATGAGTTGCAGAGTGAACTCGGCGCAACACCCGCGAGTTTCATGCATGGAAATTGCGGGGCTGTTGCCTCACCTGTGCGAAGTAGGCACCTGCGGGAGCGGTGAATGGCCCGCTGGGTGAAGAGATCCCCAGGAGGAGTAGCCAACAAGGAGACGCGCTCGACGCATGTATGGCAGAAAACAGAGAACCGATCCACTGGTGCCCGTATTCAGAAAGACAGCTTTCCGCTTGAAGATTCATTCGAATGCACTGCCACACAAATTATGTGGTTTGGACGGCCAGCATCTTGTGCCCTTAGATGCGGAGTTCTCCTTGCGGCTGGTTAGTGCAGCGTTTCCTGTAGTCTATTCAGTCTCCTAGAAAGAGAACTTAATTTTTTCGCAAGTATTTCGACTCGAGTGCCTTTGTGATTCTTCGCGCATGGCCCCAAGCTGCTCGACAGTTGCGAGCATGCACTTGAGTTCAGAGGACACGATCGATATCTTTCGTCTGAGGCAGTGTGACAAGTATATATCCTTAACTTTCATGTGGTGTGGGCCATACGATTAAAACGTATGATGTGATCCATGATGTTCAGCCTCCTACAACTCACTTAGCGATCACAATACCGTCTTCGCTACATTAAAAATTGGAACTGTCAAAATAGAAGAACTCTGAAAAATGCTTTGCTCGCACTGCAGCGAACACCCGGGCATTCAATCATCTTGTACACGCTAAACTGTCCTGTGAGTTTTTACTTACTGCATGCAAACTTTTCACCCTACTGTATGGTGCCTAAGTCATTTTGCTTCACCTCGCCATGCGCTAAACAGAAAAGATTTATTTGGATACGACCACTGGCGCATCTTGTGCGCCTCTTCTTGCCGTGATAACATATATAATCTCATCCGTTTAAGTTTGCAGGCCATCTTCGGGCTTACCCGGAATGCATCAAGATCGAGGGGCCTTTTGAACCTCTCAGCATGACGTGATCTTTATTGCGCGGTTAAGAAGTGGATACTCAATAGGTATTCCATTTCTCCTCACCTACCTGAAATTTCTCTCACGTATCAAAATTTTGGAAGCTGCGGGTAATTATTATGAAAGTGTCTCAGCGAAACCATCTTTGCAGTGTTGAGAATCGTTTGGCATAGTCTGCAGTTTGTTCGTTCCGGAAAATTACTTTGAATGAGAAGTCTAAGTTCCAAAATACTGAACCGGGGAAAACAGTAAATTTTGAAGCAGAGTGGAATCTTTTCAGTAAGGCACCATTTACTTAGCGTTCTTTTACCCTCCTAAAAGAACTAGTCAACGAACGGGTTAGCAGATTGCTGGCGCATATTTTGCGGGCACTGCAAACGGAAAGCCAATCGAGTGGGGGCAGCGCTCCGGATAGGAGTAGACTTTGTTATCAGAGAGCGTGCGTCTTGAGGCGCTAGGTACTGCTATCACGCGATTTTCTCTAGGCGAACATATTAAACATTAGCCAATTAGCCTAAAAACTGAGCACCTTTTCAGGATGTAAAAATGCTGCAGACTAGGCCACACGGCTCAATGCAGCGCACAACTGGTCGGTTTCACACAAGTTGCCAGGGCACTCCTTTTTTTAATATTTTGATTACAGGCTCTGATTTGCAATTGACTCTTACCTCCATTTCTTTTCTCCTGACTGTCTCAATCAATCTTTCGGTTTACTTCCGGATCTTTGATCATGATCTTAATGTTATGTTCTTTAAATTGTATGCAGTTTTGCGCACATGCCTGCGTTTTTAAGCATATATTACGACAAACACAGTGTTGCTTATTAGTTATTTGTATATAGTCTTTATTGCTTATTTATTCTTTAATGTGATCGTCTTCACTCATTCCAAGATATCCTTATTCATTCACTGTCTGTATGCACTTCTGGCGTGTCCATTTGTTCTGTGTTGTGTATTAATTGCTTGTCGCGGCTCCCATTGCAAAAGTAGCCCGCGACGTTGGCAGGTACCAAGTTCTCTTTTTCATGTGCTTGTGAAGTTCTTAAATTCAGAAATACCCTACAGAACTAAGTTACTTTCTAGCCCCCATGGCGGAGCTGCGCGCTGGAGTGCTCAGCGCTTACAGAGAATGCAGTCCCGGGAGTGCCGCGGCCACGTGTTTTTTCCACGAACTTTTTCAATGGGCTCTCCGTGGCTGCCGCGGCTTGCAGACCGTTTTTTAATGCGAAAGCAATACTACGCCAGGTCTAACCACCCGTCGCGTATGGCGTACGCCAGAGCCGACGCTGCACTTGGCAAGTGGTATGACGTCAGTTCTCTCCGTTGCTACGACGACGCGTGACGTCAGCTTGATCCTCGCCGCAGCTAGAAGGGACCCGCTCGTCGCGTGTGCCGTCGTCACCGAGCTGTCACCGCGCCTAGCAGGTGGTCTTTCCGTTGATATGACGACCTCCTCGCCTTGCGCTCGCTCCGTGGCGGCTTCACTGGGATATATAGCGGTGCGCTACGCGTTGTTTGATCAGTCTCGCCATGGAAGCTGCCGACGAAGAGTCTAGATCTGAATTTCGTTGCTCTACTGCTTCCGAACAGTTAAATTCTAAGGCGAAAACTAACCAAGCTTTCGCAATTCGACCAGGTTTAACCAGAGCTAAACCACAGCCAATTTTTTTTCACGACTTCCTTAGCTTGCATTGCAACCTTCTTTCATCAGCAGTCCGTGAGGAAACCCGCGCATCTTTATCCTTTTTCTTCCTTAATTCCTGGCGCACGAGGGGCCCTTCGCATTACTTTGCTTTCAGTACCCCTCCACCTCTCCCCCGACACGGCGCCTCGTCGTTAATGCCCGTGCTGCATCCCCACTTTCTCCCATCGTCGCGAAGGACGAAATTATCTTGAATTTTCCGGCTTTTGAGGCCTCAGTGTTCTGTCCATCCTCTGCCCGTTTCTCACGGGTGGCTGCGCCCCCACTGCAATCTCTACTTCGGTTGACTGAATGAGCGCACAGCCCTTCGGGACCTGGATTTTCCTTCTGCAGTTAATATTTTTTATAAGTATCGCCAACCCTTTGGGGCCACCTGGTTTATATGTGAGTACATTTCTTGTAGATTTATTTAAATTGTAGGTGTTGCTTCGCACGCACATAAACTCGCCACCCGCAATTTGCAGAATACACTCCGTTATGAGTTAGCTCACGTAACACCTTCAGCAATTTTTTAAATAAGCCTCTTGAGCTACAAGAGCGCTTTTTCCGCCATAGCATAGCCAGTGATATAGCAAATCAGAATAGAGCTAAGAAGTGCTAACAAACAGGCTGGTTAACAAATACAGAATAATTAACCTTTTCGCTATTATTGTTAGGCTTCTTAATTATTGAAAGGCACAAACCCATCGTAAGTCATATGCAAATCAGTTTTTACAGTTTTCAAAACGTTGTTACCCTCGGCGCTGTGGCCCCACAAATTTGGCTGTTTCTTTTGCTATTTTTGCTGGGGATGTTGCGTTGCCTCGAAGCACCTCGAAAGGGCACGTATTTTGGCGCTAGTTAGAACTAGTTTGAGGTAACTAGTTTGGAATAAATAAAACTTAACTACTCAATATTAGTTAAGCAGCCTGCCAAATAACTCGTTTTAACTGTAATGTAATGCTTTGCACCGCTCTCAATGTTATGCCAAAAAAAAGCGCTCTTCTAACTCAAAAAGCCTATTTTAATGTGCAAAATTCGGGTGTGACATACTGTATAGGTTAATTTTTCATCTTTATATTCTATCGCTGACTTTGCAGATGAATTTGCTTAATGGCAGCAACTGATGGGTCATTGCGCACCGGTGGACGTTACATATCATTCAAGAAGGTCTTCCTCGGGTGTGGTATTTCGCGTTAGATGGGATACAGCTGTTAGGGGCTCTTGTGTATGCTTCACGTTTGCTCCTTTTCCTCTTCGTATGTTTAATTACAGCAAACCGATGGGTCCTTGGGCACTGGCGGACGTTACACAAAATTTTTGAGCTGTACGTCTTCGACGAAGGTCTCTCGAAGTGGCATCGCCGGAGTCGGGCATGGGCTTGAGCAGGAATTTTGTGCAATAGTCGTATGGTCCGAGTAGAATTTTGAGAGGAAATATACGTTGAAAAATACTGAGAGAACCAATATTTTAATTTCAGCCGAACATTTCGCGACCAACTCGGTCCCTTCTTAAAGGTTGACTGAAATGCGAGCCAGTAGCGGCAGGGGCCGGCCTTCGCTTTTCTTCTGTTAACACATGGCGAATTCTATTCAGGGATATTTCCATGGGCGATGCAATTCTTCTCTAAGTGACGGGGGCTGCATTCACGTCCAGCCTTCGAGAGTGCTCGCGGCGACGCATCTTCTGGTTTTTAGGCGAAAGATTTTATTGGCTCATATTCGCGGCCGCGAGCCTGTCTGTCCGATGTCACGCTCTTTAGCAACTTGATAATAAAAAGATCTTTGTGCACGACGAGATTCGAACCACCATCCTTCCGTTTCGCAGCCTAGCGTGCTAACAACTACGCTACTTCCTGCCGACACATACGTAGTTCTCCTTGTCTAGGACGCTGGAGTGTGTTTGCGGAAAAGCGTTGAACCAGAAGGATGCCTCCTAAGACTCCCTCCAGTGTCCCCAGCGGTTCAGATTCACAATGAGTTGTGTACATAATGAACATCTTAACCACCCACCAGTGACACCAGCAGCAACACGGCGCTAAAGGCTTTCGCCTCACCGCACTTTAGGTCAACAAAGTGCCCCCCCCCCCCCTGAATTTTTCCTCCGGCTGCTGCCGCAGGCCGAGGAGGGTACTGTTGTTCGGCCCGTACATTCAGTCCCTGTCACCCCGGGAGATGTGGCCTTCGGTGGCATGCATGGGGTGCAGCCCGCTGCCGTTGCATATGTTTCCTCGCCCAACGTCCCTCTCCTCCTCCTCCCCCTTCCACCTCTACATTGTTTCACTCTTCCCTTCGGCAGAAAGCATCTCTGCTCCTTTTTTCCCTCCTCCTCTACATCTCTTCGGGGAGAAGCGATGCTCCCTTCACTTGCGTCATCCTTACACCCCCTTCCACCACCCCGCGGCGGCGCGAGCGCGCTCCCCTCGAGACCGGCCGTACCCCAATGGGTCCCCCAGCACTACATGCTAGATCAGCGCTCTCGCGAGCTTGCTTCGGCTTTGCTGGCGTTGGATAATTATATGCGCCAGTGCGCTTCAACGAAGCGTCTTGACACTGCTTCTCGAGGTTCAACACACCCCTGCGATGAAAAACCGCCGGCTGTATGCACCCTTGGACTGATATGCCAGCAAGGACTCGACCTTGCCGGTCTTTCTTTTTTTTGTCTGTTCCTTTTGATTGGATTAGATTTGGGGCTTATCCCTTTATAACGGGTGGACATTACACCAGAATCCTAACCAACCTTGAGACGCTACGGTGGAATCTGTCCCGCCGAGTCGTCACTACCACTTAACATTTGAGCCTGTTCCAATTTTCAGGGGGGGGGGGGGGGGTTGTAGTGTCGACCACCCGGGCCTTGTAAATGGCTTCTTGCTCGTTCACCTCGCTGTTGGTCGCACTGCCCTCTGTCGGTTGACCTGAGTCAAAACCCAGTGCTTGCGGAAGGGTATATCCACTCGGTTCGCAGGGGTGGAGCGATCGACATATCAGAGCAACATGATCGATCGCATCCTCTTCCTGCCCACACATTGTGCACATGATGTCCGCATTGTCCTGGTCGGCAATCCAGGCTTGCCACTTCTTACGCAGCACCCTCGCCGGAGCCTCCAAGAGTAGTTCACTGCCTTGCACTGAGTTGTCGTAGAAGCGCTCCTGCACAATCTCTTGCTTGAGCGTGGTGTACAGTCCGAGAGCTGGCTTGTCCTTCGCGCTGGTCTTCCACAGCTCTGTCTCCGTCGCCACCACACGCTGCCGCACCTTCCCTTTTCTCCAGCAGGTGCCTTCGGCATCCGTGATCGTAGGCAGTGGCACACTGTATTTGCTCCCCAAAGCTCGCACTCTCCTCTTCCAGCGCGTACACATACCAGAGTATAGCAGACAACACTACTTTATGGCCCCAGCGGTCCTCTCCGAGTCCACGAGCGTATGCCCAAATTGAGGTTCACCGTTGCCTCCCGTGCATCGAAGGAGGACGACCCCTAGACCGTTTTTTCTCTCTTTACTCCTTTTCGCGCATCTATTCTGTTTCCTCCTAGGTCTTTTTTTTCGCCTCCAGTGTCCACGCACCGACAGAGCCCCTCAAGGGGTTATTGGTTTGTCCCCTTCCTTGCTTTCAGACCCTTCCTCCTCCGCCTCCAAAGCCCGGTTGCTTCGCTGGTCCCTCTCGGCTGCTCCCTGCTCCCCATGGGAATCGTGGATCCAAGAGTAGGGACGGACTTCAGCGGATCGGTGACGTTGCTCACTTCCTCTCCATTCAAAGTCTCCTTTGTTAGCAGCATATTTCATGATTCAATGTGGCTCCGCTTCAGAGGATTACGCTTCACGGCCAATCAAGACTCTAATCTCCGTAGGCGATAATGTAACTGATGTGTTCACAGTCCTCAGCGATGGTGTTGCCTTCCGAATTCATTGACAAGACCTCATTCTTGTGTTGCCTGATTCTCTGATCGAGGCGTTTTGTCTAGCCGCTGAATGAGGCCGGGCACATGGAGCAGGGAATTTTGTAAACTACATCCTGCTGTCTCTTTGTGGGGACGCGATCCTTAGGTCGTGATAGAAAGCGGCTGCTCGTTGAAACAGACTTGAGACACGCAGATATCATGTTTTTGCAAAAAAGGACAAGGATTGCCGCGCTTCATCAAGCTTGTTCGTTTTCCTTTTTGCACTGTAAAACTTAACATACATGATCAACTGGCCGAACAGTTTGTTTTGTCGCAGAAGACATTCTATTTTTGTGATTTCAAATTGCCACTCACAATTATTTGCTTCTTGTTTTCAGCGCCGGCAGCTCGTCCAGCTAGGGGCCCGCAAGCTGCCAGAAGTTGTGGCCAGTGTTGTGAAGGCTATTATGGGCTTTGCCAACCAGCTCAAGTTCAGCAAGAAAGCCTAAATTTTGACAAGGCTCTGCAGAAGGGCCACAGGTGATATTTTTGTTTATAATCCTTACTGCAATGCAGCTGCTCCCTCGGACCCGGGGCCTGCTCCAGCAGCGGAGCCTTTGGCTAGGCGGTCGAGCCCTGATGAGACCCGACAGAACTAATTAATGGCTTCCGCGCAGATTGCAATGCTCGCCTAGACCTGCGCCTCTTTGTTATATTTTTAATAAATGTTCAAACATTGAACTTCATTGCTGGTTTGCTAATTTTAAATGCATATAGCAATAGAATGGGGCATTTACGAACTCATTGCATAGACACTGGTTGCCGAAATGATACATTCGTCATAGATGCATTTGGCAGTGCGAAGCACAGAATGCATGGTAAGCAATGTTGGGGAGCGACTAATCGGACTGCTTGTGAGTGTTCCTACAAGCATGCGGTGAACAACTAGCAGGTGCACTTGGGTGGGAAATATTCGGTAGCCAGTAAGTGGCTGGATGCTTTTTGCAAACAACCAATGTATTAGCTTGGGAAGGCAATACTGGGTAGGCAGTGAGTGTCGCTGGAAGCCTGTGATAAACCAGTGGATAAGCTTGGGCGGGAAATATTGGATAGCCGCTGAGTTGGGCCCGCTGCATATGATAGATGCGGCAATTAGGAATCTTGAAATGCTGATATTGAATAGACAAGGAATGTCATTAAATTAATTCAATAACCTTGTATGCCATTATTGCTGATTGGAAAGCCAGTGGGGTGCACTGGCACAACCACTGCATCGGGTAGCGCCCCAGTTAGATGCCGTTATAGGAATTTATTGGACCCAAGTTTCTCCGTTATTCGGCAAGTTACGGGCCACTATCGGCGTGCTGCTTAGGGTTCGGACAACAAACGCGAGTTCCGAATCCTAGTGGAAGAGAAGAAATCAGCGTAGGCAGGGCACCAACTGGAAAGGAATGATAACCGATGATCATTAAAGGTAACGGACTGAATTTCCAAGCGAAGTAAATGAAAGAAGTGGGCAGCAGGAAGTTAGGGAGGGGAATGAGATTATGAATTTGGCGGGGATAACGGGCCGCGGCTGTCACGGGACCGGGTTAACTGGAGGGATTTAGGAGACGCCTCGGTGGGCGTATTTGGGCTGCTTCTGAAGATGATGTAGCTAAAACACCTTTGGTCGAAGATACAGCGAACTAACTCTAATAAGAAACAGGAAACGAGAATCTTTGGACAGCGCTTATGCACCACCTTGCCCAATTTTGTAGGTTTCAGAGGACTGCTTGAACGGACAAAAAGACTCGCTGGCAGAGTGAGGTGAAGCTGTAGACGTCGAATGTAATTCTTTATTTAAAACACCACTGTCTATCTGTCTGCGAAGCTTTAGTCGCTAGTACGCCTTGCTTCTTGCCTGCAGAGCCCGAACGATGCGTGTGAGGAATTGAGAAGGATTGTTCCTCCGAAGCCGGTGGTCTCCTCTGCTGTCGATCGTTGCTTGCTGGTATAGACGGGTAGAGGTAAGTGCCAGTGTTGCGTACATACGAAAAGCAGCTGGACGCTTAGTGTTAAAGGGCACATGGCGCAGGACAAAGTTCGCGCAAGGCGGAGTCCACCGGCTTGTCTTCCTTCAAATAAATGATATATGGGCCGTAAAATAAATATTTTATTTAGTTCCCATTAATAAGAACATTCAAGTGAAAATAACAATAACATTTCTCTATTTTTTCTTTGGTTTTGGTAACAGTTGGTTTGCCTCGTGTTTGTCATAAGGGGCCTTTCATTTCCCCCACAGCTCTGTGCTGAGCAGCTCAACAAGGGACCATGTTCTGGCTGTCTTGGTGCCATAGGCAACGGACGAGTGTCCTCCATTGCTTTAGCACCCACCGTTAAATCACGTTTCACGTGACAATCACGGTAATACAGGACGTACTATGTCCGCCGCTATCGACGAGGGCGGCGTTAGTTAACATTGTGAAGGCTAACTTATAGGCTACAAAAATACTTCCGAAAGCAGAATATTGGACAGCCGCCACTGTAGCCCCATTTGTAGAGCACAGGACGCAAAATTCGGAGGTCGATGGTTGGGATTCCACCGGCGGCATGTGGTTGTTTTTCATATACTTTCTATTCAATTGTCTTCCAGACTGAAAAGAACTACTTCATTGTTTCCCCCCGGATTAACACCATAGCTTAGAGTCAAGCTTTTTTTGGTTTCGCTGAATCTTGCCTTCCTCCATGCAGTTGTTTTTATTATTATTTTTTTAATCCATACTACAGGTCCAAGCGCAGCAATTACAGAAGTACGTATTTTAAATCTAAGAGCAGTAAGTAAAACGAACAGCGAAATAGAAAGCATGCAGAATGACTACGCAATATGTCATTGTGTCGGTGAATTCCACTCGCTTATGTTACGCGGGAAAAAGGATAATTGAAATGTGTCAGTTCGAGCAAATTAAGGGGCAAGTGAACCAGCATGATGGTGCCGTGTGATGGATGTAGCTAAAAATGATAAGTGGGGTGCAGGCTCAAGCGTCAGTTTGTTATTTATGAGCAAAGGAATTCTCGTGGAATGTTTTTTGCTGTTTCAAAGAGTTCGAGTGTGTTAGATTTAAACACCTTAGAGGAAATATCGTACGGTGAAAACTAATAACAAATAAATCCTACGGCTTTTTTTTGGATTCTTTCAAAGCCCATAAAAAATGTTTTAGCGTACCATCCCACAATAACCATGAATATTCGAGCTTGGGCCTTAATAATAGTTTATAGGGGAGTAGTTTAACTTTACCACCGATTTAAAAAGATTATTCCGCTAAAACTACAGTTTACGAAGGGCGGACGAGCAAATATTTTCCACGTGTGAATTCCAGAAAATGTGTTAAGTTAATGTTATACATACGTATATAAAGCTGGATGATTCATATAATGGTGATTGTTCATTGTGTACCTCTACTCAAACATTTTTTTTACGTGTCACGCGAAAAAGGTTCATTTTTCTTTGGTTAAGGTCATGTCTCAGTTCTAACACGATGCAAGGATAGTGGAGAAATATTTAGGTCAACCTGGTGATCACAACATGTAATGTCACGTTACACCAAGAAGTCATCAGGAAACAACCGCATCTCTACATCAAGAACAGCTGGGTCAACGATGTCATTGATATACAGCAGAAATAAAGCTCTGAGTACACAACCCTGAGGCACTCCAGAATCCAGAGTGGCTAAAAGAGCGCCCGATTCATCTCCGTCGATTGAGACATACTTACTGCTTACGTGATTCCAGATATCTATTATCGCATGAAGGCCAATAGATTTAAGTTTTCGAATTATTCATCATGATTTACTTCGTTAAAACTTAGCTAAAAGTTAAGAATATCATATTAACTTCGCCATTACTGTGTAGGGTTAACGCAAGCGGATGAGCGATTGTTACTAATTGGGTTAGTGTTGAATACCCTTTACTAAGAACAAGCTGGAATATAGATAGAATGAAGTGCCTCTTAGGAATTCTTTCATGTGATTATCAGTAATATTTCAATGAATTACTGGAAGAAGAAATGAGAGAGATTGGGCGATAGCTTGATACCAGTAAGCGATCTCTTTTTGGATGGACAGACGATTTGAGAAATCTGTCAATTTGCCAGCTCACAAGCACGCTTGTAACATTACACAGAAAAACTTTGCACCTGATTTAGCATATACCCGTAGAAAGATGTTCGGAATGTTATCAGGTCCACATGTTTTTTGGTTTCAATTTCAGTGACATAGAAAATACCTCGGCGGAAGAAACAAAATTCACTTCTGTGTCATGAAACTGTGGGCTGTAGGGGTATATGAACTGGAATTTGAAAAGACGCTTTAAAAGTAGGCATCAAAATTCTGCGCTTAAAGAACCTTTTACTAATATCCCAGACGCAAAGGTCTCTTTTCCGCTTATGTAACTGCAGAATTTTTGTGGTGCATTCTTTTTGTATTTTTGCATCTGCTGCAGGAGATCGAAATGCCCGCTTTAGCGAATACTGTTAAAGAAGAAATTACCAGCTAAAAAAACACGAACACACCAGGAACACACATGCCATACCAACGAACACACATGCCATACCAACAGGCCCATCATTCTGCCCTGCTATAGCGAATACTGAACAGGGCAAGTCCTTCTATAAAAGACACATGGCTATCTCATTTAAGGTGCATGCATGCTCACAGGGAACACAAGTGAGCTTTCCTGTCTCGTGATTTTCGTGAGCACATATTTCGCCAGGTTAATATTCATTCCCCATTTCTGACACTAGTTGTCTGTCGATGTAAGTACAATCTGAATTTAACCTGAATTTCCTGCTTATTGAATTCTTTTGACACAATCGTCAGAAAACATCTGAACAGTTGCGTCTTGGCTGTCTGCTATGAGTTTAAAATATACAAAAGGAAGAGGATTGGTGCGAGAACTTCACTTTGCGGTACACCGGAGAGGGCATCGACTAGATTGAAAGAATGGTTATCATATTGAACAAAATGACGATATCCTGAATTATACGCTTTAAACCGTTTTGTTAAGTAGCGGCTGTCGGATTGCTGTTCATTTTGTGTTGTTATTGGACACGACGCCAATGACTTTCGATTAATCAAAAATAATCAAATCAAGCTGAACACATCTATCAGTTGTCATGGCCAGACCATGTGTTATTTCAATTAACTGCATTGTTACGGCCCTAATGCGGAATGACAACCTCGAGGAATCTTTCACAACATGGCACCGCTTTGTAGAGGAGCTCAAGAAGTGCTTCGGCGACTCAGCTGGGAAGGAGAAGCGCGTTGAACAAGCGCTTGAGCAAAGGGCTCAGTTTCCCTGTGGGTGCGACATGTACCAAATACACTGAGGAAATCGTAAATTTATGCAAGGTCGTCTCTCCTCTCACGACCGACGAGGACAAATTTGGCCACTTCGAGGATTCGCCGAAGACATTTACAATTTTCTTATCAGAAAAGAAAGTCTCAAGTCCGTGTCTTACGTCATCCAGCATTGTCGCACGTTTTAGACATTGAAAATGCGTCGCATCACACCGAAATTTGGACGGTTGGTCGGGGTGACGACGGTTGCAGCTGTAGACATACCATCGTCATGTGATCTGGCCTCCACGATCGGCCAGATCGTTCGCTAAGAGTTTACCAGGTCGCTAGAACTCCCTCCTGCGTATCTCACGTGCCATCTTTTGCCAACAGCCGTTAACGCAAAGGACTTTGAGGAGCACTGAGTACCCCGATAGCTGCGGTCGACAAACATACCGCAATCGCTCCCGGAGCACCAGTTCTGCTTCTACCAGCCTACGCCGGCCACATGCATTGAGAACTTTCGGCTCAATACTTCGTATGACTTCTTGCCGACTCAGCCTGCTCCTGGTCCCTCCCTTGTGTGTTACCGCTGCGGTCAGCCCCGGTCCCATTTCGCGATTTTGTCCACGCCGACAACCATTCCGTTACGGTTCCTCTACCTATCCTCCGCGGCCACATTACCAACCTGCTCCTTCTCGGTGCCCATCCTACGCGCCTGATTCCGGCAACCCACGGCCTGTTCAAATGCGGAATCATTCGCCCGCATCGGATAGAAGTGTGACACCGCCTTCAGTTTTTCGCACTCGTCGATCTACATCACCCCGACCCCGTTCGTCCTCGCCCCCGCCGGAAAACTAGTCGGTGCGACCGATGGGGGGTGAGGCGCTGGATGTCTGCCGCCGGAAGTGATACTCCTGCCTGTAGTTATGCTACGGAATAAAGTGAATGTGCCAGTGGACGGTCTACCTGTGACGGCTTTAGTGCATACCGTTGCTACTGTTTCAGTTACGAGTGCTACGTTAAGTGTCTCCTCGCGGGCAGTGACTAGTGTTTGGATGGGACAAAAATGTCCAGTTTGGTGATTTGAGTGCCGAACCGTTTCATGCAGTGTGTAGTGTTGTTTCCTTGAACAGTGAAGTTTTCGGTACAGAAATGACGGTGCTCGCCCGATCGACGCATGACGTTATTCTTGGCCTCGATTTTTTGCAGATATCTGGCAATAACGTCGACAGTAACACCGGTGAGCCCAGCGTCGGCAAATGTTTCACCACAGACATTGAGGAAGGCTCGTGCAGTGGAGAGAGTGCGTTATGTGTTACCCGAGATACTCTCGTGCCTCCTTCTTCGGCTGCATGCGTACCGGGTTCCTGTCCAGATACAAGTCTCGACGTGTTTGATGCTACTGTGGAGCCGAAAGATTTAACCCGCATGAAAAAATATATCTTGGTTCCTCATGCCATGGTTTCCGCCACTATTGGAAGCACTGAAGTGGGACAGTAAAATGTCCGACAGAATCTGTAGCTATGTCTGAAGGCATGAAGCTTGAGTCATGCAGCCACGACTGGCCAGTGTCCGTGGCGTTGGTTACCGCCGGCATGGGCGCAGCAGCGCCAGAGCTTTACTACGAGTCACAGTTACTTCGCATGATCGACAACTCGCTTTGCTCGCATGAGCGCAGTGCTCTGTTGGCCATCCTCCGCGACACTCCACAGTGTGACTTTTCACACTGTGGATGGGCCCGGCGGCCCATCTTCCATCCCCTCGTCTCGGACGCTGCACAGGGTTGACACTGGCACCTCACATCTGATCCGACAAAAGCCCTACTGAGTATCACCGTCTGAACGCAGGTTATCAATGAACAAGTGAGGGGGATGTTCGCCAAAGGAAATCGTAAATTTATGCAAGGTTGTCTCTCTTGTTAAGACAGAAGAGGATGAAGAATAAAAATACCGAGTCGCCGAGTCCCTGGGCTGCTCCAGTAATTGTTGTTCGAAAGAGGGATAGATCACGGCGTTTCTGCGTGGAATATCACTTTAATGCCGTCACAAGAAAATATGTATTCCCCCTTCCTCGAATCGACTATGCGATCGAGTGCCTTTTTTCAGCCTCCTACGTCTAATGACCTCCGGTAGGGGTATTAACATGTTCCTATGCTTCCTGCGGACAAATAGAAAACAGCGTTTATTACGCCTGACGGCCTTGATGAATTGAACACATTGCTATTCGGCCTTTGTAATACGTCCGCCACCTTCGAGAGATATGGCCACTATACTCCGTGGCTTGAAATAATAAATATGCATGTGCTACGATGTTGTCATTTTCCAGAAGACGTTCAGTGAGCACGACCGCTTTGCTCTCGTCCTGGATTGCATGCGCAAAGCTGGCCTTGTGCTTAACCCTAAAAAGTGCCACTTTGGTGCGCGTCAAGCGTTATTGCTTGGACACCTCTTTCGCAAAGACGACGTGAGACCTGATCCAGTCAAGACTGCAGCTGTCGAGTCGTTTAAGCCTCCACAGTCTGTCAAAGAGCTGCGAAGTTTCTTGGACTTGAGTTCA
Organism: Amblyomma americanum; assembly: GCF_052857255.1. Classification (NCBI taxonomy): domain Eukaryota; kingdom Metazoa; phylum Arthropoda; class Arachnida; order Ixodida; family Ixodidae; genus Amblyomma; species Amblyomma americanum. The sequence continues at coordinate 168,303,916 of NC_135503.1, forward strand.
TACTTTCGCCGCTTCATTCATCGCTTTGCGGGCATCGCATACCCGCTGGCAGGCCTGCTTCAGATAGAAGTGTGTTTCAAGTGGACCCCTGAGTGTGTCTCCGCCTTCCGCCAAGTAAACTTCCTTCTTACGTCCCACCCTGTGCTTCGCTACTTTGAACCCTCCGCCACCACACCGATTCATACCGACACGCCAGGAGTGTTGGCCTCGGCGCTGTGCTTGTCCGGCGCAGCGACAAAGATCGCGTTGTTGCGCATGCGAGTCGCTCGCTCAGAGAAAGCCGGAGCGCAATTAAACGGTCACCAAGCAGAAATGCTTCGCCGTCGTCTTCGCCACGCAGCGTTTCCATTCGTATCTATACGGACGCCCGTTCACCATCGTCACCGACGATCATGCCCTCTGCTGGCTCTTTAACCTTCGTGACTCGTGTGGGCGCCTTGCACGGTGGGCTCTCCGGCTCTAATAGTTTGCTTACAGAGTCGCCTAGAAGAGTGGTCGCCGGCACGCTGACGCGGACTGTCTTTGGCAGTTGGCCCTTCCTAAAACTGAGTTGAACATTGATAATTTCGACCACTAAGTCGCGTCGGCGTCACCAGCCAGCGCTTCGTCCTCGTAGTTCCGAACGGCCTGTACACCTCTGTCTTGCAGGAGAATGACGACGACCCTACATCTGGACATCTTGGGTCGCATATAACGCTCTATCGTACCCAGCACGTTTCTATTGGCTCAAAATGCAGGCCCCGACTGAACGTCACCAGCTGCACCCAGTGTCAACGATATAAGCGGCTGACTAGCGTTGCATCTGGTGACCTTCATCCTATGACAACACGCGCAGCACCGTTCAAGCACGTGGGCATAGACCTCCTGGGACCCTTTCCCAAGTCATATCATGGAAACTGCTTGATAGTGGTTTGCGTTGATTGCTTCCCTCGGCATTGCGAAACGGCAGCCCTACACTAGTCTACAGCGTATCATTCGTTCTCTTTTATGTTGCGCTCCATATTTCTCCGCCATGGACCACCAAATGTTACCATCAGTGACCATGGTCGGCAGTTCGCCGCTGACGTCGTGGAGCAGCTTCTCCGTTTATGCGCATTGCATTTTCGCCATTCCTTGCCTCACAATCTCCAGACGATAGGGATAACTAAGCGCACGAACTCAATGATCACTAAAATGCTGTCAATGTACGTTGATTCAAAGCACAAAAACTAGGGCAGAGTACTGCCGCTCGTCCCTTACGCTTTCAATACCGCGTGCCATGAGGCCTACTGGATTCCGCTCCTTTTTACTATATGCCAGCCTCCCACGCTACACCCTAGACACCATACAGCCGTTTCCCGCCAACCTTCATGAAGATCCCTCCATCGCGAAGACACTCAGTCTCGCTGAAGATGCCCGGCGCCTTGCCGCCTTCGTATTCTCGCCTCCCAAGATCAGTCCAAAGCGCGTTACAATGCCCACAGCTGTCACGCCACTTACAGCACCGGGAATTTGGTCTTGTTGTGGCGGCCTGGCAGAAAGCAGGGAGTGTCCCAGTAGCTGCTGTTCCACTACGATGGACCCTATGTTATAATTGATAAAATTAGCGAGCTCAATTAGCGTATAGCGTGTCTCACGGCAAGCGGCCGTCGTTCTGCAAGAACTGAAGCGACTCACGTTGCCGGCCTGAAGCCCTACCATTCGCGCGGTGCTTATTAACTTGCCCTGTGGGCTTCTGCCCCGTAAGGGGAAGTGCGACGCCCATGATGAGGCGATGCCTCTTCTATTGGGTCGGCATCACTGACTACGAAGAAGATGAGGAGAACGAGATGAATGTTTCTCGTGCTGAACAAGCGGACGCAAATGGTGTGACTCGCCCGTCGTGATCGGAATAAATCCCTGTTCGCAACAACATGTTCAAGTATCTTACACACGGTGCAGGTGAATGAAACATCGAGGTACTTTGAGGAGTTTGAAAGTGTGGTGACTTTAGCTTTGTTGCATTCTTTAGGCACTTCGGAATTTCGCAGCGACTTTCCGTAAATCCGCGGGAAGTACTTCGCAATATTATGATCGATGCTAGGGGCCCATTAAACACCGGAAAAGTTTTCAAAAGAAGCATATTTGATGACTCCTGCTTACCTTGAGATAGGGCATGAATTTGGTTTTGAAGTTCTCCACACTGAATTTATCTATCCACTTGTGTATTCCAAAATGGAGGTATTTGGCTTCCACATGTTGTTTCATGCGGTCATGACCTAATGTCACACCATTCAAATCCTTTATAGCCCTGGAAAATAAGACAACCCCATTAAGGGAAGAGAAGGGAAGTGGAACACACACACACACACACACACGCACACGCGCACACGCGCGCACACACACACACACACACACACACACACACACACACACACACACACACACACACACACACACACACACACACACACACACACACACACCGATCGTTTTTCTTTCCAAAGCTCTGTGCGTTGTCCTTAACTTAAGCTGAACCATTTTTGTTAGCCTCCACGTTTCTGCCCCATAGGTGAGTACCGGGAAGATACAGCTACTTTGCTCTTGAGCGATACTGATAAATTGTCATTCATGATTCGCGGCAATATGCCCTCCACCCCATTCGGATTATTCTAGTTAGTTCCTTCTTATGATTCTGATCAGCGGCCACTACCTGCCCTAATTTGACGCATTCACTTTCCACTTCCAGCACTTCGCTACCAATTGTGAACTGCTGTTCCCTTAGGAGAGTATTGTATATAACTTTGGTGTTCCGCATGTTAATTTTAACACCTGCCGTCTTAAAATTATGATCATTATTATTCTATATTTTATCGATTGAAAATTGATTAGAAAGCAGAAGAAAAAAATGAGGGCCTCGGTTCTGGCAGCGTTGATGCAATAGGAGGCATAAGAGATTTATCCCATAGTTACTGCCCTCGCCTTCGATGATGTTCCACGTCACATCAGCGGTAATACAGTGCGTACTACGTCCGCCGCTTACAGACGAGGGTGGCGCTGGTGAACTCTCTCAAGGTTAGGTCACACGTAAACTTAAATACCCCCGTAAAGAAAAGATACAACAGCCATCGCCGCAGCTGTGTTGGTAGAGCACCAGGCGCGTAATTCGGAGGTCGTGGGTTTTCACGCAGCGCAGAGGGCTGGCGTCACAACTTGAAGGAAGGAATGAGGTGTCCGGAATATGGACGGCACCTCGCACCTAAACCGGATATCACGTGGTGGTGACTGCAATGCAAAGAGGAGAAAGATTGAAAATGGCGTGTAAAGAAAACTCTTTACAGGGCCTTTCTTGCGGCCACGATGTACTGAATCACTCGGCGAAGGCGTAGCGACAAGCGCGCTGGTGGTCGTCGAACGCCATGCCCACTGCTTTCGGCCGTGCTCAATTTAAAGCTATACTGATGAAGAAAACATACACTCGCCAAGGTTCAAAGAAAATAAGAAGGAATTGACGTTTCGGCGCCCGTACGGGTGCCTTGATCACAAAGAAGCGAAGGACGGGCAGGTGAGCTATATATGGGCAGTTTTTTGAAGGGTGCGCAGGTATATCTCTGGGAGATTGCCACGGGTCCGGTTAATCGTGTTTGGCGTGGATTGAATGCACAATGATTCTATGAGAAGGCGTTTTGGTAATGATTTTTCCTTTGCAATTACACGTGCTGCGTCCCAGTCGATGGTATGGCCAGTTTCTTGATGATGCTGCGCCAAAGCGTTTGAGATAGATTTTCCTTTGGCGACGTCATTTTGGTGCTGTTTGAGCCTTGTCTTGAATTTGCCTGTTTCTCCGATATAGGAAGCGTCGCAATCGTGACAGGGGATCTTGTAGATCCCGCCTGGAAAGCTATCGATGTCAAGAGGGTCCTTGACTCGCAAGAGTCGTTGCCGAAGTATGCACGACGGGACGTGGGCCACACGAATGTTATAATCTGAAAAGATGGGAGCAAGGTTCTCACTCACACCGTGGGCATACGGAATCGGCACCCGCTTCTTTGCGCATGCGTCAGTTCGGATAGTCGGAGCAGAGGCGCGTCGTTCTTGGGATCGTAGTATTTGGGCTGGGTAACCGTTCCGTATCAGGTCTTGCCTGACCTGTTTCACTTCTGCTGCTCTGCGCTTAGGACTTGAGCATATCCTAAATGCGCGGTTGAACAGAGACGCCGCGACTGAGCGCTTGTGCCCGATGGGATGAGATGACTGAAAGTTTAGGTACCTTCCGGTGTGAGTGGGTTTACGATAGACGGCGGTTTGCAGAGAATGCGGTGAGCGTTCCACGAGGACGTCGAGGAAAGCGATGTGGCCATCCACTTCCTCCTCTAGGGTGAACTGAATGCTTTGCTGGAACGTGTTGAGGTGCGCTAGAAACCTGTGTACGTCTGGCCGGTTGATGACAGAGAAGCAGTCGTCGACATAGCGTACAAAAAACTGCGGTGGGGGGTCGAATGAGGCAAGTGCTGCGGATTCTATTGATTCTAAGGCAAGGTTAGCACATACTACAGAAACTGAGGCACCCATGGCTGTTCCGAAAGTCTGTCTGTAGAAGTTTTTGTTGAAGGTGAAATAAGTATTCGAGAGGCAGAATTTTAGGAGTCGGCAGAGGTCGTCGGCTTCAATCGGGGTTCGTTCAGGCAAAGTCGTGTCTTCGTTCAGGGCTTTCTTGCAACACTCCACCGCAAAATCCACAGGCACAGATGTGAACAAAGACTTCACATCGAAAGAAGCCATTACTTGGGTGTCGTCAATGGGCACATTCTTCAGCTTCTCGACGAAGTCGCTTGCATTCCGGACGTGCGTGGCGGTTTTTCCCGCTAGAGGGGCCAGCACCCGGTGAAGGTAGCCAGAGAGCTTGTTCAGCGGGGACCGTGTAAAGTCCACAATTGGACGGAGCGGTGTGCCCTCCTTGTGCACTTTTGGTACGCCGTAGATGGCAGGAGCGGCGCCATTGTGACACAGTAGCTTGTTGTAGATATATTGACCGTCGGACGGGGGGACGTATTTGAATACATCAGCGAGAAGCTTCTGAAGTTCAGCTTCTATCTTTCTGGTCGGGTCCCGGTTTATCTTTGCATAGGTATTTTTGTCCTCCAAAAGTGCCGACATCTTTTTTATATATTCAGTCCGATCTAGCACCACAGTGGCGTTCCCCTTGTCGGCCGAAGGATCACGATTGCCTCATTCTTTTTTAATCTTTTGAGGGCTTCCTTTTCAGGGCGTGGGAGTGCGCTGTCTTTTTCTTTTCGTAACTTTGAAAGTGCTCCGATGGCACGAGAACGTGCTTGGTCGCGTAGGCTGGCGTCAATCTTTCGCACTGCTAGCTCAACGGCACATGTCATGCTTTTCGCATCAGGGACGGGTCCAGTGTTGAAGTTGAGTCCCTTGTTAAGAAGCGAGAGTTCAGCATGGTCTAGCTTGTACGAAGACAGGTTGTGTACGCAAGAAGTTGGTGTCTCTTCTGTCTGCCGCCCTAGGAGCAACCGGAACTTCGTTTCTTGATTCTGCTGTCTTTGTTCCTGAGTGTTTGCTGCCACACTGTTCGCGTAGAGCAGGACATCAAAGGCGTCCATAGCTAGGGTACGTTCTAGTGCCTGTTGAGCGAAGAAGATGTCGTTCTCCAGACGCTTAATCGTTGATCTTGTCTCCAGAATTCTCGCTTGTAGTAGAAGTTTTTCGGCTCGAGCGATAACATTTTTCCCAAACGGGGTACATACCAGAATTGGTAGACGCATGGACTTCGGGACCAACCCATGGCTCTTGCATCGGAGGTTGAAGCGTAGGTGGCACAGGAAGGAGGTAAGCCTCGTTTTCAGTGCGACGAACTGTCGAATCTTGGTTACGGCTGGCGGCCCGTACTTTTCGCGGAGAGTAATGAAGTCTAGGGTTCGACGGAATCCCGTCTGGCGGGGAAAATTCATACTGATGAAGAAAACATACACTCGCCAAGGTTCAAAGAAAATAAGAAGGAATTGACGTTTCGGCGCCCGTACGGGTGCCTTGATCACAAAGAAGCGAAGGACGGGCAGGTGAGCTATATATGGGCAGTTTTTTGAAGGGTGCGCAGGTATATCTCTGGGAGATTGCCACGGGTCCGGTTAATTGTGTTTGGCGTGGATTGAATGCACAATGATTCTATGAGAAGGCGTTTTTGGTAATGATTTTTCCTTTGCAATTACACGTGCTGCGTCCCAGTCGATGGTATGGCCAGTTTCTTGATGATGTTGCGCCAAAGCGTTTGAGATAGATTTTCCTTTGGCGACGTCATTTTGGTGCTGTTTGAGCCTTGTCTTGAATTTGCCTGTTTCTCCGATATAGGAAGCGTCGCAATCGTGACAGGGGATCTTGTAGATCACGCCTGGAAAGCTATCGATGTCAAGAGGGTCCTTGACTCGCAAGAGTCGTTGCCGAAGTTTGCACGACGGGACGTGGGCCACATGAATGTTATAATCTGAAAAGATGCGAGCAAGGTTCTCACTCACACCGTGGGCATACGGAATCGGCACCCGCTTCTTTGCGCATGAGTCAGTTCGGATAGTCGGAGCAGAGGCGCGTCGTTCTTGGGATCGTAGTATTTGGGCTGGGTAACCGTTCCGTATCAGGTCTTGCCTGACCTGTTTCACTTCTGCTGCTCTGCGCTTAGGACTTGAGCATATCCTAAATGCGCGGTTGAACAGAGACGCCGCGACTGAGCGCTTGTGCCCGATGGGATGAGATGACTGAAAGTTTAGGTACCTTCCGGTGTGAGTGGGTTTACGATAGACGGTGGTTTGCAGAGAATGCGGTGAGCGTTCCACGAGGACGTCGAGGAAAGCGATGTGGCCATCCACTTCCTCCTCTAGGGTGAACTGAATGCTTTGCTGGAACGTGTTGAGGTGCGCTAGAAACCTGTGTACGTCTGGCCGGTTGATGACAGAGAAGCAGTCGTCGACATAGCGTACAAAAACTGCGGTGGGGGGTCGAATGAGGCAAGTGCTGCGGATTCTATTGATTCTAAGGCAAGGTTAGCACATACTACAGAAACTGAGGCACCCATGGCTGTTCCGAAAGTCTGTCTGTAGAAGTTCTCGTTGAAGGTGAAATAAGTATTCGAGAGGCAGAATTTTAGGAGTCGGCAGAGGTCGTCGGCTTCAATCGGGGTTCGTTCAGGCAAAGTCGTGTCTTCGTTCAGGGCTTTCTTGCAACACTCTAGCGCAAAATCCACAGGCACAGATGTGAACAAAGACTTCACATCGAAAGAAGCCATTACTTGGGTGTCGTCAATGGGCACATTCTTCAGCTTCTCGACGAAGTCGCTTGCATTCCGGACGTGCGTGGCGGTTTTTCCCGCTAGAGGGGCCAGCGCCCGGTGAAGGTAGCCAGAGAGCTTGTTCAGCGGGGACCGTGTAAAGTCCACAATTGGACGGAGCGGTGTGCCCTCCTTGTGCACTTTTGGTACGCCGTAGATGGCAGGAGCGGCGCCATTGTGACAAAGTAGCTTGTTGTAGACATATTGACCGTCGGACGGGGGGACGTATTTGAATACATCAGCGAGAAGCTTCTGAAGTTCAGCTTCTATCTTTCTGGTCGGGTCCCGGTTTATCTTTGCATAGGTATTTTTGTCCTCCAAAAGTGCCGACATCTTTTTTATATATTCAGTCCGATCTAGCACCAGAGTGGCGTTCCCCTTGTCGGCCGGAAGGATCACGATTGCCTCATTCTTTTTTAATCTTTTGAGGGCTTCCTTTTCAGGGCGTGGGAGTGCGCTGTCTTTTTCTTTTCGTAACTTTGAAAGTGCTCCGATGGCACGAGAACGTGCTTGGTCGCGTAGGCTGGCGTCAAGAAAGCAAGAAAGCCCTGAACGAAGACACGACTTTGCCTGAACGAACCCCGATTGAAGCCGACGACCTCTGCCGACTCCTAAAATTCTGCCTCTCGAATACTTATTTCACCTTCAACAAGAACTTCTACAGACAGACTTTCGGAACAGCCATGGGTACCTCAGTTTCTGTAGTATGTGCTAACCTTGCCTTAGAATCAATAGAATCCGCCGCACTTGCCTCATTCGACCCCCCACCGCAGTTTTTTGTACGCTATGTCGACGACTGCTTCTCTGTCATCAACCGGCCAGACGTACACAGGTTTCTAGCGCACCTCAACACGTTCCAGCAAAGCATTCAGTTCACCCTAGAGGAGGAAGTGGATGGCCACATCGCTTTCCTCGACGTCCTCGTGGAACGCTCACCGCATTCTCTGCAAACCACCGTCTATCGTAAACCCACTCACACCGAAAGGTACCTAAACTTTCAGTCATCTCATCCCATCGGGCACAAGCGCTCAGTCGCGGCGTCTCTGTTCAACCGCGCATTTAGGATATGCTCAAGTCCTAAGCGCAGAGCAGCAGAAGTGAAACAGGTCAGGCAAGACCTGATACGGAACGGTTACCCAGCCCAAATACTACGATCCCAAGAACGACGCGCCTCTGCTCCGACTATCCGAACTGACGCATGCGCAAAGAAGCGGGTGCCGATTCCGTATGCCCACGGTGTGAGTGAGAACCTTGCTCGCATCTTTTCAGATTATAACATTCATGTGGCCCACGTCCCGTCGTGCAAACTTCGGCAACGACTCTTGCGAGTCAAGGACCCTCTTGACATCGATAGCTTTCCAGGCGTGATCTACAAGATCCCCTGTCACGATTGCGACGCTTCCTATATCGGAGAAACAGGCAAATTCAAGACAAGGCTCAAACAGCACCAAAATGACGTCGCCAAAGGAAAATCTATCTCAAACGCTTTGGCGCAACATCATCAAGAAACTGGCCATACCATCGACTGGGACACAGCACGTGTAATTGCAAAGGAAAAATCATTACCAAAACGCCTTCTCATAGAATCATTGTGCATTCAATCCACGCCAAACACGATTAACCGGACCCGTGGCAATCTCCCAGAGATATACCTGCGCACCCTTCAAAAAACTGCCCATATATAGCTCACCTGCCCGTCCTTCGCTTCTTTGTGATCAAGGCACCCGTACGGGCGCCGAAACGTCAATTCCTTCTTATTTTCTTTGAACCTTGGCGAGTGTATGTTTTCTTCATCAGTATGAATTTTCCCCGCCAGACGGGATTCCGTCGAACCCTAGACTTCATTACTCTCCGCGAAAAGTACGGGCCGCCAGCCGTAACCAAGATTCGACAGTTCGTCGCACTGAAAACGAGGCTTACCTCCTTCCTGTGCCACCTACGCTTCAACCTCCGATGCAAGAGCCATGGGTTGGTCCCGAAGTCCATGCGTCTACCAATTCTGGTATGTACCCCGTTTGGGAAAAATGTTATCGCTCGAGCCGAAAAACTTCTACTACAAGCGAGAATTCTGGAGACAAGATCAACGATTAAGCGTCTGGAGAACGACATCTTCTTCGCTCAACAGGCACTAGAACGTACCCTAGCTATGGACGCCTTTGATGTCCTGCTCTACGCGAACAGTGTGGCAGCGAACACTCAGGAACAAAGACAGCAGAATCAAGAAACGAAGTTCCGGTTGCTCCTAGGGCGGCAGACAGAAGAGACAGCAACTTCTTGCGTACACAACCTGTCTTCGTGCAAGCTAGACCATGCTGAACTCTCGCTTCTTAACAAGGGACTCAACTTCAACACTGAACCCGTCCCTGATGCGAAAAGCATGACATGTGCCGTTGAGCTAGCAGTGCGAAAGATTGACGCCAGCCTACGCGACCAAGCACGTTCTCGTGCCATCGGAGCACTTTCAAAGTTACGAAAAGAAAAAGACAGCGCACTCCCACGCCCTGAAAAGGAAGCCCTCAAAAGATTAAAAAAAAAGAATGAGGCAATCGTGATCCTTCCGGCCGACAAGGGGAACGCCACTGTGGTGCTAGATCGGACTGAATATATAAAAAAGATGTCGGCACTTTTGGAGGACAAAACTACCTATGCAAAGATAAACCGGGACCCGACCAGAAAGATAGAAGCTGAACTTCAGAAGCTTCTCGCTGATGTATTCAAATACGTCCCCCCGTCCGACGGTCAATATATCTACAACAAGCTACTGTGTCACAATGGCGCCGCTCCTGCCATCTACGGCGTACCAAAAGTGCACAAGGAGGGCACACCGCTCCGTCCAATTGTGGACTTTACACGGTCCCCGCTGAACAAGCTCTCTGGCTACCTTCACCGGGTGCTGGCCCCTCTAGCGGGAAAAACCGCCACGCACGTCCGGAATGCAAGCGACTTCATCGAGAAGCTGAAGAATGTGCCCATTGACGACACCCAAGTAATGGCTTCTTTCGATGTGAAGTCTTTGTTCACATCTGTGCCTGTGGATTTTGCGGTGGAGTGTTGCAAGAAAGCCCTGAACGAAGACACGACTTTGCCTGAACGAACCCCGATTGAAGCCGACGACCTCTGCCGACTCCTAAAATTCTGCCTCTCGAATACTTATTTCACCTTCAACAAGAACTTCTACAGACAGACTTTCGGAACAGCCATGGGTGCCTCAGTTTCTGTAGTATGTGCTAACCTTGCCTTAGAATCAATAGAATCCGCAGCACTTGCCTCATTCGACCCCCCACCGCAGTTTTTTGTACGCTATGTCGACGACTGCTTCTCTGTCATCAACCGGCCAGACGTACACAGGTTTCTAGCGCACCTCAACACGTTCCAGCAAAGCATTCAGTTCACCCTAGAGGAGGAAGTGGATGGCCACATCGCTTTCCTCGACGTCCTCGTGGAACGCTCACCGCATTCTCTGCAAACCACCGTCTATCGTAAACCCACTCACACCGGAAGGTACCTAAACTTTCAGTCATCTCATCCCATCGGGCACAAGCGCTCAGTCGCGGCGTCTCTGTTCAACCGCGCATTTAGGATATGCTCAAGTCCTAAGCGCAGAGCAGCAGAAGTGAAACAGGTCAGGCAAGACCTGATACGGAACGGTTACCCAGCCCAAATACTACGATCCCAAGAACGACGCGCCTCTGCTCCGACTATCCGAACTGACGCATGCGCAAAGAAGCGGGTGCCGATTCCGTATGCCCACGGTGTGAGTGAGAACCTTGCTCGCATCTTTTCAGATTATAACATTCATGTGGCCCACGTCCCGTCGTGCAAACTTCGGCAACAACTCTTGCGAGTCAAGGACCCTCTTGACATCGATAGCTTTCCAGGCGTGATCTACAAAATCCCCTGTCACGATTGCGACGCTTCCTATATCGGAGAAACAGGCAAATTCAAGACAAGGCTCAAACAGCACCAAAATGACGTCGCCAAAGGAAAATCTATCTCAAACGCTTTGGCGCAACATCATCAAGAAACTGGCCATACCATCGACTGGGACGCAGCACGTGTAATTGCAAAGGAAAAAATCATTACCAAAACGCCTTCTCATAGAATCATTGTGCATTCAATCCACGCCAAACACGATTAACCGGACCCGTGGCAATCTCCCAGAGATATACCTGCGCACCCTTCAAAAAACTGCCCATATATAGCTCACCTGCCCGTCCTTCGCTTCTTTGTGATCAAGGCACCCGTACGGGCGCCGAAACGTCAATTCCTTCTTATTTTCTTTGAACCTTGGCGAGTGTATGTTTTCTTCATCAGTATGAATTTTCCCCGCCAGACGGGATTCCGTCGAACCCTAGACTTCAATTTAAAGCTGTTCGCGAAGGTTCGAGTTAAAATGTGCAAATTTTCTAGAACATTCTGGAACAATCTAGAATCAAGTCCGCCTGACTGACAATGTAGAATCAAGTCCGCCCGGATGCGATCAATCGAGATTAATCTGCTCGCGTCTTGCATCGCAAAAAATGCGGTAAAACGGCGTGCCGGCAGTTTTCAAGAAGGAACAAGCAAACATTTCAAAATTCGTGGCATTACTCCCCTGTCCAAGAAGCATCAACCCCGATGCTTAAATACATAAATCTAGAGGCAAAACGAATTGTGAAAAATAAACTCCGAGTGTGGGAACCACAGCATACTTAATTTTTACTGCCCATTTTAAGGCTTACACGCACGACATGTGCAACTTGTGGTCGCACGCGGCGTTGCTGGGATGCAGCCATTTCGTGAGAGCCGACTTCATAGTCCAGTTCACCTAGCCGACGAAGAACCTTGTACGGGACGGAAAAGCGCCGCGAAAAAGCTTTCCACTCAATCCGCGGCGGCGAACGGGCGTCCAAACCCAGACTCGGTCCCCTATCTTGTATTTGGCTTTGCGTCTTCGTAGTTTGTAGCATCTGGGGTCGGTCCGCTGCTGAAATTTTATCCGTAATCGGGCAAGTCTCCGGGATTCTTTTGCGCGTTGAATGTAGGAGGCGACATGGACGTAATATTCTTCGGTAACGCTGGACAGCATGGCGTCTAGCACCGTCATGACCTCCCTGCCATGGGCGAGCCTGGAATTCGTCATCTCGGTGTTTTCCTGCACTGCGGCTTTGTAGGCGGAGACGACGTAAGACAGGATGACGTCCCAGGTCTTGTGTTCGGCATCGACATACATGACATGCGTACCGGCGATGCCTTGACGCGCACTCGGTCAGTGCGTTGCTGTGCGGATGGTATGCAGCTGTCCTACGGTTGCTCGTTTAGCTGTAACGCAGAATAGCTTTTGTCACTTCCATCGTAAATGCTGTTTCTCTGTCTACGATGAGCATATCGGGGCGCCGTAACGCAGAAGAATGCACCCAACGAAAAATTTGGAGACTTCTGCTGCTGCTCGAGTCGGTAGCGTTTTTGCCTCGGCGTAGCGGATCACGCAGTCGGTCGCCATGATGATCCACTTATTTCCAGACGTTGACCTCGGGAAAGGGCCAAGCAAGTTCATGCCGATCTGATGAAAGGGCCTTGAGAGGGGTTCATTGGGGTTCAGAAATCCCGCTGGTGCAATGGGAGGAGCCTGTCGTCGCTGACAATATCGGCAGTGTTTCACATGATGTGCGACTCAGCAGACAGTCGGGGCAGTAATACATGTCTTAAATGCCGCGCAAGGTGCGAGACCGAAACGTCCAGCTGTCGGCTCGTCGTGTGAAGTCTGAGAACTTTTTCGCGGAGACTTGCAGGTACCACAAGGAGGTAAGCTGTTTTGTTTGCTGTGAAGTTCGTCGCGAAGACATCATTGTGCACTAAGAAGGAAGACAGCAACCGCTTGAACGAGGCGGGGGGTGAAACAACTACCTCCCAAATACTCGATAAGGCATTTTAGGTCGGGGTGAAAGCGTTACTGTTGTGCAAAAGAGCAGGAGTTGATGGGTCGTAGCAAGGCGTCGTCATCGCCATCGGGCAGCGGTCCATCCACAGGGGCTCATGACATGCAATCGGCGTAAGAGTGCTTGCGTCTGGACTTGTAAACGACGGTGACGTCAAACTCCTGGAGGCGCAAACTCATTCGAGCGAGGCGGCCGGAGGGGTCCTTCAAAGTTGCAAGCCCACAATGTGCGTGGTGATAACTGACCACCTTCAATAGTTGTTCGTACATGTAAGGGTGGAATTTCGAAGTAGCCCAGATCATGGCAAGACACGTCCTTCTCTTTTGTCGAATAGTTAGCCTTGGCCTTGGAAACGGAGAGGCTAGCTTATGCGATTATTTTCTCCAGTTCGTTGCTTTTCTGAAAGAGGCGGATGGCTAGGCCCACGCTTCTTGCGTCGGTTGTGGGGTTTAACTGGGAGATAAATAGTTCCTCCCCGCTTAATCACAGCGGACACAGTTCAAAACCGCAGACTCCACCCCGTGATCGCGTACGCTACCGAGCGCTCGCCGACCACGGCGGGTCTTGCTCTGATGGAACAAAGGAATGACATATTGGCTGACACAAACGCATTTATTGCTACAGCACCAATAACGCCAGTTAGCAACAAGATATGCTAATGGTTGGAGGTCGTCCGACTCACCAGCAATGTTCGCCCGCGCTAGGGCAACGGATATACTCGGAGGCCGGACGGGACGAGATACGAGAGCCAGTCTTCATGCCTCTTCCTCGCCCCGCTGGCGAAGAGTGGAGCCGCGAGCGACACGTAAGCTCGCGCCGACGATCTCAGCCGAACCACCTTTTTGCCCTCTCCCGCGTGCGAGCAGTCTCTCGCGCTGCGATGCTGGCGCCCTCTCTCTTTAGTTAATGTAACTAACAAGTGAATGTTATCCTCCTCGAGGAGATGCTGCTGCCTCACGGTGGATCGCGGGAAAGTCTACACAGGGGACTGCAGAGCATATCCCCACATCCCCAACAATCTTAAGCAGACCTACGCGCCTGAAAGTACATGCTATGAAGGAGTCTTCTGGACTTCATGCACTTGAGACAGGTCTTGCAGCGGAGGTCACGCCGTCAACGTGCACGCAAACTTCCGAAGGCGGCGTGAAGTTCTCCGCTGGGACGACTCGCATGGCCCGTGGTCTACCGTGTTCGCAGGCCCGCGTATACAAAGCCGGTGGGAAAACTGCAGGCCAGGATTCTGCAGTAGTCGCCAGTGCAGTAGCAGCCGGAGGTGACTGCTGACCGGTCTCGCCACAGCTTCCCGGATGGATGCGGCGAACAGGATACAGGCCGCTCCGTCGCAGCAGGTGGCAGTGAGACGATGTGCACCGGGCAGTGAGCCTGTGTGGCTCCATCGGATCTGCAAAACTGCCGAAACACTCTCGGCGTGCCTTTAACGTAGGCCACGGGAGGGGAAACGGCATTCACAAGGACTTCGTGGCACAATGCCTAACTCGCTTGCAAAACGTGTCGGGTGGCTGTGCAAACGCAAAGTTCGAGTGAACAGAGCCCTTTCTTGAGTTGAACGAGGCTGCTCAGTTCTTGCGAAGTTACAAAAAAATACTGGCGGGCAGCAAAGTGCGGCCCCTCTCAATACCACAGCCCGATGGTCGTGCCTCTTCTGACGTGGTGCAGACAGCTCCAAAAAACATTAGGCCTGACTACCACTGACAACGACTGCGACCAAAACAAACACCCGAGACGGGTTACGTGAGCGCACCCGCGAGGAGACATCAGCTTTGTGGGGTGCTCCTACACCGCTCATTGCACAGAGTAGCTTCTGAGCGGTCGGCGCCCACCGTATCGAATGGTGTCGGAGCGCTCGGTGCCAAGCTGCAATACCAGACAGCTCGTAGCTTCACCCCTTGACCCAGGCCACCCGGCTCCCGGAGCCGCGACTCCCAGAGTTGAAAAAGAAACAGCAGAGAAAAATGTTTGCGGAAAACTCGGACCATCCACGCGGCTTCCGTACTCACTCGCTTCGGGCTCGGCAACTCCGCGGGCGCTAGGCCTCGCGCTCCCGCGATGCGAACCAAGTGATTCCCGCGAAGAAATGCCTGGGAAACTTAGCGAAAAACGTGCTGAGCATGTCGAAAAGTTCAAACATAGTGCAGAGCAATACACCTCGCACTCAAAAAGCAGGCAGCCGGGCCTAGCGATCAAAATTCACTCTAGGCTTAGCAGCAATCCTGAGCAAGTCCGGAAAAAGAACGTTTCTCGAACCGAACAGTCATCCACTGTTCCAAGAGCAGGCCCCACGTTGGGCTGCCAGATGTTGGGTTTAATTGGGGAGATGTATAGTTTCTCCCCGCTTATTCGGGACTGACAGTTCAAAACCTCCAGACCCCACCCCGTGATCGCGTACGCTACCAAGCGCTCGCCGACCATGGCGGGCCTTGCTCTGATGGAAAAAACGAATGACATATTGGCTGACACAAACAGGCATTTTTTGCTACAGCAACAGTAAAGCCAGATAGCAACAAGATATGCTAATGAATCGAGGTCGTCCGACTCAACAGCAAGGTTCCGAGCGAATGTTCGCCGCGCTAGGGCAAGGGATGTACTCCGAGGCCGGACGTGACGAGATACGGCAGCCAGTCTTCCCGCCGTATTCTCCCCGCTGGCGATGAGCGGAGCCGCCGAGCGACACGTCCGCTCGCGCCGATGATCCTAGTCGAACCGCCTTTTTGCCCTCCCGGGTGCGAGCAGTCTCGCGATTCGACGCTGGCGCCCTCTCTCGTTAGTTAAGGTAACTAACAAGGGAGTGTTCTCCTCAAGGCGAGGCTGGTGCTGCACGGTGCATCACGGGAAGGTCTACACAGGCGACTGCAGGGCAGATCCCCACACAGTATTAATTTCAGTATCCGCGTTTTCATCAAAGTGCGCGAGGATTGGTGGGCACTGTAAACGGCACTGAAGGTCTTTGAAGGTTTCTGCTTGCGGCACTTTTCATTTTAATACCAATCCTGCCTTTTTCCGGTGGATCAGAGGTGTACTAAAAGCGTGTAATATTTTTGTACCAGTCAAGAGTTTTAGTAAACCAAACTCGTTCGACGCTCCTGACGTTCTTTACGAACTGAAGGAACGAACGTTCTAATGCCTCGCTCCTCACAAAAGTGTGTGATCCATCACCGCGTTCATCTTCCCGAACCTTTAGCTGCCGAGCCCATCACTTTGCCGCTCGTGACGGCCTTTTATAAAGCCGTAAGCGCTCGGCTTTAGTTCTCTAGGTGTTTTATCTCCCAGTCGTACATCACTCTGGATGCAAGCAATCGGACACCGACGAGCTTCCCCATTCACCGCTCCCATGTGATTCCGCCAGTGCCTTCCTCTGCGCCTACGGTATATCTTCGTTCGGCGCCCCTGACGTTCTTTCCGAAGAGAGAACCTTCGATTGCATCACTCCTCACCTTCGTGTCTTATCCCTCACCAAGGTTCTTCGTCTCGAACCCTTAGCCTCAAAGCCCATCATTTGGCCGCTCGTGATGGCCTTTTATACCGCCATACCTACTCGGCTTTGGTTTTCTAGAAGTTTTATCTCCAGCTCGTACATCGCTCTGGATGCAAGCAATCTGACACCGACGCCCTTCCCCATTCGCCCCTCTCATGTCGTTTCGCCTGTGCTTTCCACTGCGCCTACGATATCTCGTCTTTCGACGCCGCTGACGTTCTTTCTGGACTGAAGGAACATTCGATTGCCTCGCTCCTCACCTTCGTGTCTGATCCCTCACCGCGTTGTTCGTCCCAGAACCTTAGCCACCAAGCCCATCACATTGCCCCTGCTGACGGCCTTTTATACCGCCATACCCGCTGGGCTTCAGTTCGCTAGGAATTATATCTTCAAGTGGTACATGCAATGGATGCAAATATTCTAACGCGGACGCCCTTCCTCATTCGCCATTCTCATGTGATTCCGCCAGTGTCTTCAACTGCGCGTACGAGATCTCGTCTTTAGACGCCCTTGGTGTTCTTCCGAACTCAAGGGACATTCCATTGCCTCGCTCATCCCGTTCGTGTCTTATACCTCACTAATGTTCTTCATCCCGAACCCTTAGCCGCCAAGCCCGCCCATTAATCTGCTGCTCCTGACGGCCTTTATACCGCGATACCCACTCAGCTTTTGTTCTCTAGGAGTGTAATCTCCAAGTCGTACATCGCTCTGGATGCAAGCAATCTGACACCGACGCCCTTCCTCATTCGCCGCTCTCATGTGATTTCCCCTGGGCGTTTCTCTGCGCGTACGATATCTCGTCGTTAGACGCCCATGGTGTTCTTTCCGAACTCAAGGAACATTCGATTGCCTCGCTCCTCACCTTCGTGTCTTATCCCTCACCAATGTTCTTCATCCCGAACCCTTAGCCGCAAAGCCCATTACTCTGCCGCTCTTGACGTCGTTTTATACCGCCATACCCACTCGGCTTTCGTTCTCTAGGAGCTTTATCTCCAAGTCGTACATCGCTCTGGATGCAAGCAATCTGACACCGACGTCCTTCCTCATTCGCAGCTCTCAAGTGATTCCGCCTGTGCCTTTCTCTGGGCATACGATATCTCGTCGTTACACGCCCATGGTGTTGTTTCCGAACTCAAGGAACATTCGATAGCCGCGCTCTTCACCTTAGTGTCTGATACCCACCGCGTTCTTCATCCCGGAACCTTACCCACCAAGCTCGTTACATAGCCGCTCCTGACGACCATTTATACCGCCATATCCGCTCGTCTTTAGTTCTCTAGGAGTTTCATATTCGAGTCGTACATCGCTCTGGATGCAAAGAAACTGACACCAACGCTCTTCCCCATTCGCCCTTCTCAAGTGATTCGCCTGCGCTTTCTTCTGCGCCTACGATATCTATCTCGTCGTTCGACGCCGCTGACGTTCTTTCCGAAGTGAAGGAACCTTCGATTGCCTCGCTCCTCACGTTCGTGTCTGATCCCTCACCGCGTTCTTCATCCCGTCACCTTAGCCTCCAATCCCATGACACTGGCGCTCGTAACAGTACTTTATAGAGCCATACCCGCTTGGCTTTATTTCTTTAGCAATTTTACCTTCAAGTTGTACAACCCTCTTGATGCAAGCAACCTGGCACCGACGCTCTTCCCCATTCACCGCTCTCATGCGGTTGCTCCTATGCCTTCCTCTGCGCCTACGATATCTCGTCGTTCGACGCCGCTGACGTTATTTCCGGACTGGAAGGAAAATTCGAGTGCCTCGCTCCTCACCCTTGTGTCTGATCCCTCGCCGCGTTCTTCGTCCCGGAACCTTAGTCTCCAAGCCCATCACATTGCCGCTCGTTACAGCCATTTATACCGCCATATCCGCTCTGCTTTAGCTCTCTAGGTGTTTTACCTTCAAGTCGCACAACCCTCTTGATGCAAGCAAAATGACACTGACGCCCTTCTCTATTCACCGCTCTCATATGATTGCTCCTGTGCCTTCCTCTGCGCGTACAATATCTCGTCGTTCGATGCCGCTGGCGTTCTTTCCGGACTGAAGGAACATTCGATTGCGTCTCTCCTCACCTTCGTGTCTGATCCCTCATCGCGTTCTTCATCCCGGAACCTTACCCACCAAGCTCGTTACATAGCCGCTCCTGACGACCATTTATACCGCCATATCCGCTCGTCTTTAGTTCTCTAGGAGTTTCATATTCGAGTCGTACCTCGCTCTGGATGCAAGCAATCTGACAACGACGCCCTTCCCCATTCGCCCTTCTCATGTTCGCCTGTGCTTTCTCCTGCGCCTACGATATCTCGTCGTTCGATTGCCTCGCTCCTCACCTTCGTGTCTGATCCTTCAGCGTTTTCTTCGGCCTGGAACCTTAGCCTCCAAGCCCGTCACTTTGCCGCTTATGACTGCCATTTATGCCGCCATACACGCTCTGCTTTAGCTCCCTAGGGGTATTACCTTCCAGTCGTACAACCATCTTGATGCAAGCAACCTGACACAGACGCTCTTCCTCATTCACCGTTCTCATGCGAATGCTCCTGTGCCTTGCTCAGCGCCCATGATACCTCGTCGTTCTTTCTGGACTGAAGAAAAATTCGATTGCCTCGCTCCTCACCTTCGTGTCTGGTCTCTCACCGCGTTCTTCTTCCCGGATCCTTAGCCTCCAAGCCCCTTACATTGCCGCTCTTGACAGCCCTTTATACCGCCATACCCGCTCGGCTTTTTTTCTCTAGGGGTTTTACCTTAAAGTCGTACAACAATCTTGACGCAGGCAATGTGACTCTGAGGCATTCCCCATTCACTGCTCTTATGCGATTGCTCCTGTGCCTTCCTCTGCGCCTATGATATCTCGTCGTTCGACGCCGCTGACGTTCTTTCCGTACTCAAGGAACATTCAATTGCTTCGCACCTCTCCTTCGTGTCTGGTCTCTCAGAGTTATTCGTCCCGTGACCTCAGCCTCCAAGCCGATCACACTGCCGCTCGTGACAGCCCTCTATACCGCCGTAACCGCTCGGCTTTATCTCTCTAGGGGTTTTACCTTCAAGTCGTACAACCCTCTTGATGCAAGCAAACTGACACTGACGCCTTCCTCATTAACCGCTCTCTTGCGACTGCTCCTGTGCATTCCTCTGCGTCTACGATATCTTGTCGTTCGATGCCGCTGACGTTCTTTCCGGAATGAAGGAACATTCGAATGCCTCGCTCCTCACCTTCGTGTCTGATCCCTCACGGCGTTCTTCGTCCCGGATCCTTAGCCTCCAAGCCCATCACAATGCCGCTCGTGACAGCCCTTTATACCGCAATACCCGCTCGGCTTTATATTTATAGGGGTTTTACCTTAATGTCGTACAACACTCTTGACGCAAAAAAATCTGACACTGACGCCCTTCCCCATTCACCGCTCCCATGCAATTGCTCCTGTGCCTTCCTCTGGGCCTACGATATCTCGTTTTCGACGCCGCTGACGTTCTTTCCTGACTGAAGGAACATTCGATTGCCTCGCTTCTCACCTTCGTGTCTGATTCCTCAGCGCGTTCTTTGACAAAGAACCTTAGCCTTCAAGCCCATAGCATTGCCGCTCGTTACAGCCATTTATACCGCCATACCCGCTCGGCTTTAGTTCTCTAGGAGTTTCATCTTCAAGTCGTACATCGCTCTGGATGCAAGCAATATGACACCGACGCCCTTCCCCATTCGCCCTGCTCAGGTGATTCCGCCTGCGCTTTCTTCTGCGCCTACGATATCTCGTCTTTCGACGCCGCTGACGTTCATTCCGAACTGAAGGTACCTTCGATTGCCTCGCTCCTCACCTTCGTGTCTGATCCCTCACCGCGTACTTCGTCCCGGAACCTTAGCCTCCAAGCCCATCATATTGCCGCTCGTTACAGCCATTTGTACCGCCATACACGCTCTGCTTTAGCTCTCAAGGGGTTTTACCTTCAAGTCGTACAACCCTCTTGATGCAAGCTACCTGACACTGACGCCCTTCTCCATTCACCGCTCTCATGCGATTGCTCCTGTGCTGTCCTCTGCGCCTACGATATCTCGTCGTTCGATGCCGCTGACTTTCTTTCCGGAGTGAAGGAACAATCGATTGCCTCGTTCCTCACCTTCGTGTCTGAGCCCTCAACGCGTTCTTTGTCCCGGAACCTTGGCCTCCAATCCCATCACACTGCCGCTCGTTACAGCCATTTGTACCGCCATACACGCTGTGCTTTAGCTCTCTAGGGGTTTTACCTTCAAGTCGTACAACCCTCTTGATGCAGGCAACCTGACACTGACGCCCTTCTCCATTCACCGCTCTCATGCGATTGCTCCTGTGCATTCCTCTGCGCATACGATATCTCGTCGTTCGATGCCGCTGACGTTCTTAGCGGACTGAGGATACATTCGATGGCCTCGCTCGTCACCTTCGTATCTGATCTCTCACCGCGTTCTTCGTCCCGGATCCTTAGCCACCAAGCCCACAACATTGCCGCTCGTGACAAACCTTTATACCGCCCTACAGGCTCGGCTTTAAAACTGTAGGGGTTTTACCTACAAGCCGAAGAACCCTCTTGATGCAAAAAAACTGACACTGACGCCCTTCCCCATTCACTGCTCCCATGCAATTGCTCCTGTGCCTTCCTCTGCGCCTATGACATCTCGTCGTTCCACGCCGCTGACGTTCTTTCCGGACTGCAAAAACATTCGATTGCCTCGCTCCTCACCTTGCTTTCTGATCCTTTACCGCGTTTCTTCGTCCCGGATCCTTAGCCTCCAAGCCCATCTCATTGCCGCTTGTGAGAGCCCTTTATATCGCCCTACCCGGTCGGCTTAAGCTCTCTAGGGGTTTACGTTCAAGTCGTACAACCTTCGTGATGCAAGCAAGCGAACTGACACTGACGCCCTTCCCCATTCACCGCTCTCATGCGACTGCTCCTGTGCCTTCCTCTGCGCCTATGATATCTCGTCGTTCGACGCCGCTGACGTTCTTTCCGGACTTAAGGAACATTCGATTGCCTCGCTCCTCACCTTCGTGTCTGATCCCTCACCGCGTTCTTCGTCCAGGATCCTTAGCCTCCAAGCCCATCACATTGCCGACCGTGACAGCTCTTTATACCGCCATACCCGCTCGGCTTTAGCTCTGTAGGGATTTTACCTTCAAGTCGTACAACCCTCTTGATGCAAGTAATCTGACACTGACGCTTCCCCATTCACCGCTCTCATGCGATTGCTCCTGTGCCTTCCTCTGCGCCTACGATATCTCGTCGTTCGATGCCGCTGACGTTCTTTGTGGACTGAAGGAACATTCGATTGCCTCGCTCCTCACCTTCGTGTCTGATCTCTCACAGTGTTCTTCATCCCGGAACCTTAGCCTTCATGCCCATCACATTGCCACTCGTGACAGTCCTCTATACCGCCCTAACCGCTCGGCTTTATCTCTCTAGGGGTTTTACCTTCAAATCGTACCACCCTCTTGATGCAAGCAATCTGACACTGAAGCCCTTCCCAATTCACAACTCTCATGCGATTGCTGCTGTGCATTCCTCTGCGCCTAAGACATCTCGTCTCGTCGTTCGATGCCGCTGACGTTCTTTCCGGACTGAAGGAACATTCGATTGCCTCACCGTCGTGTCTGATCCCTCACCGCGTGCTTCGTCTTGGAACCTTGTCCTCCAAGCCCATCACATCGCCGCTCGTGACAGCCCTTTATACTGCCCTACACGGTCGGCTTTAGCTCTCTAGGGGTTTTACCGTAAAGTCCTACAACCATCTTGATGCAAGCTATCTGACACTGACGCCCGTCCCCATTCACCGCTCTAATGCGATTGCTTCTGTGCCTTCCTCTGCGCCTGCGATATCTCGTCGTTCGATGGCGCTGCCGTTCTTTCCGAACTGAAGGAACATTCGATTACCTCGCTCCTCACATGCGTGTCTGATCCATCACCGCGTTCTTCGTCCTGGAACCTTAGGCTCCAAGCCCATCACATTGCCGCTCATGACAGTCCTCTATACCGCCCTAACCGCTCGGCTTTAGCTCTCTAGGGGTTTTACCTTAAAGTCGTACAACCCTCTTGATGAAAGCAACCTGGCACCGACGCTCTTCCCTATTCACCGCTTTCATGCGGTTGCTCCTGTGCCTTTCTCTGCGCCTACGATATCTCGTCGTTCGATGCCGCTGACGTTCTTTCCGGAATGAAGGAACATTCGATTGCCTCGCTCCTCACCTTCGTGTCTGATCCCTCACCGCGTTCTTCGTCCCAGATCCTTAGCCTCCAAGTCCACCACATTGCCGACCGTGAAAGCCCTTTATACCGCCATACCCGCTCGGCTTTAGCTCTGTAGGGGTTTTACCTTTAAGTCGTACAACCCTCCTGATGCAAGCAATGTGACACTGACGACCTTCCCCATTTACCACTCGCATGCGATTGCTCCTGTGCCTTCCTCTGCGCCTACGATATCTCGTCGTTTGACTTCGCTGACATTCATTCCAAATTGAAGGAACACTCGATTGCCTCGCTCCTCATCTTCGTGTCTGATCCCTCACCGCGTTCTTCGTCCAGCATCCTTAGCCTCCAAGCCCATCACATTGCCGACCGTGACAGCCCTTTACACCGCCATACCCGCTCGGCTTTAGCTCTGTATGGCTTTTACCTTCAAATCGTACAACCCTCTTGATGCAAGCAATCTGACACTGACGCCTTTCCCCATTCACCGCTCTCATGCGATTGCTCCTGTGCCTTCCTCTGTGCCTACGATATCTCGTCGTTCGATGCCGCTGACGTTCTTTGCGGACTGAAGGAACGTTCGATTGCCTCGCTCCTCACATTCGTGTCTGATCCATCACCGCGTTCTTCGTCCCGGAGCCTTAGCCTCCAAGCCCATCTCATTGCCTCTTGTGAGACCCCTTTATACCGCCCTACCCGGTCGGCTTAAGCTCTCTAGGGGTTTTACCTTCAAGTCGTACAACCTTCGTGATGCAAGCAAGCAAACTGACACTGACGCCCTTCCATATTCACCGCTCTCATGCGACTGCTCCTGTGCCTTCCTCTGCGCCTATGATATCTCGTCGTTCGACGCCGCTGACGTTCTTTCCGGACTTAAGGAACATTCGATTGCCTCGCTCCTCACCTTCGTGTCTGATCCCTCACCGCGTTCTTCGTCAAGGATCCTTAGCCTCCAAGCCCATCACATTGCCGACCGTGACAGCCCTTTATACCGCCATACCCGCTCGGCTTTAGCTCTGTAGGGGTTTTACCTTCAAGTCGTACAACCCTCTTGATGCAAGCAATCTGACACTGATGCCCTTCCTAATTCAATGTTCTCATGCGATTGCACCTTTGCCTTCCTCTGCGCCTATCATATCTCGTCGTTCGACGGCGCTGACGTTCTTTCCGGACTGAAGGAACATTCGATTGCCTCGCTCCTCACCTTCGTGTCTGATCTCTCACAGTGTTCTTCATCCCGGAACCTTAGCCTTCAAGCCCACCACATTGCCACTCGTGACAGCCCTCTATACCGCCCTAACCGCTCGGCTTTATCTCCCTAGGGGTTTTACCTTCAAATCGTACAACCCTCTTGATGCAAGCAATCTGACACTGAAGCCCTTTCCCATTCACAACTCTCATGCGATTGCTCCTGTGCCTTCCTCTGCGCCTACGATATCTCGTCGTTCGATGCCGCTGACTTTCTTTCCGGAGTGAAGGAACAATCGATTGCCTCGTTCCTCACCTTCGTGTCTGAGCCCTCAACGCGTTCTTTGTCCCGGAACCTTGGCCTCCAAGCCCATCACACTGCCGCTCGTTACAGCCATTTGTACCGCCATACACGCTGTGCTTTAGCTCTCTAGGGGTTTTATCTTCAAGTCGTACAACCCTATTGATGCAGGCAACCTGACACTGACGCCCTTCTCCATTCACCGCTCTCATGCGATTGCTCCTGTGCATTCCTCTGCGCATACGATATCTCGTCGTTCGATGCCGCTGACGTTCTTAGCGGACTGAGGATACATTCGATTGCCTCGCTCGTCACCTTCGTATCTGATCTCTCACCGCGTTCTTCGTCCCGGATCCTTAGCCACCAAGCCCACAACATTGCCGCTCGTGACAAACCTTTATACCGCCCTACAGGCTCGGCTTTAAAACTGTAGGGGTTTTACCTACAAGCCGAAGAACCCTCTTGATGCAAAAAAACTGACACTGACGCCCTTCCCCATTCACTGCTCCCATGCAATTGCTCCTGTGCCTTCCTCTGCGCATACGATATCTCGTCGTTCGATGCCGCTGACGTTCTTTCCGGACTGAAGGAACATTCGATTGCCTCGCTCCTCACCTTCATGTCTGATCCCTCACCGCGTTCTTCGTCCCGGATCCTTAGCCTCCAAGCCCATCACATTGCCGCTCGTGACAGCCCTTTGTACCGCCTTACACCCTCGGCTTCAGCTCTCTAGGGGTGTTACCTTCAAGTCGTAAAACCCTCTTGATGCAAGCAATCTGACACTGATGCCCTTCCCCATTCACCGCTCTCATGCGATTGCTCCTGTGCCTTCCTCTGCGCCTATGACATCTCGTCGTTCCACGCCGCTGACGTTCTTTCCGGACTGCAAAAACATTCGATTGCCTCGCTCCTCACCTTGCTTTCTGATCCTTTACCGCGTTTCTTCGTCCCGGATCCTTAGCCTCCAAGCCCATCTCATTGCCGCTTGTGAGAGCCCTTTATATCGCCCTACCCGGTCGGCTTAAGCTCTCTAGGGGTTTACGTTCAAGTCGTACAACCTTCGTGATGCAAGCAAGCGAACTGACACTGACGCCCTTCCCCATTCACCGCTCTCATGCGACTGCTCCTGTGCCTTCCTCTGCGCCTATGATATCTCGTCGTTCGACGCCGCTGACGTTCTTTCCGGACTTATGGACATTCGATTGCCTCGCTCCTCACCTTCGTGTCTGATCCCTCACCGCGTTCTTCGTCCAGGATCCTTAGCCTCCAAGCCGATCACATTGCCTACCGTGACAGCTCTTTATACCGCCATACCCGCTCGGCTTTAGCTCTGTAGGGATTTTACCTTCAAGTCGTACAACCCTCTTGATGCAAGTAATCTGAAACTGACGCCCTTCCCCATTCACCGCTCTCATGCGATTGCTCCTGTGCCTTCCTCTGCGCCTACGATATCTCGTCGTTCGATGCCGCTGACGTTCTTTGTGGACTGAAGGAACATTCGATTGCCTCGCTCCTCACCTTCGTGTCTGATCTCTCACAGTGTTCTTCATCCCGGAACCTTAGCCTTCAAGCCCATCACATTGCCACTCGTGACAGTCCTCTATACCGCCCTAACCGCTCGGCTTTATCTCTCTAGGGGTTTTACCTTCAAATCGTACCACCCTCTTGATGCAAGCAATCTGACACTGAAGCCCTTCCCAATTCACAACTCTCATGCGATTGCTGCTGTGCCTTCCTCTGCGCCTAAGACATCTCGTCTCGTCGTTCGATGCCGCTGACGTTCTTTCCGGACTGAAGGAACATTCGATTGCCTCACCTTCGTGTCTGATCCCTCACCGCGTGCTTCGTCTTGGAACCTTGTCCTCCAAGCCCATCACATCGCCGCTCGTGACAGCCCTTTATACTGCCCTACACGGTCGGCTTTAGCTCTCTAGGGGTTTTACCGTAAAGTCCTACAACCATCTTGATGCAAGCTATCTGACACTGACGCCCGTCCCCATTCACCGCTCTAATGCGATTGCTTCTGTGCCTTCCTCTGCGCCTGCGATATCTCGTCGTTCGATGCCGCTGCCGTTCTTTCCGAACTGAAGGAACATTCGATTACCTCGCTCCTCACATGCGTGTCTGATCCATCACCGCGTTCTTCGTCCTGGAACCTTAGGCTCCAAGCCCATCACATTGCCGCTCATGACAGTCCTCTATACCGCCCTAACGGCTCGGCTTTAGCTCTCTAGGGGTTTTACCTTAAAGTCGTACAACCCTCTTGATGAAAGCAACCTGGCACCGACGCTCTTCCCTATTCACCGCTTTCATGCGGTTGCTCCTGTGCCTTTCTCTGCGCCTACGATATCTCGTCGTTCGATGCCGCTGACGTTCTTTCCGGAATGAAGGAACATTCGATTGCCTCGCTCCTCACCTTCGTGTCTGATCCCTCACCGCGTTCTTCGTCCCAGATCCTTAGCCTCCAAGTCCACCACATTGCCGACCGTGAAAGCCCTTTATACCGCCATACCCGCTCGGCTTTAGCTCTGTAGGGGTTTTACCTTTAAGTCGTACAACCCTCCTGATGCAAGCAATCTTACACTGACGACCTTCCCCATTTACCACTCGCATGCGATTGCTCCTGTGCCTTCCTCTGCGCCTACGATATCTCGTCGTTTGACTTCGCTGACATTCATTCCAGATTGAAGGAACACTCGATTGCCTCGCTCCTCATCTTCGTGTCTGATCCCTCACCGCGTTATTCGTCCAGCATCCTTAGCCTCCAAGCCCATCACATTGCCGACCGTGACAGCCCTTTATACCGCCATACCCGCTCGGCTTTAGCTCTGTAGGGCTTTTACCTTCAAATCGTACAACCCTCTTGATGCAAGCAATCTGACACTGACGCCTTTCCCCATTCACCGCTCTCATGCGATTGCTCCTGTGCCTTCCTCTGTGCCTACGATATCTCGTCGTTCGATGCCGCTGACGTTCTTTGCGGACTGAAGGAACGTTCGATTGCCTCGCTCCTCACATTCGTGTCTGATCCATCAGCGCGTTCTTCGTCCCGGAGCCTTAGCCTCCAAGCCCATCTCATTGCCACTCGTGACAGCCCTCTATACCGCCCTAACCACTCGGCTTTATCTCCCTAGGGGTTTTACCTTCAAATCGTACAACCCTCTTGATGCAAGCAATCTGACACTGAAGCCCTTTCCCATTCACAACTCTCATGCGATTGCTCCTGTGCCTTCCTCTGCGCCTACGATATCTCGTCGTTCGATGCTGCTGACGTTCTTTCCGGACTGAAGGAACCTTCGATTGCCTCGCTCCTCACCTTCATGTCTGATCCCTCACCGCGTGCTTCGTCCCGGATCCTTAGCCTCCAAGCCCATCACATTGCCGACCGTGACAGCCCTTTATACCCCCATATCCGCTCGGCTTTAGCTCTGTAGGGGTTTTACCTTCAAGTCGTACAACCTACTTGATGCAAGCAATCTGACACTGACGCCCTTCCCCATTCACCGCTCTCATGCGATTGCTCCTGTGCCTTCCTCTGCGCCTACGATATCTCGTCGTTCGATGCCGCTGACGTTCTTTGCGGACTGAAGGAACGTTTGATTGCCTCGCTCCTCACATTCGTGTCTGATCCATCACCGCGTTCTTCGTCCCGGAACCTTAGCCTCCAAGCCCATCTCATTGCCGCTTGTGAGAGCCCTTTATACCGCCCTACCCGGTCGGCTTAAGCTCTCTAGGGGTTTTACCTTCAAGTCGTACAACCTTCGTGATGCAAGCAAGCAAACTGACACTGACGCCCTTCCCCATTCACCGCTCTCATGCGACTGCTCCTGTGCCTTCCTCTGCGTCTATGATATCTCGTCGTTCGACGCCGCTGACGTTCTTTCCGGACTTAAGGAACATTCGATTGCCTCGCTCCTCACCTTCGTGTCTGATCTCTCACAGTGTTCTTCATCCCGGAACCTTAGCCTTCAAGCCCACCACATTGCCACTCGTGACAGTCCTCTATACCGCCCTAACCGCTCGGCTTTATCTCTCTAGGGGTTTTACCTTCAAATCGTACCACCCTCTTGATGCAAGCAATCTGACACTGAAGCCCTTCCCCATTCACAACTCTCATGCGATTGCTCCTGTGCCTTCCACTGCGCCTACGATATCTCGTCGTTCGATGCCGCGGACGTTCTTTTCGGACTTAAGGAACATTCGATTGCCTCGCTCCTCACATTCGTGTCTGATCCATCACCGCGTTCTTCGCCCAGGATCCTTAGCCTCCAATCCCATCACATTGCCGCTCGTGACAGCCCTTTGTACCGCCCTACACGCTCGGCTTCAGCTCTCTAGGGGTGTTACCTTCAAGTCGTACAACCCTCTTGATGCAAGCAATCTGACACTGACGCCCTTCCCCATTCACCGCTCTCATGCGATTGCTGCTATGCCTTCCTATGCGCCTAAGATATCTCGTGGTTCGATGCCGCTGACGTTCTTTCCGGGCTGAAGGAACATTCGATTGCCTCGCCTTCGTGTCTGATCTCTCACCGCGTGCTTCGTCTTGGAACCTTGACCTCCAAGCCCATCACATCGCCGCTCGTGACAGCCCTTTATACTGCCCTACACGGTCGGCTTTAGCTCTCTAGGGGTTTTACCTTAAAGTCGTACAACCATCTTGATGCAAGCTATCTGACACTGACGCCCGTCCCCATTCACCGCTCTAATGCGATTGCTTCTGTGCCTTCCTCTGCGCCTACGATATCTCGTCGTTCGATGCCGCTGCCGTTCTTTCTGAACTGAAGGAGCATTCGATTACCTCGCCACTTACATTCGTGTCTGATCAATCACCGCGTTCTTTGTCCTGGAACCTTAGGCTCCAAGCCCATCACATTGCCGCTCATGACAGCCCTTTATACCGCCCTACCCGCTCGGTTTCAGCTCTCTAGGGGTTTTACCTTCAAGTCGTACAGCTCTCTTCATGCAAGCAAAGTGACACTGACGCCCTTCCCCAGTCACCGCTCGCAAACCACTGCTCCTGTGCCTTCCTCTACGCCTATGATATCTAGTCGTTCGTGGTCGCTGACGTTCGTTCCGAACTAAAGGAACATTCGATCGCTTCGCTCCTCACACTCGTGTCTGATCCATCACCGCGTTCTTCGTCCAGGATCCTTAGCCTCCAAGCACATCACATTGCCGACCGTGACAGCCTTTAGACCGCCATACCCGCTCGGGTTTAGCTGTGTAGGGGTTTTACCTTCAAGTCGTACAACCTTCTTGATGCAAGCAATCTGACACTGACGCCCTTCCAAATTCAATGTTCTCATGCGATTGCTCCTGTGCCTTCCTCTGCGCCTACGATATCTCGTCGTTCGACGCCGCTGACGTTCTTTCCGGACTGAAGGAACATTCCATTGCCTCGCCTTCGTGTCTGATCCCTCACCGCGTGCTTCGTCTTGGAACCTTGGCCTCCAAGCCCATCACATCGCCGCTCGTGACAGCCCTTTATACTGCCCTACACGGTCGGCTTTAGCTCTCTAGGGGTTTTACCTTAAAGTTGTACAACCATCTTGATGCAAGCTATCGGACACTGACGCCCTTCCCCAGTCACCGCTCGCAAACGACTGCTCCTCTGCCTTCCTCTGCGCCTACGATATCTCGTCGTTCGATGCCGCTGCCGTTCTTTCTGAACTGAAGGAGCATTCCATTACCTCGCCACTTACATTCGTGTCTGATCCATCACCGCGTTCTTTGTCCTGGAACCTTAGGCTCCAAACCCATCACATTGCCGCTCATGACAGCCTTTTATACCGCCCTACCCGCTCGGTTTCAGCTCTCTAGGGGTTTTACCTTCAAGTCGTACAGCTCTTTTCATGCAAGCAAACTGACACTGACGCCCTTCCCCAGTCACCGCTCGCAAACGACTGCTCCTGTGCCTTCCTCTACGCCTATGATATCTAGTCGTTCGAGGTCGCTGACGTTCTTTCCGAACTAAAGGAACATTCGATTGCTTCACTCCTCACATTCGTGTCTGATCCATCACCGCGTTCTTCGTCCCGGAACCTTAGCCTCCAAGCCCATCTCATTGCCGCTTGTGAGAGCTCTTTATACCGCCCTACCCGGTCGGCTTAAGCTCTCTAGGGGTTTTACCTTCAAGTCGTACAACCTTCGTGAAGCAAGCAAGCAAACTGACACTGACGCCCTTCCCCATTCACCGCTCTCATGCGACTGCTCCTGTGCCTGCCTCTGCGCCTATGATATCTCGTCGTTCGACGCCGCTGACGTTCTTTCCGGACTTAAGGAACATTCGATTGCCTCGCTCCTCACCTTCGTGTCTGATCCCTCACCGCGTTCTTCGTCCAGGATCCTTAGCCTCCAAGCCCATCACATTGCCGACCGTGACAGCCCTTTATACCGCCATACCCGCTCGGCTTTAGCTCTGTAGGGATTTTACCTTCAAGTCGTACAACCCTCTTGATGCAAGCAATCTGACACTGACGCCCTTCCCCATTCACCGCTCTCATGCGATAGCTCCTGTGCCTTCCTCTGCGCCTACGATATCTCGTCGTTCGATGCCGCTGACGTTCTTTCCGGACTGAAGGAACATTCGATTGCCTCGCTCTTCGCCTTCGTGTTTGATCCCTCACCGCGTTCTTCAACCCAGATCATTAGCCTCCAAGCCCACCACATTGCCGACTGTGACAGCCCTTTATACCGCCATACCCGCTCGGCTTTAGCTCTGTAGGGGTTTTACCTTCAAGGCGTACAACCCTCCTGATGCAAGCAATCTGACACTGACGCCCTTCCCCATTCACCGCTCTCATGCGACTGCTCCTGTGCCTTCCTCTGCGTCTATGATATCTCGTCGTTCGACGCCGCTGACGTTCTTTCCGGACTTAAGGAACATTCGATTGCCTCGCTCCTCACCTTCGTGTTTGATCTCTCACAGTGTTCTTCATCCCGGAACCTTAGCCTTCAAGCCCACCACATTGCCACTCGTGACAGTCCTCTATACCGCCCTAACCGCTCGGCTTTATCTCTCTAGGGGTTTTACCTTCAAATCGTACCACCCTCTTGATGCAAGCAATCTGACACTGAAGCCCTTCCCCATTCACAACTCTCATGCGATTGCTCCTGTGCCTTCCACTGCGCCTACGATATCTCGTCGTTCGATGCCGCGGACGTTCTTTTCGGACTTAAGGAACATTCGATTGCCTCGCTCCTCACATTCGTGTCTGATCCATCACCGCGTTCTTCGCCCAGGATCCTTAGCCTCCAATCCCATCACATTGCCGCTCGTGACAGCCCTTTGTACCGCCCTACACGCTCGGCTTCAGCTCTCTAGGGGTGTTACCTTCAAGTCGTACAACCCTCTTGATGCAAGCAATCTGACACTGACGCCCTTCCCCATTCACCGCTCTCATGCGATTGCTGCTATGCCTTCCTATGCGCCTAAGATATCTCGTGGTTCGATGCCGCTGACGTTCTTTCCGGGCTGAAGGAACATTCGATTGCCTCGCCTTCGTGTCTGATCTCTCACCGCGTGCTTCGTCTTGGAACCTTGACCTCCAAGCCCATCACATCGCCGCTCGTGACAGCCCTTTATACTGCCCTACACGGTCGGCTTTAGCTCTCTAGGGGTTTTACCTTAAAGTCGTACAACCATCTTGATGCAAGCTATCTGACACTGACGCCCGTCCCCATTCACCGCTCTAATGCGATTGCTTCTGTGCCTTCCTCTGCGCCTACGATATCTCGTCGTTCGATGCCGCTGCCGTTCTTTCTGAACTGAAGGAGCATTCGATTACCTCGCCACTTACATTCGTGTCTGATCAATCACCGCGTTCTTTGTCCTGGAACCTTAGGCTCCAAGCCCATCACATTGCCGCTCATGACAGCCCTTTATACCGCCCTACCCGCTCGGTTTCAGCTCTCTAGGGGTTTTACCTTCAAGTCGTACAGCTCTCTTCATGCAAGCAAAGTGACACTGACGCCCTTCCCCAGTCACCGCTCGCAAACCACTGCTCCTGTGCCTTCCTCTACGCCTATGATATCTAGTCGTTCGTGGTCGCTGACGTTCTTTCCGAACTAAAGGAACATTCGATCGCTTCGCTCCTCACACTCGTGTCTGATCCATCACCGCGTTCTTCGTCCAGGATCCTTAGCCTCCAAGCACATCACATTGCCGACCGTGACAGCCTTTAGACCGCCATACCCGCTCGGGTTTAGCTGTGTAGGGGTTTTACCTTCAAGTCGTACAACCTTCTTGATGCAAGCAATCTGACACTGACGCCCTTCCAAATTCAATGTTCTCATGCGATTGCTCCTGTGCCTTCCTCTGCGCCTACGATATCTCGTCGTTCGACGCCGCTGACGTTCTTTCCGGACTGAAGGAACATTCCATTGCCTCGCCTTCGTGTCTGATCCCTCACCGCGTGCTTCGTCTTGGAACCTTGGCCTCCAAGCCCATCACATCGCCGCTCGTGACAGCCCTTTATACTGCCCTACACGGTCGGCTTTAGCTCTCTAGGGGTTTTACCTTAAAGTTGTACAACCATCTTGATGCAAGCTATCGGACACTGACGCCCTTCCCCAGTCACCGCTCGCAAACGACTGCTCCTCTGCCTTCCTCTGCGCCTACGATATCTCGTCGTTCGATGCCGCTGCCGTTCTTTCTGAACTGAAGGAGCATTCCATTACCTCGCCACTTACATTCGTGTCTGATCCATCACCGCGTTCTTTGTCCTGGAACCTTAGGCTCCAAACCCATCACATTGCCGCTCATGACAGCCTTTTATACCGCCCTACCCGCTCGGTTTCAGCTCTCTAGGGGTTTTACCTTCAAGTCGTACAGCTCTTTTCATGCAAGCAAACTGACACTGACGCCCTTCCCCAGTCACCGCTCGCAAACGACTGCTCCTGTGCCTTCCTCTACGCCTATGATATCTAGTCGTTCGAGGTCGCTGACGTTCTTTCCGAACTAAAGGAACATTCGATTGCTTCACTCCTCACATTCGTGTCTGATCCATCACCGCGTTCTTCGTCCCGGAACCTTAGCCTCCAAGCCCATCTCATTGCCGCTTGTGAGAGCTCTTTATACCGCCCTACCCGGTCGGCTTAAGCTCTCTAGGGGTTTTACCTTCAAGTCGTACAACCTTCGTGAAGCAAGCAAGCAAACTGACACTGACGCCCTTCCCCATTCACCGCTCTCATGCGACTGCTCCTGTGCCTGCCTCTGCGCCTATGATATCTCGTCGTTCGACGCCGCTGACGTTCTTTCCGGACTTAAGGAACATTCGATTGCCTCGCTCCTCACCTTCGTGTCTGATCCCTCACCGCGTTCTTCGTCCAGGATCCTTAGCCTCCAAGCCCATCACATTGCCGACCGTGACAGCCCTTTATACCCCCATATCCGCTCGGCTTTAGCTCTGTAGGGGTTTTACCTTCAAGTCGTACAACCTACTTGATGCAAGCAATCTGACACTGACGCCCTTCCCCATTCACCGCTCTCATGCGATTGCTCCTGTGCCTTCCTCTGCGCCTACGATATCTCGTCGTTCGATGCCGCTGACGTTCTTTGCGGACTGAAGGAACGTTTGATTGCCTCGCTCCTCACATTCGTGTCTGATCCATCACCGCGTTCTTCGTCCCGGAACCTTAGCCTCCAAGCCCATCTCATTGCCGCTTGTGAGAGCCCTTTATACCGCCCTACCCGGTCGGCTTAAGCTCTCTAGGGGTTTTACCTTCAAGTCGTACAACCTTCGTGATGCAAGCAAGCAAACTGACACTGACGCCCTTCCCCATTCACCGCTCTCATGCGACTGCTCCTGTGCCTTCCTCTGCGTCTATGATATCTCGTCGTTCGACGCCGCTGACGTTCTTTCCGGACTTAAGGAACATTCGATTGCCTCGCTCCTCACCTTCGTGTCTGATCTCTCACAGTGTTCTTCATCCCGGAACCTTAGCCTTCAAGCCCACCACATTGCCACTCGTGACAGTCCTCTATACCGCCCTAACCGCTCGGCTTTATCTCTCTAGGGGTTTTACCTTCAAATCGTACCACCCTCTTGATGCAAGCAATCTGACACTGAAGCCCTTCCCCATTCACAACTCTCATGCGATTGCTCCTGTGCCTTCCACTGCGCCTACGATATCTCGTCGTTCGATGCCGCGGACGTTCTTTTCGGACTTAAGGAACATTCGATTGCCTCGCTCCTCACATTCGTGTCTGATCCATCACCGCGTTCTTCGCCCAGGATCCTTAGCCTCCAATCCCATCACATTGCCGCTCGTGACAGCCCTTTGTACCGCCCTACACGCTCGGCTTCAGCTCTCTAGGGGTGTTACCTTCAAGTCGTACAACCCTCTTGATGCAAGCAATCTGACACTGACGCCCTTCCCCATTCACCGCTCTCATGCGATTGCTGCTATGCCTTCCTATGCGCCTAAGATATCTCGTGGTTCGATGCCGCTGACGTTCTTTCCGGGCTGAAGGAACATTCGATTGCCTCGCCTTCGTGTCTGATCTCTCACCGCGTGCTTCGTCTTGGAACCTTGACCTCCAAGCCCATCACATCGCCGCTCGTGACAGCCCTTTATACTGCCCTACACGGTCGGCTTTAGCTCTCTAGGGGTTTTACCTTAAAGTCGTACAACCATCTTGATGCAAGCTATCTGACACTGACGCCCGTCCCCATTCACCGCTCTAATGCGATTGCTTCTGTGCCTTCCTCTGCGCCTACGATATCTCGTCGTTCGATGCCGCTGCCGTTCTTTCTGAACTGAAGGAGCATTCGATTACCTCGCCACTTACATTCGTGTCTGATCAATCACCGCGTTCTTTGTCCTGGAACCTTAGGCTCCAAGCCCATCACATTGCCGCTCATGACAGCCCTTTATACCGCCCTACCCGCTCGGTTTCAGCTCTCTAGGGGTTTTACCTTCAAGTCGTACAGCTCTCTTCATGCAAGCAAAGTGACACTGACGCCCTTCCCCAGTCACCGCTCGCAAACCACTGCTCCTGTGCCTTCCTCTACGCCTATGATATCTAGTCGTTCGTGGTCGCTGACGTTCGTTCCGAACTAAAGGAACATTCGATCGCTTCGCTCCTCACACTCGTGTCTGATCCATCACCGCGTTCTTCGTCCAGGATCCTTAGCCTCCAAGCACATCACATTGCCGACCGTGACAGCCTTTAGACCGCCATACCCGCTCGGGTTTAGCTGTGTAGGGGTTTTACCTTCAAGTCGTACAACCTTCTTGATGCAAGCAATCTGACACTGACGCCCTTCCAAATTCAATGTTCTCATGCGATTGCTCCTGTGCCTTCCTCTGCGCCTACGATATCTCGTCGTTCGACGCCGCTGACGTTCTTTCCGGACTGAAGGAACATTCCATTGCCTCGCCTTCGTGTCTGATCCCTCACCGCGTGCTTCGTCTTGGAACCTTGGCCTCCAAGCCCATCACATCGCCGCTCGTGACAGCCCTTTATACTGCCCTACACGGTCGGCTTTAGCTCTCTAGGGGTTTTACCTTAAAGTTGTACAACCATCTTGATGCAAGCTATCGGACACTGACGCCCTTCCCCAGTCACCGCTCGCAAACGACTGCTCCTCTGCCTTCCTCTGCGCCTACGATATCTCGTCGTTCGATGCCGCTGCCGTTCTTTCTGAACTGAAGGAGCATTCCATTACCTCGCCACTTACATTCGTGTCTGATCCATCACCGCGTTCTTTGTCCTGGAACCTTAGGCTCCAAACCCATCACATTGCCGCTCATGACAGCCTTTTATACCGCCCTACCCGCTCGGTTTCAGCTCTCTAGGGGTTTTACCTTCAAGTCGTACAGCTCTTTTCATGCAAGCAAACTGACACTGACGCCCTTCCCCAGTCACCGCTCGCAAACGACTGCTCCTGTGCCTTCCTCTACGCCTATGATATCTAGTCGTTCGAGGTCGCTGACGTTCTTTCCGAACTAAAGGAACATTCGATTGCTTCACTCCTCACATTCGTGTCTGATCCATCACCGCGTTCTTCGTCCCGGAACCTTAGCCTCCAAGCCCATCTCATTGCCGCTTGTGAGAGCTCTTTATACCGCCCTACCCGGTCGGCTTAAGCTCTCTAGGGGTTTTACCTTCAAGTCGTACAACCTTCGTGAAGCAAGCAAGCAAACTGACACTGACGCCCTTCCCCATTCACCGCTCTCATGCGACTGCTCCTGTGCCT
This sequence comes from Amblyomma americanum, assembly GCF_052857255.1. Lineage (NCBI taxonomy): Eukaryota > Metazoa > Arthropoda > Arachnida > Ixodida > Ixodidae > Amblyomma > Amblyomma americanum. The sequence continues at coordinate 168,340,520 of NC_135503.1, forward strand.
GCCTCTGCGCCTATGATATCTCGTCGTTCGACGCCGCTGACGTTCTTTCCGGACTTAAGGAACATTCGATTGCCTCGCTCCTCACCTTCGTGTCTGATCCCTCACCGCGTTCTTCGTCCAGGATCCTTAGCCTCCAAGCCCATCACATTGCCGACCGTGACAGCCCTTTATACCGCCATACCCGCTCGGCTTTAGCTCTGTAGGGATTTTACCTTCAAGTCGTACAACCCTCTTGATGCAAGCAATCTGACACTGACGCCCTTCCCCATTCACCGCTCTCATGCGATAGCTCCTGTGCCTTCCTCTGCGCCTACGATATCTCGTCGTTCGATGCCGCTGACGTTCTTTCCGGACTGAAGGAACATTCGATTGCCTCGCTCTTCGCCTTCGTGTTTGATCCCTCACCGCGTTCTTCAACCCAGATCATTAGCCTCCAAGCCCACCACATTGCCGACTGTGACAGCCCTTTATACCGCCATACCCGCTCGGCTTTAGCTCTGTAGGGGTTTTACCTTCAAGGCGTACAACCCTCCTGATGCAAGCAATCTGACACTGACGCCCTTCCCCATTCACCGCTCTCATGCGACTGCTCCTGTGCCTTCCTCTGCGTCTATGATATCTCGTCGTTCGACGCCGCTGACGTTCTTTCCGGACTTAAGGAACATTCGATTGCCTCGCTCCTCACCTTCGTGTCTGATCTCTCACAGTGTTCTTCATCCCGGAACCTTAGCCTTCAAGCCCACCACATTGCCACTCGTGACAGTCCTCTATACCGCCCTAACCGCTCGGCTTTATCTCTCTAGGGGTTTTACCTTCAAATCGTACCACCCTCTTGATGCAAGCAATCTGACACTGAAGCCCTTCCCCATTCACCGCTCTCATGCAACTGCTCTTCTGCCTTCCTCTGCGCCTATGATATCTCAACGTTCGACGCCGCTGACGTTCTTTCCGGACTGAAGGAACATTCGATTGCCTCGCTCCTCAGCTTCGTGTCTGATCCCTCACCGCGTTCTTCGTCCCGGAACCTTAGCCTCCAAGCCCATCACATTGCCGCTCGTGACAGCCCTTAATACCGCCATACCCGGTCGGCTTTAGCTCTCTAGGGGTTTTACCTTAAATTCATACAGCCCTCTTGATGCAAGCAATCTGACACTGACGCCCTTCCCCATTCACCGCTACCAAGCGACTGCTCATGTGCCTTCCTCTGCGCCTACGATATCTATTCGTTCGATGCCGGTGTCCTTCTTTCCAGACTGAAAAAAACATTTGATTGCCTCGCCTTCGTGTCTGATCCCTCACCGCGTTCTTCGTCCAGGAACCTTAGCCTCCAAGCCCATCACATTGCCACTCGTCAAAGCCCTTTATACCACCCTACACGGTCGGCTTTAGCTCTCTAGGGGTTTTACCTTCAAGTCGTACAACCCTCTTGATGCAAGCAATCTGACACTGACGCCCTTCCCCATTCACCGCTCTCATGCGATTGCTTCTGTGCCTTCCTCTGTGCCTACGATATCTCATCGTTCGATGTCGCTGACGTTCTTTCCGGACTGAAGGAACATTCGATTGCCTCGCTCCTCACCTTCGTGTCTGATCCCTCACCGCTTTCTTCGTCCCGGAACCTTAGCCTCCAAGCCCATCACATTGCCGCTCGTTACAGCCCTTTATACCGCCATACCCGCTCGGCTTTAGCTCTCTAGGGGTTTTACCTTCAAGTCGTAAAACCCTCTTGATGCAAGCAAACTGACTCTGACGCCCTTCCCCTTTCACCGCTACCAAGTAATCTGCTCCTGTGCTTTCCTCTGCGCCTATGATATCTCGTCATTCGACGCCGCTGACGTTCTTTCCAGTCTGAAGGAACATTCGATTGCCTCGCTCCTCACCTTCGTGTCTGATCCCGCACCGCGTTCTTTTTCCCAGAACCTTAGCCTCCAAGCCCATCACATTGCCGCTCGTGACAGCTCTTTACACCGACATATCCGCTCGGCTTCATCTCTCTAGGGGTTTTACCTTTAAGTCGTACAACCCTCTTGATGCAAGCAATCTGACACTGACGTCCTTCCCCATTTACCACTCTCATGCGATTGCTCCTGTGCCTTCCTCTGCGCCTACGATATCTCGCCGCTCGACTTCGCTGACGTTCTTTCCGGACTGAAGGAACATTCCATTGCCTCGCCTTCGTGTCTGATCCCTCACCGCGTGCTTCGTCTTGGAACCTTGGCCTCCAAGCCCATCACATCGCCGCTCATGACAGCCCTTTATACTGCCCTACACGGTCGGCTTTAGCTCTCTAGGGGTTTTACCTTCAAGTCGTGCAACCTTCTTCATACAAGCAAACTGACACTGACGCCCTTCCCCAGTCACCGCTCGCAAGCAACTGCTCCTGTGCCTTCCTCTGCGCCTATGATATCTCGTCGTTCGACGCCGCTGAAGTTCTTTCCGGACTGAAGGTACATTCAAATGCCTCGCTCCTTGCTTTCGTGTCTGGTCCCTCACCGCGTTCTTCGTCCTGGAAACTTTGCCTCCAAGCCCATCACATTGCCGCTCATGACAGCCTTTTATACCGCCCTACCCGCTCGGTTTCAGCTCTCTAGGGGTTTTACCTTCAAGTCGTACAGCTCTTTTCATGCAAGCAAACTGACACTGACGCCCTTCCCCAGTCACCGCTCGCAAACGACTGCTCCTGTGCCTTCCTCTACGCCTATGATATCTAGTCGTTCGAGGTCGCTGACGTTCTTTCCGAACTAAAGGAACATTCGATTGCTTCGCTCCTCACATTCGTGTCTGATCCATCACCGCGTTCTTCGTCCCGGAACCTTAGCCTCCAAGCCCATCTCATTGCCGCTTGTGAGAGCTCTTTATACCGCCCTACACGGTCGGCTTTAGCTCTCTAGGGGTTTTACCTTAAAGTCGTACAACCCTCTTGATGCAAGCTATCTGACATTGACGCCCGTCCCCATTCACCGCTCTCATGCGATTGCTCCTGTGCCTTCCTCTGCGCCTACGATATCTATTCGTTCGATGCCGGTGTCGTTCTTTCCAGACTGAAAAAAACATTCGATTGCCTCGCTCCTCACCTTCGTATCTGATCCCTCACCTCGTTCTTCGTCCGGGAACCTTAGCCTCCAAGCCCATCACATTGCCGAACGTGACAGCCTTTATACAGCCATACCAGCTCGGCTTTAGCTCTCTAGGGGTTTTACCTTCAAGTCGTGCAACCTTCTTCATACAAGCAAACTGACACTGACGCCTTTGCCCAGTCACGCTCGCAAGCGACTGCTCCTGAGCCTTCCTCTGCGCCTATGATATCTCGTCGTTCGACGTCGCTGACGTTCTTTCCGGACAGAAGGAACATTCGATTGCCTCTCACTTCACTTTCGTGTCTGATCACTCACCGCGTTCTTTGTCACGGATCACTAGCCTCCGAGCCCATCACATTGCCGCTCGTGACAGCCCTTTATACCGCCATACCTGCTTGGCTTTAGCTCTGTAGAGGTTTTACCTTCAAGTCGTACAATCCTCTTCATCCAAGCAAACTGACACTGATGCCCTTCCCCATTCATCGCTCTCATGTGACTGCTCCTGTGCCTTCCTCTGCGCCTATGATATCTCGTCGTTCGACGCCGCTGAAGATCTTTCCGGACTGAAGGAACATTCGATCGCCTCGCTCCTCGCTTTCGTGTCTGATCCCTCACCGCGTTCTTCGTCCTGGAACCTTAGCCTCCAAGGTAATCACATTGCCGCTCGTGACAGCCCTTTATACCGCCCTACACGGTCGGCTTTAGCTCTCTAGGGGTTTTACCTTAAAGTCGTACAACCCTCTTGATGCAAGCTATCTGACATTGACGCCCGTCCCCATTCACCGCTCTCATGCGATTGCTTCTGTGCCTTCCTCTGCGCCTACGACATCTAGTCGTTCGATGCCGCTGCCGTTCTTTCCGAACTGAAGGAACATCCGATTACCTCGCTCCTCACATTCGTGTCTGAACCATCACCGCGTTCTTCGTCCCGGAACATCAGCCTCCAAGCCCATCACATTGCCGCTCGTGACAGCCCTTTATACCGCCCTACCAGCTCGGCTTTAGCTCTCTAGGGGTTTGACCTTCAAGTCGTACAACCCTCTTGATGCAAGCAAACTGACTCTGACGCCCTTACCCTTTCACCGCAACCAAGTATCTGCTCCTGTGCCTTCCTCTGCGCCTATGATATCTTGTCGTTCGACGCCACTGACGTTCTTTCCAGTCTGAGGGAACATTCGATTGCCTCGCTCCTCACCTTCGTGTCTGATCCCTCACCGCGTTCTTTGTCCCAGAACCTTAGCCTCCAAGCCCATCACATTGCCGCTCGTGACAGCTCTTTACACCGACATATCCGCTCGGCTTCATCTCTCTAGGGGTTTTACCTTTAAGTCGTACAACCCTCTTGATGCAAGCAATCTGACACTGACGTCCTTCCCCATTTACCACTCTCATGCGATTGCTCCTGTGCCTTCCTCTGCGCCTACGATATCTCGCCGCTCGACTTCGCTGACGTTCTTTCCGGAGTGAAGGAACACTCGATTGCCTCGCTCGTCACCTTCGTGTCTGATCCCTCACCGCGTTCTTCGTCCCGGAACCTTAGCCTCCAAGCCCATCACATTGCCGCTCGTGACAGCCCTTTATACCGCCCTGCCAGCTCGGATTTAGCTCTCTAGGGGTTTTACCTTCAAGTCGTGCAACCTTCTTCATACAAGCAAACTGACACTGACGCCCTTCCCCAGTCACCGCTCGCAAGCAACTGCTCCTGTGCCTTCCTCTGCGCCTATGATATCTCGTCGTTCGACGCCGCTGAAGTTCTTTCCGGACTGAAGGTACATTCAAATGCCTCGCTCCTTGCTTTCGTGTCTGGTCCCTCACCGCGTTCTTCGTCCTGGAAACTTTGCCTCCAAGCCCATCACATTGCCGCTCGTGACAGCCCTTTATACCGCCATATCCGCTCGGCTTTAGCTCTGTAGAGGTTTTACCTACAAGTCGTACAATCATCTTCATGCAAGCAAACTGACACTGACGCCCTTCCCCATTCACCGCTCTCATGCGATTGCTTCTGTGCCCTCCTCTGCGCCTACGACATCTCGTCGTTTGATGCCGCTGCCGTTCTTTCCGAACTGAAGGAACATTCGATTGCCTCGCTCGTCACCTTCGTGTCTGATCCCTCACCGCTTTCTTCGTCCCGGAACCTTAGCCTCCAATCCCATCACATTGCCGCTCGTGACAGCCCTTTATACCGCCCTACACGGTCGGCTTTAGCTCTCTAGGGGTTTTACCTTAAAGTCGTACAACCCTCTTGATGCAAGCTATCTGACATTGACGCCCGTCCCCATTCACCGCTCTCATGCGATTGCTCCTGTGCCTTCCTCTGCGCCTACGATATCTATTCGTTCGATGCCGGTGTCGTTCTTTCCAGACTGAAAAAAACATTCGATTGCCTCGCTCCTCACCTTCGTATCTGATCCCTCACCTCGTTCTTCGTCCGGGAACCTTAGCCTCCAAGCCCATCACATTGCCGAACGTGACAGCCTTTATACAGCCATACCAGCTCGGCTTTAGCTCTCTAGGGGTTTTACCTTCAAGTCGTGCAACCTTCTTCATACAAGCAAACTGACACTGACGCCTTTGCCCAGTCACGCTCGCAAGCGACTGCTCCTGAGCCTTCCTCTGCGCCTATGATATCTCGTCGTTCGACGTCGCTGACGTTCTTTCCGGACAGAAGGAACATTCGATTGCCTCTCACTTCACTTTCGTGTCTGATCACTCACCGCGTTCTTTGTCACGGATCACTAGCCTCCGAGCCCATCACATTGCCGCTCGTGACAGCCCTTTATACCGCCATACCTGCTTGGCTTTAGCTCTGTAGAGGTTTTACCTTCAAGTCGTACAATCCTCTTCATCCAAGCAAACTGACACTGATGCCCTTCCCCATTCATCGCTCTCATGTGACTGCTCCTGTGCCTTCCTCTGCGCCTATGATATCTCGTCGTTCGACGCCGCTGAAGATCTTTCCGGACTGAAGGAACATTCGATCGCCTCGCTTCTCGCTTTCGTGTCTGATCCCTCACCGCGTTCTTCGTCCTGGAACCTTAGCCTCCAAGGTAATCACATTGCCGCTCGTGACAGCCCTTTATACCGCCCTACACGGTCGGCTTTAGCTCTCTAGGGGTTTTACCTTAAAGTCGTACAACCCTCTTGATGCAAGCTATCTGACATTGACGCCCGTCCCCATTCACCGCTCTCATGCGATTGCTTCTGTGCCTTCCTCTGCGCCTACGACATCTCGTCGTTCGATGCCGCTGCCGTTCTTTCCGAACTGAAGGAACATCCGATTACCTCGCTCCTCACATTCGTGTCTGAACCATCACCGCGTTCTTCGTCCCGGAACATCAGCCTCCAAGCCCATCACATTGCCGCTCGTGACAGCCCTTTATACCGCCCTACCAGCTCGGCTTTAGCTCTCTAGGGGTTTGACCTTCAAGTCGTACAACCCTCTTGATGCAAGCAAACTGACTCTGACGCCCTTACCCTTTCACCGCAACCAAGTATCTGCTCCTGTGCCTTCCTCTGCGCCTATGATATCTTGTCGTTCGACGCCACTGACGTTCTTTCCAGTCTGAGGGAACATTCGATTGCCTCGCTCCTCACCTTCGTGTCTGATCCCTCACCGCGTTCTTTGTCCCAGAACCTTAGCCTCCAAGCCCATCACATTGCCGCTCGTGATAGCTCTTTACACCGCCATATCCACTCGGCTTCATCTCTCTAGGGGTTTTACCTTTAAGTCGTACAACCCTCTTGATGCAAGCAATCTGACACTGACGTCCTTCCCCATTTACCACTCTCATGCGATTGCTCCTGTGCCTTCCTCTGCGCCTACGATATCTCGTCGTTCGACTTCGCTGACGTTCTTTCCGGATTGAAGGAACACTCGATTGCCTCGCACCTCACCTTCGTGTCTGATCCCTCACCGCATTCTTCGTCCCGGAACCTCAGCCTCCAAGCCCATCACATTGCCGCTCGTGACAGCCCTTTATACCGCCATACTCGCTCGGCTTTAGCTCTGTAGAGGTTTTACCTTAGTCGTACAATCCTCTTCATGCAAGCAAACTGACACTGATGCCCTTCCCCATTCATCGCTCTCATGTGACTGCTCCTGTGTCTTCCTCTGCGCCTATGATATCTCGTCGTTCGACGCCGCTGAAGCTCTTTCCGGACTGAAGGAACATTCGATTGCCTCGCTCCTCGCTTTCGTGTCTGATCGCTCACCGCCTTCTTCGTCCTGGAACCTTAGCCTCCAAGCCCATCACATTGCCGCTCGTGACAGCCCTTTATACCGCCCTCACGGTCGGCTTTAGCTCTCTAGGGGTTTTACCTTAAAGTCGTACAACCCTCTTGATGCAAGCTATCTGACATTGACGCCCGTCCCCATTCACCGCTCTCATGCGATTGCTTCTGTGCCTTCCTCTGCGCCTACGACATCTCGTCGTTCGATGCCGCTGCCGTTCGTTCCGAACTGAAGGAACATTCGATTACCTCGCTCCTCACATTCGTGTCTGAACCATCACCGCGTTCTTCGTCCCGGAACCTCAGCCTCCAAGCAAATCACATTGCCGCTCGTGACAGGCCTTTATACTGCCCTACCCTCTCGGCTTCAGCTCTCTAGGGGTTTTACCTTCAAGTCGTACAATCCTCTTGATGCAAACAATCTGACTCTGACGCCCTTCCCCATTCACCGCTCTCATGCGATTGCTCCTGTGTCTTCCTCTGTGCCTACGATATCTCATCGTTCGATGTCGCTGACGTTCTTTCCGGACTGAAGGAACATTCGATTGCCTCGCTCCTCACCTTCGTGTCTGATCCCTCACCGCTTTTTTCGTCCCGGAACCTTAGCCTCTAAGTCCACCACATTGCCGCTCGTGACAGCCCTTTATACCGCCATACCCGCTCGGCTTTAGCTCTCTAGGGGTTTTACCTTCAAGTCGTACAACCCTCCTGATGCAAGCAAACTGACTCTGAAGCCCTTCCCGATTCACCGCTACCAAGCGACTGCTCCTCTGCCTTCCTCTGCGCCTATGATATCTTGTCGTTCTACGCCGCTGACGTTCTTTCCAGTCTGAAGGAACATTCGATTGCCTCGCTCCTCACCTTCGTGTCTGATCCCTCACCGCGTTCTTTGTCCCAGAACCTTAGCCTCCAAGCCCATCACATTGCCGCTCGTGACAGCCCTTTATACCGCCCTACCAGCTCGGCTTTAGCTCTCTAGGGGTTTTACCTTCAAGTCGTACAACCCTCTTGATGCAAGCAAACTGACTCTGACGCCCTTACCCTTTCACCGCAACCAAGTATCTGCTCCTGTGCCTTCCTCTGCGCCTATGATATCTTGTCGTTCGACGCCGCTGAAGTTCTTTCCGGACTGAAGGAACATTCGAATGTCTCGCTCCTCGCTTTCGTGTCTGATCCCTCACCGCGTTCTTCGTACTGGAACCTTAGCCTCCAAGGCCATCACATTGCCGCTCGTGACAGCCCTTTATACCGCCATACTCGCTCGGCTTTAGCTCTGTAGAGGTTTTACCTTCCAGTCGTACAATCCTCTTCATGCAAGCAAACTGACACTGATGCCCTTCCCCATTCATCGCTCTCATGTGACTGCTCCTGTGTCTTCCTCTGCGCCTATGATATCTCGTCGTTCGACGCCGCTGAAGTTCTTTCCGGACTGAAGGAACATTCGATTGCCTCGCTCCTCGCTTTCGTGTCTGATCGCTCACCGCCTTCTTCGTCCTGGAACCTTAGCCTCCAAGCCCATCACATTGCCGCTCGTGACAGCCCTTTATACCGCCCTACACGGTCGGCTTTAGCTCTCTAGGGGTTTTACCTTAAAGTCGTACAACCCTCCTGATGCAAGCCATCTGACATTGACGCCCGTCCCCATTCACCGCTCTCATGCGATTGCTTCTGTGCCTTCCTCTGCGCCTACGACATCTCGTCGTTCGATGCCGCTGCCGTTCTTTCCGAACTGAAGGAACATTCGATTACCTCGCTCCTCACATTCGTGTCTGAACCATCACCGCGTTCTTCGTCCCGGAACCTCAGCCTCCAAGCCCATCACATTGCCGCTCGTGACAGGCCTTTATACTGCCCTACCCTCTCGGCTTCAGCTCTCTAGGGGTTTTACCTTCAAGTCGTACAATCCTCTTGATGCAAACAATCTGACTCTGACGCCCTTCCCCATTCACCGCTCTCATGCGATTGCTCCTGTGTCTTCCTCTGTGCCTACGATATCTCATCGTTCGATGTCGCTGACGTTCTTTCCGGACTGAAGGAACATTCGATTGCCTCGCTCCTCACCTTCGTGTCTGATCCCTCACCGCTTTTTTCGTCCCGGAACCTTAGCCTCTAAGCCCACCACATTGCCGCTCGTGACAGCCCTTTATACCGCCATACTCGCTCGGCTTTAGCTCTGTAGAGGTTTTACCTTCAAGTCGTACAATCCTCTTCATGCAAGCAAACTGACACTGATGCCCTTCCCCATTCATCGCTCTCATGTGACTGCTCCTGCGTCTTCCTCTGCGCCTATGATATCTCGTCGTTCGACGCCGCTGAAGTTCTTTCCGGACTGAAGGAACATTCGATTGCCTCGCTCCTCGCTTTCGTGTCTGATCGCTCACCGCCTTCTTCGTCCTGGAACCTTAGCCTCCAAGCCCATCACATTGCCGCTCGTGACAGCCCTTTATACCGCCCTACACGGTCGGCTTTAGCTCTCTAGGGGTTTTACCTTAAAGTCGTACAACCCTCTTGATGCAAGCTATCTGACATTGACGCCCGTCCCCATTCACCGCTCTCATGCGATTGCTTCTGTGCCTTCCTCTGCGCCTACGACATCTCGTCGTTCGATGCCGCTGCCATTCTTTCCGAACTGAAGGAACATTCGATTACCTCGCTCCTCACATTCGTGTCTGAACCATCACCGCGTTCTTCGTCCCGGAACCTCAGCCTCCAAGCCCATCACATTGCCGCTCGTGACAGGCATTTATACTGCCCTACCCTCTCGGCTTCAGCTCTCTAGGGGTTTTACCTTCAAGTCGTACAATCCTCTTGATGCAAACAATCTGACTCTGACGCCCTTCCCCATTCACCGCTCTCATGCGATTGCTCCTGTGTCTTCCTCTGTGCCTACGATATCTCATCGTTCGATGTCGCTGACGTTCTTTCCGGACTGAAGGAACATTCGATTGCCTCGCTCCTCACATTCGTGTCTGAACCATCACCGCGTTCTTCGTCCCGGAACCTCAGCCTCCAAGCCCATCACATTGCCGCTCGTGACAGGCCTTTATACTGCCCTACCCTCTCGGCTTCAGCTCTCTAGGGGTTTTACCTTCAAGTCGTACAATCCTCTTGATGCAAACAATCTGACTCTGACGCCCTTCCCCATTCACCGCTCTCATGCAATTGCTCCTGTGTCTTCCTCTGTGCCTACGATATCTCATCGTTCGATGTCGCTGACGTTCTTTCCGGACTGAAGGAACATTCGATTGCCTCGCTCCTCACGTTCGTGTCTGATCCCTCACCGCTTTTTTCGTCCCGGAACCTTAGCCTCTAAGCCCACCACATTGCCGCTCGTGACAGCCCTTTATACCGCCATACTCGCTCGGCTTTAGCTCTGTAGAGGTTTTACCTTCAAGTCGTACAATCCTCTTCATGCAAGCAAACTGACACTGATGCCCTTCCCCATTCATCGCTCTCATGTGACTGCTCCTGTGTCTTCCTCTGCGCCTATGATATCTCGTCGTTCGACGCCGCTGAAGTTCTTTCCGGACTGAAGGAACATTCGATTGCCTCGCTCCTCGCTTTCGTGTCTGATCGCTCACCGCCTTCTTCGTCCTGGAACCTTAGCCTCCAAGCCCATCACATTGCCGCTCGTGACAGCCCTTTATACCGCCCTACACGGTCGGCTTTAGCTCTCTAGGGGTTTTACCTTAAAGTCGTACAACCCTCTTGATGCAAGCTATCTGACATTGACGCCCGTCCCCATTCACCGCTCTCATGCGATTGCTTCTGTGCCTTCCTCTGCGCCTACGACATCTCGTCGTTCGATGCCGCTGCCATTCTTTCCGAACTGAAGGAACATTCGATTACCTCGCTCCTCACATTCGTGTCTGAACCATCACCGCGTTCTTCGTCCCGGAACCTCAGCCTCCAAGCCCATCACATTGCCGCTCGTGACAGGCCTTTATACTGCCCTACCCTCTCGGCTTCAGCTCTCTAGGGGTTTTACCTTCAAGTCGTACAATCCTCTTGATGCAAACAATCTGACTCTGACGCCCTTCCCCATTCACCGCTCTCATGCGATTGCTCCTGTGTCTTCCTCTGTGCCTACGATATCTCATCGTTCGATGTCGCTGACGTTCTTTCCGGACTGAAGGAACATTCGATTGCCTCGCTCCTCACCTTCGTGTCTGATCCCTCACCGCTTTTTTCGTCCCGGAACCTTAGCCTCTAAGCCCACCACATTGCCGCTCGTGACAGCCCTTTATACCGCCATACCCGCTCGGCTTTAGCTCTCTAGGGGTTTTACCTTCAAGTCGTACAACCCTCCTGATGCAAGCAAACTGACTCTGAAGCCCTTCCCGATTCACCGCTACCAAGCGACTGCTCCTCTGCCTTCCTCTGCGCCTATGATATCTTGTCGTTCTACGCCGCTGACGTTCTTTCCAGTCTGAAGGAACATTCGATTGCCTCGCTCCTCACCTTCGTGTCTGATCCCTCACCGCGTTCTTTGTCCCAGAACCTTAGCCTCCAAGCCCATCACATTGCCGCTCGTGACAGCCCTTTATACCGCCCTACCAGCTCGGCTTTAGCTCTCTAGGGGTTTTACCTTCAAGTCGTACAACCCTCTTGATGCAAGCAAACTGACTCTGACGCCCTTACCCTTTCACCGCAACCAAGTATCTGCTCCTGTGCCTTCCTCTGTGCCTATGATATCTTGTCGTTCGACGCCGCTGACGTTCTTTCCAGTCTGAAGGAACATTCGATTGCCTCGCTCCTCACCTTCGTGTCTGATCCCTCACCGCTTTCTTCGTCCCTGAACCTTAGCCTCCAAGCCCATCACATTGCCACTCGTGACAGCCCTTTATACCGCCATACCCGCTCGGCGTTAGCTCTCTAGCGGTTTTACCTTAAAGTCGTACAACCCTCTTGATGCAAGCAAACTGACTCTGACGCCCTTCCCCATTCACCGCTCTCATGCGATTGCTCCTGTGCCTTCCTCTGCGCCTACGATATCTATTCGTTCGATGCCGGTGTCGTTCTTTCCAGACTGAAAAAAACATTCGATCGCCTCGCTCATCACCTTCGTGTCTGATCCCTCACCGCGTTCTTCGTCCGGGAACCTTAGCCTCCAAGCCTGTCACATTGCCGACCGTGACAGCCCTTTATACGGCCATACCAGCTCGGCTTTAGCTCTCTAGGGGGTTTACCTTCTAGTCTTGCAACCTTCTTCATACAAGAAAACTGACACTGACGCCCTTCCCCAGTAACCGCTCGCAAGCGACTGCTCCTGTGCCTTCCTCTGCGCCTATGATATCTCGTCGTTCGACGCCGCTGAAGTTCTTTCCGGACTGAAGGAACATTCGAATGTCTCGCTCCTCGCTTTCGTGTCTGATCCCTCACCGCGTTCTTCGTACTGGAACCTTAGCCTCCAAGGCCATCACATTGCCGCTCGTGACAGCCCTTTATACCGCCCTACACGGTCGGCTTTAGCTCTCTAGAGGTTTTACCTTAAAGTCGTACAACCCTCTTGATGCAAGCTATCTGACATTGACGCCCGTCCCCATTCACCGCTCTCATGCGATTGCTTCTGTACCTTCCTCTGCGCCTACGACATCTCATCGTTCGATGTCGCTGACGTTCTTTCCGGACTGAAGGAACATTCGATTGCCTCGCTCCTCACCTTCGTGTCTGATCCCTCACCGCTTTCTTCGTCCCGTAACCTTTGCCTCCAAGCCCATCACATTGCCGCTCGTGACAGCCCTTTATACCGCCATACCCGCTCGGCTTTAGCTCTCTAGGGGTTTTAACCTTCAAGTCGCACAACCCTCTTGATGCAAGCAAACTGACTATGACGCCCTTCCCCATTCACCGCTACCAAGCGACTGCTCCTGTGCCTTCCTCTGCGCCTGTGATATCTCGTCGTTCGACGCCGCGTACGTTCTTTCCAGTCTGAAGGAACATTCGATTGCCTCGCTCCTCACCTTCGTGTCTGATCCCTCACCGCGTTCTTTGTCCCAGAACCTTAGCCTCCAAGCCCATCACAATGCCGCTCGTGACAGCCCTTTATACCGCCCCACCCCGTCCGCTTTAGCTCTCTAGGTATTTTACCGTAAAGTCGTACAACCCTCTTGATGCAAGCAATCTGACACTGACGCCCTTCCCCATTCACCGCTCTCATGCGATTGCTCCTGTGCCTTCCTCTGCGCCTACGATAACTATTCGTTCGATGCCGGTGTCGTTCTTTCCAGACTGAAAAAAAAACATTCGATTGCCTCGCTCCTCACCTTCGTGTCTGATCAATCACCGCGTTCTTCGTCCGGGAACCTTAGCCTCCAAGCCCATCACATTGCCGACCGTGACAGCCCTTTATACGGCCATACCAGCTCGGCTTTAGCTCTCTAGGGGTTTTACCTTCAAGTCGTGCAACCTTCTTCATACAAGCAAACTGACACTGACACCCTTCCCCAGTCACCGCTCGCAAGCGACTGCTCCTGTGCCTTCCTCTGCGCCTATTATATCTCGTCGTTCGACGTCGCTGACGTTCTTTCCGGACAGAAGGAACATTCGATTGCTTCGCACCTCATCTTCGTGTCTGATCCCTCACCGTGTTCTTCGTCACGGATCCTTAGCCTCCAAGCCCATCACATTGCCGCTCGTGACGGCTCTTTACGCCGCCATATCCGCTCGGCTTCATCTCTCTAGGGGTTTTACCTTTAAGTCGTACAACCCTCCTGATGCAAGCAATCTGACACTGACGTCCTTCCCCATTTGCCACTCTCATGCGATTGCTCCTGTGCCTTCCTCTGCGCCTACGATATCTCGTCGTTCGACTTCGCTGACGTTCTTTCCGGATTGAAGGAACACTCGATTGCCTCGCACCTCACCTTCGTGTCTGATCCCTCACCGCAATCTTCGTCCCGGAACCTCAGCCTCCAAGCCCATCACATTGCCGCTCGTGACAGCCCTTTATACCGCCATACTCGCTCGGCTTTAGCACTGTAGAGGTTTTACCTTCAAGTCGTACAATCCTCTTCATGCAAGCAAACTGACACTGATGCCCTTCCCCATTCATCGCTCTCATGTGACTGCTCCTGTGTCTTCCTCTGCGCCTATGATATCTCGTCGTTCGACGCCGCTGAAGTTCTTTCCGGACTGAAGGAACATTCGATTGCCTCGCTCCTCGCTTTCGTGTCTGATCGCTCACCGCCTTCTTCGTCCTGGAACCTTAGCCTCCAAGCCCATCACATTGCCGCTCGTGACAGCCCTTTATACCGCCCTCACGGTCGGCTTTAGCTCTCTAGGGGTTTTACCTTAAAGTCGTACAACCCTCTTGATGCAAGCTATCTGACATTGACGCCCGTCCCCATTCACCGCTCTCATGCGATTGCTTCTGTGCCTTCCTCTGCGCCTACGACATCTCGTCGTTCGATGCCGCTGCCGTTCGTTCCGAACTGAAGGAACATTCGATTACCTCGCTCCTCACATTCGTGTCTGAACCATCACCGCGTTCTTCGTCCCGGAACCTCAGCCTCCAAGCAAATCACATTGCCGCTCGTGACAGGCCTTTATACTGCCCTACCCTCTCGGCTTCAGCTCTCTAGGGGTTTTACCTTCAAGTCGTACAATCCTCTTGATGCAAACAATCTGACTCTGACGCCCTTCCCCATTCACCGCTCTCATGCGATTGCTCCTGTGTCTTCCTCTGTGCCTACGATATCTCATCGTTCGATGTCGCTGACGTTCTTTCCGGACTGAAGGAACATTCGATTGCCTCGCTCCTCACCTTCGTGTCTGATCCCTCACCGCTTTTTTCGTCCCGGAACCTTAGCCTCTAAGCCCACCACATTGCCGCTCGTGACAGCCCTTTATACCGCCCTACCAGCTCGGCTTTAGCTCTCTAGGGGTTTTACCTTCAAGTCGTACAACCCTCCTGATGCAAGCAAACTGACTCTGAAGCCCTTCCCGATTCACCGCTACCAAGCGACTGCTCCTCTGCCTTCCTCTGCGCCTATGATATCTTGTCGTTCTACGCCGCTGACGTTCTTTCCAGTCTGAAGGAACATTCGATTGCCTCGCTCCTCACCTTCGTGTCTGATCCCTCACCGCGTTCTTTGTCCCAGAACCTTAGCCTCCAAGCCCATCACATTGCCGCTCGTGACAGCCCTTTATACCGCCCTACCAGCTCGGCTTTAGCTCTCTAGGGGTTTTACCTTCAAGTCGTACAACCCTCTTGATGCAAGCAAACTGACTCTGACGCCCTTACCCTTTCACCGCAACCAAGTATCTGCTCCTGTGCCTTCCTCTGCGCCTATGATATCTTGTCGTTCGACGCCGCTGAAGTTCTTTCCGGACTGAAGGAACATTCGAATGTCTCGCTCCTCGCTTTCGTGTCTGATCCCTCACCGCGTTCTTCGTACTGGAACCTTAGCCTCCAAGGCCATCACATTGCCGCTCGTGACAGCCCTTTATACCGCCATACTCGCTCGGCTTTAGCTCTGTAGAGGTTTTACCTTCAAGTCGTACAATCCTCTTCATGCAAGCAAACTGACACTGATGCCCTTCCCCATTCATCGCTCTCATGTGACTGCTCCTGTGTCTTTCTCTGCGCCTATGATATCTCGTCGTTCGACGCCGCTGAAGTTCTTTCCGGACTGAAGGAACATTCGATTGCCTCGCTCCTCGCTTTCGTGTCTGATCGCTCACCGCCTTCTTCGTCCTGGAACCTTAGCCTCCAAGCCCATCACATTGCCGCTCGTGACAGCCCTTTATACCGCCCTACACGGTCGGCTTTAGCTCTCTAGGGGTTTTACCTTAAAGTCGTACAGCCCTCCTGATGCAAGCCATCTGACATTGACGCCCGTCCCCATTCACCGCTCTCATGCGATTGCTTCTGTGCCTTCCTCTGCGCCTACGACATCTCGTCGTTCGATGCCGCTGCCGTTCTTTCCGAACTGAAGGAACATTCGATTACCTCGCTCCTCACATTCGTGTCTGAACCATCACCGCGATCTTCGTCCCGGAACCTCAGCCTCCAAGCCCATCACATTGCCGCTCGTGACAGGCCTTTATACTGCCCTACCCTCTCGGCTTCAGCTCTCTAGGGGTTTTACCTTCAAGTCGTACAATCCTCTTGATGCAAACAATCTGACTCTGACGCCCTTCCCCATTCACCGCTCTCATGCGATTGCTCCTGTGTCTTCCTCTGTGCCTACGATATCTCATCGTTCGATGTCGCTGACGTTCTTTCCGGACTGAAGGAACATTCGATTGCCTCGCTCCTCACATTCGTGTCTGAACCATCACCGCGTTCTTCGTCCCGGAACCTCAGCCTCCAAGCCCATCACATTGCCGCTCGTGACAGGCCTTTATACTGCCCTACCCTCTCGGCTTCACCTCTCTAGGGGTTTTACCTTCAAGTCGTACACTCCTCTTGATGCAAACAATCTGACTCTGACGCCCTTCCCCATTCACCGCTCTCATGCAATTGCTCCTGTGTCTTCCTCTGTGCCTACGATATCTCATCGTTCGATGTCGCTGACGTTCTTTCCGGACTGAAGGAACATTCGATTGCCTCGCTCCTCACCTTCGTGTCTGATCCCTCACCGCTTTTTTCGTCCCGGAACCTTAGCCTCTAAGCCCACCACATTGCCGCTCGTGACAGCCCTTTATACCGCCATACTCGCTCGGCTTTAGCTCTGTAGAGGTTTTACCTTCAAGTCGTACAATCCTCTTCATGCAAGCAAACTGACACTGATGCCCTTCCCCATTCATCGCTCTCATGTGACTGCTCCTGTGTCTTCCTCTGCGCCTATGATATCTCGTCGTTCGACGCCGCTGAAGTTCTTTCCGGACTGAAGGAACATTCGATTGCCTCGCTCCTCGCTTTCGTGTCTGATCGCTCACCGCCTTCTTCGTCCTGGAACCTTAGCCTCCAAGCCCATCACATTGCCGCTCGTGACAGCCCTTTATACCGCCCTACACGGTCGGCTTTAGCTCTCTAGGGGTTTTACCTTAAAGTCGTACAACCCTCTTGATGCAAGCTATCTGACATTGACGCCCGTCCCCATTCACCGCTCTCATGCGATTGCTTCTGTGCCTTCCTCTGCGCCTACGACATCTCGTCGTTCGATGCCGCTGCCATTCTTTCCGAACTGAAGGAACATTCGATTACCTCGCTCCTCACATTCGTGTCTGAACCATCACCGCGTTCTTCGTCCCGGAACCTCAGCCTCCAAGCCCATCACATTGCCGCTCGTGACAGGCCTTTATACTGCCCTACCCTCTCGGCTTCAGCTCTCTAGGGGTTTTACCTTCAAGTCGTACAATCCTCTTGATGCAAACAATCTGACTCTGACGCCCTTCCCCATTCACCGCTCTCATGCGATTGCTCCTGTGTCTTCCTCTGTGCCTACGATATCTCATCGTTCGTTGTCGCTGACGTTCTTTCCGGACTGAAGGAACATTCGATTGCCTCGCTCCTCACATTCGTGTCTGAACCATCACCGCGTTCGTCGTCCCGGAACCTCAGCCTCCAAGCCCATCACATTGCCGCTCGTGACAGGCCTTTATACTGCCCTACCCTCTCGGCTTCAGCTCTCTAGGGGTTTTACCTTCAAGTCGTACAATCCTCTTGATGCAAACAATCTGACTCTGACGCCCTTCCCCATTCACCGCTCTCATGCAATTGCTCCTGTGTCTTCCTCTGTGCCTACGATATCTCATCGTTCGATGTCGCTGACGTTCTTTCCGGATTGAAGGAACATTCGATTGCCTCGCTCCTCACCTTCGTGTCTGATCCCTCACCGCTTTTTTCGTCCCGGAACCTTAGCCTCTAAGCCCACCACATTGCCGCTCGTGACAGCCCGTTATACCGCCATACTCGCTCGGCTTTAGCTCTGTAGAGGTTTTACCTTCAAGTCGTACAATCCTCTTCATGCAAGCAAACTGACACTGATGCCCTTCCCCATTCATCGCTCTCATGTGACTGCTCCTGTGTCTTCCTCTGCGCCTATGATATCTCGTCGTTCGACGCCGCTGAAGTTCTTTCCGGACTGAAGGAACATTCGATTGCCTCGCTCCTCGCTTTCGTGTCTGATCGCTCACCGCCTTCTTCGTCCTGGAACCTTAGCCTCCAAGCCCATCACATTGCCGCTCGTGACAGCCCTTTATACCGCCCTACACGGTCGGCTTTAGCTCTCTAGGGGTTTTACCTTAAAGTCGTACAACCCTCTTGATGCAAGCTATCTGACATTGACGCCCGTCCCCATTCACCGCTCTCATGCGATTGCTCCTGTGTCTTCCTCTGTGCCTACGATATCTCATCGTTCGATGTCGCTGACGTTCTTTCCGGACTGAAGGAACATTCGATTGCCTCGCTCCTCACATTCGTGTCTGAACCATCACCGCGTTCTTCGTCCCGGAACCTCAGCCTCCAAGCCCATCACATTGCCGCTCGTGACAGGCCTTTATACTGCCCTACCCTCTCGGCTTCAGCTCTCTAGGGGTTTTACCTTCAAGTCGTACAATCCTCTTGATGCAAACAATCTGACTCTGACGCCCTTCCCCATTCACCGCTCTCATGCAATTGCTCCTGTGTCTTCCTCTGTGCCTACGATATCTCATCGTTCGATGTCGCTGACGTTCTTTCCGGACTGAAGGAACATTCGATTGCCTCGCTCCTCACCTTCGTGTCTGATCCCTCACCGCTTTTTTCGTCCCGGAACCTTAGCCTCTAAGCCCACCACATTGCCGCTCGTGACAGCCCTTTATACCGCCATACTCGCTCGGCTTTAGCTCTGTAGAGGTTTTACCTTCAAGTCGTACAATCCTCTTCATGCAAGCAAACTGACACTGATGCCCTTCCCCATTCATCGCTCTCATGTGACTGCTCCTGTGTCTTCCTCTGCGCCTATGATATCTCGTCGTTCGACGCCGCTGAAGTTCTTTCCGGACTGAAGGAACATTCGATTGCCTCGCTCCTCGCTTTCGTGTCTGATCGCTCACCGCCTTCTTCGTCCTGGAACCTTAGCCTCCAAGCCCATCACATTGCCGCTCGTGACAGCCCTTTATACCGCCCTACACGGTCGGCTTTAGCTCTCTAGGGGTTTTACCTTAAAGTCGTACAACCCTCTTGATGCAAGCTATCTGACATTGACGCCCGTCCCCATTCACCGCTCTCATGCGATTGCTTCTGTGCCTTCCTCTGCGCCTACGACATCTCGTCGTTCGATGCCGCTGCCATTCTTTCCGAACTGAAGGAACATTCGATTACCTCGCTCCTCACATTCGTGTCTGAACCATCACCGCGTTCTTCGTCCCGGAACCTCAGCCTCCAAGCCCATCACATTGCCGCTCGTGACAGGCCTTTATACTGCCCTACCCTCTCGGCTTCAGCTCTCTAGGGGTTTTACCTTCAAGTCGTACAATCCTCTTGATGCAAACAATCTGACTCTGACGCCCTTCCCCATTCACCGCTCTCATGCGATTGCTCCTGTGTCTTCCTCTGTGCCTACGATATCTCATCGTTCGTTGTCGCTGACGTTCTTTCCGGACTGAAGGAACATTCGATTGCCTCGCTCCTCACATTCGTGTCTGAACCATCACCGCGTTCGTCGTCCCGGAACCTCAGCCTCCAAGCCCATCACATTGCCGCTCGTGACAGGCCTTTATACTGCCCTACCCTCTCGGCTTCAGCTCTCTAGGGGTTTTACCTTCAAGTCGTACAATCCTCTTGATGCAAACAATCTGACTCTGACGCCCTTCCCCATTCACCGCTCTCATGCAATTGCTCCTGTGTCTTCCTCTGTGCCTACGATATCTCATCGTTCGATGTCGCTGACGTTCTTTCCGGATTGAAGGAACATTCGATTGCCTCGCTCCTCACCTTCGTGTCTGATCCCTCACCGCTTTTTTCGTCCCGGAACCTTAGCCTCTAAGCCCACCACATTGCCGCTCGTGACAGCCCGTTATACCGCCATACTCGCTCGGCTTTAGCTCTGTAGAGGTTTTACCTTCAAGTCGTACAATCCTCTTCATGCAAGCAAACTGACACTGATGCCCTTCCCCATTCATCGCTCTCATGTGACTGCTCCTGTGTCTTCCTCTGCGCCTATGATATCTCGTCGTTCGACGCCGCTGAAGTTCTTTCCGGACTGAAGGAACATTCGATTGCCTCGCTCCTCGCTTTCGTGTCTGATCGCTCACCGCCTTCTTCGTCCTGGAACCTTAGCCTCCAAGCCCATCACATTGCCGCTCGTGACAGCCCTTTATACCGCCCTACACGGTCGGCTTTAGCTCTCTAGGGGTTTTACCTTAAAGTCGTACAACCCTCTTGATGCAAGCTATCTGACATTGACGCCCGTCCCCATTCACCGCTCTCATGCGATTGCTTCTGTGCCTTCCTCTGCGCCTACGACATCTCGTCGTTCGATGCCGCTGCCATTCTTTCCGAACTGAAGGAACATTCGATTACCTCGCTCCTCACATTCGTGTCTGAACCATCACCGCGTTCTTCGTCCCGGAACCTCAGCCTCCAAGCCCATCACATTGCCGCTCGTGACAGGCCTTTATACTGCCCTACCCTCTCGGCTTCAGCTCTCTAGGGGTTTTACCTTCAAGTCGTACAATCCTCTTGATGCAAACAATCTGACTCTGACGCCCTTCCCCATTCACCGCTCTCACGCGATTGCTCCTGTGTCTTCCTCTGTGCCTACGATATCTCATCGTTCGATGTCGCTGACGTTCTTTCCGGACTGAAGGAACATTCAATTGCCTCGCTCCTCACCTTCGTGTCTGATCCCTCACCGCTTTTTTCGTCCCGGAACCTTAGCCTCTAAGCCCACCACATTGCCGCTCGTGACAGCCCTTTATACCGCCATACCCGCTCGGCTTTAGCTCTCTAGGGGTTTTACCTTCAAGTCGTACAACCCTCCTGATGCAAGCAAACTGACTCTGAAGCCCTTCCCGATTCACCGCTACCAAGCGACTGCTCCTCTGCCTTCCTCTGCGCCTATGATATCTTGTCGTTCTACGCCGCTGACGTTCTTTCCAGTCTGAAGGAACATTCGATTGCCTCGCTCCTCACCTTCGTGTCTGATCCCTCACCGCGTTCTTTGTCCCAGAACCTTAGCCTCCAAGCCCATCACATTGCCGCTCGTGACAGCCCTTTATACCACCCTACCAGCTCGGCTTTAGCTCTCTAGGGGTTTTACCTTCAAGTCGTACAACCCTCTTGATGCAAGCAAACTGACTCTGACGCCCTTACCCTTTCACCGCAACCAAGTATCTGCTCCTGTGCCTTCCTCTGCGCCTATGATATCTTGTCGTTCGACGCCGCTGACGTTCTTTCCAGTCTGAAGGAACATTCGATTGCCTCGCTCCTCACCTTCGTGTCTGATCCCTCACCGCTTTCTTCGTCCCGGAACCTTAGCCTCCAAGCCCATCACATTGCCACTCGTGACAGCCCTTTATACCGCCATACCCGCTCGGCGTTAGCTCTCTAGCGGTTTTACCTTAAAGTCGTACAACCCTCTTGATGCAAGCAAACTGACTCTGACGCCCTTCCCCATTCACCGCTCTCATGCGATTGCTCCTGTGCCTTCCTCTGCGCCTACGATATCTATTCGTTCGATGCCGGTGTCGTTCTTTCCAGACTGAAAAAAACATTCGATCGCCTCGCTCATCACCTTCGTGTCTGATCCCTCACCGCGTTCTTCGTCCGGGAACCTTAGCCTCCAAGCCTGTCACATTGCCGACCGTGACAGCCCTTTATACGGCCATACCAGCTCGGCTTTAGCTCTCTAGGGGGTTTACCTTCTAGTCTTGCAACCTTCTTCATACAAGAAAACTGACACTGACGCCCTTCCCCAGTAACCGCTCGCAAGCGACTGCTCCTGTGCCTTCCTCTGCGCCTATGATATCTCGTCGTTCGACGCCGCTGAAGTTCTTTCCGGACTGAAGGAACATTCGAATGTCTCGCTCCTCGCTTTCGTGTCTGATCCCTCACCGCGTTCTTCGTACTGGAACCTTAGCCTCCAAGGCCATCACATTGCCGCTCGTGACAGCCCTTTATACCGCCCTACACGGTCGGCTTTAGCTCTCTAGAGGTTTTACCTTAAAGTCGTACAACCCTCTTGATGCAAGCTATCTGACATTGACGCCCGTCCCCATTCACCGCTCTCATGCGATTGCTTCTGTACCTTCCTCTGCGCCTACGACATCTCATCGTTCGATGTCGCTGACGTTCTTTCCGGACTGAAGGAACATTCGATTGCCTCGCTCCTCACCTTCGTGTCTGATCCCTCACCGCTTTCTTCGTCCCGTAACCTTTGCCTCCAAGCCCATCACATTGCCGCTCGTGACAGCCCTTTATACCGCCATACCCGCTCGGCTTTAGCTCTCTAGGGGTTTTAACCTTCAAGTCGCACAACCCTCTTGATGCAAGCAAACTGACTATGACGCCCTTCCCCATTCACCGCTACCAAGCGACTGCTCCTGTGCCTTCCTCTGCGCCTGTGATATCTCATCGTTCGACGCCGCGTACGTTCTTTCCAGTCTGAAGGAACATTCGATTGCCTCGCTCCTCACCTTCGTGTCTGATCCCTCACCGCGTTCTTTGTCCCAGAACCTTAGCCTCCAAGCCCATCACAATGCCGCTCGTGACAGCCCTTTATACCGCCCCACCCCGTCGGCTTTAGCTCTCTAGGTATTTTACCGTAAAGTCGTACAACCCTCTTGATGCAAGCAATCTGACACTGACGCCCTTCCCCATTCACCGCTCTCATGCGATTGCTCCTGTGCCTTCCTCTGCGCCTACGATAACTATTCGTTCGATGCCGGTGTCGTTCTTTCCAGACTGAAAAAAAACATTCGATTGCCTCGCTCCTCACCTTCGTGTCTGATCAATCACCGCGTTCTTCGTCCGGGAACCTTAGCCTCCAAGCCCATCACATTGCCGACCGTGACAGCCCTTTATACGGCCATACCAGCTCGGCTTTAGCTCTCTAGGGGTTTTACCTTCAAGTCGTGCAACCTTCTTCATACAAGCAAACTGACACTGACGCCCTTCCCCAGTCACCGCTCGCAAGCGACTGCTCCTGTGCCTTCCTCTGCGCCTATTATATCTCGTCGTTAGACGTCGCTGACGTTCTTTCCGGACAGAAGGAACATTCGATTGCTTCGCACCTCATCTTCGTGTCTGATCCCTCACCGCGTTCTTCGTCACGGATCCTTAGCCTCCAAGCCCATCACATTGCCGCTCGTGACGGCTCTTTACGCCGCCATATCGGCTCGGCTTCATCTCTCTAGGGGTTTTACCTTTAAGTCGTACAACCCTCCTGATGCAAGCAATCTGACACTGACGTCCTTCCCCATTTGCCACTCTCATGCGATTGCTCCTGTGCCTTCCTCTGCGCCTACGATATCTCGTCGTTCGACTTCGCTGACGTTTTTTCCGGATATAAAGAACACTCGATTGCATCGCTCCTCAGCTTCGTGTCTGATCCCTCACCGCGTTCTTCGTCCCGGAACCTTAGCCTCCAAGCCCATCACATTGCCGCTCGTGACAGCCCTTTATACCGCCATACCCGCTCGGCTTTAGCTCTGTAGAGGTTTTACCTTCAAGTCGTACAATCCTCTTCATGCAAGCAAACTGACACTGATGCCCTTCCACATTCATCGCTCTCATGTGACTGCTCCTGTGCCTTCCTCTGCGCCTATGATATCTCGTCGTTCGAGGCCGCTGAAGTTCTTTCCGGACTGAAGGAACATTCGATTGCCTCGCTCCTCGCTTTCGTGTCTGATCCCTCACGGCGTTCTTCGTCCTGGAACCTTAGCCTCCAAGCCCATAACATTGCCGCTCTTGACAGCCCTTTATACCGCCCTACACGGTCGGCTTCATCTCTCTAGGGGTTTTACCTTTAAGTCGTACAACCCTCTTGATGCAAGCAATCTGACACTGACGTCCTTCCCCATTTACCACTCTCATGCGATTGCTCCTGTGCCTTCCTCTGCGCCTACTATATCTCGTCGTTCGACTTCGCTGACGTTCTTTCCGGATTTAAGGAACACTCGATTGCCTCGCACCTCACCTTCGTGTCTGATCCCTCCCCGCATTCTTCGTCCCGGAACCTTAGCCTCCAAGCCCATCACATTGCCACTCGTGACAGCCCTTTATACCGCCATACTCGCTCGGCTTTAGCTCTGTAGAGGTTTTACCTTCAAGTCGTACAATCCTCTTCATGCAAGCAAACTGACACTGATGCCCTTCCCCATTCATCGCTCTCATGTGACTGCTCCTGTGTCTTCCTCTGCGCCTAAGATATCTCGTCGTTCGACGCCGCTGAAGTTCTTTCCGGACTGAAGGAACATTCGATTGCCTCGCTCCTCGCTTTCGTGTCTGATCGCTCACCGCCTTCTTCGTCCTGGAACCTTAGCCTCCAAGCCCATCACATTGCCGCTCGTGACAGCCCTTTATACCGCCCTACACGGTCGGCTTTAGCTCTCTAGGGGTTTTACCTTAAAGTCGTACAACCCTCTTGATGCAAGCTATCTGACATTGACGCCCGTCCCCATTCACCGCTCTCATGCGATTGCTTCTGTGCCTTCCTCTGCGCCTACGACATCTCGTCGTTCGATGCCGCTGCCATTCTTTCCGAACTGAAGGAACATTCGATTACCTCGCTCCTCACATTCGTGTCTGAACCATCACCGCGTTCTTCGTCCCGGAACCTCAGCCTCCAAGCCCATCACATTGCCGCTCGTGACAGGCCTTTACACTGCCCTACCCTCTCGGCTTCAGCTCTCTAGGGGTTTTACCTTCAAGTCGTACAATCCTCTTGATGCAAACAATCTGACTCTGACGCCCTTCCCCATTCACCGCTCTCATGCGATTGCTCCTGTGTCTTCCTCTGTGCCTACGATATCTCATCGTTCGATGTCGCTGACGTTCTTTCCAGACTGAAAAAAACATTCGATCGCCCCGCTCATCACCTTCGTGTCTGATCCCTCACCGCGTTCTTCGTCCGGGAACCTTAGCCTCCAAGCCTATCACATTGCCGACCGTGACAGCCCTTTATACCGCCATACCCGCTCGGCTTTAGCTCTCTAGGGGTTTTACCTTCAAGTCGTACAACCCTCCTGATGCAAGCAAACTGACTCTGAAGCCCTTCCCGATTCACCGCTACCAAGCGACTGCTCCTCTGCCTTCCTCTGCGCCTATGATATCTTGTCGTTCGACGCCGCTGACGTTCTTTCCAGTCTGAAGGAACATTCGATTGCCTCGCTCCTCACCTTCGTGTCTGATCCCTCACCGCTTTTTTCGTCCCGGAACCTTAGCCTCTAAGCCCACCACATTGCCGCTCGTGACAGCCCTTTATACCGCCATACCCGCTCGGCTTTAGCTCTCTAGGGGTTTTACCTTCAAGTCGTACAACCCTCCTGATGCAAGCAAACTGACTCTGAAGCCCTTCCCGATTCACCGCTACCAAGCGACTGCTCCTCTGCCTTCCTCTGCGCCTATGATATCTTGTCGTTCGACGCCGCTGACGTTCTTTCCAGTCTGAAGGAACATTCGATTGCCTCGCTCCTCACCTTCGTGTCTGATCCCTCACCGCTTTTTTCGTCCCGGAACCTTAGCCTCTAAGCCCACCACATTGCCGCTCGTGACAGCCCTTTATACCGCCATACCCGCTCGGCTTTAGCTCTCTAGGGGTTTTACCTTCAAGTCGTACAACCCTCCTGATGCAAGCAAACTGACTCTGAAGCCCTTCCCGATTCACCGCTACCAAGCGACTGCTCCTCTGCCTTCCTCTGCGCCTATGATATCTTGTCGTTCGACGCCGCTGACGTTCTTTCCAGTCTGAAGGAACATTCGATTGCCTCGCTCCTCACCTTCGTGTCTGATCCCTCACCGCTTTTTTCGTCCCGGAACCTTAGCCTCTAAGCCCACCACATTGCCGCTCGTGACAGCCCTTTATACCGCCATACCCGCTCGGCTTTAGCTCTCTAGGGGTTTTACCTTCAAGTCGTACAACCCTCCTGATGCAAGCAAACTGACTCTGACGCCCTTCCCCATTCACCGCTCTCATGCGATTGCTCCTGTGCCTTCCTCTGCGCCTACGATATCTATTCGTTCGATGCCGGTGTCGTTCTTTCCAGACTGAAAAAAACATTCGATCGCCCCGCTCATCACCTTCGTGTCTGATCCCTCACCGCGTTCTTCGTCCGGGAACCTTAGCCTCCAAGCCTATCACATTGCCGACCGTGACAGCCCTTTATACGGCCATACCAGCTCGGCTTTAGCTCTCTAGGGGGTTTACCTTCTAGTCGTGCAACCTTCTTCATACAAGCAAACTGACACTGACGCCCTTCCCCAGTCACCGCTCGCAAGCGACTGCTCCTGTGCCTTCCTCTGCGCCTATGATATCTCGTCGTTCGACGCCGCTGAAGTTCTTTCCGGACTGAAGGAACATTCGAATGTCTCGCTCCTCGCTTTCGTGTCTGATCCCTCACCGCGTTCTTCGTACTGGAACCTTAGCCTCCAAGCCATCACATTGCCACTCGTGACAGCCCTTTATACCGCCATACCCGCTCGGCTTTAGCTCTCTAGCGGTTTTACCTTAAAGTCGTACAACCCTCTTGATGCAAGCAATCTGACTCTGACGCCCTTCCCCATTCACCGCACTCATGCGATTGCTCCTGTGCCTTCCTCTGCGCCTACGATATCTATTCGTTCGATGCCGGTGTCGTTCTTTCCAGACTGAAAAAAACATTCGACCGCCTCACTCCTCACCTTCGCGTCTGATCCTCGCCGCGTTCTTCGTCCGGGAACCTTATACCCCTGTCACACGGCCAGTTTCAATCACCCTCGAGTCGAGGGTCTTCGAGATTCTCAATCGCCATCGAACTCGTCGCTGCTACACGGCAAATCTCAATGGCCATTGAAATGGTTCTCGTGTCTTACGCCACGGATGTGTGGCGCCACAATCGCTACTTTGGATTTTGCAAAAATAACAAAAATATTTGATAAATGTATACTAAATGCTGAAATACACGCATACGCGAGTCGTTCAAACCCTTTTAATTGCACGTACGCGACGGACATGTGCAGACACTGCTGTAGCCACTCTAATACAAGACGAGCCAAAACCAAGCCAGTACAACTGCGTCGGAGCGCTGCCTCGTCAGGCTTAAGACCTGGGAAATTGCTATGATATCTGAAAAACAAGAGCTATTTGTCTCTTGAAACTTTATGCGAGGGTAATAATGGGCAAATCGAAGGCGAATACAACAGCTTAGAACACGATATTGCTTTGAGGGATTAGCGACGAAGCTGTTATCTTTGTGAAGCGGGCGGGCAGGGTGCCGCCATGTTGTCAACATTAAGTACGCAAGCAACGCAAAGACTGCAACGCAAAATTAATGCGCTTAATGCACTTAAAACCAGACTAATAAAATTTTAAAATAATGTTACAGGCTGTTTGCATTAAATTTTATGCGAATAATGATTGTTCATGCTTTTGTACAATAAATGCGTCGTGTACGAAAGTGCGCTTGGCGCCGCTCGGAGCAACGCTAGCAACCTTGGGCAGCGCTCGAAGGCCCTCGAAATCTCGATGGAGTTCTGCGCTACTCCGTTGACTCGATAGGCTATTGACTCGATCGCCATTGAAACTGCCCGTGTGGCAGCGCTCGATCGCCTTTGAGTCGATAGACTATCGGTTCGAGGGCCCTCGAAATGCCCGTGTGACAGGGGTATTAGCCTCCAAGCCCATCACATTGCCGACCGTGACAGCCCTTTATACGTCCATACCAGCTCGGATTTAGCTCTCTAGGGGGTTTACCTTCAAGTCGTGCAACCTTCTTCATACAAGGAAACTGACACTGACGCCCTTCCCAGTCACCGCTCTCAAGCGACTGCTCCTGTGACTTCCTCTGCGCCTACGATATCTATTCGTTCGATGCCGGTGTCGTTCTTTCCAGACTGAAAAAAACATTCGATCGCCTCACTCTCACCTTCGCGTCTGATCCCTCGCCGCGTTCTTCGTCCGGGAACCTTAGCCTCCAAGCCCATCACATTGCCGCTCGTGACAGCCCTTTATACCGCCCTACACGGTCGGCTTAGCTCTCTAGGGGTTTTACCTTAAAGTCATACAACCCTCTTGATGCAAGCTATCTGACATTGACGCCCTTCCCCATTCACCGCTCTCATGCGATTGCTTCTGTGCCTTCCTCCGCGCCTACGATATCTCGTCGTTCGATGCCGCTGCCGTTCTTTCCGAACTGAAGGAACATTCGATTACCTCGCTCCTCACATTCGTGTCTGAACCATCACCGCAGTTCTTCGTCCCGGAACATCAGCCTCCAAGCCCATCGCATTGCCGCTCGTGACAGCCCTTTTTACTGCCCTACCCTCTCGGCTTCAGCTCTCTAGGGGTTTTACCTTCAAGTCGTACAACCCTCTTGAATGCAAGCAATCTGACACTGACGCCCTTCCCCATTCACCGCTCTCATGCGATTGCTCCTGTGCCTTCCCTCTGTGCCTACGATATCTCATCGTTCGATGTCGCTGACGTATTTCCGGACTGAAGGAACATTCGATTGCCTCGCTCCTCACCTTCGTGTCTGATCCCTCACCGCGTTCTTCGTCCGGGAACCTTAGCCTCCAAGCCCATCACATTGCCGACCGTGACAGCCCTTTATATGTCCATACCAGCTCGGCTTTATCTCTCTAGGGGGTTTACCTTCAAGTCGTGCAACCTTCTTCATACAAGCAAACTGACACTGACGCCCTTCCCCAGTCACCGCTCGCAAGCGACTGCTCCTGTGCCTTCCTCTGCGCCTATGATATCTCGTCGTTCGACGTCGCTGAAGTTCTTTCCGGACTGAAGGTACATTCGAATGCCTCGCTCCTCGCATTCGTGTCTGATCCCTAACCGCGTTCTTCGTCCTGGAACCTTAGCCTCCAAGCCCATCACATTGCCGCTCGTGACAGCCCTTTATACCGCCATACACGGTCGGCTTTAGCTCTCTAGGGATTTTACCTTAAAGTCATACAACCCTCTTGATGCAAGCTATCTGACATTGAACGCCCGTCCCCATTCACCGCTCTCATGCGATTGCTCCTGTGCCTTCCTCTGCGACTATGATATCTCGTCGTTCCACGCCACTGACGTTCTTTGCAGACTGAAGGAACATTCGATTGCCTCGCTCCTCACCGTCGTGTCTGATCCCTCACCGTGTTCTTTGTCCAGAACCTTAGCCTCCAAGCCCATCACATTGCCGCTCGTGACAGCCCTTTACCACCGCCCCTCCCCGTCGCTTTAGCTCTCTAGGGTTTTACCCTAAAGTCGTACAACCCTCTTGATGCAAGCAATCTGACACTGACGCCCTTCCCTATTCACCACTCTCTTGCGATTGCTCCTGTGCCTTCCTCTGCGCCTACGATATCTATTCGTTCGATGCCGGTGTCGTTCTTTCCAGACTGAAAAAACATTCGATTGCCTCGCTCCTCACCTTCGTGTCTGATCCCTCACCGCGTTCTTCGTCCGGGAACCTTAGCCTCCAAGCCCATCACATTGCCAACCATGACAGCCCTTTATATGGCCATACCAGCTCGGCTTTAGCTCTCTAGGGGTTTTACCTTCAAGTCGTGCAACCTTCTTCATACAAGCAAACTGACACTGACGCCCTTCCCCAGTCACCGCTCGCAAGCAACTGCTCCTGTGCCTTCCTCTGCGCCTATGATATCTCGTCGTTTGATGCCGCTGCCGTTCTTTGCGAACTGAAGGAACATTCGATTACCTCGCTCCTCACATTCGTGTCTGAACCATCACCGCGTTCTTCGTCCCGGAACCTCAGCCTCCAAGCCCATCACATTGCCGCTCGTGACAGCCCTTTATACTGCCCTACCCTCTCGGCTTCAGCTCTCTAGGGGTTTTACCTTCAAGTCGTACAACCCTCTTGATGCAAGGAATCTGACACTGACGCCCTTCCCCAATCACCGCTCTCATGCGATTGCTCCTGTGCCTTCCTCGGTGCCCACGATATCTCATCGTTCGATGTCGCTGAAGTTCTTTCCGGAATGAAGGAACATTCGATTGCCTCGCTCCTCACCTTCGTGTCTAATCCCGCACCGCTTTCTTCGTCCCGGAACCTTAGCCTCCAAGCCCATCACATTGCCGCTCGTGACAGCCCTTTATACCGCCATACCCGCTCGGCTTTAGCTCTCAAGGGGTTTTACCTTCAAGCCGTACAAACCTCTTGATGCAAGCAAACTGACTCTGACGCCCTTCCCCATTCACCGCTACCAAGCGACTGCTCCTGTGCCTTCCTCTGCGCCTATGATATCTCGTCGTTCGACGCCGCTGACGTTCTTTCCAGTCTGAAGGAACATTCGATTGCCTCGCTCCTCACCTTCGTGTCTGATCCCTCACCGCGTTCTTTGTCCCAGAACCTTTGCCTCCAAGCCCATCACATTGCCGCTCGTGACAGTCCTTTATAACCGCCCTACCCGGTCGGCTTTAGCTCTCTAGTGGTTTTACCTTAAAGTCTTACAACTCTCTTGATGCAAGCAATCTGACTCTGACGCCCTTCCCCATTCACCGCACTCATGCGATTGCTCCTGTGCCTTCCTCTGCGCCTACGATATCTATTCGTTCGATGCCGGTGTCGTTCTTTCCAGACTGAAAAAAACATTCGACTGCCTCACTCCTCACCTTCGCGTCTGATCCCTCGCCGCGTTCTTCGTCCGGGAACCTTAGCCTCCAAGCCCATCACATTGCCGACCGTGACAGCCCTTTATACGTCCATACCAGCTCGGATTTAGCTCTCTAGGGGGTTTACCTTCAAGTCGTGGAACCTGCTTCATACAAGGAAACTGACACTGACGCCCTTCCCCAGTCAACGCTCGCAAGCGACTGCTCCTGTGACTTCCTCTGCGCCTACGATATCTATTCGTTCGATGCCGGTGTCGTTCTTTCCAGACTGAAAAAAACATTCGATCGCCTCACTCCTCACCTTCGCGTCTGATCCCTCGCCGCGTTCTTCGTCCGGGAACCTTTGCCTCCAAGCCCATCACATTGCCGACCGTGACAGCCCTTTATACGTCCATACCAGCTCGGATTTAGCTCTCTAGGGGGTTTACCTTCAAGTCGTGCAACCTTCTTCATACAAGCAAACTGACACTGACGCCCTTCCCCAGTCACCGCTCGCAAGCGACTGCTCCTGTGACTTCCTCTGCGCCTATGATATCTCGTCGTTCGACGCCGCTGCCGTTCTTTCCGAACTGAAGGAACATTCGATTACCTCGCTCCTCACATTCGTGTCTGAACCATCACCGCGTTCTTCGTCCCGGAACCTTAGCCTCCAAGCCCATCACATTGCCGCTCGTGACAGCCCTTTATACCGCCCTACACGGTCGGCTTTAGCTCTCTAGGGGTTTTACCTTAAAGTCATACAACCCTCTTGATGCAAGCTATCTGACATTGACGCCCGTCCCCATTCAACGCTCTCATGCGATTGCTCCTGTGCCTTCCTCCGCGCCTACGATATCTCGTCGTTCGATGCCGCTGCCGTTCTTTCCGAACTGAAGGAACATTCGATTACCTCGCTCCTCACATTCGTGTCTGAACCATCACCGCAGTTCTTCGTCCCGGAACATCAGCCTCCAAGCCCATCGCATTGCCGCTCGTGACAGCCCTTTTTACTGCCCTACCCTCTCGGCTTCAGCTCTCTAGGGGTTTTACCTTCAAGTCGTACAACCCTCTTGAATGCAAGCAATCTGACACTGACGCCCTTCCCCATTCACCGCTCTCATGCGATTGCTCCTGTGCCTTCCTCTGTGCCTACGATATCTCATCGTTCGATGTCGCTGACGTATTTCCGGACTGAAGGAACATTCGATTGCCTCGCTCCTCACCTTCGTGTCTGATCCCTCACCGCGTTCTTCGTCCGGGAACCTTAGCCTCCAAGCCCATCACATTGCCGACCGTGACAGCCCTTTATATGTCCATACCAGCTCGGCTTTA
This sequence comes from Amblyomma americanum, assembly GCF_052857255.1. Lineage (NCBI taxonomy): Eukaryota > Metazoa > Arthropoda > Arachnida > Ixodida > Ixodidae > Amblyomma > Amblyomma americanum. The sequence continues at coordinate 168,372,834 of NC_135503.1, forward strand.
TCTCTCTAGGGGGTTTACCTTCAAGTCGTGCAACCTTCTTCATACAAGCAAACTGACACTGACGCCCTTCCCCAGTCACCGCTCGCAAGCGACTGCTCCTGTGCCTTCCTCTGCGCCTATGATATCTCGTCGTTCGACGTCGCTGAAGTTCTTTCCGGACTGAAGGTACATTCGAATGCCTCGCTCCTCGCATTCGTGTCTGATCCCTCACCGCGTTCTTCGTCCTGGAACCTTAGCCTCCAAGCCCATCACATTGCCGCTCGTGACAGCCCTTTATACCGCCATACACGGTCGGCTTTAGCTCTCTAGGGATTTTACCTTAAAGTCATACAACCCTCTTGATGCAAGCTATCTGACATTGACGCCCGTCCCCATTCACCGCTCTCATGCGATTGCTCCTGTGCCTTCCTCTGCGCCTATGATATCTCGTCGTTCCACGCCACTGACGTTCTTTGCAGACTGAAGGAACATTCGATTGCCTCGCTCCTCACCTTCGTGTCCGATCCCTCACCGTGTTCTTTGTCCCAGAACCTTAGCCTCCAAGCCCATCACATTGCCGCTCGTGACAGCCCTTTACACCGCCCCTCCCCGTCGGCTTTAGCTCTCTAGGGGTTTTACCTTAAAGTCGTACAACCCTCTTGATGCAAGCAATCTGACGCTGACGCCCTTCCCCATTCACCGCTCTCATGCGATTGCTCCTGTGCCTTCCTCTGCGCCTACGATATCTATTCGTTCGATGCCGGTGTCGTTCTTTCCAGACTGAAAAAAACATTCGATTGCCTCGCTCCTCACCTTCGTGTCTGATCCCTCACCGCGTTCTTCGTCCGGGAACCTTAGCCTCCAAGCCCATCACATTTCCAACCATGACAGCCCTTTATATGGCCATACCAGCTCGGCTTTAGCTCTCTAGGGGTTTTACCTTCAAGTCGTGCAACCTTCTTCATACAAGCAAACTGACACTGACGCCCTTCCCCAGTCACCGCTCGCAAGCAACTGCTCCTGTGCCTTCCTCTGCGCCTATGATATCTCGTCGTTTGATGCCGCTGCCGTTCTTTCCGAACTGAAGGAACATTCGATTACCTCGCTCCTCACATTCGTGTCTGAACCATCACCGCGTTCTTCGTCCCGGAACCTCAGCCTCCAAGCCCATCACATTGCCGCTCGTGACACTCTTTATACTGCCCTACCCTCTCGGCTTCAGCTCTCTAGGGGTTTTACCTTCAAGTCGTACAACCCTCTTGATGCAAGGGATCTGACACTGACGCCGTTCCCCATTCACCGCAACCAAGCGGCTGCTCCTGTGCCTTCCTCTGCGCCTATGATATCTCGTCGTTCGACGCCGCTGACGTTCTTTCCAGTCTGAAGGAACATTCGATTGCCTCGCTCCTCACCTTCGTGTCTGATCCCTCACCGCGTACTTTGTCCCAGAACCTTTGCCTCCAAGCCCATCACATTGCCGCTCGTGACAGTCCTTTATACCGCCCTACCCGGTCGGCTTTAGCTCTCTAGTGGTTTTACCTTAAAGTCGTACAACCCTCTTGATGCAAGCAATCTGACTCTGACGCCCTTCCCCATTCACCGCTCTCATGCGATTGCTCCTGTGCCTTCCTCTGCGCCTACGATATCTATTCGTTCGATGCCTTTGTCATTCTTTCCAGACTGAAAAAAACATTCGATCGCCTCGCTCCTCACCTTCGCGTCTGATCCCTCACCGCGTTCTTCGTCCGGGAACCTTAGCCTCCAAGCCCATCACATTGCCGACCGTGACAGCCCTTTATACGTCCATACCAGCTCGGCTTTAGCTCTCTAGGGGGTTTACCTTTAAGTCGTGCAACCTTCTTCATACAAGCAAACTGACACTGACGCCCTTTCCCAGTCACCGCTCGCAAGCGACTGCTCCTGTGACTTCCTCTGCGCCTATGATATCTCGTCGTTCGACGCCGCTGAAGTTCTTTCCGGACTGAAGGAACATTCGAATGCCTCGCTCCTCGCTTTCGTGTCTGATCCCTCACCGCGTTCTTCGTCCTGGAACCTTAGCCTCCAAGCCCATCACATTGCCGCTCGTGACAGCCCTTTATACCGCCCTACACGGTCGGCTTCAGCTCTCTAGGGGTTTTACCTTAAAGTCATACAACCCTCTTGATGCAAGCTATCTGACATTGACGCCCTTCCCCATTCACCGCTCTCATGCGATTGCTTCTGTGCCTTCCTCCGCGCCTACGATATCTCGTCGTTCGATGCCGCTGCCGTTCTTTCCGAACTGAAGGAACATTCGATTACCTCGCTCCTCACATTCGTGTCTGAACCATCACCGCAGTTCTTCGTCCCGGAACATCAGCCTCCAAGCCCATCGCATTGCCGCTCGTGACAGCCCTTTTTACTGCCCTACCCTCTCGGCTTCAGCTCTCTAGGGGTTTTACCTTCAAGTCGTACAACCCTCTTGAATGCAAGCAATCTGACACTGACGCCCTTCCCCATTCACCGCTCTCATGCGATTGCTCCTGTGCCTTCCTCTGTGCCTACGATATCTCATCGTTCGATGTCGCTGACGTATTTCCGGACTGAAGGAACATTCGATTGCCTCGCTCCTCACCTTCGTGTCTGATCCCTCACCGCGTTCTTCGTCCGGGAACCTTAGCCTCCAAGCCCATCACATTGCCGACCGTGACAGCCCTTTATATGTCCATACCAGCTCGGCTTTATCTCTCTAGGGGGTTTACCTTCAAGTCGTGCAACCTTCTTCATACAAGCAAACTGACACTGACGCCCTTCCCCAGTCACCGCTCGCAAGCGACTGCTCCTGTGCCTTCCTCTGCGCCTATGATATCTCGTCGTTCGACGTCGCTGAAGTTCTTTCCGGACTGAAGGTACATTCGAATGCCTCGCTCCTCGCATTCGTGTCTGATCCCTAACCGCGTTCTTCGTCCTGGAACCTTAGCCTCCAAGCCCATCACATTGCCGCTCGTGACAGCCCTTTATACCGCCATACACGGTCGGCTTTAGCTCTCTAGGGATTTTACCTTAAAGTCATACAACCCTCTTGATGCAAGCTATCTGACATTGAACGCCCGTCCCCATTCACCGCTCTCATGCGATTGCTCCTGTGCCTTCCTCTGCGACTATGATATCTCGTCGTTCCACGCCACTGACGTTCTTTGCAGACTGAAGGAACATTCGATTGCCTCGCTCCTCACCGTCGTGTCTGATCCCTCACCGTGTTCTTTGTCCCAGAACCTTAGCCTCCAAGCCCATCACATTGCCGCTCGTGACAGCCCTTTACACCGCCCCTCCCCGTCGGCTTTAGCTCTCTAGGGGTTTTACCCTAAAGTCGTACAACCCTCTTGATGCAAGCAATCTGACACTGACGCCCTTCCCTATTCACCACTCTCTTGCGATTGCTCCTGTGCCTTCCTCTGCGCCTACGATATCTATTCGTTCGATGCCGGTGTCGTTCTTTCCAGACTGAAAAAACATTCGATTGCCTCGCTCCTCACCTTCGTGTCTGATCCCTCACCGCGTTCTTCGTCCGGGAACCTTAGCCTCCAAGCCCATCACATTGCCAACCATGACAGCCCTTTATATGGCCATACCAGCTCGGCTTTAGCTCTCTAGGGGTTTTACCTTCAAGTCGTGCAACCTTCTTCATACAAGCAAACTGACACTGACGCCCTTCCCCAGTCACCGCTCGCAAGCAACTGCTCCTGTGCCTTCCTCTGCGCCTATGATATCTCGTCGTTTGATGCCGCTGCCGTTCTTTGCGAACTGAAGGAACATTCGATTACCTCGCTCCTCACATTCGTGTCTGAACCATCACCGCGTTCTTCGTCCCGGAACCTCAGCCTCCAAGCCCATCACATTGCCGCTCGTGACAGCCCTTTATACTGCCCTACCCTCTCGGCTTCAGCTCTCTAGGGGTTTTACCTTCAAGTCGTACAACCCTCTTGATGCAAGGAATCTGACACTGACGCCCTTCCCCAATCACCGCTCTCATGCGATTGCTCCTGTGCCTTCCTCGGTGCCCACGATATCTCATCGTTCGATGTCGCTGAAGTTCTTTCCGGAATGAAGGAACATTCGATTGCCTCGCTCCTCACCTTCGTGTCTAATCCCGCACCGCTTTCTTCGTCCCGGAACCTTAGCCTCCAAGCCCATCACATTGCCGCTCGTGACAGCCCTTTATACCGCCATACCCGCTCGGCTTTAGCTCTCAAGGGGTTTTACCTTCAAGCCGTACAAACCTCTTGATGCAAGCAAACTGACTCTGACGCCCTTCCCCATTCACCGCTACCAAGCGACTGCTCCTGTGCCTTCCTCTGCGCCTATGATATCTCGTCGTTCGACGCCGCTGACGTTCTTTCCAGTCTGAAGGAACATTCGATTGCCTCGCTCCTCACCTTCGTGTCTGATCCCTCACCGCGTTCTTTGTCCCAGAACCTTTGCCTCCAAGCCCATCACATTGCCGCTCGTGACAGTCCTTTATACCGCCCTACCCGGTCGGCTTTAGCTCTCTAGTGGTTTTACCTTAAAGTCTTACAACTCTCTTGATGCAAGCAATCTGACTCTGACGCCCTTCCCCATTCACCGCACTCATGCGATTGCTCCTGTGCCTTCCTCTGCGCCTACGATATCTATTCGTTCGATGCCGGTGTCGTTCTTTCCAGACTGAAAAAAACATTCGACTGCCTCACTCCTCACCTTCGCGTCTGATCCCTCGCCGCGTTCTTCGTCCGGGAACCTTAGCCTCCAAGCCCATCACATTGCCGACCGTGACAGCCCTTTATACGTCCATACCAGCTCGGATTTAGCTCTCTAGGGGGTTTACCTTCAAGTCGTGGAACCTTCTTCATACAAGGAAACTGACACTGACGCCCTTCCCCAGTCAACGCTCGCAAGCGACTGCTCCTGTGACTTCCTCTGCGCCTACGATATCTATTCGTTCGATGCCGGTGTCGTTCTTTCCAGACTGAAAAAAACATTCGATCGCCTCACTCCTCACCTTCGCGTCTGATCCCTCGCCGCGTTCTTCGTCCGGGAACCTTTGCCTCCAAGCCCATCACATTGCCGACCGTGACAGCCCTTTATACGTCCATACCAGCTCGGATTTAGCTCTCTAGGGGGTTTACCTTCAAGTCGTGCAACCTTCTTCATACAAGCAAACTGACACTGACGCCCTTCCCCAGTCACCGCTCGCAAGCGACTGCTCCTGTGACTTCCTCTGCGCCTATGATATCTCGTCGTTCGACGCCGCTGCCGTTCTTTCCGAACTGAAGGAACATTCGATTACCTCGCTCCTCACATTCGTGTCTGAACCATCACCGCGTTCTTCGTCCCGGAACCTTAGCCTCCAAGCCCATCACATTGCCGCTCGTGACAGCCCTTTATACCGCCCTACACGGTCGGCTTTAGCTCTCTAGGGGTTTTACCTTAAAGTCATACAACCCTCTTGATGCAAGCTATCTGACATTGACGCCCGTCCCCATTCAACGCTCTCATGCGATTGCTCCTGTGCCTTCCTCCGCGCCTACGATATCTCGTCGTTCGATGCCGCTGCCGTTCTTTCCGAACTGAAGGAACATTCGATTACCTCGCTCCTCACATTCGTGTCTGAACCATCACCGCAGTTCTTCGTCCCGGAACATCAGCCTCCAAGCCCATCGCATTGCCGCTCGTGACAGCCCTTTTTACTGCCCTACCCTCTCGGCTTCAGCTCTCTAGGGGTTTTACCTTCAAGTCGTACAACCCTCTTGAATGCAAGCAATCTGACACTGACGCCCTTCCCCATTCACCGCTCTCATGCGATTGCTCCTGTGCCTTCCTCTGTGCCTACGATATCTCATCGTTCGATGTCGCTGACGTATTTCCGGACTGAAGGAACATTCGATTGCCTCGCTCCTCACCTTCGTGTCTGATCCCTCACCGCGTTCTTCGTCCGGGAACCTTAGCCTCCAAGCCCATCACATTGCCGACCGTGACAGCCCTTTATATGTCCATACCAGCTCGGCTTTATCTCTCTAGGGGGTTTACCTTCAAGTCGTGCAACCTTCTTCATACAAGCAAACTGACACTGACGCCCTTCCCCAGTCACCGCTCGCAAGCGACTGCTCCTGTGCCTTCCTCTGCGCCTATGATATCTCGTCGTTCGACGTCGCTGAAGTTCTTTCCGGACTGAAGGTACATTCGAATGCCTCGCTCCTCGCATTCGTGTCTGATCCCTCACCGCGTTCTTCGTCCTGGAACCTTAGCCTCCAAGCCCATCACATTGCCGCTCGTGACAGCCCTTTATACCGCCATACACGGTCGGCTTTAGCTCTCTAGGGATTTTACCTTAAAGTCATACAACCCTCTTGATGCAAGCTATCTGACATTGACGCCCGTCCCCATTCACCGCTCTCATGCGATTGCTCCTGTGCCTTCCTCTGCGCCTATGATATCTCGTCGTTCCACGCCACTGACGTTCTTTGCAGACTGAAGGAACATTCGATTGCCTCGCTCCTCACCTTCGTGTCCGATCCCTCACCGTGTTCTTTGTCCCAGAACCTTAGCCTCCAAGCCCATCACATTGCCGCTCGTGACAGCCCTTTACACCGCCCCTCCCCGTCGGCTTTAGCTCTCTAGGGGTTTTACCTTAAAGTCGTACAACCCTCTTGATGCAAGCAATCTGACGCTGACGCCCTTCCCCATTCACCGCTCTCATGCGATTGCTCCTGTGCCTTCCTCTGCGCCTACGATATCTATTCGTTCGATGCCGGTGTCGTTCTTTCCAGACTGAAAAAAACATTCGATTGCCTCGCTCCTCACCTTCGTGTCTGATCCCTCACCGCGTTCTTCGTCCGGGAACCTTAGCCTCCAAGCCCATCACATTTCCAACCATGACAGCCCTTTATATGGCCATACCAGCTCGGCTTTAGCTCTCTAGGGGTTTTACCTTCAAGTCGTGCAACCTTCTTCATACAAGCAAACTGACACTGACGCCCTTCCCCAGTCACCGCTCGCAAGCAACTGCTCCTGTGCCTTCCTCTGCGCCTATGATATCTCGTCGTTTGATGCCGCTGCCGTTCTTTCCGAACTGAAGGAACATTCGATTACCTCGCTCCTCACATTCGTGTCTGAACCATCACCGCGTTCTTCGTCCCGGAACCTCAGCCTCCAAGCCCATCACATTGCCGCTCGTGACACTCTTTATACTGCCCTACCCTCTCGGCTTCAGCTCTCTAGGGGTTTTACCTTCAAGTCGTACAACCCTCTTGATGCAAGGGATCTGACACTGACGCCGTTCCCCATTCACCGCAACCAAGCGGCTGCTCCTGTGCCTTCCTCTGCGCCTATGATATCTCGTCGTTCGACGCCGCTGACGTTCTTTCCAGTCTGAAGGAACATTCGATTGCCTCGCTCCTCACCTTCGTGTCTGATCCCTCACCGCGTACTTTGTCCCAGAACCTTTGCCTCCAAGCCCATCACATTGCCGCTCGTGACAGTCCTTTATACCGCCCTACCCGGTCGGCTTTAGCTCTCTAGTGGTTTTACCTTAAAGTCGTACAACCCTCTTGATGCAAGCAATCTGACTCTGACGCCCTTCCCCATTCACCGCTCTCATGCGATTGCTCCTGTGCCTTCCTCTGCGCCTACGATATCTATTCGTTCGATGCCTTTGTCATTCTTTCCAGACTGAAAAAAACATTCGATCGCCTCGCTCCTCACCTTCGCGTCTGATCCCTCACCGCGTTCTTCGTCCGGGAACCTTAGCCTCCAAGCCCATCACATTGCCGACCGTGACAGCCCTTTATACGTCCATACCAGCTCGGCTTTAGCTCTCTAGGGGGTTTACCTTTAAGTCGTGCAACCTTCTTCATACAAGCAAACTGACACTGACGCCCTTTCCCAGTCACCGCTCGCAAGCGACTGCTCCTGTGACTTCCTCTGCGCCTATGATATCTCGTCGTTCGACGCCGCTGAAGTTCTTTCCGGACTGAAGGAACATTCGAATGCCTCGCTCCTCGCTTTCGTGTCTGATCCCTCACCGCGTTCTTCGTCCTGGAACCTTAGCCTCCAAGCCCATCACATTGCCGCTCGTGACAGCCCTTTATACCGCCCTACACGGTCGGCTTCAGCTCTCTAGGGGTTTTACCTTCAAGTCGTACAACCCTCTTGAATGCAAGAAATCTGACACTGACGCCCTTCCCCATTCACCGCTCTCATGCGATTGCTCCTGTGCCTTCCTCTGTGCCTACGATATCTCATCGTTCGATGTCGCTGAAGTTCTTTCCGGACTGAAGGTACATTCGATTGCCTTGCTCCTCACCTTCGTGTCTGATCCCTCACCGCTTTCTTCGTCCCGGAACCTTAGCCTCCAAGCCCATCACATTGCCGCTCGTGACAGCCCTTTATACCGCCTTACCCGCTCGGCTTTAGCTCTCTAGGGGTTTTACCTTCAAGTCGTACAACCCTCTTGATGCAAGTAAACTGATTCTAACGCCCTTCCCCATTCACCGCCCTCATGCGATTGCTCCTGTGCCTTCCTCTGTGCCTACGATATCTCATCGTTCGATGTCGCTGAAGTTCTTTCCAGACTGAAGGTACATTCGATTGCCTCGCTCCTCACCTTCGTGTCTGATCCCTCATCGCTTTCTTCGTCCCGGAACCTTAGCCTCCAAGCCCATCACATTGCCGCTCGTGACAGCCCTTTATACCGCCTTACCCGCTCGGCTTTAGCTCTCTAGGGGTTTTACCTTCAAGTCGTACAACCCTCTTGATGCAAGCAAACCGACTCTGACGCCCTTCCCCATTCACCGCTACCAAGCGACTGCTCCTGTGCCTTCCTCTGCGCCTATGATATCTCGTCGTTTGACGCCGCGGACGTTCTTTCCCGTCTGAAGGAACATTCAATAACCTCGCTCCTCACCTTCGTGTCTGATCCCTCACCGCGTTCTTTGTCCCAGAACCTTTGCCTCCAAGCCCATCACATTGCCGCTAGTGAGAGCCTTTTATACCGCCCTACCCGGTCGGCTTTAGCTCTCTAGGGGTTTTACCTTAAAGTTGTACAACCCTCTTGATGCAAGCAATCTGACTCTTACGCCCTTCCCCATACACCGCTCTCATGCGGTTGCTCCTGTGCCTTCCTCTGCGCCTACGATATCTATTTGTTCGATGCCGGTGTCGTTCTTTCCAGACTGAAAAAAACATTCGATCGCCTCGCTCCTCCCCTTGGTGTCTGATCCCTCACCGCGTTCTTCGTCCGGGAACCTTAGCCTCCAAACCCATCACATTGCCGACCGTGACAGCCCTTTTTACGGCCATACCAGCTCGGCTTTAGCTCTCCAGGGGGTTTACCTTCATGCCGTGCAACCTTCTTCACAGAAGCAAACTGACACTGACGCCCTTCCCCAGTCACCGCTCGCAAGCGACTGCTCCTGTGCCTTCCTCTGCGCCTACGATATCTCGTCGTTCGACGCCGCTGAAGTTCTTTCTGGACTGAAGGAACATTCGATTGCCTCGCTCCTCGCTTTCGTGTCTGATCCCACACCGCGTTCTTCGTCCTGGAACCTTAACCTCCAAGCCCATCACATTGCCGCTTTTGACAGCCCTTTATTCCGCCCTACACGGTCGGCTTTAGCTCTCTAGGGGTTTTACCTTAAAGTCGTACAACCCTCTTGATGCAAGGTATCTGACATTGACGCCCGTCCCCATTCACCGCTCTCATGCGATTGCTTCTGTGCCTTCCTCTGCGCCTACGACATCTCGTCGTTCGATGCCGCGGCCGTTCTTTCCGAACTGAAAGAACATTCGATTACCTCGCTCCTCACATTCGTGTCTGAACCATCACCGCGTTCTTGGTCCCGGAACCTCAGCCTCCAAGCCCATCACATTGCCGCTCGTGACAGCCATTTATACTGCCCCACCCTCTCGGCTTCAGCTCTCTAGGGGTTTTACCTTCAAGTCGTACAACCCTCTTGATGCAAGCAATCTGACACTGACGCCCTTCCCCATTCACCGCTCTCATGCGATTGCTCCTGTGCCTTCCTCTGTGCCTACGATATCTCATCGTTCGATGTCGCTGAAGTTCTTTCCGGACTGAAGGTACATTCGATTGCCTCGCTCCTCACCTTCGTGTCTGATCCCTCACCGCGTTCTTTGTCCCAGAACCTTAGCCTCCAAGCCCATCACATTGCCGCTCGTGACAGCCCTTTATACCGCCTTACCCGCTCGGCTTTACCTCTCTAGGGGTTTTACCTTCAAGTCATACAACCCTCTTGATGCAAGCAAACTGACTCTGACGCCCTTCCCCATTCACCGCTACCAAGCGACTGCTCCTGTGCCTTCCTCTGCGCCTATGATATCTCGTCGTTCGACGCCGCTGACGTTCTTTCCAGTCTGAAGGAACATTCAATTGCCTCGCTCCTCACCTTCGTGTCTGATCCCTCGCCGCGTTCTTTGTCCCAGAACCTTTGCCTCCAAGCCCATCACATTGCCGCTCGTGACAGCCCTTAATACCGCCCTACCCGGTCGGCTTTAGCTCTCTAGGGGTTTTACCTTAAAGTCGTACAACCCTCTTGATGCAAGCAATCTGACTCTGACGCCCTTCCCCATTCACCGCTATTATGCGATTGGTCCTGTGCCTTCCTCTGCGCCTACGATATCTATTTGTTCGATGCCGGTGTCGTTCTTTCCAGACTGAAAAAAACATTCGATCGCCTCGCTCCTCACCTTCGTGTCTGATCCCTCACCGCGTTCTTCGTCCGGGAACCTTAGCCTCCAAGCCCATCACATTGCCGACCGTGACAGCCCTTTATACGGCCATACCAGCTCGGCTTTAGCTCTCTAGGAGTTTTACCTTCAAGTCGTACAACCCTCTTGATGCAAGCAATCTGATACTGACGCCCTTCCCCATTCACCGCTCTCATGCGATTGCTCCTGTGCACCCTCTGTGCCTACGATATCGCATCTTTCGATGTCGCTGACGTTCTTTCCGGACTGAAGGTACATTCGATTGCCTCGCTCGTCACCTTCGTATCTGATCCCTCACCGCTTTCTTCGTCCCGTAACCTTAGGCTCCAAGCCCATCACATTGCCGCTCGTTACAGCCCTTTATACCGCCATACCCGCTCGGCTTTAGCTCTCTAGGGGTTTTACCTTCAAGTCGCACAACCCTCTTGATGCAAGCAAACTGACTCTGACGCCCTTCCCCATTCACCGCTACCAAGCGACTGCTCCTGTGCCTTCCTCTGCGCCTATGATATCACGTCGTTCGACGCCGCTGACGTTCTTTCCAGTCTGAAGGAACATTCGATTGCCTCGCTCCTCACCTTCGTGTCTGATCCCTCACCGCGTTCTTTGTCCCAGAACCTTAGCCTCCAAGCCCATCACATTGCCGCTCGTGACAGCCCTTTACACCGCCCCACCCCGTCGGCTTTAGCTCTCTAGGTATTTTACCTTAAAGTCGTACAACCCTCTTGATGCAAGCAATCTGACACTGACGCCCTTCCCCATTCACCGCTCTCATGCGATTGCTCCTGTGCCTTCCTCTGCGCCTACGATATCTCGTCGTTCGACTTCGTTGACGTTCTTTCCGGATTCAAGGAACACTCGATTGCCTCTCTCCTCACCTTCGTGTCTGATCCCTCACCGCGTTCTTCGTCCCGGAACCTTAGCCTCAAAGCCCATCGCATTGCCGCTCGTGACAGCCCTTTATACCGCCATACCCGCTCGGCTTTAGCTCTGTAGAGGTTTTACCTTCAAGTCGTACAATCCTCTTCATGCAAGCAAACTGACTCTGATGCCCTTCCCCATTCATCCCTCTCATGTGACTGCTCCTGTGCCTTCCTCTGCGCCTATGATATCTCGTCGTTCGACGCCGCTGAAGTTCTTTCTGGACTGAAGGAACATTCGATTGCCTCGCTCCTCGCTTTCGTGTCTGATCCCACACCGCGCTCTTCGTCCTGGAACCTTAACCTCCAAGCCCATCACATTGCCGCTCTTGACAGCCCTTTATTCCGCCCTACACGGTCGGCTTTAGCTCTCTAGGAGTTTTACCTTAAAGTCGTACAGCCCTCTTGATGCAAGCTATCTGACATTGACGCCCGTCCCCATTCACCGCTCTCATGCGATTGCTTCTGTGCCTTCCTCTGCGCCTACGACATCTCGTCGTTCGATGCCGCTGCCGTTCTTTCCGAACTGAAAGAACATTCGATTACCTCCCTCCTCACATTCGTGTCTGAACCATCACCGCGTTCTTCGTCCCGGAACCTCAGCCTCCAAGCCCATCACATTGCCGCTCGCGACAGCCATTTATACAGCCCCACCCTCTCGGCTTCAGCTCTCTAGGGGTTTTACCTTCAAGTCGTACAACCCTCTTGATGCAAGCAATCTGACACTGACGCCCTTCCCCATTCACCGCTCTCATGCGATTGCTCCTGTGCCTTCCTCTGTGCCTACGATATCTCATCGTTCGATGTCGCTGAAGTTCTTTCCGGACTGAAGGTACATTCGATTGCCTCGCTCCTCACCTTCGTGTCTGATCCCTCACCACGTTCTTCATCCAGGAACCTTAGCCTCCAAGCCCATCACATTGCCACTCGTCAAAGCCCTTTATACCACCCTACACGGTCGGCTTTAGCTCTCTAGGGGTTTTACCTTCAAGTCGTACAACCCTCTTGATGCAAGCAATCTGACACTGACGCCCTTCCCCATTCACCGCTCTCATGCGATTGCTTCTGTGCCTTCCTCTGTGCCTACGATATCTCATCGTTCGATGTCGCTGACGTTCTTTCCGGACTGAAGGAACATTCGATTGCCTCGCTCCTCACCTTCGTGTCTGATCCCTCACCGCTTTCTTCGTCCCGGAACCTTAGCCTCCAAGCCCATCACATTGCCACTCGTCAAAGCCCTTTATACCACCCTACACGGTCGGCTTTAGCTCTCTAGGGGTTTTACCTTCAAGTCGTAAAACCCTCTTGATGCAAGCAAACTGACTCTGACGCCCTTCCCCTTTCACCGCTACCAAGTAATCTGCTCCTGTGCTTTCCTCTGCGCCTATGATATCTCGTCATTCGACGCCGCTGACGTTCTTTCCAGTCTGAAGGAACATTCGATTGCCTCGCTCCTCACCTTCGTGTCAGATCCCGCACCGCGTTCTTTGTCCCAGAACCTTAGCCTCCAAGCCCATCACATTGCCGCTCGTGACAGCTCTTTACACCGACATATCCGCTCGGCTTCATCTCTCTAGGGGTTTTACCTTTAAGTCGTACAACCCTCTTGATGCAAGCAATCTGACACTGACGTCCTTCCCCATTTACCACTCTCATGCGATTGCTCCTGTGCCTTCCTCTGCGCCTACGATATCTCGCCGCTCGACTTCGCTGACGTTCTTTCCGGATTGAAGGAACACTCGATTGCCTCGCTCCTCACCTTCGTGTCTTATCCCTCACCGCGTTCTTCGTCCCGGAACCTTAGCCTCCAAGCCCATCACATTGCCGCTCGTGACAGACCTTTATACCGCCCTACACGGTCGGCTTTAGCTCTCTAGGGGTTTTACCTTAAAGTCGTACAACCCTCTTGATGCAAGCTATCTGACATTGACGCCCGTCCCCATTCACCGCTCTCATGCGATTGCTCCTGTGCCTTCCTCTGCGCCTACGATATCTATTCGTTCGATGCCGGTGTCGTTCTTTCCACACTGAAAAAAACATTCGATTGCCTCGCTCCTCACCTTCGTATCTGATCCCTCACCTCGTTCTTCGTCCGGGAACCTTAGCCTCCAAGCCCATCACATTGCCGACCGTGACAGCCTTTATACAGCCATACCAGCTCGGCTTTAGCTCTCTAGGGGTTTTACCTTCAAGCCGTGCAACCTTCTTCATACAAGCAAACTGACACTGACGCCTTTGCCCAGTCACGCTCGCAAGCGACTGCTCCTGTGCCTTCCTCTGCGCCTATGATATCTCGTCGTTCGACGTCGCTGACGTTCTTTCCGGACAGAAGGAACATTCGATTGCCTCACTTCACTTTCGTGTCTGATCACTCACCGCGTTCTTCGTCACGGATCACTAGCCTCCAAGCCCATCACATTGCCGCTCGTGACAGCCCTTTATACCGCCATACCTGCTTGGCTTTAGCTCTGTAGAGGTTTCACCTTCAAGTCGTACAATCCTCTTCATCCAAGCAAACTGACACTGATGCCCTTCCCCATTCATCGCTCTCATGTGACTGCTCCTGTGCCTTCCTCTGCGCCTATGATATCTCGTCGTTCGACGCCGCTGAAGATCTTTCCGGACTGAAGGAACATTCGATCGCCTCGCTCCTCGCTTTCGTGTCTTATCCCTCACCGCGTTCTTCGTCCTGGAACATTAGCCTCCAAGCTAATCACAATGCCGCTCGTGACAGCCCTTTATACCGCCCTACACGGTCGGCTTTAGCTCTCTAGGGGTTTTACCTTAAAGTCGTACAACCCTCTTGATGCAAGCTATCTGACATTGACGCCCGTCCCCATTCACCGCTCTCATGCGATAGCTTCTGTGCCTTCCTCTGCGCCTACGACATCTCGTCGTTCGATGCCGCTGCCGTTCTTTCCGAACTGAAGGAACATCCGATTACCTCGCTCCTCACATTCGTGTCTGAACCATCACCGCGTTCTTCGTCCCGGAACATCAGCCTCCAAGCCCATCACATTGCCGCTCGTGACAGCTCTTTATACCGCCCTACCAGCTCGGCTTTAGCTCTCTAGGGGTTTGACCTTCAAGTCGTACAACCCTCTTGATGCAAGCAAACTGACTCTGACGCCCTTACCCTTTCACCGCAACCAAGTATCTGCTCCTGTGCCTTCCTCTGCGCCTATGATATCTTGTCGTTCGACGCCACTGACGTTCTTTCCAGTCTGAGGGAACATTCGATTGCCTCGCTCCTCACCTTCGTGTCTGATCCCTCACCGCGTTCTTTGTCCCAGAACCTTAGCCTCCAAGCCCATCACATTGCCGCTCGTGATAGCTATTTACACCGCCATATCCACTCGGCTTCATCTCTCTAGGGGTTTTACCTTTAAGTCGTACAACCCTCTTGATGCAAGCAATCTGACACTGACGTTCTTCCCCATTTACCACTCTCATGCGATTGCTCCTGTGCCTTCCTCTGCGCCTACGATATCTCCTCGTTCGACTTCGCTGACGTTCTTTCCGGATTGAAGGAACACTCGATTGCCTCGCACCTCACCTTCGTGTCTGATCCCTCACCGCATTCTTCGTCCCGGAACCTCAGCCTCCAAGCCCATCACATTGCCGCTCGTGACAGCCCTTTATACCGCCATACTCGCTCGGCTTTAGCTCTGTAGAGGTTTTACCTTCAAGTCGTACAATCCTCTTGATGCAAACAATCTGACTCTGACGCCCTTCCCCATTCACCGCTCTCATGCGATTGCTCCTGTGTCTTCCTCTGTGCCTACGATATCTCATCGTTCGATGTCGCTGACGTTCTTTCCGGACTGAAGGAACATTCGATTGCCTCGCTCCTCACCTTCGTGTCTGATTCCTCACCGCTTTTTTCGTCCCGGAACCTTAGCCTCTAAGCCCACCACATTGCCGTTCGTGACAGCCCTTTATACCGCCATACCCGCTCGGCTTTAGCTCTCTAGGGGTTTTACCTTCAAGTCGTACAACCCTCCTGATGCAAGCAAACTGACTCTGAAGCCCTTCCCGATTCACCGCTACCAAGCGACTGCTCCTCTGCCTTCCTCTGCGCCTATGATATCTTGTCGTTCTACGCCGCTGACGTTCTTTCCAGTCTGAAGGAACATTCGATTGCCTCGCTCCTCACCTTCGTGTCTGATCCCTCACCGCGTTCTTTGTCCCAGAACCTTAGCCTCCAAGCCCATCACATTGCCGCTCGTGACAGCCCTTTATACCGCCCTACCAGCTCGGCTTTAGCTCTCTAGGGGTTTTACCTTCAAGTCGTACAACCCTCTTGATGCAAGCAAACTGACTCTGACGCCCTTACCCTTTCACCGCAACCAAGTATCTGCTCCTGTGCCTTCCTCTGCGCCTATGATATCTTGTCGTTCGACGCCGCTGAAGTTCTTTCCGGACTGAAGGAACATTCGAATGTCTCGCTCCTCGCTTTCGTGTCTGATCCCTCACCGCGTTCTTCGTACTGGAACCTTAGCCTCCAAGGCCATCACATTGCCGCTCGTGACAGCCCTTTATACCGCCATACTCGCTCGGCTTTAGCTCTGTAGAGGTTTTACCTTCAAGTCGTACAATCCTCTTCATGCAAGCAAACTGACACTGATGCCCTTCCCCATTCATCGCTCTCATGTGACTGCTCCTGTGTCTTCCTCTGCGCCTATGATATCTCGTCGTTCGACGCCGCTGAAGTTCTTTCCGGACTGAAGGAACATTCGATTGCCTCGCTCCTCGCTTTCGTGTCTGATCGCTCACCGCCTTCTTCGTCCTGGAACCTTAGCCTCCAAGCCCATCACATTGCCGCTCGTGACAGCCCTTTATACCGCCCTACACGGTCGGCTTTAGCTCTCTAGGGGTTTTACCTTAAAGTCGTACAACCCTCCTGATGCAAGCCATCTGACATTGACGCCCGTCCCCATTCACCGCTACCAAGCGACTGCTCCTGTGCCTTCCTCTGCGCCTATGATATCACGTCGTTCGACGCCGCTGACGTTCTTTCCAGTCTGAAGGAACATTCGATTGCCTCGCTCCTCACCTTCGTGTCTGATCCCTCACCGCGTTCTTTGTCCCAGAACCTTAGCCTCCAAGCCCATCACATTGCCGCTCTTGACAGCCCTTTACACCGCCCCACCCCGTCGGCTTTAGCTCTCTAGGTATTTTACCTTAAAGTCGTACAACCCTCTTGATGCAAGCAATCTGACACTGACGCCCTTCCCCATTCACCGCTCTCATGCGATTGCTCCTGTGCCTTCCTCTGCGCCTACGATATCTCGTCGTTCGACTTCGTTGACGTTCTTTCCGGATTCAAGGAACACTCGATTGCCTCTCTCCTCACCTTCGTGTCTGATCCCTCACCGCGTTCTTCGTCCCGGAACCTTAGCCTCAAAGCCCATCGCATTGCCGCTCGTGACAGCCCTTTATACCGCCATACCCGCTCGGCTTTAGCTCTGTAGAGGTTTTACCTTCAAGTCGTACAATCCTCTTCATGCAAGCAAACTGACTCTGATGCCCTTCCCCATTCATCCCTCTCATGTGACTGCTCCTGTGCCTTCCTCTGCCCCTATGATATCTCGTCGTTCGACGCCGCTGAAGTTCTTTCTGGACTGAAGGAACATTCGATTGCCTCGCTCCTCGCTTTCGTGTCTGATCCCACACCGCGCTCTTCGTCCTGGAACCTTAACCTCCAAGCCCATCACATTGCCGCTCTTGACAGCCCTTTATTCCGCCCTACACGGTCGGCTTTAGCTCTCTAGGAGTTTTACCTTAAAGTCGTACAGCCCTCTTGATGCAAGCTATCTGACATTGACGCCCGTCCCCATTCACCGCTCTCATGCGATTGCTTCTGTGCCTTCCTCTGCGCCTACGACATCTCGTCGTTCGATGCCGCTGCCGTTCTTTCCGAACTGAAAGAACATTCGATTACCTCCCTCCTCACATTCGTGTCTGAACCATCACCGCGTTCTTCGTCCCGGAACCTCAGCCTCCAAGCCCATCACATTGCCGCTCGCGACAGCCATTTATACAGCCCCACCCTCTCGGCTTCAGCTCTCTAGGGGTTTTACCTTCAAGTCGTACAACCCTCTTGATGCAAGCAATCTGACACTGACGCCCTTCCCCATTCACCGCTCTCATGCGATTGCTCCTGTGCCTTCCTCTGTGCCTACGATATCTCATCGTTCGATGTCGCTGAAGTTCTTTCCGGACTGAAGGTACATTCGATTGCCTCGCTCCTCACCTTCGTGTCTGATCCCTCACCACGTTCTTCGTCCAGGAACCTTAGCCTCCAAGCCCATCACATTGCCACTCGTCAAAGCCCTTTATACCACCCTACACGGTCGGCTTTAGCTCTCTAGGGCTTTTACCTTCAAGTCGTACAACCCTCTTGATGCAAGCAATCTGACACTGACGCCCTTCCCCATTCACCGCTCTCATGCGATTGCTTCTGTGCCTTCCTCTGTGCCTACGATATCTCATCGTTCGATGTCGCTGACGTTCTTTCCGGACTGAAGGAACATTCGATTGCCTCGCTCCTCACCTTCGTGTCTGATCCCTCACCGCTTTCTTCGTCACGGAACCTTAGCCTCCAAGCCCATCACATTGCCGCTCGTTACAGCCCTTTATACCGCCATACCCGCTCGGCTTTAGCTCTCTAGGGGTTTACCTTCAAGTCGTAAAACCCTCTTGATGCAAGCAAACTGACTCTGACGCCCTTCCCCTTTCACCGCTACCAAGTAATCTGCTCCTGTGCTTTCCTCTGCGCCTATGATATCTCGTCATTCGACGCCGCTGACGTTCTTTCCAGTCTGAAGGAACATTCGATTGCCTCGCTCCTCACCTTCGTGTCTGATCCCGCACCGCGTTCTTTGTCCCAGAACCTTAGCCTCCAAGCCCATCACATTGCCGCTCGTGACAGCTCTTTACACCGACATATCCGCTCGGCTTCATCTCTCTAGGGGTTTTACCTTTAAGTCGTACAACCCTCTTGATGCAAGCAATCTGACACTGACGTCCTTCCCCATTTACCACTCTCATGCGATTGCTCCTGTGCCTTCCTCAGCGCCTACGATATCTCGCCGCTCGACTTCGCTGACGTTCTTTCCGGATTGAAGGAACACTCGATTGCCTCGCTCCTCACCTTCGTGTCTGATCCTTCACCGCGTTCTTCGTCCCGGAACCTTAGCCTCCAAGCCCATCACATTGCCGCTCGTGACAGCCCTTTATACCGCCCTGCCAGCTCGGATTTAGCTCTCTAGGGGTTTTACCTTCAAGTCGTGCAACCTTCTTCATACAAGCAAACTGACACTGACGCCCTTCCCCAGTCACCGCTCGCAAGCAACTGCTCCTGTGCCTTCCTCTCCGCCTATGATATCTCGTCGTTCGACGCCGCTGAAGTTCTTTCCGGACTGAAGGTACATTCGAATGCCTCGCTCCTTGCTTTCGTGTCTGGTCCCTCACCGCGTTCTTCGTCCAGGATCCTTAGCCTCCAAGCCCATCACATTGCCGACCGTGACAGCCCTTTATACCGCCATACCCGCTCGGCTTTAGCTCTGTAGGGATTTTACCTTCAAGTCGTACAACCCTCTTGATGCAAGCAATCTGACACTGACGCCCTTCCCCATTCACCGCTCTCATGCGATAGCTCCTGTGCCTTCCTCTGCGCCTACGATATCTCGTCGTTCGATGCCGCTGACGTTCTTAGCGGACTGAAGATACATTCGATTGCCTCGCTCGTCACCTTCGTATCTGATCTCTCCCCGCGTTCTTCGCCCCCGCGCCTTAGCCTCCGAGCCCATCACATTGCCGCTCGTGACAAACCTTTATACCGCCCTACACGCTCGGCTTTAAATCTGTAGGGGTTTTACCTTCAAGACGAACAACCCTCTTGATGCAAAAAAACTGACACTGACGCCCTTCCCCATTCACCGCTCCCATGCAATTGCTCCTGTGCCTTCCTCTGGGCCTACGATATCTCGTTTTCGACGCCGCTGACGTTCTTTCCTGACTGAAGGAACATTCGATTGCCTCGCTTCTCACCTTCGTGTCTGATTCCTCAACGCGTTCTTTGACAGAGAAGCTTAGCCTTCAAGCCCATAGCATTGCCGCTCGTTACAGCCATTTATACCGCCATACCCGCTCGGCTTTAGTTCTCTAGGAGTTTCATCTTCAAGTCGTACATCGCTCTGGATGCAAGCAATATGACACCGACGCCCTTCCCCATTCGCCCTGCTCAGGTGATTCCGCCTGCGCTTTCTTCTGCGCCTACGATATCTCGTCGTTCGTCTTCGCTGATGTTCTTTCCGGATTGAAGGAACACTCGATTGCCTCGCTCCTCACCTTCGTGTCTGATCCCTCACCGCGTTCTTCGTCCCGGATCCTTAGCCTCCGAGCCCATCACATTGCCGCTCGTGACAGATCTTTGTACCGCCCTACACGCTCGGCTTCAGCTCTCTAGGGGTATTACCTTCAAGTCGTAAAACCCTCTTGATGCAAGCAATCTACACTGATGCCCTTCCCCTTTCACCTCTCTCATGCGATTGCTCCTGTGCCTTCCACTGCGCCTATGATATCCCGTCGTTCGACGGCGCTGACGTTCTTTCCGGACTGAACGAACATTCGATTGCCTCGCTCCTCACCTTCGTGTCTGATCTCTCACAATGGTCTTCGTCCCGGAACCTTAGCCTTCAAGCCCGTCACATTGCCGCTCATGACAGCCCTTTATACCACCCTACCCGCTCGGTTTCAGCTCTCTAGGGGTTTTACCTTCAAGTCGTACAGCTCTCTTCATGCAAGCAAACTGACACTGACGCCCTTCCCCAGTCACCGCTCGCAAACGACTGCTCCTGTGCCTTCCTCTACGCCTATGATATCTCGTCGTTCGACGCCGCTGAAGTTCTTTCCGGACTGAAGGAACATTCGATTGCCTCGCTCCTCACATTCGTGTCTGATCCATCACCGCGTTCTTCGTCCTGGAACCTTAGGCTCCAAGCCCAGAACATTGCCGCTCATGACAGCCCTTTATACCGCCCTACCCGCTCGGTTTCAGCTCTCTAGGGGTTTTACCTTCAAGTCGTACAGCTCTCTTCATGCAAGCAAACTGACACTGACGCCCTTCCCCAGTCACCGCTCGCAAACGACTGCTCCTGTGCCTTCCTCTACGCCTATGATATCTCGTCGTTCGACGTCGCTGACGTTCTTTCCGAGCTGAAGGAACATTCGATTGACTCGCTCCTCACATTCGTGTCTGATCCATCACCGCGTTCTTCGTCCCGGAACCTTAGCCTCCAAGCCCATCACATTGCCGCTCGTGACAGCCCTTTATACCGCCATACCCGGTCGGCTTTAGCTCTCTAGGGGTTTTACCTTAAATTCATACAACCCTCTTGATGCAAGCAATCTGACACTGACGCCCTTCCCCATTCACCGCTCTCATGCGATTGCTTCTGTGCCTTCCTCCTCGCCTATGATATCTCGTCGTTCGACGTCGCTGACGTTCTTTCCGAACTGAAGGAACATTCGAATGCCTCGCTCCTCACCTTCGTATCTGATCCCTCACCGCGTTCTTCGTCCGGGAACCTTAGCCTCCAAGCCCATCACATTGCCGACCGAGACAGCCCTTTATACGGCCATACCAGCTCGGCTTTAGCTCTCTAGGGGTTTTACCTTAAAGTCGTACAACCATCTTGATGCAATCTATCTGACACTGACGCCCTTGCCCATTCACCGCTACCAAGCGACTGCTCCTGTGCCTTCCTCTGCGCCTATGATATCTCGTCGTTCGACGCCGCTGACGTCCTTTCCAGACTGAAGGAACATTCGATTGCCTCGCTCCTCACCTTCGTGTCTGATTCCTCACCGCGATCTATGTCCCGGAACGTTATCCTCCAAGCCCATCACATTGCCGCCGGTTACAGCCATTTATACCGCCATACCCGCTCTGCTTTAGCTCTCTAGGGGTTTTACCTTCAAGTCGTACAACCCTCTTGATGCAAGAAATCTGACACTTACGCCCTTCCCCATTCACCGCTCTGATGCGATTGCTCCTGTGCCTTCCTCTGCGCCTACGATACCTCGTCGTTCGATGCCGCTGACTTTCTTTCCGGACTGAAAAAACATTCGATTGCCTCGCTCCTCACCTTCGTGTCTGATCCTTTACCGCGTTCTTCGTCCCGGAACCTTAGCCTCCAAGCCCATCACATTGCCAACCGTGACAGCCCTTTATATCCCCATACCCGCTCGGCTTTAGCTCTGTAGGGGTTTTACCTTCAAGTAGTACAACCCTCTTCATGCAAGCAAACTGACACTGATGCCCTTCCCCATTCACCGCTCTCATGCGACTGCTCCTGTGCCTTCCTCTGCACCTATGATATCTCGTCGTTCGACGCCGCTGAAGTTCTTTCCGGACTGAAGGAACATTCGATTGCCTCGCTCCTCGCCTCCGTGTCTGATCCCTCACCGCGTGCTTCGTCTTGGAACCTTGGCCTCCAAGCCCATCACATCGCCGCTCGTGACAGCCCTTTATACTGCCCTACACGGTCGGCTTTAGCTCTTTATGGGTTTTACCTTCAAGTCGTACATCTCTCTTCATGCAAGCAAACTGACACTGACGCCCTTCTCCATTCAACGTTCTCATGCGACTGCTCCTTTGCATTCCTCTGCGCCTATGATATCTCGTCGTTCGACGGCGCTGACGTTCTTTCCGGACTGAAGGAACATTCGATTGCTTCGCTCCTCACCTTCGTGTCTGATCTCTCGCAGTGTTCTTCGTCCCGGAACCTTAGCTTTCAAGCCCATCACATTGCCACTCGGACAGTCCTCTATACCGCCCTAACCGCTCGGCTTTATCTCTCTAGGGGTTTTACCTTAAAGTCATACAACCCTTTTGATGCAAGCAATCTGATACTGAAGCCCTTCATCATTCACCACTCTCATGCGATTGCTTCTGTGCCCTCCTCTGCGCCTACGATATCTCGTCCTTCGATACCGCTGATGTTCTTTCCGGAATGAAGGAACATTCGAATGCCTCGCTCCTCGCTTTTGGTGTCTGATCCCTCACCGCGTTCTTCGTCCTGGAACATTAGCCTCCAAGCCCATCACATTGCCGCTCGTGACAGCCCTTTATACCGCCCTACACGGTCGCTTTTAGCTCTCTAGGGGTTTTACCTTAAAGTCATACAACCCTTTTGATGCAAGCCATCTGACACTGACGCCCTTCCCCATTCACCGCTCCCATGCGATTGCTCCTGTGCCTTCCTCTTCGCCTACGATATCTATTCGTTCGATGCCGGTGACGTTCTTTCCAGACTGAAAAAACATTCGATTGCCCCGCTCCTCACCTTCGTGTCTGATCCCTCACCGCGTTCTTCGTCCGAGAACCTTAGCCTTCAAGCCCATCACATTGCCGACCGTGACAGCCCTTTATACGGCCATACCACCTCGGCTTCAGCTCTCTAGGGTTTTACCTTTAAGTCCTACAACCATCTTGATGCAAGCAATCTGACACTGATGTCCTTCCCCATTTACCCCTCTCATGCGATTGCTCCTGTGCCTTCCTCTGCGCCTACGATATCTCGCTGACGTTCTTTCCGTATTGAAGGAACACTCGATTGCCTCGCTCCTCACCTTCTTGTCTGATCCCTCACCGCGTTCTTCGTCCCGGATCCTTAGCCTCCAAGCCCATCACATTGCCGACCGTGACAGCCCTTTATACGGCCATACCACCTCGGCTTCAGCGCTCTAGGGGTTTTACCTTCAAGTCCTACAACCATCTTGATGCAAGCAAACTGACACTGACGCCCTTCCCCATTCACCGCTCTCATGCAACTGCTCTTCTGCCTTCCTCTGCGCCTATGATATCTCAACGTTCGACGCCGCTGACGTTCTTTCCGGACTGAAGGAACCTTCGATTGCCTCGCTCCTCAGCTTCGTGTCTGATCCCTCACCGCGTTCTTCGTCCCGGAACCTTAGCCTCCAAGCCCATCACATTGCCGCTCGTGACAGCCCTTAATACCGCCATACCCGGTCGGCTTTAGCTCTCTAGGGGTTTTACCTTAAATTCATACAGCCCTCTTGATGCAAGCAATCTGACACTGACGCCCTTCCCCATTCACCGCTACCAAGCGACTGCTCATGTGCCTTCCTCTGCGCCTACGATATCTATTCGTTCGATGCCGGTGTCCTTCTTTCCAGACTGAAAAAAACATTCGATTGCCTCGCTCCTCACCTTCGTGTCTGATCCCTCACCGCGTTCTTCGTCCAGGAACCTTAGCCTCCAAGCCCATCACATTGCCACTCGTCAAAGCCCTTTATACCACCCTACACGGTCGGCTTTAGCTCTCTAGGGGTTTTACCTTCAAGTCGTACAACCCTCTTGATGCAAGCAATCTGACACTGACGCCCTTCCCCATTCACCGCTCTCATGCGATTGCTTCTGTGTCTTCCTCTGTGCCTACGATATCTCATCGTTCGATGTCGCTGACGTTCTTTCCGGACTGAAGGAACATTCGATTGCCTCGCTCCTCACCTTCGTGTCTGTTCCCTCACCGCTTTCTTCGTCCCGGAACCTTAGCCTCCAAGCCCATCACATTGCCGCTCGTTACAGCCCTTTATACCGCCATACCCGCTCGGCTTTAGCTCTCTAGGGGTTTTACCTTCAAGTCGTAAAACCCTCTTGATGCAAGCAAACTGACTCTGACGCCCTTCCCCTTTCACCGCTACCAAGTAATCTGCTCCTGTGCTTTCCTCTGCGCCTATGATATCTCGTCATTCGACGCCGCTGACGTTCTTTCCAGTCTGAAGGAACATTCGATTGCCTCGCTCCTCACCTTCGTGTCAGATCCCGCACCGCGTTCTTTGTCCCAGAACCTTAGCCTCCAAGCCCATCACATTGCCGCTCGTGACAGCTCTTTACACCGACATATCCGCTCGGCTTCATCTCTCTAGGGGTTTTACCTTTAAGTCGTACAACCCTCTTGATGCAAGCAATCTGACACTGACGTCCTTCCCCATTTACCACTCTCATGCGATTGCTCCTGTGCCTTCCTCTGCGCCTACGATATCTCGCCGCTCGACTTCGCTGACGTTCTTTCCGGATTGAAGGAACACTCGATTGCCTCGCTCCTCACCTTCGTGTCTTATCCCTCACCGCGTTCTTCGTCCCGGAACCTTAGCCTCCAAGCCCATCACATTGCCGCTCGTGACAGCCCTTTATACCGCCCTGCCAGCTCGGATTTAGCTCTCTAGGGGTTTTACCTTCAAGTCGTGCAACCTTCTTCATACAAGCAAACTGACACTGACGCCCTTCCCCAGTCACCGCTCGCAAGCAACTGCTCCTGTGCCTTCCTCTGCGCCTATGATATCTCGTCGTTCGACGCCGCTGAAGTTCTTTCCGGACTGAAGGTACATTCGAATGCCTCGCTCCTTGCTTTCGTGTCTGGTCCCTCACCGCGTTCTTCGTCCTGGAAACTTTGCCTCCAAGCCCATCACATTGCCGCTCATGACAGCCCTTTATACCGCCATATCCGCTCGGCTTTAGCTCTGTAGAGGTTTTACCTACATGTCGTACAATCCTCTTCATGCAAGCAAACTGACACTGACGCCCTTCCCCATTCACCGCTCTCATGCGATTGCTTCTGTGCCCTCCTCTGCGCCTACGACATCTCGTCGTTTGATGCCGCTGCCGTTCTTTCCGAACTGAAGGAACATTCGATTGCCTCGCTCGTCACCTTCGTGTCTGATCCCTCACCGCTTTCTTCGTCCCGGAACCTTAGCCTCCAATCCCATCACATTGTCGCTCGTGACAGCCCTTTATACCGCCCTACACGGTCGGCTTTAGCTCTCTAGGGGTTTTACCTTAAAGTCGTACAACCCTCTTGATGCAAGCTATCTGACATTGACGCCCGTCCCCATTCACCGCTCTCATGCGATTGCTCCTGTGCCTTCCTCTGCGCCTACGATATCTATTCGTTCGATGCCGGTGTCGTTCTTTCCAGACTGAAAAAAACATTCGATTGCCTCGCTCCTGACCTTCGTATCTGATCCCTCACCTCGTTCTTCGTCCGGGAACCTTAGCCTCCAAGCCCATCACATTGCCGACCGTGACAGCCTTTATACAGCCATACCAGCTCGGCTTTAGCTCTCTAGGGGTTTTACCTTCAAGTCGTGCAACCTTCTTCATACAAGCAAACTGACACTGACGCCTTTGCCCAGTCACGCTCGCAAGCGACTGCTCCTGTGCCTTCCTCTGCGCCTATAATATCTCGTCGTTCGACGTCGCTGACGTTCTTTCCGGACAGAAGGAACATTCGATTGCCTCACTTCACTTTCGTGTCTGATCACTCACCGCGTTCTTCGTCACGGATCACTAGCCTCCAAGCCCAACACATTGCCGCTCGTGACAGCCCTTTATACCGCCATACCTGCTTGGCTTTAGCTCTGTAGAGGTTTTACCTTCAAGTCGTACAATCCTCTTCACCGAAGCAAACTGACACTGATGCCCTTCCCCATTCATCGCTCTCATGTGACTGCTCCTGTGCCTTCCTCTGCGCCTAGGATATCTCGTCGTTCGACGCCGCTGAAGATCTTTCCGGACTGAAGGAACATTCGATCGCCTCGCTCCTCGCTTTCGTGTCTGATCCCTCACCGCGTTCTTCGTCCTGGAACCTTAGCCTCCAAGCTAATCACATTGCCGCTCGTGACAGCCCTTTATACCGCCCTACACGGTCGGCTTTAGCTCTCTAGGGGTTTTACCTTAAAGTCGTACAACCCTCTTGATGCAAGATATCTGACATTGACGCCCGTCCCCATTCACCGCTCTCATGCGATTGCTTCTGTGCCTTCCTCTGCGCCTACGACATCTCGTCGTTCGATGCCGCTGCCGTTCTTTCCGAACTGAAGGAACATCCGATTACCTCGCTCCTCACATTCGTTTCTGAACCACCACCGCGTTCTTCGTCCCGGAACATCAGCCTCCAAGCCCATCACATTGCCGCTCGTGACAGCTCTTTATACCGCCCTACCAGCTCGGCTTTAGCTCTCTAGGGGTTTGACCTTCAAGTCGTACAACCCTCTTGATGCAAGCAAACTGACTCTGACGCCCTTACCCTTTCACCGCAACCAAGTATCTGCTCCTGTGCCTTCCTCTGCGCCTATGATATCTTGTCGTTCGACGCCACTGACGTTCTTTCCAGTCTGAGGGAACATTCGATTGCCTCGCTCCTCACCTTCGTGTCTGATCCCTCACCGCGTTCTTTGTCCCAGAACCTTAGCCTCCAAGCCCATCACATTGCCGCTCGTGATAGCTCTTTACACCGCCATATCCACTCGGCTTCATCTCTCTAGGGGTTTTACCTTTAAGTCGTACAACCCTCTTGATGCAAGCAATCTGACACTGACGTCCTTCCCCATTTACCACTCTCATGCGATTGCTCCTGTGCCTTCCTCTGCGCCTACGATATCTCGTCGTTCGACTTCGCTGACGTTCTTTCCGGATTGAAGGAACACTCGATTGCCTCGCACCTCACCTTCGTGTCTGATCCCTCACCGCATTCTTCGTCCCGGAACCTCAGCCTCCAAGCCCATCACATTGCCGCTCGTGACAGCCCTTTATACCGCCATACTCGCTCGGCTTTAGCTCTGTAGAGGTTTTACCTTCAAGTCGTACAATCCTCTTCATGCAAGCAAACTGACACTGATGCCCTTCCCCATTCATCGCTCTCATGTGACTGCTCCTGTGTCTTCCTCTGCGCCTATGATATCTCGTCGTTCGACGCCGCTGAAGTTCTTTCCGGACTGAAGGAACATTCGATTGCCTCGCTCCTCGCTTTCGTGTCTGATCGCTCACCGCCTTCTTCGTCCTGGAACCTTAGCCTCCAAGCCCATCACATTGCCGCTCGTGACAGCCCTTTATACCGCCCTCACGGTCGGCTTTAGCTCTCTAGGGGTTTTACCTTAAAGTCGTACAACCCTCTTGATGCAAGCTATCTGACATTGACGCCCGTCCCCATTCACCGCTCTCATGCGATTGCTTCTGTGCCTTCCTCTGCGCCTACGACATCTCGTCGTTCGATGCCGCTGCCGTTCTTTCCGAACTGAAGGAACATTCGATTACCTCGCTCCTCACATTCGTGTCTGAACCATCACCGCGTTCTTCGTCCCGGAACCTCAGCCTCCAAGCCCATCACATTGCCGCTCGTGACAGGCCTTTATACTGCCCTACCCTCTCGGCTTCAGCTCTCTAGGGGTTTTACCTTCAAGTCGTACAATCCTCTTGATGCAAACAATCTGACTCTGACGCCCTTCCCCATTCACCGCTCTCATGCGATTGCTCCTGTGTCTTCCTCTGTGCCTACGATATCTCATCGTTCGATGTCGCTGACGTTCTTTCCGGACTGAAGGAACATTCGATTGCCTCGCTCCTCACCTTCGTGTCTGATTCCTCACCGCTTTTTTCGTCCCGGAACCTTAGCCTCTAAGCCCACCACATTGCCGCTCGTGACAGCCCTTTATACCGCCATACCCGCTCGGCTTTAGCTCTCTAGGGGTTTTACCTTCAAGTCGTACAACCCTCCTGATGCAAGCAAACTGACTCTGAAGCCCTTCCCGATTCACCGCTACCAAGCGACTGCTCCTCTGCCTTCCTCTGCGCCCATGATAACTTGTCGTTCTACGCCGCTGACGTTCTTTCCAGTCTGAAGGAACATTCGATTGCCTCGCTCCTCACCTTCGTGTCTGATCCCTCACCGCGTTCTTTGTCCCAGAACCTTAGCCTCCAAGCCCATCACATTGCCGCTCGTGACAGCCCTTTATACCGCCCTACCAGCTCGGCTTTAGCTCTCTAGGGGTTTTACCTTCAAGTCGTACAACCCTCTTGATGCAATCAAACTGACTCTGACGCCCTTACCCTTTCACCGCAACCAAGTATCTGCTCCTGTGCCTTCCTCTGCGCCTATGATATCTTGTCGTTCGACGCCGCTGAAGTTCTTTCCGGACTGAAGGAACATTCGAATGTCTCGCTCCTCGCTTTCGTGTCTGATTCCTCACCGCGTTCTTCGTACTGGAACCTTAGCCTCCAAGGCCATCACATTGCCGCTCGTGACAGCCCTTTATACTGCCATACTCGCTCGGCTTTATCTCTGTAGAGGTTTTACCTTCAAGTCGTACAATCCTCTTCATGCAAGCAAACTGACACTGATGCCCTTCCCCATTCATCGCTCTCATGTGACTGCTCCTGTGTCTTCCTCTGCGCCTATGATATCTCGTCGTTCGACGCCGCTGAAGTTCTTTCCGGACTGAAGGAACATTCGATTGCCTCGCTCCTCGCTTTCGTGTCTGATCGCTCACCGCCTTCTTCGTCCTGGAACCTTAGCCTCCAAGCCCATCACATTGCCGCTCGTGACAGCCCTTTATACCGCCCTACACGGTCGGCTTTAGCTCTCTAGGGGTTTTACCTTAAAGTCGTACAACCCTCTTGATGCAAGCTATCTGACATTGACGCCCGTCCCCATTCACCGCTCTCATGCGATTGCTTCTGTGCCTTCCTCTGCGCCTACGACATCTCGTCGTTCGATGCCGCTGCCGTTCTTTCCGAACTGAAGGAACATTCGATTACCTCGCTCCTCACATTCGTGTCTGAACCATCACCGCGTTCTTCGTCCCGGAACCTCAGCCTCCAAGCCCATCACATTGCCGCTCGTGACAGGCCTTTATACTGCCCTACCCTCTCGGCTTCAGCTCTCTAGGGGTTTTACCTTCAAGTCGTACAATCCTCTTGATGCAAACAATCTGACTCTGACGCCCTTCCCCATTCACCGCTCTCATGCGATTGCTCCTGTGTCTTCCTCTGTGCCTACGATATCTCATCGTTCGATGTCGCTGACGTTCTTTCCGGACTGAAGGAACATTCGATTGCCTCGCTCCTCACCTTCGTGTCTGATCCCTCACCGCTTTTTTCGTCCCGGAACCTTAGCCTCTAAGCCCACCACATTGCCGCTCGTGACAGCCCTTTATACCGCCATACTCGCTCGGGTTTAGCTCTGTAGAGGTTTTACCTTCAAGTCGTACAATCCTCTTCATGCAAGCAAACTGACACTGATGCCCTTCCCCATTCATCGCTCTCATGTGACTGCTCCTGTGTCTGCCTCTGCGCCTATGATATCTCGTCGTTCGACGCCGCTGAAGTTCTTTCCGGTCTGAAGGAACATTCGATAGCCTCGCTCCTCGCTTTCGTGTCTGATTGCTCACCGCCTTCTTCGTCCTGGAACCTTAGCCTCCAAGCCCATCACATTGCCGCTCGTGACAGCCCTTTATACGGCCCTACACGGTCGGCTTTAGCTCTCTAGGGGTTTTACCTTAAAGTCGTACAACCCTCTTGATGCAAGCTATCTGACATTGACGCCCGTCCCCATTCACCGCTCTCATGCGATTGCTTCTGTGCCTTCCTCTGCGCCTACGACATCTCGTCGTTCGATGCCGCTGCCATTCTTTCCGAACTGAAGGAACATTCGATTACCTCGCTCCTCACATTCGTGTCTGAACCATCACCGCGTTCTTCGTCCCGGAACCTCAGCCTCCAAGCCCATCACATTGCCGCTCGTGACAGGCCTTTATACTGCCCTACCCTCTCGGCTTCAGCTCTCTAGGGGTTTTACCTTCAAGTCGTACAATCCTCTTGATGCAAGCAAACTGACTCTGACGCCCTTCCCCATTCACCGCTACCAAGCGACTGCTCCTGTGCCTTCCTCTGCGCCTATGATATCTTGTCGTTCTACGCCGCTGACGTTCTTTCCAGTCTGAAGGAACATTCGATTGCCTCGCTCCTCACCTTCGTGTCTGATCCCTCACCGCGTTCTTTGTCCCAGAACCTTAGCCTCCAAGCCCATCACATTGCCGCTCGTGACAGCCCTTTATACCGCCCTACCAGCTCGGCTTTAGCTCTCTAGGGGTTTGACCTTCAAGTCGTACAACCCTCTTGATGCAAGCAAACTGACTCTGACGCCCTTACCCTTTCACCGCAACCAAGTATCTGCTCCTGTGCCTTCCTCTGCGCCTATGATATCTTGTCGTTCGACGCCACTGACGTTCTTTCCAGTCTGAGGGAACATTCGATTGCCTCGCTCCTCACCTTCGTGTCTGATCCCTCACCGCGTTCTTTGTCCCAGAACCTTAGCCTCCAAGCCCATCACATTGCCGCTCGTGATAGCTCTTTACACCGCCATATCCACTCGGCTTCATCTCTCTAGGGGTTTTACCTTTAAGTCGTACAACCCTCTTGATGCAAGCAATCTGACACTGACGTCCTTCCCCATTTACCACTCTCATGCGATTGCTCCTGTGCCTTCCTCTGCGCCTACGATATCTCGTCGTTCGACTTCGCTGACGTTCTTTCCGGATTGAAGGAACACTCGATTGCCTCGCACCTCACCTTCGTGTCTGATCCCTCACCGCATTCTTCGTCCCGGAACCTTAGCCTCCAAGCCCATCACATTGCCGCTCGTGACAGCCCTTTATACCGCCCTACACGGTCGGCTTTAGCTCTCTAGGGGTTTTACCTTAAAGTCGTACAACCCTCCTGATGCAAGCCATCTGACATTGACGCCCGTCCCCATTCACCGCTCTCATGCGATTGCTTCTGTGCCTTCCTCTGCGCCTACGACATCTCGTCGTTCGATGCCGCTGCCGTTCTTTCCGAACTGAAGGAACATTCGATTACCTCGCTCCTCACATTCGTGTCTGAACCATCACCGCGTTCTTCGTCCCGGAACCTCAGCCTCCAAGCCCATCACATTGCCGCTCGTGACAGGCCTATATACTGCCCTACCCTCTCGGCTTCAGCTCTCTAGGGGTTTTACCTTCAAGTCGTACAATCCTCTTGATGCAAACAATCTGACTCTGACGCCCTTCCCCATTCACCGCTCTCATGCGATTGCTCCTGTGTCTTCCTCTGTGCCTACGATATCTCATCGTTCGATGTCGCTGACGTTCTTTCCGGACTGAAGGAACATTCGATTGCCTCGCTCCTCACCTTCGTGTCTGATCCCTCACCGCTTTTTTCGTCCCGGAACCTTAGCCTCTAGGCCCACCACATTGCCGCTCGTGACAGCCCTTTATACCGCCATACTCGCTCGGCTTTAGCTCTGTAGAGGTTTTACCTTCAAGTCGTACAATCCTCTTCATGCAAGCAAACTGACACTGATGCCCTTCCCCATTCATCGCTCTCATGTGACTGCTCCTGTGTCTTCCTCTGCGCCTATGATATCTCGTCGTTCGACGCCGCTGAAGTTCTTTCCGGACTGAAGGAACATTCGATTGCCTCGCTCCTCGCTTTCGTGTCTGATCGCTCACCGCCTTCTTCGTCCTGGAACCTTAGCCTCCAAGCCCATCACATTGCCGCTCGTGACAGCCCTTTATACGGCCCTACACGGTCGGCTTTAGCTCTCTAGGGGTTTTACCTTAAAGTCGTACAACCCTCTTGATGCAAGCTATCTGACATTGACGCCCGTCCCCATTCACCGCTCTCATGCGATTGCTTCTGTGCCTTCCTCTGCGCCTACGACATCTCGTCGTTCGATGCCGCTGCCATTCTTTCCGAACTGAAGGAACATTCGATTACCTCGCTCCTCACATTCGTGTCTGAACCATCACCGCGTTCTTCGTCCCGGAACCTCAGCCTCCAAGCCCATCACATTGCCGCTCGTGACAGGCCTTTATACTGCCCTACCCTCTCGGCTTCAGCTCTCTAGGGGTTTTACCTTCAAGTCGTACAATCCTCTTGATGCAAGCAAACTGACTCTGACGCCCTTCCCCATTCACCGCTACCAAGCGACTGCTCCTGTGCCTTCCTCTGCGCCTATGATATCTTGTCGTTCTACGCCGCTGACGTTCTTTCCAGTCTGAAGGAACATTCGATTGCCTCGCTCCTCACCTTCGTGTCTGATCCCTCACCGCGTTCTTTGTCCCAGAACCTTAGCCTCCAAGCCCATCACATTGCCGCTCGTGACAGCTCTTTACACCGCCATATCCACTCGGCTTCATCTCTCTAGGGGTTTTACCTTTAAGTCGTACAACCCTCTTGATGCAAGCAATCTGACACTGACGTCCTTCCCCATTTACCACTCTCATGCGATTGCTCCTGTGCCTTCCTCTGCGCCTACGATATCTCGTCGTTCGACTTCGCTGAAGTTCTTTCCGGACTGAAGGAACATTCGATTGCCTCGCTCCTCGCTTTCGTGTCTGATCGCTCACCGCCTTCTTCGTCCTGGAACCTTAGCCTCCAAGCCCATCACATTGCCGCTCGTGACAGCCCTTTATACCGCCCTACACGGTCGGCTTTAGCTCTCTAGCGGTTTTACCTTAAAGTCGTACAACCCTCTTGATGCAAGCTATCTGACATTGACGCCCGTCCCCATTCACCGCTCTCATGCGATTGCTTCTGTGCCTTCCTCTGCGCCTACGACATCTCGTCGTTCGATGCCGCTGCTGTTCTTTCCGAACTGAAGGAACATTCGATTACCTCGCTCCTCACATTCGTGTCTGAACCATCACCGCGTTCTTCGTCCCGGAACCTCAGCCTCCAAGCCCATCACATTGCCGCTCGTAACAGGCCTTTATACTGCCCTACCCTCTCGGCTTCAGCTCTCTAGGGGTTTTACCTTCAAGTCGTACAATCCTCTTGATGCAAACAATCTGACTCTGACGCCCTTCCCCATTCACCGCTCTCATGCGATTGCTCCTGTGTCTTCCTCTGTGCCTACGATATCTCATCGTTCGATGTCGCTGACGTTCTTTCCGGACTGAAGGAACATTCGATTGCCTCGCTCCTCACCTTCGTGTCTGATCCCTCACCGCTTTTTTCGTCCCGGAACCTTAGCCTCTAAGCCCACCACATTGCCGCTCGTGACAGCCCTTTATACCGCCATACCCGCTCGGCTTTAGCTCTCTAGGGGTTTTACCTTCAAGTCGTACAACCCTCCTGATGCAAGCAAACTGACTCTGAAGCCCTTCCCGATTCACCGCTACCAAGCGACTGCTCCTCTGCCTTCCTCTGCGCCTATGATATCTTGTCGTTATACGCCGCTGACGTTCTTTCCAGTCTGTAGGAACATTCGATTGCCTCGCTCCTCACCTTCGTGTCTGATCCCTCACCACGTTCTTTGTCCCAGAACCTTAGCCTCCAAGCCCATCACATTGCCGCTCGTGACAGCCCTTTATACCGCCCTACCAGCTCGGCTTTAGCTCTCTAGGGGTTTTACCTTCAAGTCGTACAACCCTCTTGATGCAAGCAAACTGACTCTGACGCCCTTACCCTTTCACCGCAACCAAGTATCTGCTCCTGTGCCTTCCTCTGCGCCTATGATATCTTGTCGTTCGACGCCGCTGACGTTCTTTCGAGTCTGAAGGAACATTCGATTGCCTCGCTCCTCACCTTCGTGTCTGATCCCTCACCGCTTTCTTCGTCCCGGAACCTTAGCCTCCAAGCCCATCACATTGCCACTCGTGACAGCCCTTTATACCGCCATACCCGCTCGGCGTTAGCTCTCTAGCGGTTTTACCTTAAAGTCGTACAACCCTCTTGATGCAAGCAAACTGACTCTGACGCCCTTCCCCATTCACCGCTCTCATGCGATTGCTCCTGTGCCTTCCTCTGCGCCTACGATATCTATTCGTTCGATGCCGGTGTCGTTCTTTCCAGACTGAAAAAAAACATTCGATCGCCTTGCTCATCACCTTCGTGTCTGATCCCTCACCGCGTTCTTCGTCCGGGAACCTTAGCCTCCAAGCCTGTCACATTGCCGACCGTGACAGCCCTTTATACGGCCATACCAGCTCGGCTTTAGCTCTCTAGGGGGTTTACCTTCTAGTCTTGCAACCTTCTTCATACAAGAAAACTGACACTGACGCCCTTCCCCAGTCACCGCTCGCAAGCGACTGCTCCTGTGCCTTCCTCTGCGCCTATGATATCTCGTCGTTCGACGCCGCTGAAGTTCTTTCCGGACTGAAGGAACATTCGAATGTCTCGCTCCTCGCTTTCGTGTCTGATCCCTCACCGCGTTCTTCGTACTGGAACCTTAGCCTCCAAGGCCATCACATTGCCGCTCGTGACAGCCCTTTATACCGCCCTACACGGTCGGCTTTAGCTCTCTAGAGGTTTTACCTTAAAGTCGTACAACCCTCTTGATGCAAGCTATCTGACATTGACGCCCGTCCCCATTCACCGCTCTCATGCGATTGCTTCTGTACCTTCCTCTGCGCCTACGACATCTCATCGTTCGATGTCGCTGACGTTCTTTCCGGACTGAAGGAACATTCGATTGCCTCGCTCCTCACCTTCGTGTCTGATCCCTCACCGCTTTCTTCGTCCCGTAACCTTTGCCTCCAAGCCCATCACATTGCCGCTCGTGACAGCCCTTTATACCGCCATACCCGCTCGGCTTTAGCTCTCTAGGGGTTTTAACCTTCAAGTCGCACAACCCTCTTGATGCAAGCAAACTGACTATGACGCCCTTCCCCATTCACCGCTACCAAGCGACTGCTCCTGTGCCTTCCTCTGCGCCTATGATATCTCGTCGTTCGACGCCGCGGACGTTCTTTCCAGTCTGAAGGAACATTCGATTGCCTCGCTCCTCACCTTCGTGTCTGATCCCTCACCGCGTTCTTTGTCCCAGAACCTTAGCCTCCAAGCCCATCACAATGCCGCTCGTGACAGCCCTTTATACCGCCCCACCCCGTCGGCTTTAGCTCTCTAGTTATTTTACCGTAAAGTCGTACAACCCTCTTGATGCAAGCAATCTGACACTGACGCCCTTCCCCATTCACCGCTCTCATGCGATTGCTCCTGTGCCTTCCTCTGCGCCTACGATAACTATTCGTTCGATGCCGGTGTCGTTCTTTCCAGACTGAAAAAAAAACATTCGATTGCCTCGCTCCTCACCTTCGTGTCTGATCAATCACCGCGTTCTTCGTCCGGGAACCTTAGCCTCCAAGCCCATCACATTGCCGACCGTGACAGCCCTTTATACGGCCATACCAGCTCGGCTTTAGCTCTCTAGGGGTTTTACCTTCAAGTCGTGCAACCTTCTTCATACAAGCAAACTGACACTGACGCCCTTCCCCAGTCACCGCTCGCAAGCGACTGCTCCTGTGCCTTCCTCTGCGCCTATTATATCTCGTCGTTCGACGTCGCTGACGTTCTTTCCGGACAGAAGGAACATTCGATTGCTTCGCACCTCATCTTCGTGTCTGATCCCTCACCGCGTTCTTCGTCACGGATCCTTAGCCTCCAAGCCCATCACATTGCCGCTCGTGACGGCTCTTTACGCCGCCATATCCGCTCGGCTTCATCTCTCTAGGGGTTTTACCTTTAAGTCGTACAACCCTCCTGATGCAAGCAATCTGACACTGACGTCCTTCCCCATTTGCCACTCTCATGCGATTGCTCCTGTGCCTTCCTCTGCGCCTACGATATCTCGTCGTTCGACTTCGCTGACGTTTTTTCCGGATATAAAGAACACTCGATTGCATCGCTCCTCAGCTTCGTGTCTGATCCCTCACCGCGTTCTTCGTCCCGGAACCTTAGCCTCCAAGCCCATCACATTGCCGCTCGTGACAGCCCTTTATACCGCCATACCCGCTCGGCTTTAGCTCTGTAGAGGTTTTACCTTCAAGTCGTACAATCCTCTTCATGCAAGCAAACTGACACTGATGCCCTTCCACATTCATCGCTCTCATGTGACTGCTCCTGTGCCTTCCTCTGCGCCTATGATATCTCGTCGTTCGAGGCCGCTGAAGTTCTTTCCGGACTGAAGGAACATTCGATTGCCTCGCTCCTCGCTTTCGTGTCTGATCCCTCACGGCGTTCTTCGTCCTGGAACCTTAGCCTCCAAGCCCATAACATTGCCGCTCTTGACAGCCCTTTATACCGCCCGACACGGTCGGCTTCATCTCTCTAGGGGTTTTACCTTTAAGTCGTACAACCCTCTTGATGCAAGCAATCTGACACTGACGTCCTTCCCCATTTACCACTCTCATGCGATTGCTCCTGTGCCTTCCTCTGCGCCTACGATATCTCGTCGTTCGACTTCGCTGACGTTCTTTCCGGATTTAAGGAACACTCGATTGCCTCGCACCTCACCTTCGTGTCTGATCCCTCCCCGCAATCTTCGTCCCGGAACCTTAGCCTCCAAGCCCATCACATTGCCACTCGTGACAGCCCTTTATACCGCCATACTCGCTCGGCTTTAGCTCTGTAGAGGTTTTACCTTCAAGTCGTACAATCCTCTTCATGCAAGCAAACTGACACTGATGCCCTTCCCCATTCATCGCTCTCATGTGACTCTCCTGTGTCTTCCTCTGCGCCTATGATATCTCGTCGTTCGACGCCGCTGAAGTTCTTTCCGGACTGAAGGAACATTCGATTGCCTCGCTCCTCGCTTTCGTGTCTGATCGCTCACCGCCTTCTTCGTCCTGGAACCTTAGCCTCCAAACCCATCACATTGCCGCTCGTGACAGCCCATTATACCGCCCTACACGGTCGGCTTTAGCTCTCTAGGGGTTTTACCTTAAAGTCGTACAACCCTCTTGATGCAAGCTATCTGACATTGACGCCCGTCCCCATTCACCGCTCTCATGCGATTGCTTCTGTGCCTTCCTCTGCGCCTACGACATCTCGTCGTTCGATGCCGCTGCCATTCTTTCCGAACTGAAGGAACATTCGATTACCTCGCTCCTCACATTCGTGTCTGAACCATCACCGCGTTCTTCGTCCCGGAACCTCAGCCTCCAAGCCCATCACATTGCCGCTCGTGACAGGCCTTTACACTGCCCTACCCTCTCGGCTTCAGCTCTCTAGGGGTTTTACCTTCAAGTCGTACAATCCTCTTGATGCAAACAATCTGACTCTGACGCCCTTCCCCATTCACCGCTCTCATGCGATTGCTCCTGTGTCTTCCTCTGTGCCTACGATATATCATCGTTCGATGTCGCTGACGTTCTTTCGGGACTGAAGGAACATTCGATTGCCTCGCTCCTCACCTTCGTGTCTGATCCCTCACCGCTTTTTTCGTCCCGGAACCTTAGCCTCTAAGCCCACCACATTGCCGCTCGTGACAGCCCTTTATACCGCCATACCCGCTCGGCTTTAGCTCTCTAGGGGTTTTACCTTCAAGTCGTACAACCCTCCTGATGCAAGCAAACTGACTCTGAAGCCCTTCCCGATTCACCGCTACCAAGCGACTGCTCCTCTGCCTTCCTCTGCGCCTATAATATCTTGTCGTTCGACGCCGCTGACGTTCTTTCCAGTCTGAAGGAACATTCGATTGCCTCGCTCCTCACCTTCGTGTCTGATCCCTCACCGCTTTCTTCGTCCCGGAACCTTAGCCTCCAAGCCCATCACATTGCCACTCGTGACAGCCCTTTATACCGCCATACCCGCTCGGCTTTAGCTCTCTAGCGGTTTTACCTTAAAGTCGTGCAACCCTCTTGATGCAAGCAAACTGACTCTGACGCCCTTCCCCATTCACCGCTCTCATGCGATTGCTCCTGTGCCTTCCTCTGCGCCTACGATATCTAATCGTTCGATGCCGGTGTCGTTCTTTCCAGACTGAAAAAAACATTCGATCGCCTCGCTCATCACCTTCGTGTCTGATCCCTCACCGCGTTCTTCGTCCGGGAACCTTAGCCTCCAAGCCTATCACATTGCCGACCGTGACAGCCCTTTATACGGCCATACCAGCTCGGCTTTAGCTCTCTAGGGGGTTTACCTTCTAGTCGTGCAACCTTCTTCATACAAGCAAACTGACACTGACGCCCTTCCCCAGTCACCGCTCGCAAGCGACTGCTCCTGTGCCTTCCTCTGCGCCTATGATATCTCGTCGTTCGACGCCGCTGAAGTTCTTTCCGGACTGAAGGAACATTCGAATGTCTCGCTCCTCGCTTTCGTGTCTGATCCCTCACCGCGTTCTTCGTACTGGAACCTTAGCCTCCAAGGCCATCACATTGCCGCTCGTGACAGCCCTTTATACCGCCCTACACGGTCGGCTTTAGCTCTCTAGAGGTTTTACCTTAAAGTCGTACAACCCTCTTGATGCAAGCTATCTGACATTGACGCCCGTCCCCATTCACCGCTCTCATGCGATTGCTTCTGTACCTTCCTCTGCGCCTACGACATCTCATCGTTCGATGTCGCTGACGTTCTTTCCGGACTGAAGGAACATTCGATTGCCTCGCTCCTCACCTTCGTGTCTGATCCCTCACCGCTTTCTTCGTCCCGTAACCTTTGCCTCCAAGCCCATCACATTGCCGCTCGTGACAGCCCTTTATACCGCCATACCCGCTCGGCTTTAGCTCTCTAGGGGTTTTAACCTTCAAGTCGCACAACCCTCTTGATGCAAGCAAACTGACTATGACGCCCTTCCCCATTCACCGCTACCAAGCGACTGCTCCTGTGCCTTCCTCTGCGCCTATGATATCTCGTCGTTCGACGCCGCGGACGTTCTTTCCAGTCTGAAGGAACATTCGATTGCCTCGCTCCTCACCTTCGAGTCTGATCCCTCACCGCGTTCTTTGTCCCAGAACCTTAGCCTCCCAGCCCATCACAATGCCGCTCGTGACAGCCCTTTATACCGCCCCACCCCGTCGGCTTTAGCTCTCTAGGTATTTTACCGTAAAGTCGTACAACCCTCTTGATGCAAGCAATCTGACACTGACGCCCTTCCCCATTCACCGCTCTCATGCGATTGC
Organism: Amblyomma americanum; assembly: GCF_052857255.1. NCBI lineage: Eukaryota > Metazoa > Arthropoda > Arachnida > Ixodida > Ixodidae > Amblyomma > Amblyomma americanum. The sequence continues at coordinate 168,412,226 of NC_135503.1, forward strand.
TCCTGTGCCTTCCTCTGCGCCTACGATAACTATTCGTTCGATGCCGGTGTCGTTCTTTCCAGACTGAAAAAAACATTCCATTGCCTCGCTCCTCACCTTCGTGTCTGATCAATCACCGCGTTCTTCGTCCGGGAACCTTAGCCTCCAAGCCCATCACATTGCCGACCGTGACAGCCCTTTATACGGCCATACCAGCTCGGCTTTAGCTCTCTAGGGGTTTTACCTTCAAGTCGTGCAACCTTCTTCATACAAGCAAACTGACACTGACGCCCTTCCCCAGTCACCGCTCGCAAGCGACTGCTCCTGTGCCTTCCTCTGCGCCTATTATATCTCGTCGTTCGACGTCGCTGACGTTCTTTCCGGACAGAAGGAACATTCGATTGCTTCGCACCTCATCTTCGTGTCTGATCCCTCACCGCGTTCTTCGTCACGGATCCTTAGCCTCCAAGCCCATCACATTGCCGCTCGTGACGGCTCTTTACGCCGCCATATCCGCTCGGCTTCATCTCTCTAGGGGTTTTACCTTTAAGTCGTACAACCCTCCTGATGCAAGCAATCTGACACTGACGTCCTTCCCCATTTGCCACTCTCATGCGATTGCTCCTGTGCCTTCCTCTGCGCCTACGATATCTCGTCGTTCGACTTCCCTGACGTTTTTTCCGGATATAAAGAACACTCGATTGCATCGCTCCTCAGCTTCGTGTCTGATCCCTCACCGCGTTCTTCGTCCCGGAACCTTAGCCTCCAAGCCCATCACATTGCCGCTCGTGACAGCCCTTTATACCGCCATACCCGCTCGGCTTTAGCTCTGTAGAGGTTTTACCTTCAAGTCGTACAATCCTCTTCATGCAAGCAAACTGACACTGATGCCCTTCCACATTCATCGCTCTCATGTGACTGCTCCTGTGCCTTCCTCTGCACCTATGATATCTCGTCGTTCGAGGCCGCTGAAGTTCTTTCCGGACTGAAGGAACATTCGATTGCCTCGCTCCTCGCTTTCGTGTCTGATCCCTCACGGCGTTCTTCGTCCTGGAACCTTAGCCTCCAAGCCCATCACATTGCCGCTCGTGACAGCCCTTTATACCGCCCTACACGGTCGGCTTTAGCTCTCTAGTGGTTTTACCTTAAAGTCGTACAACCCTCTTGATGCAAGCAATCTGACTCTGACGCCCTTCCCCATTCACCGCTCTCATGCGATTGCTCCTGTGCCTTCCTCTGCGCCTACGATATCTGTTTGTTCGATGCCGGTGTCGTTCTTTCCAGACTGAAAAAAACATTCGATCGCCTCGCTCCTCACCTTCGTGTCTGATTCCTCACCGCGTTCTTCGTCCGGGAACCTTAGCATCCAAACCCATCACATTGCCGACCGTGACAGCCTTTTATACGGCCATACCAGCTCGGCTTTAGCTCTCCAGGGGGTTTACCTTCAAGTCGTGCAACCTTCTTCATACAAGCAAACTGACACTGACGCCCTTCCCCAGTCACCGCTCGCAAGCGACTGCTCCTGTGCCTTCCTCTGCGCCTACGATATCTCGTCGTTCGACGCCGCTGAAGTTCTTTCCGGAGTGAAGGAACAGTCGAATGCCTCGCTCCTCGCTTTCGTATCTGATCCCTCACCGCGTTCTTCGTCCTGGAACCTTAGCCTCCAAGCCCATCACATTGCCGCTCGTGACAGCCCTTTATACCGCCCTACACGGTCAGCTTCAGCTCTCTCGGAGTTTTACCTTCAAGTCGTATAACCCTCTTGATGCAAGCAAACTGACTCTGACGCCCTTCCCCATTCACCGCTACCAAGCGACTGCTCCTGTGCCTTCCTCTGCGCCTATGATATCACGTCGTTCGACGCCGCTGACGTTCTTTCCAGTCTGAAGGAACATTGATTGACTCGCTCCTCACCTTCGTGTCTGATCCCTCACCGCGTTCTTTGTCCCAGAACCTTAGCCTCCAAGCCCATCACATTGCCGCTCGTGACAGCCCTTTATACCGCCTTACCCGCTCGGCTTTAGCTCTCTAGGGGTTTTACCTTCAAGTCATACAACCCTCTTGATGCAAGCAAACTGACTCTGACGCCCTTCCCCATTCACCGCTACCAAGCGACTGCTCCTGTGCCTTCCTCTGCGCCTATGATATCTCGTCGTTCGACGCCGCTGACGTTCTTTCCAGTCTGAAGGAACATTCAATTGCCTCGCTCCTCACCTTCGTGTCTGATCCCTCGCCGCGTTCTTTGTCCCAGAACCTTTGCCTCCAATCCCATCACATTGCCGCTCGTGACAGCCCTCAATACCGCCCTACCCGGTCGGCTTTAGCTCTCTAGGGGTTTTACCTTAAAGTCGTACAACCCTCTTGATGCAAGCAATCTGACTCTGACGCCCTTCCCCATTCACCGCTATCATGCGATTGGTCCTGTGCCTTCCTCTGCGCCTACGATATCTATTTGTTCGATGCCGGTGTCGTTCCTTCCAGACTGAAAAAAACATTCGATCGCCTCGCTCCTCACCTTCGTGTCTGATCCCTCACCGCGTTCTTCGTCCGGGAACCTTAGCCTCCAAGCCCATCACATTGCCGACCGTGACAGCCCTTTATACGGCCATACCAGCTCGGCTTTAGCTCTCTAGGAGTTTTACCTTCAAGTCGTACAACCCTCTTGATGCAAGCAATCTGATACCGACGCCCTTCCCCATTCACCGCTCTCATGCGATTGCTCCTGTGCACCCTCTGTGCCTACGATATCGCATCGTTCGATGTCGCTGACGTTCTTTCCGGACTGAAGGTACATTCGATTGCCTCGCTCGTCACCTTCGTGTCTGATCCCTCACCGCTGTCTTCGTCCCGTAACCTTAGGCTCCAAGCCCATCACATTGCCGCTCGTGACAGCCCTTTATACCGCCATACCCGCTCGGCTTTAGCTCTCTAGGGGTTTTACCTTCAAGTCGCACAACCCTCTTGATGCAAGCAAACTGACTCTGACGCCCTTCCCCATTCACCGCTACCAAGCGACTGCTCCTGTGCCTTCCTCTCTGCCTATGATATCTCGTCGTTGGACGCCGCTGACGTTCCTTCCAGTCTGAAGGAACATTCGATTGCCTCGCTCCTCACCTTCGTGTCTGATCACTCACCGCGTTCTTTGTTCCAGAACCTTAGCCTCCAAGCCCATCACATTGCCGCTCGTGACAGCCCTTTACACCGCCCTACCCGGCCGGCTTTAGCTCTCTAGGGGTTTTACCTTAAAGCCGTACAACCCTCTTGATGCAAGCAATCTGACACTGACGCCCTTTCTCATTCACCGCTCTCATGCGATTGCTCCTGTGCCTTCCTCTGCGCCTATGATATCTCGTCGTTCGACGCCGCTAAAGTTCTTTGTGGACTGAAGGAACATTCGATTGCCTCGCTCCTCGCTTTCGTGTCTGATCCCACACCGCGCTCTTCGTCCTGGAACCTTATCCTCCAAGCCCATCACATTGCCGCTCTTGACAGCCCTTTATTCCGCCCTACACGGTCGGCTTTAGCTCTCTAGGAGTTTTACCTTAAAGTCGTACAGCCCTCTTGATGCAAGCTATCTGACATTGACGCCCGTCCCCACTCACCGCTCTCATGCGATTGCTTCTGTGCCTTCCTCTGCGCCTACGACATCTCGTCGTTCGATGCCGCTGCCGTTCTTTCCGAACTGAAAGAACATTCGATTACCTCCCTCCTCACATTCGTGTCTGAACCATCACCGCGTTCTTCGTCCCGGAACCTCAGCCTCCAAGCCCATCACATTGCCGCTCGCGACAGCCATTTATACAGCCCCACCCTCTCGGCTTCAGCTCTCTAGGGGTTTTACCTTCAAGTCGTACAACCCTCTTGATGCAAGCAATCTGACACTGACGCCCTTCCCCATTCACCGCTCTCATGCGATTGCTCCTGTGCCTTCCTCTGTGCCTACGATATCTCATCGTTCGATGTCGCTGAAGTTCTTTCCGCACTGAAGGTACATTCGATTGCCTCGCTCCTCACCTTCCTGTCTGATCCCTCACCGCTTCCTTCGTCCCGGAACCTTAGCCTCCAAGCCGATCACATTGCCGCTCGTGACAGCCCTTTATACCGCCTTACCCGCTCGGCTTTAGCTCTCTAGGGGTTTTACCTTCAAGTCGTACAACCCTCTTGATGCAAGCAAACTGACTCTGACGCCCTTCCCCATTCACCGCTACCAAGCGACTGCTCCTGTGCCTTCCTCTGCGCCTACGATATCTGTTTGTTCGATGCCGGTGTCGTTCTTTCCAGACTGAAAAAAACATTCGATCGCCTCGCTCCTCACCTTCGTGTCTGATTCCTCACCGCGTTCTTCGTCCGGGAACCTTAGCATCCAAACCCATCACATTGCCGACCGTGACAGCCTTTTATACGGCCATACCAGCTCGGCTTTAGCTCTCCAGGGGGTTTACCTTCAAGTCGTGCAACCTTCTTCATACAAGCAAACTGACACTGACGCCCTTCCCCAGTCACCGCTCGCAAGCGACTGCTCCTGTGCCTTCCTCTGCGCCTACGATATCTCGTCGTTCGACGCCGCTGAAGTTCTTTCCGGACTGAAGGAACATTCGAATGCCTCGCTCCTCGCTTTCGTGTCTGATCCCTCACCGCGTTCTTCGTCCTGGAACCTTAGCCTCCAAGCCCATCACATTGCCGCTCGTGACAGCCCTTTATACCGCCCTACACGGTCGGCTTTAGCTCTCTCGGAGTTTTACTTTCAAGTCGTATAACCCTCTTGATGCATGCAAACTGACACTGATGCCCTTCCCCATTTGCCACTCATGCGATTGCTCCTGTGCCTTCCTCTGCGCCTACGATATCTCGACGTTCGACTTCGTTGACGTTCTTTCCGGATTGAAGGAACACTCGATTGCCTCGCTCCTCACCTTCGTGTCTGATCCCTCACCGCGTTCTTCGTCCCGGAACCTTAGCCTCAAAGCCCATCACATTGCCGCTCGTGACAGCCATTTATGCTGCCCCACCCTCTCTCCTTCAGCTCTCTAGGGGTTTTACCTTCAAGTCGTACAACCCTCTTGATGCAAGAAAACTGACTCTGACGCCCTTCCCCATTCACCGCTACCAAGCGACTGCTCCTGTGCCTCCCTCTGTGCCTACGATATCTCATCGTTCGATGTCGCTGACGTTCTTTCCGGACTGAAGGTACATTCGATTGCCTCGCTCCTCACCTTCGTGTCTGATCCCTCACCGCGTTCTTCGTCCGGGAACCTTAGCCTCCAAGCCCATCACATTGCCGACCGTGACAGCCCTTTATACGTCCATACCAGCTCGACTTTAGCTCTCTAGGGGGTTTACCTTCAAGACGTGCAACCTTCTTCATACAAGCAAACTGACACTGACGCCCTTCCCCAGTCACCGCTCGCAAGCGACTGCTCCTGTGCCTTCCTCTGCGCCTATGATATCTCGTCGTTCGACGCCGCTGAAGTTCTTTCCAGACTGAAAAAAACATTCGATCGCCTCGCTCCTCACCTTCGTGTCTGATCCCTCACCGCGTTATTCGTCCGGGAACCTTAGCCTCCAAGCCCATCACATTGCCGACCGTGACAGCCCTTTATACGGCCATACCAGCTCGGCTTTAGCTCTCCAGGGGGTTTACCTTCAAGTCGTGCAACCTTCTTCATACACGCAAACTGACACTGACGCCCTTCCCCAGTCACCGGTCGCAAGCGACTGCTCCTGTGCCTTCCTCTGCGCCTACGATATCTCGTCGTTCGACGCCGCTGAAGTTCTTTCCCGACTGAAGGAACATTCGAATGCCTCGCTCCTCGCTTTCGTGTCTGATCCCTCACCGCGTTCTTCGTCCTGGAACCTTAGCGTCCAAGCCCATCATATTGCCGCTCGTGACAGCCCTTTATACCGCCCTACACGGTCGGCTTTAGCTCTCTAAGAGTTTTACCTTCAAGTCGTACAACCCTCTTGATGCAAGCAAACTGACTCTGACGCCCTTCCCCATTCACCGCTACCAAGCGACTGCTCCTGTGCCTTCCTCTGCGCCTATGATACCTCGTCGTTCGACGCCGCTCACGTTCTTTCCAGTCTGAAGGAACATTATTGCCTCGCTCCTCACCTTCGTGTCTGATCCCTCACCGCGTTCTTTGTCCCAGAACCTTAGCCTCCAAGCCCATCACATTGCCGCTCGTGACAGCCCTTTACACCGCCCCACCCCGTCGGCTTTAGCTCTCTAGGTATTTTACCTTAAAGTCGTACAACCCTCTTGATGCAAGCAATCTGACACTGACGCCCTTCCCCATTCACCGCTCTCATGCGATTGCTCCTGTGCCTTCCTCTGCGCCTTGGATATCTCGTCGTTCGACGCTGCTGAAGTTCTTTCTGGACTGAAGGAACATTCGATTGCCTCACTCCTCGCTTTCCTGTCTGATCCCACACCGCGTTCTTCGTCCTGGAACCTTAACCTCCAAGCCCATCACATTGCCGCTCTTGACAGCCCTTTATTCCGCCCTACACGGTCGGCTTTAGCTCTCTAGGGGTTTTACCTTAAAGTCGTACAACCCTCTTGATGCAAGCTATCTGACATTGACGCCCGTCCCCATTCACCGCTCTCATGCGATTGCTTCTGTGCCTTCCTCTGCGCGTACGATACCTCGTCGTTCGACGCCGCTGAAGTTCTTTCCGGACTGAAGGAACAATCGAACGCCTCGCTCCTCGCTTTTGTGTCTGAACCATCACCGCGTTCTTGGTCCCGGAACCTCAGCCTCCAAGCCCATCACATTGCCGCTCGTGACAGCCATTTATACTGCCCCACCCTCTCGGCTTCAGCTCTCTAGGGGTTTTACCTTCAAGTCGTACAACCCTCTTGATGCAAGCAATCTGACACTGACGCCCTTCCCCATTCACCGCTCTCATGCGATTGCTCCTGTGCCTTCCTCTGTGCCTACGATATCTCATCGTTCGATGTCGCTGAAGTTCTTTCCGCACTGAAGGTACATTCGATTGCCTCGCTCCTCACATTCCTGTCTGATCCCTCACCGCTTCCTTCGTCCCGGAACCTTAGCCTCCAAGCCCATCACATTGCCGCTCGTGACAGCCCTTTATACCGCCTTACCCGCTCGGCTTTAGCTCTCTAGGGGTTTTACCTTCAAGTCGTACAACCCTCTTGATGCAAGCAAACTGACTCTGACGCCCTTCCCCATTCACCGCTACCAAGCGACTGCTCCTGTGCCTTCCTCTGCGCCTACGATATCTGTTTGTTCGATGCCGGTGTCGTTCTTTCCAGACTGAAAAAAACATTCGATCGCCTCGCTCCTCACCTTCGTGTCTGATTCCTCACCGCGTTCTTCGTCCTGGAACCTTAGCCTCCAAGCCCATCACATTGCCGCTCGTGACAGCCCTTTATACCGCCCTACACGGTCGGCTTTAGCTCTCTCGGAGTTTTACTTTCAAGTCGTATAACCCTCTTGATGCATGCAAACTGACACTGATGCCCTTCCCCATTTGCCACTCATGCGATTGCTCCTGTGCCTTCCTCTGCGCCTACGATATCTCGACGTTCGACTTCGTTGACGTTCTTTCCGGATTGAAGGAACACTCGATTGCCTCGCTCCTCACCTTCGTGTCTGATCCCTCACCGCGTTCTTCGTCCCGGAACCTGAGCCTCAAAGCCCATCACATTGCCGCTCGTGACAGCCATTTATGCTGCCCCACCCTCTCGGCTTCAGCTCTCTAGGGGTTTTACCTTCAAGTCGTACAACCCTCTTGATGCAAGAAAACTGACTCTGACGCCCTTCCCCATTCACCGCTACCAAGCGACTGCTCCTGTGCCTCCCTCTGTGCCTACGATATCTCATCGTTCGATGTCGCTGACGTTCTTTCCGGACTGAAGGAACATTCGATTGCCTCGCTCCTCACCTTCGTGTCTGATCCCTCACCGCGTTCTTCGTCCGGGAACCTTAGCCTCCAAGCCCATCACATTGCCGACCGTGACAGCCCTTTATACGTCCATACCAGCTCGACTTTAGCTCTCTAGGGGGTTTACCTTCAAGACGTGCAACCTTCTTCATACAAGCAAACTGACACTGACGCCCTTCCCCAGTCACCGCTCGCAAGCGACTGCTCCTGTGCCTTCCTCTGCGCCTATGATATCTCGTCGTTCGACGCCGCTGAAGTTCTTTCCAGACTGAAAAAAACATTCGATCGCCTCGCTCCTCACCTTCGTGTCTGATCCCTCACCGCGTTATTCGTCCGGGAACCTTAGCCTCCAAGCCCATCACATTGCCGACCGTGACAGCCCTTTATACGGCCATACCAGCTCGGCTTTAGCTCTCCAGGGGGTTTACCTTCAAGTCGTGCAACCTTCTTCATACAAGCAAACTGACACTGACGCCCTTCCCCAGTCACCGGTCGCAAGCGACTGCTCCTGTGCCTTCCTCTGCGCCTACGATATCTCGTCGTTCGACGCCGCTGAAGTTCTCTCCCGACTGAAGGAACATTCGAATGTCTCGCTCCTCGCTTTCGTGTCTGATCCCTCACCGCGTTCTTCGTCCTGGAACCTTAGCGTCCAAGCCCATCATATTGCCGCTCGTGACAGCCCTTTATACCGCCCTACACGGTCGGCTTTAGCTCTCTAGGAGTTTTACCTTCAAGTCGTACAACCCTCTTGATGCAAGCAAACTGACTCTGACGCCCTTCCCCATTCACCGCTACCAAGCGACTGCTCCTGTGCCTTCCTCTGCGCCTATGATACCTCGTCGTTCGACGCCGCTCACGTTCTTTCCAGTCTGAAGGAACATTATTGCCTCGCTCCTCACCTTCGTGTCTGATCCCTCACCGCGTTCTTTGTCCCAGAACCTTAGCCTCCAAGCCCATCACATTGCCGCTCGTGACTGCCCTTTACACCGCCCCACCCCGTCGGCTTTAGCTCTCTAGGTATTTTACCTTAAAGTCGTACAACCCTCTTGATGCAAGCAATCTGACACTGACGCCCTTCCCCATTCACCGCTCTCATGCGATTGCTCCTGTGCCTTCCTCTGCGCCTTGGATATCTCGTCGTTCGACGCTGCTGAAGTTCTTTCTGGACTGAAGGAACATTCGATTGCCTCGCTCCTCGCTTTCCTGTCTGATCCCACACCGCGTTCTTCGTCCTGGAACCTTAACCTCCAAGCCCATCACATTGCCGCTCTTGACAGCCCTTTATTCCGCCCTACACGGTCGGCTTTAGCTCTCTAGGGGTTTTACCTTAAAGTCGTACAACCCTCTTGATGCAAGCTATCTGACATTGACGCCCGTCCCCATTCACCGCTCTCATGCGATTGCTTCTGTGCCTTCCTCTGCGCGTACGATACCTCGTCGTTCGACGCCGCTGAAGTTCTTTCCGGACTGAAGGAACAATCGAACGCCTCGCTCCTCGCTTTTGTGTCTGAACCATCACCGCGTTCTTGGTCCCGGAACCTCAGCCTCCAAGCCCATCACATTGCCGCTCGTGACAGCCATTTATACTGCCCCACCCTCTCGGCTTCAGCTCTCTAGGGGTTTTACCTTCAAGTCATACAACCCTCTTGATGCAAGCAATCTGACACTGACGTCCTTCCCCATATGCCACTCTCATGCGATTGCTCCTGTGCCTTCCTCTGCGCCTGCGATATCTCGTCGTTCGACTTCGCTGACGTTTTTTCCGTAATGAAGGAACACTCGATTGCCTCGCTCCTCACCTTCGTGTCTGATCCCTCACCGCGTTCTTCGTTCCTGAACCTTAGCCTCCAAGCCCATCACATTGCCGCTCGTGACAGCCCTTTATACCGCCATACCCGCTCGGCTTTAGCTCTGTAGAGGTTTTACCTTCAAGTCGTACAATCCTCTCCATGCAAGCAAACTGACACTGACGCCCTTCCCCATTCACCGCTCTCATGCGATTGCTCCTGTGCCTTCCTCTGTGCCTACGATATCTCATCGTTCGATGTCGCTGAAGTTCTTTCCGCACTGAAGGTACATTCGATTGCCTCGCTCCTCACCTTCCTGTCTGATCCCTCACCGCTTCCTTCGTCCCGGAACCTTAGCCTCCAAGCCCATCACATTGCCGCTCGTGACAGCCCTTTATACCGCCTTACCCGCTCGGCTTTAGCTCTCTAGGGGTTTTACCTTCAAGTCGTACAACCCTCTTGATGCAAGCAAACTGACTCTGACGCCCTTCCCCATTCACCGCTACCAAGCGATTGCTCCTGTGCCTTCCTCTGCGCCTACGATATCTGTTTGTGCGATGCCGGTGTCGTTCTTTCCAGACTGAAAAAAACATTCGATCGCCTCGCTCCTCACCTTCGTGTCTGATTCCTCACCGCGTTCTTCGTCCGGGAACCTTAGCATCCAAACCCATCACATTGCCGACCGTGACAGCCTTTTATACGGCCATACCAGCTCGGCTTTAGCTCTCCAGGGGGTTTACCTTCAAGTCGTGCAACCTTCTTCATACAAGCAAACTGACACTGACGCCCTTCCCCAGTCACCGCTCGCAAGCGACTGCTCCTGTGCCTTCCTCTGCGCCTACGATATCTCGTCGTTCGACGCCGCTGAAGTTCTTTCCGGACTGAAGGAACATTCGAATGCCTCGCTCCTCGCTTTCGTGTCTGATCCCTCACCGCGTTCTTCGTCCTGGAACCTTAGCCTCCAAGCCCATCACATTGCCGCTCGTGACAGCCCTTTATACCGCCCTACACGGTCGGCTTTAGCTCTCTCGGAGTTTTACTTTCAAGTCGTATAACCCTCTTGATGCATGCAAACTGACACTGATGCCCTTCCCCATTTGCCACTCTCATGCGATTGCTCCTGTGCCTTCCTCTGCGCCTACGATATCTCGTCGTTCGACTTCGCTGACGTTTTTTCCGTAATGAAGGAACACTCGATTGCCTCGCTCCTCACCTTCGTGTCTGATCCCTCACCGCGTTCTTCGTTCCTGAACCTTAGCCTCCAAGCCCATCACATTGCCGCTCGTGACAGCCCTTTATACCGCCATACCCGCTCGGCTTTAGCTCTGTAGAGGTTTTACCTTCAAGTCGTACAATCCTCTCCATTCAAGCAAACTGACACTGACGCCCTTCCCCATTCACCGCTCTCATGCGATTGCTCCTGTGCCTTCCTCTGTGCCTACGATATCTCATCGTTCGATGTCGCTGACGTTCTTTCCGGACTGAAGGAACATTCGATTGCCTCGCTGCTCACCTTCGTTTCTGATCCCTCACCGCTTTCTTCGTCCCGGAACCTTAGCCTCCAAGCCCATCACATTGCCGCTCGTGACAGCCCTTTATACCGCCATACCCGCTCTGCTTTAGCTCTCTAGGGGTTTTACCTTAAAATCGTACAACCCTCTTGATGCAAGCAATCTGACTCTGACGTCCTTCCCCATTTGCCACTCTCATGCGATTGCTCCTGTGCCTTCCTCTGCGCCTACGATATCTCGTCGTTCGACTTCGCTGACGTTTTTTCCGTATTGAAGGAACACTCGATTGACTCGCTCCTCACCTTCGTGTCTGATTCCTCACCGCGTTCTTCGTTCCTGAACCTTAGCCTCCAAGCCCATCACATTGCCGCTCGTGACAGCCCTTTATACCGCCATACCCGCTCGGCTTTAGCTCTGTAGAGGTTTTACCTTCAAGTCGTACAATCCTCTTCATGCAAGCAAACTGACACTGATGCCCTTCCCCATTCATCGCTCTCATGTGACTGCTCCTGTGCCTTCCTCTGCGCCTGATATCTCGTCGTTCGACGCCGCTGAAGATCTTTCCGGACTGAAGGAACATTCGATTGCCTCGCTCCTTGCTTTCGTGTCTGATCCCTCACCGCGTTCTTCGTCCTGGAACCTTAGCCTCCAAGCCCATCACATTGCCGCTCTTGACAGCCCTTTATACCGCCCGACACGGTCGGCTTTAGCTCTATAGGGGTTTTACCTTAAAGTCGTACAACCCTCTTGATGCAAGCTATCTGACATTGACGCCCGTCCCCATTCACCGCTCTCATGCGATTGCTTCTGTGCCTTCCTCTGCGCCTACGACATTTCGTCGTTCGATGCCGCTGCCGTTCTTTCCGAACTAAAGGAACATTCGATTACCTCGCTCCTCACATTCGTGTCTGAACCATCACCGCGTTCTTCGTCCCGGAACCTCAGCCTCCAAGCACATCACATTGCCGCTCGTGACAGCCTTTTATACTGCCCTACCCGCTCGGCTTCAGCTCTCTAGGGGTTTTACCTTCAAGTCGTACAACCCTCTTGATACAAGCAATCTGACACTGACGCCCTTCCCCATTCACCGCTCTCATGCGATTGCTCCTGTGCCTTCCTCTGTGCCTACGATATCTCATCGTTCGATGTCGCTGACGTTCTTTCCGGACTGAAGGAACATTCGATTGCCTCGCTGCTCACCTTCATTTCTGATCCCTTACCGCTTTCTTCGTCCCGGAACCTTAGCCTCCAAGCCCATCACATTGCCGCTCATGACAGCCCTTTATACCGCCATACCCGCTCTGCTTTAGCTCTCTAGGGGTTTTACCTTAAAGTCGTACAACCCTTTTGATGCAAGCAATCTGACTCTGACGCCATTCCCCATTCACCGCTCTCATGCGATTGCTCCTGTGCCTTCCTCAGCGCGTCCGATATCTATTCGTTCGATGCCGGTGTCGTTCTTTCCAGACTGAAAAAAACAATCGATTGCCTCGCTCCTCACCTTCGTGTCTGATCCCTCACCGCGTTCTTCGTCCGGGAACCTTAGCCTCCAAGCCCATCACATTGCCGACCGTGACAGCCCTTTATACGGCCATACCAGCTCGGCTTTAGCTCTCTAGGGGTTTTACCTTCAAGTCGTGCAACCTTCTTCATACAAGCAGACTGACACTGGCGTCCTTCCCCAGTCACCGCTCGCAAGAGACTGCTCCTGTTGCTTCCTCTGCGCCTATGATATCTCGTCGTTCGACGCCGCTGAAGTTCTTTCCGGACTGAAGAAACATTTGAATGCCTCGCTCCTCGCTTTCGTGTCTGATCCCTCACCGCGTTCTTCGTCCTGGAACCTCAGCCTCCAAGCACATCACATTGCCGCTCGTGACAGCCGATTATACTGCCCTACCCGCTCGGCTTCAGCTCTTTAGGGGTTTTACCTTCAAGTCGTACAACCCTCTTGATGCAAGCTTTCTGACATTGACGCCCGTCCCCATTCACCGCTCTCATGCGATTGCTTCTGTGCCTTCCTCTGCGCCTACGACATCTCGTCGTTCGATGCCGCTTCCGTTCTTTCCGAACTGAAGGAACATTCGATTACCTCGTTCCTTACATTCGTGTCTGAACCATCACCGCGTTCTTCGTCCGGGAACCTCAGCCTCCAAGCCCATCACATTGCCGCTCGTGACAGCCCTTTATACTGCCCTACCCTCTCGGCTTCAGCTCTCTAGGGGTTTTACCTTCAAGTCGTCCAACCCTCTTGATGCAAGCAATCTGGCACTGACACCCTTCCTCATTCACCGCTCTCAAGCGATTGCTCCTGTGCCTCCCTCTGTGCCTACGATATCTCATCGTTCGATGTCGCTGACGTTCTTTCCGGACTGAAGGAACATTTGATTGCCTCGCTCCTCACCTTCGTGTCTGATCCCTCACCGCTTTCTTCGTCCCGGAAACTTAGCCTCCAAGCCCATCACATTGCCTCTCGTGACAGCCCTTTATACCGCCATACCCGCTCGGCTTTAGCTCTCTAGGGGTTTTACCTTCAAGTCGTACAACCCTCTTGATGTAAGCAAACTGTCTCTGACGCCCTTCCCCATTCACCGCTACCAAGCGACTGCTCCTGTGCCTTCCTCTGCGCCTATGATATCTCGTCGTTGGACGCCGCTGACGTTCCTTCCAGTCTGAAGGAACATTCGATTGCCTCGCTCCTCACCTTCGTGTCTGATCACTCACCGCGTTCTTTGTCCCAGAACCTTAGCCTCCAAGCCCATCACATTGCCGCTCGTGACAGCCCTTTATACCGCCCTACCCGGCCGGCTTTAGCTCTCTAGGGGTTTTACCTTAAAGTCGTACAACCCTCTTGATGCAAGCAATCTGACACTGACGCCCTTTCCCATTCACCGCTCTCATGCGATTGCTCCTGTGTCTTCCTCTGCGCCTACGATATCTATTCGTTCGATGCCGGTGGCGTTCTTTCCAGACTGAAAAAAAAAACATTCGATTGCCTCGCTCCTCACCTTCGTGTCTGATCCCTCACCGCGTTCTTCGTCCGGGAACCTTAGCCTCCAAGCCCATCACATTGCCGACCGTGACAGCCCTTTATACGGCCATACCAGCTCGGCTTTAGCTCTCTAGGGGTTTTACCTTCAAGTCGTGCAATCTTCTTCATACAAGCAAACTGACACTGACGCCCTTCCCCAGTCCCCGCTCGCAAGCGACTGCTCCTGTGCCTTCCTCTGCGCCTATGATATCTCGTCGTTCGACGTCGCTGACGTTCTTTCCGGACAGAAGGAACAATCAATTTCCTCGCTCCTCACCTTCGTGTCTGATCCCTCACCGCGTTCCTCGTCACGGATCCTTAGCCTCCAAGCACATCACATTTCCGCTCGTGACAGCTCTTTACACCGCCATATCCGCTCGGCTTCATCTCTCTAGGGGCTTTACCTTCAAGTCGTGCAACCCTCTTGATGCAAGCAAACTGACACTGGCGTCCTTCCCCATTCACCACTCTCATGCGATTGCTCATGTGCCTTCCTCTGCGCCTACGATATCTCGTCGTTCGACTTCGCTGACGTTCTTTCCGGATTGAAGGAACACTCGATTGCCTCGCTCCTCACCTTCGTGTCTGATCCCTCACCGCGATCTTTGTCCCAGAACCTTAGCCTCCAAGCCCATCACATTGCCGCTCGTGACAGCCCTTTATACCGCCCTACCCGGTCAGCTTTACCTCTCTAGGGGTTTTACCTTCAAGTCGTACAACCCTCTTGATGCAAGCAAACTGACTCTGACGCCCTTCCCCATTCACCGCTACCAAGCGACTGCTCCTGTGCCTTCCTCTGCGCCTATGATATCTCGTCGTTCGACGCCGCTCACGTTCTTTCCAGTCTGAAGGAACATTCGATTGCCTCGCTCCTTACCTTCGTGTCTGATCCCTCACCGCGATCTTTGTCCCAGAACCTTAGCCTCCAAGCCCATCACATTGCCGCTCGTGACAGCCCTTTATACCGCCCTACCCGGCCGGCTTTAGCTCTCTAGGGGTTTTACCTTAAAGTCGTACAACCCTCTTGATGCAAGCAATCTGACACTGACGTCCTTTCCCATTCACCGCTCTCATGCGATTGCTCCTGTGCCTTCCTCTGCGCCTACGATATCTATTCGTTCGATGCCGGTGTCGTTCTTTCCAGACTGAAAAAAAACATTCGATTGCCTCGCTCCTCACCTTCGTGTCTGATCCCTCACCGCGTTCTTCGTCCGGGAACCTTAGCCTCCAAGCCCATCACATTGCCGACCGTGGCAGCCCTTTATACGGCCATACCAGCTCGGATTTATCTCTCTAGGGGTTTTACCTTCAAGTCGTACAACCCTCTTGATGCAAGCAAACTGACTCTGACGCCCTTCCCCATTCACCGCTGCCAAGCGACTGCTCCTGTGCCTTCCTCTGCGCCTATGATATCTCGTCGTTCGACGCCGCTCACGTTCTTTCCAGTCTGAAGGAACATTCGATTGCCTCGCTCCTTACCTTCGTGTCTGATCCCTCACCGCGATCTTTGTCCCAGAACCTTAGCCTCCAAGCCCATCACATTGCCGCTCGTGACAGCCCTTTATACCGCCCTACCCGGTCGGCTTTAGCTCTCTAGGGGTTTTACCTTAAAGTCGTACAACCCTCTTGATGCAAGCAATCTGACACTGACGCCCTTCCCCATTCACCGCTACCAAGCGACTGCTCCTGTGCCTTCCTCTGCGCCTATGATATCTCGTCGTTCGACGCCGCTCACGTTCTTTCCAGTCTGAAGGAACATTCGATTGCCTCGCTCCTCACCTTCGTGTCTGATCCCTCACCGCGATCTTTGTCCCAGAACCTTAGCCTCCAAGCCCATCACATTGCCGCTCGTGACAGCCCTTTATACCGGCATACCCGCTCGGCTTTAGCTCTCTAGGGGTTTTACCTTCAAGTCGTACAACCCTCTTGATGTAAGCAAACTGTCTCTGACGCCCTTCCCCATTCACCGCTACCAAGCGACTGCTCCTGTGCCTTCCTCTGCGCCTATGATATCTCGTCGTTGGACGCCGCTTACGTTCCTTCCAGTCTGAAGGATTATTCGATTGCCTCGCTCCTCACCTCCGTGTCTGATCACTCACCGCGATCTTTGTCCCAGAACCTTAGCCTCCAAGCCCATCACATTGCCGCTCGTGACAGCCCTTTATACCGCCCTACCCGGCCGGCTTTAGCTCTCTAGGGGTTTTACCTTAAAGTCGTACAACCCTCTTGATGCAAGCAATCTGACACTGACGCCCTTTCCCACTCACCGCTCTCATGCGATTGCTACTGTGCCTTCCTCTGCGCCTACGATATCTATTCGTTCGATGCCGGTGTCGTTCTTTCCAGACTGAAAAAAAACATTCGATTGCCTCGCTCCTCACCTTCGTGTCTGATCCCTCACCGCGTTCTTCGTCCGGGAACCTTAGCCTCCAAGCCCATCACATTGCCGACCGCGGCAGCCCTTTACACGGCCATACCAGCTCGGCTTTAGCTCTCTAGGGGTTTTACCTTCAAGTCGTGCAACCTTCTTCATACAAGCAAACTGACACTGACGCCCTTCCCCAGTCACCGCTCGCAAGCGACTGCTCCTGTGCCTTCCTCTGCGCCTATGATATCTCGTCGTTCGACGTCGCTGACGTTCTTTCCGGACAGAAGGAACATTCGATTGCCTCGCTCCTCACCTTCGTGTCTGATCCCTCACCGCGTTCTTCGTCACGGATCCTTAGCCTCCAAGCCCATCACATTGCCGCTCGTGACAGCTCTTTACACCGCCATATCCGCTCGGCTTCATCTCTCTAGGGGTTTTACCTTTAAGTCGTACAACCCTCTTGATGCAAGCAATCTGACACTGACGTCCTTCCCCATTTACCACTCTCATGCGTTTGCTCATGTGCCTTCCTCTGCGCCTACGATATCTCGTCGTTCGACTTCGCTGACGTTCTTTCCGGATTGAAGGAACACCCGATTGCCTCGCTCCTCACCTTCGTGTCTGAGCCCTCACCGCGTTCCTCGTCCCGGAACCTTAGCCTCCAAGACCATCACACTGCCGCTCGTGAGAGCCCTTTATACCGCCAAACCCGCTGTAGAGGTTTTACCTTCAAGTCGTACAATCCTCTACATGCAAGCAAACTGACACTGATGCCCTTCCCCATTCATCGCTCTCATGTGACTGCCCATGTGCCTTCCTCTGCGCCAATATCTCGTCGTTCGACGCCGCTGAAGTTCTTTCCGGACTGAAGGAACATTCGATTGCCTCGCTCCTCGCTTTCGTGTCTGATCCCTCGCCGCGTTCTTCGTCCTGGAACCTTAGCCTCCAAGCCTATCACATTGCCGCTCGTGACAGCCCTTTATACCGCCATACCCGCTCGACTTTAGCTCTCTAGGGGTTTTACCTTCAAGTCGTACAACCCTCTTGATGCAAGCAAACTGACTCTGACGCCCTTCCCCATTCACCGCTACCAAACGACTGCTCCTGTGCCTTCCTCAGCGCCAATGATATCTCGTCGTTCGACGCCGCTGACGTTCTTTCCAGTCTGAAGGAACATTCGATTGCCTCGCTCCTCACCTTCGTGTCTGATCCCTCACCGCGTTCTTTGTCCCAGAATCTTAGCCTCCAAGCCCATCACATTGCCGCTCGTGACAGCCCTTTATACCGCACTACCCGGTCGGCGTTATCTCTCTAGGGGTTTTACCTTAATGTCGTACAACCCTCTTGATGCAAGCAATCTGACACTGACGCCCTTCTCCATTCACCGCTCTCATGCGATTGCTCCTGTGCCTTCCTCTGTGCCTACGATATCTCATCGTTCGATATCGCTGACGTTCTTTCCGGACTGAAGGAACATTCGATTGCCTCGCTGCTCACCCTCGTTTCTGATCCCTCACCGCTTTCTTCGTCCCGGAACCTTAGCCTCCAAGCCCATCACATTGCCGCTCGTGACAGCCCTTTATACCGCCATACCCGCTCTGCTTTAGCTCTCTAGGGGTTTTACCTTAAAATCGTACAACCCTCTTGATGCAAGCAATCTGACTCTGACGTCCTTCCCCATTTGCCACTCTCATGCGATTGCTCCTGTGCCTTCCTCTGCGCCTACGATATCTCGTCGTTCGACTTCGCCGACGTTTTTTCCGTATTGAAGGAACACTCGATTGACTCGCTCCTCACCTTCGTGTCTGATCCCTCACCGCGTTCTTCGTTCCTGAACCTTAGCCTCCAAGCCCATCACATTGCCGCTCGTGACAGCCCTTTATACCGCCATACCCGCTCGGCTTTAGCTCTGTAGAGGTTTTACCTTCAAGTCGTACAATCCTCTTCATGCAAGCAAACTGACACTGATGCCCTTCCCCATTCATCGCTCTCATGTGACTGCTCCTGTGCCTTCCTCTGCGCCTGATATCTCGTCATTCGACGCCGCTGAAGATCTTTCCGGACTGAAGGAACATTCGATTGCCTCGCTCCTTGCTTTCGTGTCTGATCCCTCACCGCGTTCTTCGTCCTGGAACCTTAGCCTCCAAGCCCATCACATTGCCGCTCTTGACAGCCCTTTATACCGCCCTACACGGTCGGCTTTAGCTCTATAGGGGTTTTACCTTAAAGTCGTACAACCCTCTTGATGCAAGCTATCTGACATTGACGCCCGTCCCCATTCACCGCTCTCATGCGATTGCTTCTGTGCCTTCCTCTGCGCCTACGACATTTCGTCGTTCGATGCCGCTGCCGTTCTTTCCGAACTAAAGGAACATTCGATTACCTCGCTCCTCACATTCGTGTCTGAACCATCACCGCGTTCTTCGTCCCGGAACCTCAGCCTCCAAGCACATCACATTGCCGCTCGTGACAGCCTTTTATACTGCCCTACCCGCTCGGCTTCAGCTCTCTAGGGGTTTTACCTTCAAGTCGTACAACCCTCTTGATACAAGCAATCTGACACTGACGCCCTTCCCCATTCACCGCTCTCATGCGATTGCTCCTGTGCCTTCCTCTGTGCCTACGATATCTCATCGTTCGATGTCGCTGACGTTCTTTCCGGACTGAAGGAACATTCGATTGCCTCGCTGCTCACCTTCATTTCTGATCCCTTACCGCTTTCTTCGTCCCGGAACCTTAGCCTCCAAGCCCATCACATTGCCGCTCATGACAGCCCTTTATACCGCCATACCCGCTCTGCTTTAGCTCTCTAGGGGTTTTACCTTAAAGTCGTACAACCCTCTTGATGCAAGCAATCTGACTCTGACGCCATTCCCCATTCACCGCTCTCATGCGATTGCTCCTGTGCCTTCCTCAGCGCGTCCGATATCTATTCGTTCGATGCCGGTGTCGTTCTTTCCAGACTGAAAAAAACAATCGATTGCCTCGCTCCTCACCTTCGTGTCTGATCCCTCACCGCGTTCTTCGTCCGGGAACCTTAGCCTCCAAGCCCATCACATTGCCGACCGTGACAGCCCTTTATACTGCCCTACCCTCTCGGCTTCAGCTCTCTAGGGGTTTTACCTTAAAGTCGTACAACCCTCTTGATGCAAGCAATCTGACACTGACGCCCTTTCCCATTCACCGCTCTCATGCGATTGCTCCTGTGTCTTCCTCTGCGCCTACGATATCTATTCGTTCGATGCCGGTGGCGTTCTTTCCAGACTGAAAAAAAAACATTCGATTGCCTCGCTCCTCACCTTCGTGTCTGATCCCTCACCGCGTTCTTCGTCACGGATCCTTAGCCTCCAAGCCCATCACATTTCCGCTCGTGACAGCTCTTTACACCGCCATATCCGCTCGGCTTCATCTCTCTAGGGGCTTTACCTTCAAGTCGTGCAACCCTCTTGATGCAAGCAAACTGACACTGGCGTCCTTCCCCATTCACCACTCTCATGCGATTGCTCATGTGCCTTCCTCTGCGCCTACGATATCTCGTCGTTCGACTTCGCTGACGTTCTTTCCGGATTGAAGGAACACTCGATTGCCTCGCTCCTCACCTTCGTGTCTGATCCCTCACCGCATTCTTCGTCCCGGAACCTTAGCCTCCAAGCCCATCACATTGCCGCTCGTGAGAGCCCTTTATACCGCCATACCCGCTCGGCTTTAGCTCTCTAGGGGCTTTACCTTCAAGTCGTACAACCCTCTTGATGCAAGCAAACTGACTCTGACGCCCTTCCCCATTCACCGCTACCAAGCGACTGCTCCTGTGCCTTCCTCTGCGCCTATGATATCTCGTCGTTCGACGCCGCTCACTTTCTTTCCAGTCTGAAGGAACATTCGATTGCCTCGCTCCTCAACTTCGTGTCTGATCCCTCACCGCGATCTTTGTCCCAGAACCTTAGCCTCCAAGCCCATCACATTGCCGCTCATGACAGCCCTTTACCCCCCTACCCGGTCAGCTTTAGCTCTCTAGGGGTTTTACCTTCAAGTCGTACAACCCTCTTGATGCAAGCAAACTGACTCTGACGCCCTTCCCATTTCACCGCTACCAAGCGACTGCTCCTGTGCCTTCCTCTGCGCCTATGATATCTCGTCGTTCGACGTCGCTGACGTTCTTTCCGGACAGAAGGAACATTCGATTGCCTCGCTCCTCACCTTCGTGTCTGATCCCTCACTGCGTTCTTCGTCACGGATCCTTAGCCTCCAAGCCCATCACATTGCCGCTCGTGACAGCTCTTTACACCGCCATATCCGCTCGGCTTCATCTCTCTAGGGGTTTTACCTTTAAGTCGTACAACCCTCTTGATGCAAGCAATCTGACACTGACGTCCTTCCCCATTTACCACTCTCATGCGTTTGCTCATGTGCCTTCCTCTGCGCCTACGATATCTCGTCGTTCGACTTCGCTGACGTTCTTTCCGGATTGAAGGAACACCCGATTGCCTCGCTCCTCACCTTCGTGTCTGAGCCCTCACCGCGTTCTTCGTCCCGGAACCTTAGCCTCCAAGACCATCACACTGCCGCTCGTGAGAGCCCTTTATACCGCCAAACCCGCTGTAGAGGTTTTACCTTCAAGTCGTACAATCCTCTTCATGCAAGCAAACTGACACTGATGCCCTTCCCCATTCATCGCTCTCATGTGACTGCCCATGTGCCTTCCTCTGCGCCTATATCTCGTCGTTCGACGCCGCTGAAGTTCTTTCCGGACTGAAGGAACATTCGATTGCCTCGCTCCTCGCTTTCGTGTCTGATCCCTCGCCGCGTTCTTCGTCCTGGAACCTTAGCCTCCAAGCCCATCACATTGCCGCTCGTGACAGCCCTTTATACCGCCATACCCGCTCGACTTTAGCTCTCTAGGGGTTTTACCTTCAAGTCGTACAACCCTCTTGATGCAAGCAAACTGACTCTGACGCCCTTCCCCATTCACCGCTACCAAACGACTGCTCCTGTGCCTTCCTCAGCGCCAATGATATCTCGTCGTTCGACGCCGCTGACGTTCTTTCCAGTCTGAAGGAACATTCGATTGCCTCGCTCCTCACCTTCGTGTCTGATCCCTCACCGCGTTCTTTGTCCCAGAACCTTAGCCTCCAAGCCCATCACATTGCCGCTCGTGACAGCCCTTTATACCGCACTACCCGGTCGGCGTTATCTCTCTAGGGGTTTTACCTTAATGTCGTACAACCCTCTTGATGCAAGCAATCTGACACTGACGCCCTTCCCCATTCACCGCTCTCATGCGATTGCTCCTGTGCCTTCCTCTGCGCCTACGATATCTATTCGTTCGATGCCGGTGTCGTTCTTTCCAGACTGAAAAAAACATTCGATTGCCTCGCTCCTCACCTTCGTGTCTGATCCCTTACCGCGTTCGTCGTCCGGGAACCTTAGCCGCCAAGCCCATCACATTGCCGACCGTGACAGCCCTTTATACGGCCATACCAGCTCGGCTTTAGTTCTCTAGGGGTTTTACTTTCAAGTCGTGCAACCTTCTTCATACAAGCAAACTGACACTGACGCCCTTACCCAGTCACCGCTCGCAAGCGACTGCTCCTGTGCCTTCCTCTGCGCCTATGATATCTCGTCGTTCGACGTCGCTGACGCTCTTTCCGGTCTGAAGGAACATGATTGCCTCGCTGCTCACCTTCGTGTCTGATTCCTCACCGTATTCTTTGTCCCGGAAACTTATCCTCCAAGCCCATCACATTGCCGCTCATTACAGCCATTTCTACCGCCATACCAGCTCGGCTTTAGCTCTCTAGGGGTTTTACCTTCAAGTCGTGCAACCCTCTTGATGCAAGCAAACTGACTCTGACGCCCTTCCCCATTAACCGCTCTCATACGACTGCTCCTGTGCCTTACTCTGCGCCTGTGATATCTCGTCGTTCGACGTCGCTGACGTTCTTTCCGGACAGAAGGAACATTCGATTGCCTCGCTCCTCACCCTCGTGTCTGATCCCTCACCGCGTTCTTCGTCACGGATCGTTAGCCTCCAAGCCCATCACATTGCCGCTCGTGACAGCTCTTTACACCGCCATATCCGTTCGGCTTCATCCCTCTAGGGGTTTTACCTTTAAGTCGTACAACCCTCCTGATGCAAGCAATCTGACACTGACGTCCTTCCCCATTCACCACTCTCATGCGATTGCTCATGTGCCTTCCTCTGCGCCTACGATATCTCGTCGTTCGACTTCGCTGACGTTCTTTCCGGATTGAAGGAACACTCGATTGCCTCGCTCCTCACCTTCGTGTCTGATCCCTCACCGCGTTCTTCGTCCCGGAACCTTAGCCTCCAAGCCCATCACATTGCCGCTCGTGAGAGCCCTTTATACCGCCATACCCGCTCGGCTTTAGCTCTCCAGGGGTTTTACCTTCAAGTCGTACAACCCTCTTGATGCAAGCAAACTGACTCTGACGCCCTTCCCCATTCACCGCTACCAAGCGACTGCTCCTGTGCCTTCCTCTGCGCCTATGATAACTCGTCGTTCGACGCCGCTCACGTTCTTTCCAGTCTGAAGGGACATTCGATTGCCTCGCTCCTCACCTTCGTGTCTGATCCCTCACCGCTTTCTTCGTCCCGGAAACTTAGCCTCCAAGCCCATCACATTGCCGCTCGTGACAGCCCTTTATACCGCACTACCCGGTCGGCGTTAGCTCTCTAGGGGTTTTACCTTAATGTCGTACAACCCTCTTGATGCAAGCAATCTGACACTGACGCCCTTCCCCATTCACCGCTCTCATGCGATTGCTCCTGTGCCTTCCTCTGCGCCTACGATATCTATTCGTTCGATGCCGGTGTCGTTCTTTCCAGACTGAAAAAAACATTCGATTGCCTCGCTCCTCACCTTCGTGTCTGATCCCTTACCGCGTTCGTCGTCCGGGAACCTTAGCCGCCAAGCCCATCACATTGCCGACCGTGACAGCCCTTTATACGGCCATACCAGCTCGGCTTTAGCTCTCTAGGGGTTTTACTTTCAAGTCGTGCAACCTTCTTCATACAAGCAAACTGACACTGACGCCCTTACCCAGTCACCGCTCGCAAGCGACTGCTCCTGTGCCTTCCTCTGCGCCTATGATATCTCGTCGTTCGACGTCGCTGACGCTCTTTCCGGTCTGAAGGAACATGATTGCCTCGCTCCTCACCTTCGTGTCTGATTCCTCACCGTATTCTTTGTCCCGGAAACTTATCCTCCAAGCCCATCACATTGCCGCTCATTACAGCCATTTCTACCGCCATACCCGCTCTGCTTTAGCTCTCTAGGGGTTTTACCTTCAAGTCGTGCAACCCTCTTGATGCAAGCAAACTGACACTGACGCCCTTCCCCATTCACCGCTCTCATACGACTGCTCCTGTGCCTTCCTCTGCGCCTGTGATATCTCGTCGTTTGACGTCGCTGACGTTCTTTCTGGACAGAAGGAACATTCGATTGCCTCGCTCCTCACCCTCGTGTCTGATCCCTCACCGCGTTCTTCGTCACGGATCGTTAGCCTCCAAGCCCATCACATTGCCGCTCGTGACAGCTCTTTACACCGCCATATCCGTTCGGCTTCATCCCTCTAGGGGTTTTACCTTTAAGTCGTACAACCCTCCTGATGCAAGCAATCTGACACTGACGTCCTTCCCCATTCACCACTCTCATGCGATTGCTCATGTGCCTTCCTCTGCGCCTACGATATCTCCTCGTTCGACTTCGCTGACGTTCTTTCCGGATTGAAGGAACACTCGATTGCCTCGCTCCTCACCTTCGTGTCTGATCCCTCACCGCGTTCTTCGTCCCGGAACCTTAGCCTCCAAGCCCATCACATTGCCGCTCGTGAGAGCCCTTTATACCGCCATACCCGCTCGGCTTTAGCTCTCTAGGGGTTTTACCTTCAAGTCGTACAACCCTCTTGATGCAAGCAAACTGACTCTGACGCCCTTCCCCATTCACCGCTACCAAGCGACTGCTCCTGTGCCTTCCTCTGCGCCTATGATAACTCGTCGTTCGACGCCGCTCACGTTCTTTCCAGTCTGAAGGGACATTCGATTGCCTCGCTCCTCACCTTCGTGTCTGATCCCTCACCGCTTTCTTCGTCCCGGAAACTTAGCCTCCAAGCCCATCACATTGCCGCTCGTGACAGCCCTTTATACCGCCATACCCGCTCGGCTTTAGCTCTCTAGGGGTTTTACCTTCAAGTCGTACAACCCTCTTGATGTAAGCAAACTGTCTCTGACGCCCTTCCCCATTCACCGCTACCAAGTGACTGCTCCTGTGCCTTCCTCTCTGCCTATGATATCTCGTCGTTGGACGCCGCTGACGTTCCTTCCAGTCTGAAGGAACATTCGATTGCCTCGCTCCTACCTTCGTGTCTGATCCCTCACCGCGTTCTTCGTCCCGGAACCTTAGCCTCAAAGCCCATCACATTGCCGCTCGTGAGAGCCCTTTATACCGCCAAACCCGCTCGGCTTTAGCTCTGTAGAGGTTTTACCTTCAAGTCGTACAATCCTCTTCATGCAAGCAAACTGACACTGATGCCCTTCCCCATTCATCGCTCTCATGTGACTGCCCATGTGCCTTCCTCTGCGCCTATATCTCGTCGTTCGACGCCGCTGAAGTTCTTTCCGGACTGAAGGAACATTCGATTGCCTCGCTCCTCGCTTTCGTGTCTGATCCCTCGCCGCGTTCTTCGTCCTGGAACCTTAGCCTCCAAGCCCATCACATTGCCGCTCGTGACAGCCCTTTATACCGCCATACCCGCTCGGCTTTAGATCTCTAGGGGTTTTACCTTCAAGTCGTACAACCCTCTTGATGCAAGCAATCTGACACTGACGCCCTTCCCCATTCACCGCTACCAAGCGACTGCTCCTGTGCCTTCCTCAGCGCCAATGATATCTCGTCGTTCGACGCCGCTGAAGTTCTTTCCAGTCTGAAGGAACATTCGATTGCCTCGCTCCTCACCTTCGTGTCTCATGCCTCACCGCGTTCTTTGTCCCAGAACCTTAGCCTCCAAGCCCATCACATTGACGCTCGTGACAGCCCTTTACACCTCCATACCCGCTTGGCTTCAGCTCTCTTGGGGTTTTACCTTCAAGTCGTACAACCCTCTTGATGTA
Source organism: Amblyomma americanum (assembly GCF_052857255.1). NCBI lineage: Eukaryota > Metazoa > Arthropoda > Arachnida > Ixodida > Ixodidae > Amblyomma > Amblyomma americanum. The sequence continues at coordinate 168,437,943 of NC_135503.1, forward strand.
AGCAAACTCTCTGACGCCCTTCCCCATTCACCGCTACCAAGTGACTGCTCCTGTGCCTTCCTCTCTGCCTATGATATCTCGTCGTTGGACGCCGCTGACGTTCCTTCCAGTCTGAAGGAACATTCGATTGCCTCGCTCCTCACCTTCGTGTCTGATCACTCACCGCGTTCTTTGTTCCAGAACCTTAGCCTCCAAGCCCATCACATTGCCGCTCGTGACAGCCCTTTACACCGCCCTACCCGGCCGGCTTTAGCTCTCTAGGGGTTTTACCTTAAAGCCGTACAACCCTCTTGATGCAAGCAATCTGACACTGACGCCCTTTCTCATTCACCGCTCTCATGCGATTGATCCTGTGCCTTCCTCTGCGCCTACGATATCTATTCGTTCCATGCCGGTGTCGTTCTTTCCAGACTAAAAAAACATTCGATTACCTCGCTCCTCACCTTCGTGTTTGATCCCTCACCGCGTTCTTCGTCCGGGAACATTAGCCTCCAAGCCCATCACATTGCCGACCGTGGCACCCCTTTATACGGCCATACCAGCTCGGCTTTAGCTCTCTAGGGGTTTTACCTTCAAGTCGTACAACCTTCTTCATACAAGCAAACTGACACTGACGCCCTTCCCCAGTCACCGCTCGCATGCGACTGCTCCTGTGCCTTCCTCTGCGCCTATGATATCTCGTCGTTCGATGTCGCTGACGTTCTTTCCGGACAGAAGGAACATTCGATTGCCTCGCTCCTCACCTTCGTGTCTGATCCCTCACCGCGTTCTTCGTCACGGATCCTTAGCCTCCAAGCCCATCACATTGCCGCTCGTGACAGCTCTTTACACCGCCATATCCGCTCGGCTTCATCTCTCTAGGGGTTTTACCTTTAAGTCGTACAACCCTCTTGATGCAAGCAATGTGACACTGACGTCCTTCCCCATTTACCACTCTCATGCGTTTGCTCATGTGCCTTCCTCTGCGCCTACGATATCTCGTCGTTCGACTTCGCTGACGTTCTTTCCGGATTGAAGGAACACCCGATTGCCTCGCTCCTCACCTTCGTGTCTGACCCCTCACCGCGTTCTTCGTCCCGGAACCTTAGCCTCCAAGACCATCACACTGCCGCTCGTGAGAGCCCTTTATACCGCCAAATCCGCTCGGCTTTAGCTCTGTAGAGGTTTTACCTTCAAGTCGTACAATCCTCTTCATGCAAGCAAACTGACACTGATGCCCTTCCCCATTCATCGCTCTCATGTGACTGCCCATGTGCCTTCCTCTGCGCCTATATGTCGTCGTTCGACGCCGCTGAAGTTCTTTCCGGACTGAAGGAACATTCGATTGCCTCGCTCCTCGCTTTCGTGTCTGATCCCTCGCCGCGTTCTTTGTCCTGGAACCTTAGCCTCCAAGCCCATCACATTGCCGCTCGTGACAGCCCTTTATACCGCCATACCCGCTCGACTTTAGCTCTCTAGGGGTTTTACCTTCAAGTCGTACAACCCTCTTGATGCAAGCAAACTGACTCTGACGCCCTTCCCCATTCACCGCTACCAAACGACTGCTCCTGTGCCTTCCTCAGCGCCAATGATATCTCGTCGTTCGACGCCGCTGACGTTCTTTCCAGTCTGAAGGAACATTCGATTGCCTCGCTCCTCACCTTCGTGTCTGATCCCTCACCGCGTTCTTTGTCCCAGAACCTTAGCCTCCAAGCCCATCACATTGCCGCTCGTGACAGCCCTTTATACCGCACTACCCGGTCGGCGTTAGCTCTCTAGGGGTTTTACCTTAATGTCGTACAACCCTCTTGATGCAAGCAATCTGACACTGACGCCCTTCCCCATTCACCGCTCTCATGCGATTGCTCCTGTGCCTTCCTCTGCGCCTACGATATCTATTCGTTCGATGCCGGTGTCGTTCTTTCCAGACTGAAAAAAACATTCGATTGCCTCGCTCCTCACCTTCGTGTCTGATCCCTTACCGCGTTCGTCGTCCGGGAACCTTAGCCGCCAAGCCCATCACATTGCCGACCGTGACAGCCCTTTATACGGCCATACCAGCTCGGCTTTAGCTCTCTAGGGGTTTTACTTTCAAGTCGTGCAACCTTCTTCATACAAGCAAACTGACACTGACGCCCTTACCCAGTCACCGCTCGCAAGCGACTGCTCCTGTGCCTTCCTCTGCGCCTATGATATCTCGTCGTTCGACGTCGCTGACGCTCTTTCCGGTCTGAAGGAACATGATTGCCTCGCTCCTCACCTTCATGTCTGATTCCTCACCGTATTCTTTGTCCCGGAAACTTATCCTCCAAGCCCATCACATTGCCGCTCATTACAGCCATTTCTACCGCCATACCCGCTCTGCTTTAGCTCTCTAGGGGTTTTACCTTCAAGTCGTGCAACCCTCTTGATGCAAGCAAACTGACACTGACGCCCTTCCCCATTCACCGCTCTCATACGACTGCTCCTGTGCCTTCCTCTGCGCCTGTGATATCTCGTCGTTCGACGTCGCTGACGTTCTTTCTGGACAGAAGGAACATTCGATTGCCTCGCTCCTCACCCTCGTGTCTGATCCCTCACCGCGTTCTTCGTCACGGATCGTTAGCCTCCAAGCCCATCACATTGCCGCTCGTGACAGCTCTTTACACCGCCATATCCGTTCGGCTTCATCCCTCTAGGGGTTTTACCTTTAAGTCGTACAACCCTCCTCATGCAAGCAATCTGACACTGACGTCCTTCCCCATTCACCACTCTCATGCGATTGCTCATGTGCCTTCCTCTGCGCCTACGATATCTCCTCGTTCGACTTCGCTGACGTTCTTTCCGGATTGAAGGAACACTCGATTGCCTCGCTCCTCACCTTCGTGTCTGATCCCTCACCGCGTTCTTCGTCCCGGAACCTTAGCCTCCAAGCCCATCACATTGCCGCTCGTGAGAGCTCTTTATACCGCCATACCCGCTCGGCTTTAGCTCTCTAGGGGTTTTACCTTCAAGTCGTACAACCCTCTTGATGCAAGCAAACTGACTCTGACGCCCTTCCCCATTCACCGCTACCAAGCGACTGCTCCTGTGCCTTCCTCTGCGCCTATGATAACTCGTCGTTCGACGCCGCTCACGTTCTTTCCAGTCTGAAGGGACATTCGATTGCCTCGCTCCTCACCTTCGTGTCTGATCCCTCACCGCTTTCTTCGTCCCGGAAACTTAGCCTCCAAGCCCATCACATTGCCGCTCGTGACAGCCCTTTATACCGCCATACCCGCTCGGCTTTAGCTCTCTAGGGGTTTTACTTTCAAGTCGTACAACCCTCTTGATGTAAGCAAACTGTCTCTGACGCCCTTCCCCATTCACCGCTACCAAGTGACTGCTCCTGTGCCTTCCTCTCTGCCTATGATATCTCGTCGTTGGACGCCGCTGACGTTCCTTCCAGTCTGAAGGAACATTCGATTGCCTCGCTCCTACCTTCGTGTCTGATCCCTCACCGCGTTCTTCGTCCCGGAACCTTAGCCTCAAAGCCCATCACATTGCCGCTCGTGAGAGCCCTTTATACCGCCAAACCCGCTCGGCTTTAGCTCTGTAGAGGTTTTACCTTCAAGTCGTACAATCCTCTTCATGCAAGCAAACTGACACTGATGCCCTTCCCCATTCATCGCTCTCATGTGACTGCCCATGTGCCTTCCTCTGCGCCTATATCTCGTCGTTCGACGCCGCTGAAGTTCTTTCCGGACTGAAGGAACATTCGATTGCCTCGCTCCTCGCTTTCGTGTCTGATCCCTCGCCGCGTTCTTCGTCCTGGAACCTTAGCCTCCAAGCCCATCACATTGCCGCTCGTGACAGCCCTTTATACCGTCATACCCGCTCGGCTTTAGCTCTCTAGGGGTTTTACCTTCAAGTCGTACAACCCTCTTGATGCAAGCAAACTGACTCTGATGCCCTTCCCCATTCACCGCTACCAAACGACTGCTCCTGTGCCTTCCTCAGCGCCAATGATATCTCGACGTTCGACGCCGCTGACGTTCTTTCCAGTCTGAAAGAACATTCGATTGCCTCGCTCCTCGCTTTCGTGTCTGATCCCTCACCGCGTTCTTCGTCCTGGAACCTTAGCCTCCAAGCCCATCACATTGCCGCTCGTGACAGCCCTTTATACCGCCATACCCGCTCGGCTTTAGATCTCTAGGGGTTTTACCTTCAAGTCGTACAACCCTCTTGATGCAAGCAATCTGACACTGACGCCCTTCCCCATTCACCGCTACCAAGCGACTGCTCCTGTGCCTTCCTCAGCGCCAATGATATCTCGTCGTTCGACGCCGCTGAAGTTCTTTCCAGTCTGAAGGAACATTCGATTGCCTCGCTCCTCACCTTCGTGTCTCATGCCTCACCGCGTTCTTTGTCCCAGAACCTTAGCCTCCAAGCCCATCACATTGACGCTCGTGACAGCCCTTTACACCTCCATACCCGCTTGGCTTCAGCTCTCTTGGGGTTTTACCTTCAAGTCGTACAACCCTCTTGATGTAAGCAAACTCTCTGACGCCCTTCCCCATTCACCGCTACCAAGTGACTGCTCCTGTGCCTTCCTCTCTGCCTATGATATCTCGTCGTTGGACGCCGCTGACGTTCCTTCCAGTCTGAAGGAACATTCGATTGCCTCGCTCCTCACCTTCGTGTCTGATCACTCACCGCGTTCTTTGTTCCAGAACCTTAGCCTCCAAGCCCATCACATTGCCGCTCGTGACAGCCCTTTACACCGCCCTACCCGGCCGGCTTTAGCTCTCTAGGGGTTTTACCTTAAAGCCGTACAACCCTCTTGATGCAAGCAATCTGACACTGACGCCCTTTCTCATTCACCGCTCTCATGCGATTGCTCCTGTGCCTTCCTCTGCGCCTACGATATCTATTCGTTCCATGCCGGTGTCGTTCTTTCCAGACTAAAAAAAACATTCGATTACCTCGCTCCTCACCTTCGTGTCTGATCCCTCACCGCGTTCTTCGTCCGGGAACATTAGCCTCCAAGCCCATCACATTGCCGACCGTGGCAGCCCTTTATACGGCCATATCAGCTCGGCTTTAGCTCTCTAGGGGTTTTACCTTCAAGTCGTACAACCTTCTTCATACAAGCAAACTGACACTGACGCCCTTCCCCAGTCACCGCTCGCATGCGACTGCTCCTGTGCCTTCCTCTGCGCCTATGATATCTCGTCGTTCGATGTCGCTGACGTTCTTTCCGGACAGAAGGAACATTCGATTGCCTCGCTCCTCACCTTCGTGTCTGATCCCTCACCGCGTTCTTCGTCACGGATCCTTAGCCTCCAAGCCCATCACATTGCCGCTCGTGACAGCTCTTTACACCGCCATATCCGCTCGGCTTCATCTCTCTAGGGGTTTTACCTTTAAGTCGTACAACCCTCTTGATGCAAGCAATGTGACACTGACGTCCTTCCCCATTTACCACTCTCATGCGTTTGCTCATGTGCCTTCCTCTGCGCCTACGATATCTCGTCGTTCGACTTCGCTGACGTTCTTTCCGGATTGAAGGAACACCCGATTGCCTCGCTCCTCACCTTCGTGTCTGACCCCTCACCGCGTTCTTCGTCCCGGAACCTTAGCCTCCAAGACCATCACACTGCCGCTCGTGAGAGCCCTTTATACCGCCAAACCCGCTCGGCTTTAGCTCTGTAGAGGTTTTACCTTCAAGTCGTACAATCCTCTTCATGCAAGCAAACTGACACTGATGCCCTTCCCCATTCATCGCTCTCATGTGACTGCCCATGTGCCTTCCTCTGCGCCTATATGTCGTCGTTCGACGCCGCTGAAGTTCTTTCCGGACTGAAGGAACATTCGATTGCCTCGCTCCTCGCTTTCGTGTCTGATCCCTCGCCGCGTTCTTTGTCCTGGAACCTTAGCCTCCAAGCCCATCACATTGCCGCTCGTGACAGCCCTTTATACCGCCATACCCGCTCGACTTTAGCTCTCTAGGGGTTTTACCTTCAAGTCGTACAACCCTCTTGATGCAAGCAAACTGACTCTGACGCCCTTCCCCATTCACCGCTACCAAACGACTGCTCCTGTGCCTTCCTCAGCGCCAATGATATCTCGTCGTTCGACGCCGCTGACGTTCTTTCCAGTCTGAAGGAACATTCGATTGCCTCGCTCCTCACCTTCGTGTCTGATCCCTCACCGCGTTCTTTGTCCCAGAACCTTAGCCTCCAAGCCCATCACATTGCCGCTCGTGACAGCCCTTTATACCGCACTACCCGGTCGGCGTTAGCTCTCTAGGGGTTTTACCTTAATGTCGTACAACCCTCTTGATGCAAGCAATCTGACACTGACGCCCTTCCCCATTCACCGCTCTCATGCGATTGCTCCTGTGCCTTCCTCTGCGCCTACGATATCTATTCGTTCGATGCCGGTGTCGTTCTTTCCAGACTGAAAAAAACATTCGATTGCCTCGCTCCTCACCTTCGTGTCTGATCCCTTACCGCGTTCGTCGTCCGGGAACCTTAGCCGCCAAGCCCATCACATTGCCGACCGTGACAGCCCTTTAAACGGCCATACCAGCTCGGCTTTAGCTCTCTAGGGGTTTTACTTTCAAGTCGTGCAACCTTCTTCATACAAGCAAACTGACACTGACGCCCTTACCCAGTCACCGCTCGCAAGCGACTGCTCCTGTGCCTTCCTCTGCGCCTATGATATCTCGTCGTTCGACGTCGCTGACGCTCTTTCCGGTCTGAAGGAACATGATTGCCTCGCTCCTCACCTTCGTGTCTGATTCCTCACCGTATTCTTTGTCCCGGAAACTTATCCTCCAAGCCCATCACATTGCCGCTCATTACAGCCATTTCTACCGCCATACCCGCTCTGCTTTAGCTCTCTAGGGGTTTTACCTTCAAGTCGTGCAACCCTCTTGATGCAAGCAAACTGACACTGACGCCCTTCCCCATTCACCGCTCTCATAAGACTGCTCCTGTGCCTTCCTCTGCGCCTGTGATATCTCGTCGTTCGACGTCGCTGACGTTCTTTCCGGACAGAAGGAACATTCGATTGCCTCGCTCCTCACCCTCGTGTCTGATCCCTCACCGCGTTCTTCGTCACGGATCGTTAGCCTCCAAGCCCATCACATTGCCGCTCGTGACAGCTCTTTACACCGCCATATCCGTTCGGCTTCATCCCTCTAGGGGTTTTACCTTTAAGTCGTACAACCCTCCTGATGCAAGCAATCTGACACTGACGTCCTTCCCCATTCACCACTTTCATAAGATTGCTCATGTGCCTTCCTCTGCGCCTACGATATCTCGTCGTTCGACTTCGCTGACGTTCTTTCCGGATTGAAGGAACACTCGATTGCCTCGCTCCTCACCTTCGTGTCTGATCCCTCACCGCGTTCTTCGTCCCGGAACCTTAGCCTCCAAGCCCATCACATTGCCGCTCGTGAGAGCCCTTTATACCGCCATACCCGCTCGGCTTTAGCTCTCTAGGGGTTTTACCTTCAAGTCGTACAACCCTCTTGATGCAAGCAAACTGACTCTGACGCCCTTCCCCATTCACCGCTACCAAGCGACTGCTCCTGTGCCTTCCTCTGCGCCTATGATAACTCGTCGTTCGACGCCGCTCACGTTCTTTCCAGTCTGAAGGGACATTCGATTGCCTCGCTCCTCACCTTCGTGTCTGATCCCTATCCGCTTTCTTCGTCCCGGAAACTTAGCCTCCAAGCCCATCACATTGCCGCTCGTGACAGCCCTTTATACCGCCATACCCGCTCGGCTTTAGCTCCCTAGGGGTTTTACCTTCAAGTCTACAACCCTCTTGATGTAAGCAAACTGTCTCTGACGCCCTTCCCCATTCACCGCTACCAAGTGACTGCTCCTGTGCCTTCCTCTCTTGCTATGATATCTCGTCGTTGGACGCCGCTGACGTTCCTTCCAGTCTGAAGGAACATTCGATTGCCTCGCTCCTCACCTTCGTGTCTGATTCCTCACCGCGTTCTTCGTCCCGGAACCTTAGCCTCAAAGCCCATCACATTGCCGCTCGTGAGAGCCCTTTATACCGCCAAACCCGCTCGGCTTTAGCTCTGTAGAGGTTTTACCTTCAAGTCGTACAATCCTCTTCATGCAAGCAAACTGACACTGATGCCCTTCCCCATTCATCGCTCTCATGTGACTGCCCATGTGCCTTCCTCTGCGCCTATATCTCGTCGTTCGACGCCGCTGAAGTTCTTTCCGGACTGAAGGAACATTCGATTGCCTCGCTCCTCGCTTTAGTGTCTGATCCCTCGCCGCGTTCTTCGTCCTGGAACCTTAGCCTCCAAGCCCATCACATTGCCGCTCGTGACAGCCCTTTATACCGCCATACCCGCTCGGCTTTAGCTCTCTAGGGGTTTTACCTTCAAGTCGTACAACCCTCTTGATGCAAGCAAACTGACTCTGACGCCCTTCCCCATTCACCGCTACCAAACGACTGCTCCTGTGCCTTCCTCAGCGCCAATGATATCTCGACGTTCGACGCCGCTGACGTTCTTTCCAGTCTGAAAGAACATTCGATTGCCTCGCTCCTCGCTTTCGTGTCTGATCCCTCACCGCGTTCTTCGTCCTGGAACCTTAGCCTCCAAGCCCATCACATTGCCACTCGTGACAGCCCTTTATACCGCCATACCCGCTCGGCTTTAGATCTCTAGGGGTTTTACCTTCAAGTCGTACAACCCTCTTGATGCAAGCAATCTGACACTGACGCCCTTCCCCATTCACCGCTCTCATGCGATTGCTCCTGTGCCTTCCTCTGCGCCTAAGATATCTATTCGTTCGATGCCGGTGTCGTTCTTTCCAGACTGAAAAAAACATTCGATTGCCTCGCTCCTCACGTTCGTGTCTGATCCCTCACCGCGTTCGTCGTCCGGCAACCTTAGCCTCCAAGCCCATCACATTGCCCACCGTGACAGCCCTTTATACGGCCATACCAGCTCGGCTTTAGCTCTCTAGGGGTTTTACTTTCAAGTCGTGCAACCTTCTTCATACAAGCAAACTGACACTGACGCCCATACCCAGTCACCGCTCCCAAGCGACTGCTCCTGTGCCTTCCTCTACGCCTATGATATCTCGTCGTTCGACGTCGCTGACGCTCTTTCCGGTCTGAAGGAACATGATTGCCTCGCTCCTCACCTTCGTGTCTGATTCCTCACCGTATTCTTTGTCCCGGAAACTTATCCTCCAAGCCCATCACATTGCCGCTCATTACAGCCATTTCTACCGCCAAACTCGCTCTGCTTTAGCTCTCTACGGGTTTTACCTTCAAGTCGTACAACCCTCTTGATGCAAGCAAATTGACACTGACGCCCTTCCCCATTCACCGCTCTCATACGACTGCTCCTGTGCCTTCCTCTGCGCCTGTGATATCTTGTCGTTCGACGTCGCTGACGTTCTTTCCGTACAGAAGGAACATTCGATTGCCTCGCTCCTCACCCTCGTGTCTGATCCCTCACCGCGTTCTTCGTCACGGATCGTTAGCCTCCAAGCCCATCACATTGCCGCTCGTGACAGCTCTTTACACCGCCATATCCGCTCGGCTTCATCTCTCTAGGGGTTTTACCTTTAAGTCGTACAACCCTCCTGATGCGAGCAATCTGACACTGACGTCCTTCCCCATTCACCACTCTCATGCGATTGCTCATGTGCCTTCCTCTGCGCCTACGATATCTCGTAGTTCGACTTCGGTGACGTTCTTTCCGGATTGAAGGAACACTCGATTGCCTCGCTCCTCACCTTCGTGTCTGATCCCTCACCGCGTTCTTCGTCCCGGAACCTTAGCCTCCAAGCCCATCACATTGCCGCTCGTGAGAGCCCTTTATACCGCCATACCCGCTCGGCTTTAGCTCTCTAGGGGTTTTACCTTCAAGTCGTACAACCCTCTTGATGCAAGCAAACTGACTCTGACGCCCTTCCCCATTCACCGCTACCAAGCGACTGCTCCTGTGCCTTCCTCAGCGCCTATGATATCTCGTCGTTCGACGCCGCTCACGTTCTTTCCAGTCTGAAGGAACATTCGATTACCTCGCTCCTCACCTTCGTGTCTGATCCCTCACCGCGATCTTTGTCCCAGAACCTTAGCCTCCAAGCCCATTACATTGCCGCTCGTGACAGCCCTTTATACCGCCCTACCCGGTCGGCTTTAGCTCTCTAGGGGTTTTACCTTAAAGTCGTACAACCCTCTTGATGCAAGCAATCTGACACTGACGCCCTTCCTCATTCACCGCTCTCATGCGATAGCTCCTGTGCCTTCCTCTGCGCCTACGATATCTATTCGTTCAATGCCGGTGTCGTTCTTTCCAGACTGAAAAAAAACATTCGATTGCCTCGCTCCTCACCTTCGTGTCTGATCCCTCAACGCGTTCTTCGTCCGGGAGCCTTAGCCTCCAAGCCCATCACATCGCCGACCGTGACAGCCCTTTAAACGGCCATACCAGCTCGGCTTTAGCTCTCTAGGGGTTTTACCTTCAAGTCGTGCAACCTTCTTCATACAAGCACACTGACACTGACGCCCTTCCCCAGTCACCGCTCGCAAGCGACTGCTCCTGTGCCTTCCTCTGCGCCTATGATATTTCGTCGTTCGACGTCGCTGACGTTCTTTCCGGACTGAAGGAACATGATTGCCTCGCTCCTCACCTTCGTGTCTGATTCCTCAACGCGTTCTTTGTCCCGGAACCTTAGCCTCCAAGCCCATCACATTGCCTCTCGTGACAGCCCTTTCTACAGCCCTACACGGTCGGCTTTAGCTCTCTAGGGGTTTTACCTTAAAGTCGTTCAACCCTCTTGATGCAAGTAATCTGATACTGACGTCATTCCCCATTCATCGCTCTCATGCGATTGCTCCGGCGCCTTCCTCTGTGCCTACGATATCTCGTCGTTCGATGCCGCTGACGTTGTTTCCGGACTGAACAAACATTCGATTGCCTCGTTCCTCACCTTCGTGTCTGATCCCTCACTGCGATCTTCGTCCCGGAACCTTAGCCACCAAGCCCATCAGATTGCCGCTCGTGACAGCCCTTTATACCGCCATACCCGCTCGGCTTAAGCTCTCTAATGGTTTTGCCTTCAAGTCGTACATCCCTCTTGATGCAAGCAAACTGACACTGACGCCCTTCTCCATTCACCGCTACTAAGCGACTGCTCCTGTGCCTTCCTCTGCGCCTATGATATCTCGTCGTTCGACGCCGCTGACGTACTTTACAGACTGAAGGAACATTCGATTGCCTCGCTCCTCGCCTTCGTGGCTGATCCCTCACCGCGTTCTTCGTCACGGATCCTTAGCCTCCAAGCCCATCACATTGCCGCTCGTGACAGCCCTTTATACCGCTATACCCGCTAGGCTTTAGCTCTCTAGGGGTTTTACCTTAAATTCATACAATCCTCTTGGTGCAAGCAATCTGACACTGACGCCCTTAGCCATTCACCGCTCTCATGCGATTGCTCCTGTGCCGTCCTCTGCGCCTACGATATCTATTCGTTCGATGCCGGTGACGTTCTTTCCAGACTGAAAACAATATTCGATTGCATCGCTCCTCACCTTCGTGTCTGATCCCTCACCGCGTGCTTCGTCCTGGAACCTTAGGCTCCAAGCCCATCACATCGCCGCTCGTGACAGCCCTTTATACTGCCCTACACGGTCGGCTTTAGCTCTCTAGGGGTTTTACCTTAAAGTCGCACAACCATCTTGATGCAAGCTATCTGACACTGACGCCCGTCCCCATTCACCGCTCTCATGCGATTGCTTCTGTGCCTTCCTCCTTGCCTACGATATCTCGTCATTCGATGCCGCTGCCGTTCTTTCCGAACTGAAGGAACATTCGATTACCTCGCTCCTCACATTCGTGTCTGATCCATCACCGCGTTCTTCGTCCTAGAACCTTAGGCTCCAAGCCCGTCACATTGCCGCTCACGACAGCCCTTTATACCGCCCTACCCGCTCGGTTTCAGCTCTCTAGGGGTTTTACCTTCACGTCGTACAGCTCTCTTCATGCAAGCAAACTGACACTGACGCCCTTCCCCAGTCACAGCTCGCAAACGACTGCTCCTGTGCCTTCCTCTACGCCTATGATATCTCGTCGTTCGACGTCGCTGACGTTCTTTCCGAACTGAAGGAACATTCGATTGCCTCGCTCCTCACCTTCGTGTCTGAACCCTCACCGCGTTCTTCGTCCGGGAACCTTCGCCTCCAAGCCCGTCACATTGCCGACCGTGAAGCCTTTATACGGCCAGACCAGCTCGGCTTTAGCTCTCTAGGGGTTTTACCTTAAAGTCGTACAACCATCTTGATGCAAGCTGACACTGACGCCCTTGTCCATTCACCGCTACCAAGCGACTGCTCTTGTGCCTTCCTCTGCGCGTATGATATCTCGTCATTCCACGCTGCTGACGTTCTTTCCAGACTGAAGGAACATTCGATTGCATCGCTCCTCACCTTCGTGTCTGATCCCTCACTGTGTTCGTCCAGGGTCCTTAGCCTCCAAGCCCATCACACTGCCGACCGTGACCGCCCTTTATACCGCCATACCCGCTCGGCTTTAGCTCTGTAGGGGTTTTACCTTCAAGTCGTACAACCCTCTTGATGCAAGCAATCTGACACTGACGCCCTTCCCCATTCACCGCTCTCATGCGATTGCTCCTGTGCCTTCCTCTGCGCCTACGATATCTCGTCGTTCGACTTCGCTGACGTTCTTTCCGGATTGAAGGAACACTCGATTGCCTCGCTCCTCACCTTCGTGTCTGATCCCTCACCGCGTTCTTTGCCCGGATGCTTAGCCTCCAAGCCCATCACATTGCCGCTCGTGACAGACCTTTGTACCGCCCTACACGCTCGGCTTCAGCTCTCTAGGGGTTTTACCTTCAAGTCGTAAAACCCTCTTGATGCAAGCAATCTGACACTGATGGCCTTCCCCATTCACCGCTCTCATGCGATTGCTCCTGTGCCTTCCTCTGCGCCTATGATATCTCGCCGTTCCACGCCGCTGACGTTCTTTGCAGACTGAAGGAACATTCGATTGCATCGCTCTTCACCTTCGTGTCTGATCCCTCACAGCGCTCTTCGTCCCTGAACCTTAGCCTCCAAGCCCGTCACATTGCCGACCGTGACAGCCCTTTATACGGCCATACCAGCTCGGCTTTAGCTCTGTAGGGGTTTTACCTTAAAGTCGTACAACCCTATTGATGCAAGCAATCTGACACTTACGCCCTTCCCCATTTACCGCTCTCATGCGATTGCTCCTGTGCCTTCCTCTGCGCCTACGATATCTCGTCGTTCGATGCCGCTGACTTTCTTTCCGGACTGAAAAAACGTTCGATTGCCTCGCTCCTCACCTTCGTGTCTGATCCTTTACCACGTTCTTCGTCCCGGAACCTTAGCCTCCAAGCCCATCACATTGCCGCTCGTGAGAGCCCTTTTTATCGCCATACCCGCTCGGCTTTAGCTCTGTAGGGGTTTTACCTTCAAGTAGTACAACCCCCTTCATGCATGCAAACTGACACTGATGCCCTTCCCCATTCACCGCTCTCATGCGACTGCTCCTGTGCCTTCCTCTGCGCCTACGATATCTATTCGTTCGATGCCGGTGACGTTCTTTCCAGACTGAAAACAACATTCGATTGCATCGCTCCTCACCTTCGTGTCTGATCCCTCACCGCGTGCTTCGTCCTGGAACCTTAGGCTCCAAGCCCATCACATCGCCGCTCGTGACAGCCCTTTATACTGCGCTACACGGTAGGCTTTAGCTCTCTAGGGGTTTTACCTTAATGTCGTACAACCATCTTGATGCAAGCTATCTGACACTGACGCTCGTCCGCATTCACCGCTCCCATGCGATTGCTCCTGTGCCTTCCTCTGCGCCTACGATATCTATTCGTTCGATGCCGGTGACGTTCTTTCCAGACTGAAAACAACATTCGATTGCATCGCTCCTCACCTTCGTGTCTGATCCCTCACCGCGTGCTTCGTCCTGGAACCTTAGGCTCCAAGCCCATCACTTCGCCGCTCGTGACAGCCCTTTATACTGCCCTACACGGTCGGCTTTAGCTCTCTAGGGGTTTTACCTTAAAGTCGCACAACCATCTTGATGCAAGCTATCTGACACTGACGCCCGTCCCCATTCACCGCTCTCATGCGATTTCTTCTGTGCCTTCCTCCTCGCCTACGATATCTCGTCGTTCGATGCCGCTGCCGTTCGTTCCGAACTGAAGGAACATTCGATTACCTCGCTCCTCACATTCGTGTCTGATCCATCACCGCGTTCTTCGTCCTGGAACATTAGGCTCCAAGCCCATCACATTGCCGCTCATGACAGCCCTTTATACCGCCCTACCCGCTCGGTTTCAGCTCTCTAGGGTTTTTACATTCAAGTCGTGAGCTCTCTTCATGCAAGCAAACTGACACTGACGTCCTTCCCCAGTCACCGCTCGCAAACGACTGCTCCTGTGCCTTCCTCTACGCCTATGATATCTCGTCGTTCGATGCCGCTGACGTTCTTTCCGGACTTAAGGAACATTCGATTGCCTCGCTCCTCACATTCGTGTCTGATCCCTCACCGCGTTCTTCGTCCCAGATCCTTAGCCTCCAAGCCCACCACATTGCCGACCCTGACAGCCCTTTATACAGCCATACCCACTCGGGTTTAGCTCTGTAGGGGTTTTACTTTCACGTCGTACAACCCTCTTGATGCAAGCAATCTGACACTGACGTCCTTCCCCATATACCACGCTCCTGTGCCTTCTTCTGCGCGTACGATATCTCGTCGTTCGACTTCGCTGACGTTCTTTCCGGATTGAAGGAACACTAGATTGCCTCGCTCCTCACCTTCATGTCTGAACCCTCACCGCGTTGTTCGTCCCGGATCCTTAGCCTCCAAGCCCATCACATTGCCGCTCGTGACAGCCCTTTGTACCGCCCTACACGCTCGGCTTCAGCTCTCTAGGGGTTTTGCCCTCAAGTCGTAAAACCCTCTTGATGCAAGCAATCTGACACTGAGGCCCTTCCCCATTCACCGCTCTCATGCGATTGCTCCTGTGCCTTCCTCTGCGCCTACGATATCTCGTCGTTCGACTTCGCTGATGTTCTTTCAGGAGTGAACGAACACTCGATTGCCTCGCTCCTCACCTTCGTGTCTGATCCCTCGCCGCGTTCTTCGTCCCGGATCCTTAGCCTCCGAGCCCATCACATTGCCGCTCGTGACAGACCTTTGTACCGCCCTACACGCTCGGCTTCAGCTTCCTTCAAGTCGTAAAACCCTCTTGATGCAAGCAATCTGACACTGATGCCCTTCCCCAGTCAACGCTCGCAAACGACTGCTCCTGTGCCTTCCTCTACGCCTATGATATCTCGTCGTTCGACGCCGCTGAAGTTCTTTCCGGACTAAAGGAACATTCGATTGCCTCGCTCCTCGCCTTCGTGTCTGATCCCTCACCGCGTGCTTCGTCTTAGAACCTTGGCCTCCAAGCCCATCACATCGCCGCTTGTGACAGCTCTTTATACTGCCCTACACGGTCGGCTTTAGCTCTCTAGGGGTTTTACCTTAAATTCATACAACCCTCTTGATGCAAGCAATCTGACACTGTCGCCTTTCCCCATTCACCGCTCTCATGCGATTGCTTCTGTGCCTTCCTCTGCGCCTACGATATCTCGTCGTTCGATGCCGCTGGCGTTCTTTCCGAACTGAAGGAACATTCGATTACCTCGCTCCTCACATTCGTGTCTGATCCATCACCGCGTTCTTCGTCACGGATCCTTAGCCTCCAAGCCCATCACATTGCCGCTCGTGACAGCTATTTACACCGCCATATCCGCTCGGCTTCATCTCTCTAGGGGTTTTACCTTTAAGTCGTACAACCCTCTTGATGCAAGCAATCTGACACTGACGTCCTTCCCCATTTACCACTCTCATGCGATTGCTCATGTGCCTTCCTCTGCGCCTACGATATCTCGTCTTTCGACTTCGCTGACGTGCTTTCCGGATTGAAGGAACACCCCATTGCCTCGCTCCTCACCTTCGTGTCTGATCCCTCACCGCGTTCTTCGTCCCGGAACCTTAGCCTCCAAGCCCATCACATTGCCGCTCGTGAGAGCCCTTTATACCGCCAAACCCGATCGGCTTTAGCTCTGTAGAGGATTTACCTTCAAGTCGTACAATCCTCTTCATTCAAGCAAACTGACACTGATGCCCTTCCCCATTCACCGCTCTCATGCGATTGCTCCTGTGCCTTCCTCTGCGCCTATGATATCTCGTCGTTCGACGGCGCTGACGTTCTTTCCGGACTGAAGGAACATTCGATTGCCTCGCTCCTCACCTTCGTGTCTTATCTCTCACAATGGTCTTCGTCCCGGAACCTTAGCCTTCAAGCCCATCACATTGCCGCTCATGACAGCCCTTTATACCTCCCTACCCGCTCGGTTTCAGCTCTCTAGGGGTTTTACTTTCAAGTCGTACAGCTCTCTTCAAGCAAGCAAACTGACACTGACGCCCTTCCCCAGTCAACGCTCGCAAACGACTGCTCCTGTGCCTTCCTCTACGCCTATGATATCTGGTCGTTCGACGCCGCTGAAGTTCTTTCCGGACTAAAGGAACATTCGATTGCCTCGCTCCTCGCCTTCGTGTCTGATCCCTCACCGCGTGCTTCGTCTTAGAACCTTGGCCTCCAAGCCCATCACATCGCCGCTTGTGACAGCTCTTTATACTGCCCTACACGGTCGGCTTTAGCTCTCTAGGGGTTTTACCTTAAATTCATACAACCCTCTTGATGCAAGCAATCTGACACTGTCGCCTTTCCCCATTCACCGCTCTCATGCGATTGCTTCTGTGCCTTCCTCTGCGCCTACGATATCTCGTCGTTCGATGCCGCTGGCGTTCTTTCCGAACTGAAGGAACATTCGATTACCTCGCTCCTCACATTCGTGTCTGATCCATCACCGCGTTCTTCGTCCTGGAACCTTAGTCTCCAAGCCCAACACATTGCCGCTCATGACAGCCCTTTATACCGCCCAACCCGCTCGGTTTCAGCTCTCTAGGTGTTTTACCTTCAAGTCGTACAGCTCTCTTCATGCAATCAAACTGACACTGACGCCCTTCCCCAGTCACCGCTCGCAAACGACTGCTCCTGTGCCTTCCTAGACGCCTATGATATCTCGTCGTTCGACGTCGCTGACGTTCTTTCCGAACTGAAGGAACATTCGATTGACTCGCTCCTCACATTCGTGTCTGATCCATCCCCGCGTTCTTCGTCCCGGAACCTTAGCCTCCAGGCCCATCTCATTGCCGCTTGTGAGAGCCCTTTATACCGCCCTACCCGGTAGGCATAAGCTCTCTACGGGTTTTACCTTCAAGTCGTACAACCCTCGTGATGCAAGCAAGCAAACTGACACTGACGCCCTTCCCCATTCACCGCTCTCATGCAACTGCTCCTGTGCCTTCCTCTGCGCCTACGACATCTCGTCGTTCGATGCCGCTTCCGTTCTTTCCGAACTGAAGGAACATTCGATTACCTCGCTCCTTACATTCGTGTCTGAACCATCAGCGCGTTCTTCGTCCCGGAACCTCAGCCTCCAAGTCCATCACATTGCCGCTCGTGACAGCCCTTTATACTGCCCTACGCTCTCGGCTTCAGCTCTCCAGGGGTTTTACCTTCAAGTCGTCCAACCCTCTTGATGCAAGCAATCTGACACTAACACCCTTCCTCATTCACCGCTCTCATGCGATTGCTCCTGTGCCTCCCTCTGTGCCTACGATATCTCATCGTTCGATGTCGCTGACGTTCTTTCCGGACTGAAGGAACATTTGATTGCCTCGCTCCTCACCTTCGTGTCTGATCCCTCACCGCTTTCTTCGTCCCGGAAACTTAGCCTCCAAGCCCATCACATTGCCGCTCGTGACAGCCCTTTATACCGCCATACCCGCTCGGCTTTAGCTCTCTAGGGGTTTTACCTTCAAGTCGTACAACCCTCTTGATGTAAGCAAACTGTCTCTGACGCCCTTCCCCATTCACCGCTACCAAGCGACTGCTCCTGTGCCTTCCTCTGCGCCTATGATATCTCGTCGTTGGACGCCACTGACGTTCCTTCCAGTCTGAAGGATTATTCGATTGCCTCGCACCTCACCTTCGTGTCTGATCACTCACCGCGTTCTTTGTCCCAGAACCTTAGCCCCCAAGCCCATCACATTGCCGCTCGTGACCGCCCTTTATACCGCCATACCAGCTCGGCTTTAGCTCTCTAGGGGTTTTACCTTAAAGCCGTACAACCCTCTTGATGCAAGCAATCTGACACTGACGCCCTTTCCCATTCACCGCTCTCATGCGATTGCTCCTGTGCCTTCCTCTGCGCCTACGATATCTCGTCGTTCGACGTCGCTGTCGTTCTTTCCGGACAGAAGGAACATTCGATTTCCTCGCTCCTCACCTTCGTGTCTGATCCCTCACCGCGTTCTTCGTCACGGATCCTTAGCCTCCAAGCCCATCACATTGCCGCTCGTGACAGCTCTTTACACCGCCATATCCGCTCGGCTTCATCTCTCTAGGGGTTTTACCTTTAAGTCGTACAACCCTCTTGATGCGAGCAATCTGACACCGACGTCCTTCCCCATTTACCACTCTCATGCGATTGCTCATGTGCCTTCCTCTGCGCCTACGATATCTCGTCTTTCGACTTCGCTGACGTTCTTTCCGGATTGAAGGAACACCCGATTGCCTCGCTCCTCACCTTCGTGTCTGATCCCTCACCGCGTTTTTCGTCCCGGAACCTTAGCCTCCAAGCCCATCACATTGCCGCTCGTGAGAGCCCTTTATACCGCCAAACCCGCTCGGCTTTAGCTCTGTAGAGGATTTACCTTCAAGTCGTACAATCCTCTTCATGCAAGCAAACTGACACTGATGCCCTTCCCCATTCATCGCTCTCATGTGACTGCTCATGTGCCTTCCTGTGCGCCTATGATATCTCGTCGTTCGATGCCGCTGAAGTTCTTTCCAGACTGAAGGAACATTCGATTGCCTCGCTCCTCGCTTTCGTGTCTGATCCCTCGCCGCGTTCTTCGTCCTGGAACCTTAGCCTCCAAGCCCATCACATTGCCGCTCGTGACAGCCCTTTATACCGCCATACCCGCTCGGCTTTAGCTCTCTAGGGGTTTTACCTTCAAGTCGTACAACCCTCTTGATGCAAGCAAACTGACTCTGACGCCCTTCCCCATTCACCGCTACCACTGCTCCTGTGCCTTCCTCAGCGCCAATGATATCTCGTCGTTCGACGCCGCTGACGTTCTTTCCGGATTGAAGGAACACCCGATTGCCTCGCTCCTCACCTTCGTGTCTGATCCCTCACCGCGTTCTTCGTCCCGGAACCTTAGCCTCCAAGCCCATCACATTGCCGCTCGTGAGAGCCCTTTATACCGCCAAACCCGCTCGGCTTTAGCTCTGTAGAGGTTTTACCTTCAAGTCGTACAATCCTCTTCATGCAAGCAAACTGACACTGATGCCCTTCCCCATTCATCGCTCTCATGTGACTGCCCATGTGCCTTCCTCTGCGCCTATATCTCGTCGTTCGACGGCGCTGAAGTTCTTTCCGGACTGAAGGAACATTCGATTGCCTCGCTCCTCGCTTTCGTGTCTGATCCCTCGCCGCGTTCTTCGTCCTGGAACCTTAGCCTCCAAGCCCATCACATTGCCGCTCGTGACAGCCCTTTATACCGCCATACCCGCTCGACTTTAGCTCTCTAGGGGTTTTACCTTCAAGTCGTACAACCCTCTTGATGCAAGCAAACTGACTCTGACGCCCGTCCCCATTCACCGCTACCAAACGACTGCTCCTGTGCCTTCCTCAGCGCCAATGATATCTCTTCGTTCGACGCCGCTGACGTTCTTTCCAGTCTGAAGGAACATTCGATTGCCTCGCTCCTCACCTTCGTGTCTCATCCCTCACCGCGTTCTTTGTCCCAGAACCTTAGCCTCCAAGCCCATCACATTGCCGCTCGTGACAGCCCTTTATACCGCACTACCCGGTCGGCTTTAGCTCTCTAGGGGTTTTACCTTAATGTCGTACAACCCTCTTGATGCAAGCAATCTGACACTGACGCCCTTCCCCATTCACCGCTCTCATGCGATTGCTCCTGTGCCTTCCTCTGCGCCAACGATATCTATTCGTTCGATGCCGGTGTCGTTCTTTCCAGACTGAAAAAAACATTCGATTGCCTCGCTCCTCACCTTCGTGTCTGATGCCTCACCGCGTTCGTCGTCCGGGAACCTTAGCCTCCAAGCCCATCACATTGCCGACCGTGACAGCCCTTTATACGGCCATACCAGCTCGGCTTTAGCTCTCTAGGGGTTTTACTTTCAAGTCGTGCAACCTTCTTCATACAAGCAAACTGACACTGACGCCCTTACCCAGTCACCGCTCGCAAGCGACCGCTCCTGTGCCTTCCTCTGCGCCTATGATATCTCGTCGTTCGACGTCGCTGACGCTCTTTCCGGTCTGAAGGAACATGATTGCCTCGCTCCTCACCTTCGGGTCTGATTCCTCACCGTATTCTTTGTCCCGGAAACTTATCCTGCAAGCCCATCACATTGCCGCTCATTACAGCCATTTCTACCGCCATACCCGCTCTGCTTTAGCTCTCTAGGGGTTTTACCTTCAAGTCGTGCAACCCTCTTGATGCAAGCAAACTGACACTGACGCCCTTCCCCATTCACCGCTCTCATACGACTGCTCCTGTGCATTCCTCTTGGCCTGTGATATCTCGTCGTTCGACGTCGCTGACGTTCTTTCCGGACAGAAGGAACATTGGATTGCCTCGCTCCTCACCCTCGTATCTGATCCCTCACCGCGTTCTTCGTCACGGATCGTTAGCCTCCAAGCCCATCACACTGCCGACCGTGACAGCCCTTTATACCGCCATACCCGCTCGGCTTTAGCTCTGTAGGGGTTTTACCTTCAAGTCGTACAACCCTCTTGATGCAAGCAATCTGACTCTGACGCCCTTCCCCATTCACCGCTCTCATGTGATTGCTCCTGTGCCTTCCTCTGCGCCTACGATATCTCGTCGTTCGACTTCGCTGACGTTCTTTCCGGATTGAAGGAACACTCGATTGCCTCGCTCCTCACCTTCGTGTCTGATCCCTCACCGCGTTCTTTGCCCGGATGCTTAGCCTCCAAGCCCATCACATTGCCGCTCGTGACAGACCTTTGTACCGCCCTACACACTCGGCTTCAGCTCTAGGGGTTTTACCTTCAAGTCGTAAAACCCTCTTGATGCAAGCAATCTGACACTGATGCCCTTCCCCATTCACCGCTCTCATGCGATTGCTCCTGTGCCTTCCTCTGCGCCTATGATATCTCGTCGTTCCACGCCGCTGACGTTCTTTGTAGACTGAAGGAACATTCGATTGCATCGCTCTTCACCTTCGTGTCTGATCCCTCACAGCGCTCTTCGTCCCGGAACCTTAGCCTCCAAGCCCATCACATTGCCGCTCGTGAGAGCCCTTTTTATCGCCATACCCGCTCGGCTTTAGCTCTGTAGGGGTTTTACCTTCAAGTAGTACAATCCTCTTAATGCATGCAAACTGACACTGATGCCCTTCCCCATTCACCGCTCGCATGCGACTGCTCCTGTGCCTTCCTCTGCGCCTATGTTATCTCGTCGTTCGACGCCGCTGAAGTTCTTTCCGGACTGAAGGAACATTCGATTGCCTCGCTCCTCGCCTTCGTGTCTGATCCCTCACCGCGTGCTTCGTCTTGGAACCTCGGCCTCCATGCCCATCACATCGCCGCTCGTGAGAGCCCTTTATACTGCGCTACACTTTCGGCTTTATCTCTCTAGGGGTTTTACCTTAAAGTCGTACAACCATCTTGATGCAAGCTATCTGACACTGACGCCCGTCCGCATTCACCGTCTCATGCGATTGCTTCTGTGCCTTCCTCTGCGCCTACGATATCTCGTCGTTCGAAGCCGCTACCGTTCTTTCCGAAATGAAGGAACATTCGATTACCTCGCTCCTCACATTCGTGTCTGATCCATCACCGCGTTATTCGTCCTGGAACATTAGGCTCCAAGCCCATCACATTGCCGCTCATGACAGCCCTTTATACAGCCATACCCACTCGGCTTTAGCTCTGTAGGGGTTTTACTTTCACGTCGTACAACCCTCTTGATGCAAGCAATCTGACACTGACGTCCTTCCCCATTTACCACGCTCCTGTGCCTTCTTCTGCGCGTACGATATCTCGTCGTTCGACTTCGCTGACGTTCTTTCCGGATTGAAGGAACACTAGATTGCCTCGCTCCTCACCTTCATGTCTGAACCCTCACCGCGTTGTTCGTCCCGGATCCTTAGCCTCCAAGCCCATCACATTGCCGCTCGTGACAGCCCTTTGTACCGCCCTACACGCTCGGCTTCAGCTCTCTAGGGGTTTTACCCTCAAGTCGTAAAACCCTCTTGATGCAAGCAATCTGACACTGAGGCCCTTCCCCATTCACCGCTCTCATGCGATTGCTCCTGTGCCTTCCTCTGCGCCTACGATATCTCGTCGTTCGACTTCGCTGATGTTCTTTCCGGAGTGAACGAACACTCGATTGCCTCGCTCCTCACCTTCGTGTCTGATCCCTCGCCGCGTTCTTCGTCCCGGATCCTTAGCCTCCGAGCCCATCACATTGCCGCTCGTGACAGACCTTTGTACCGCCCTACACGCTCGGCTTCAGCTTCCTTCAAGTCGTAAAACCCTCTTGATGCAAGCAATCTGACACTGATTCCCTTCCCCATTCACCGCTCTCATGCGATATCTCCTGTGCCTTCCTCTGCGCCTATGATATCTCGTCGTTCGACGCCGCTGAAGTTCTTTCCGGACTAAAGGAACATTCGATTGACTCGCTCCTCCCATTCGTGTCTGATCCATTCCCGCGTTCTTCGTCCCGGAATCTTAGCCTCCAGGCCCATCTCATTGCCGCTTGTGAGAGCCCTTTATACCGCCCTACCCGGTAGGCATAAGCTCTCTAGGGGTTTTACCTTCAAGTCGTACAACCCTCGTGATGCAAGCAAGCAAACTGACACTGACGCCCTTCCCCATTCACCGCTCTCATGCAACTGCTCCTGTGCCTTCCTCTGCGCCTATGATATCTCGTATTTCGACGCCGCTGACGTTCTTTCCGGACTGAAGAAGTATTCGATTGCCTCGCTCCTCACCTTCGTGTCTGATCTCTCACAATGGTCTTCGTCCCGGAACCTTAGCCTTCAAGCCCATCACATTGCCACTCGTGACAGACCTTTGTACCGCCCTACAAGCTCGACTTCAGCTCTCTAGGGGTTTTACCTTCAAGTAGTAAAACCCTCTTGATGCAAGCAATCTGACATTGATGCCCTTCCCCATTCACCGCTCTCATGCGATTGCTCCTGTGCCTTCCTCTGCGCCTATGATATCTCGTCGTTCCACGCCGCTGACGTTCTTTGCAGACTGAAGGAACATTCGATTGCCTCGCTCCTCACCTTCGTGTCTGATCCTTTACTGCGTTCTTCGTCCCGGAACCTTAGCCTCCAAGCCCATCAGATTGCCAGCCGTGACAGCCCTTTATACAGCCATACTCTCTCGGCTTTAGCTCTGTAGGGGTTTTACCTTCAAGTAGTACAACCCTCTTCATGCAAGAAAACTGACACTGATGCCCTTCCCCATTCACCGCTCTCATGCGACTGCTCCTGTGCCTTCCTCTGGGCCTATGATATCTCGTCGTTCGACGCCGCTGAAGTTCTTTCCAGACTGAAGGAACATTCGATTGCCTCGCTCCTCGCCTTCGTGTCTGATCCCTCACCGCGTGCTCCGTCTTGGAATCTTGGCCTCCAAGCCCATCACATCGCCGCTCTTGACAGCCCTTTATACTTCCCCAGACAGTCGGCTTTAGCTCTCTAGGGGTTTTATTTTAAAGTCGTACAACCCTCTTGATGCAAGCTATCTGACATTGACGCCCGTCCCCATTCACCGCTCTCATGCGATTGCTTCTGTGCCTTCCTCTGCGCCTACGATATCTCGTCGTTCTATGCCGCTGCTGTTCTTTCCGAACTGAAGGAACATTCGATTACCTCGTTCCTCACATTCGTGTCTGATCCATCACCGCGTACTTCGTCCTGGAACCTTAGGCTCCAAGCCCATCACATTGCCGCTCGTGACAGCCCTTTATAACGCCATACCCGGTCGATTTCAGCTTTCTAGGGGTTTTACCTTAAATCCATACAACCCTCTTGATGCAAGCAATCTGTCACTGACGCCTTTCCCCATTCACCGCTCTCATGCGATTGCTTCTTTGCCTTCCTCTCCGCCTACAATATCTCGTCGTTCGATGCCACTGACGTTCTTTCCGGACTTAAGGAACATTCGATTGCCTCGCTCCTCACCTTCGTGTCTCATCCCTCACCGCGTTCTTCGTCCCGGAAAATTAGCCTCCAAGCCCATCACATTGCCGCTCGTGACAGCCCTTTACACCTCCATACCCGCTTGGCTTCAGCTCTCTTGGGGTTTTACTTTCAAGTCGTACAACCCTCTGGATGCAAGCAAACTCACACTGACGCCCTTGCCCATTCACCGCTACCAAGCGACTGCTCCTGTGCCTTCCTCTGCGCCTATGATATCTCGTCGCTCGACGCCGCTGACGTTCTTTCCAGACTGAAGGAACATTCGATTGCCTCGCTCCTCACCTTCGTGTCTGATCTCTCACAATGGTCTTCGTCCCGGAACCTTAGCCTTCAAGCCCATCACATTGCCACTCGTGACAGACCTTTGTACCGCCCTACACGCTCGGCTTCAGCTCTCTACGGGTTTTACCTTCAAGTAGCAAAGCCCTCTTGATGCAAACAATCTGACACTGATGCCCTTCCCCATTCACCACTCTCATGCGATTGCTCCTGTGCCTTCCTCTGCGCCTATGATATCTCGTCGTTCCACGCCGCTGACGTTCTTTGCAGACTGAAGGAACATTCGATTGCATCGCTCCTCACCTTCGTGTCTGATCCCTCACAGCGCTCTTCGTCCCTGAACCTTAGCCTCCAAGACCATCACATTGCCTCTCGTGAAAGACCTTTCTACAGCCCTACCCGTTCGGCTTTAGCTCTCTAGGGGTTTTACGTTAAAGCCGTACAACCCTCTTGATGCAAGCAATCTGACACTTACGCCCTTCTCCATTCACCGCTCTCATGCGATTGCTCCTGTGCCTTCCTCTGCGCCTACGATATCTCGTCGTTCGATGCCGCTGACTTTCTTTCCGGACTGAAAAAACATTCGATTGCCTCGCTCCTCACCTTCGTGTCTGATCCTTTACCGCGTTCTTCGTCCCGGAACCTTAGCCTCTAAGCCCATCACATTGCCAACCGTGACAGCCTTTCGTACCGCCATACCCGCTCGGCTTTAGCTCAGTAGGGGTTTTACCTTCAAGTAGTACAACCCACTTCATGCAAGAAAACTGACACTGATGCCCTTCCCCATTCACCGCTCTCATACGACTGCTCCTGTGCCTTCCTCTGGGCCTATGATATCTCGTCGTTCGATGCCGCTGAAGTTCTTTCCAGACTGAAGGAACATTTGATTGCCTCGCTCCTCGCCTTCGTGTCTGATCCCTCACCGCGTGCTCCGTCTTGGAACCTTGGCCTCCAAGCCCATCACATCGCCGCTCGTGACAGCCCTTTATACTTCCCTACACGGTCGGCTTTAGCTCTCTAGGGGTTTTACCTTAAAGTCGTACAACCATATTGATGCAAGCTATCTGACACTGACGCCCGTCCCCATTCACCGCACTCATGCGATTGCTTCTGTGCCTTCCTCTGCGCCTACGATATCTCGTCGTTCGATGCCACTGACGTTCTTTCCGGACTTAAGGAACATTCGATTGCCTCGCTCCTCACCTTCGTGTCTGATCCCTCAGCGCGTTCTTCGTCCCGGAACCTTAGCCTCCAAGCCCATCACATTGCCGCTCGTGACAGCCCTTTACACCTCCATACCCGCTTGGCTTCAGCTCTCTTGGGGTTTTACCTTCAACTCGTACAACCCTATTGATGAAAGCAAACTTACACTGACGCCCTTCCCCATTCAACGTTCTCATGTGATTGCTCTTTTGCATTCCTCTGCGCCTATGATATCTCGTCGTTCGACGGCACTGACGTTCTTTCCGGACTGAAGGAACATTCGATTGCCTTGCTCCTCACCTTCGTGTCTGATCCCTCACCGCCATCTTTGTCCCGGAACCTTAGCCTCCAAGCCCATCACATTGCCGCTCGTGACAGCCCTTTATAACGCCATACCCGGTCGGCTTTAGCTCTCTAGGGGTTTTACTTTAAATTCATACAACCCTCTTGATGCAAGCGATCTGACACTGACGCCTTTCCCCATTCACCGCTCTCATGCGATTGCAATGCGCCTTCCTCTGCGCCTACGATATCTCGTCGTTCGATGCCGGTGCCGTTCTTTCTGGACTTAAGGAACATTCGATTGCCTCGCTCCTCACCTTCGTGTCTGATACCTCACCACGTTCTTCGTCCCGGAACCTTAGCCTCCAAGCCCATCACATTGCCGCTCGTGACAGCCCTTTACACATCCATACCCGCTTGGCTTCAGCTCTCTAGGGGTTTTACCTTAAAGTCGTACAACCCTCTTGATGCAAGCAAACTGGCAGTGACGCCCTTCCCCGGTCAACGTTCTCATGCGATTGCTCCTTTGCATTCCTCTGTGCCTATGATATCTCGTCGTTCGACGGCGCTGACGTTCTTTCCGGACTGAAGGAACATTCGATTGCATCGCTCCTCACCTTCGTGTCTGATCCCTCACAGCGCTCTTCGTCCCTGAACCTTAGCCTCCAAGCCCATCACATTGCCTCTCGTTACAGCCCTTTCTACAGCCCTACCCGGTCGGCTTTAGCTCTCTAGGGGTTTTACGTTAAAGCCGTGCAACCCTCTTGATGTAAGCAATCTGACACTTACGCCCTTCCCCATTCACCGCTCTCATGCGACTGCTCCTGTGCCTTCCTCTGGGCCTATGATATCTCGTCGTTCGACGCCGCTGAAGTTCTTTCGAGACTGAAGCAACATTCGATTGCCTCGCTCCTCGCCTTCGTGTCTGATCCCTCACCGCGAGCTTCGTCTTGGAACCTTGGCCTCCAAGCCCATCACATCGCCGCTCGTGACAGCCCTTTATACTTCCCTACACGGTCGGCTTTAGGTCTCTAGGGGT
Source organism: Amblyomma americanum (assembly GCF_052857255.1). NCBI lineage: Eukaryota > Metazoa > Arthropoda > Arachnida > Ixodida > Ixodidae > Amblyomma > Amblyomma americanum. Next base: position 168,465,126 of record NC_135503.1, read on the forward strand.
TTTACCTTAAAGTCGTACAACCATCTTGATGCAACCTATCTGACAATGACACCCGTCCCCTTTCACCGCACTCATGCGATTTCTTCTGTGCCTTCCTCTGCGCCTACGATATCTCTTCGTTCTATGCCGCTGCTGTTCTTTCCGAATTGAAGGAACACTCGATTACCTCGCTCCTCACATTCGTGTCTGATCCATCACCGCGTTCCTCGTCCTGGAACCTTAGGCTCCAAGCCCATCACATTGCCGCTCGTGACAGCCCTTTACACCTCCATACCCGCTTGGCTTCAGCTCTCTTGGGGTTTTACCTTCAAGTCGTACAACCCTCTTGATGCAAGCAAACTGACACTGACGCCCTTCCCCATTCAACGTTCTCAAGCGATTGCTCCTTTGCATTCCTCTGCGCCGGTGATATCTCGTCGTTCGACGGCGCTGACGTTCTTTCCGGACTAAGGAACATTCGATTGCCTCGCTCCTCACCTTCGTGTCTGATCCCTCACCGCGTTCTTCGTCCCGGAACCTTAGCCTCCAAGCCCATCACATTGCCGCTCGTGACAGCCCTTTATACCGCCATACCTGGTCGGCTTTAGCTCTCTAGGGGTTTTACCTTAAATTCATACAACCCTCTTGATGCAAGCAATCTGACACTGACGCCCTTCCCCATTCACCGCTCTCATGCAATTGCTCCTGTGCCTTCCTCTGCGCCTACGATATCTATTCTTTCGATGCCCTTGACGTTCTTTCCAGACTGAAAAAAACATTCGATTGCCTCGCTCCTCATCTTCGTGTCTGATTCCTCACCGCGTGCTTCTTCTTGGAACCTTGGCCTCCAAGCCCATCAAATCGCCGCTCGTGACAGCCCTTTATACTGCCCTACACGGTCGGCTTTAGCTCTCTAGGGGTTTTACCTTAATGTCGTACAACCATCTTGATGCAAGCTATCTGACACTGACGCCCGTCCCCATTCACCGCTCTCATGCGATTGCTTCTGTGCCTCCCTCCTCGCCTACGATATCTCGTCGTTCGATGCCGCTGCTGTTCTTTCCGAACTGAAGGAACATTCGATTACCTCGCTCCTCACATTCGTGTCTGATCCATCACCGCGTTCTTCGTCCTGGAACCTTAGGCTCCAAGCCCATCACATTGCCGCTCACGACAGCCCTTTATACCGCCTACCCGCTCTGTTTCAGCTCTCTAGGGGTTTTACCTTCAAGTCGTACAGCTCTCTTCATGCAAGCAAACTGACACTGACGCCCTTCCTCAGTCACAGCTCGCAAACGACTGCTCCTGTGCCTTCCTCTTCGCCTATGATATCTCGTCGTTCGACGTCACTGACGTTCATTCCGAACTGAAGGAACATTCGATTGCCTCGCTCCTCACCTTCGTGTCTGGTCCCTCACCGCGTTCTTCGTTCGGGAACCTTAGCCTCCAAGCCCATCACATCGCCGACCATGACAGCCCGTTATACGGCCATACCAGCTCGGCTTTAGCTCTCTAGGGGTTTTACCTTAAAGTCGTACAACCATCTTGATGCAAGCTATCTGACACTGACGCCCTTGCCCATTCACCGCTACCAAGCGACTGCTCCTGTGGCTTCCTCTGCGCCTATGATATCTCGTCGCTCGACGCCGCTGACGTTCTTTCCAGACTGAAGGAACATTCGATTGCCTCGCTCCTCACCTTCGTGTCTGATGCCTCACCGCGTTCTTCGTCCCGGAACCTTATCCTCCAAGCCCATTACATTGCCGACCGTGACAGCCCTTTATACCGCCATGCCCGCTCGGTTTTAGCTCTGTAGGGGTTTTACCTTCAAGTCGTACAACCCTCTTGATGCAAGCAATCTGACACTGACGTCCTTCCGCATTTACCACTCTCATGCGATATCTCCTGTGCCTTCCTCTGCGCGTACGATATCTCGTCGTTCGACTTCGCTGACGTTCTTTCCGGATGGAAGGAACACTAGATTGCCTCGCTCCTCACCTTCATGTCTGATCACTCACCGCGTTCTTCGTCCCGGATCCTTAGCCTCCAAGCCCATCACATTGCCGCTCGTGACAGCCCTTTGTACCGCCCTACACACTCGGCTTCAGCTCTCTAGGAGTTTTACCTTCAAGTCCTAAAACCCTCTTGATGCAAGCAATCTGACACTGATGCTCTTCCCCATTCACCGCCCTCATGCGATTGCTCCTGTGCCTTCCTCTGCGCCTATGATATCTCGTCGTTCCACGCCGCTGACGTTCTTTCCGGACTGAAAAAACATTCGATTGCCTCGCTCCTCACCTTCGTGTGTGATCCCTCACCGCGTTCTTCGTCCCGGATCCTTAGGCTCCAAGCCCATCACTTTGCCGCTCGTGACGGCCTTCTTTACCACCATACCCGCTTGGCTTCAGCTCTCTTGGGGTTTTACTTTCAAGTCGTACAACCCTCTGGATGCAAGCAAACTCACACTGATGCCCTTCCCCATTCAACGATCTCATGCAATTGCTCATTTACATTCCTCTGCGCCTATGATATCTCGTTGTTCGACGGCGCTGACGTTCTTTCCGGACTGAAGGAGCATTCGATTGCCTCGCTCCTCACCTTCTTGTCTGATCTCTCACAATGGTCTTCGTCCCGGAACCTTAGCCTTCAAGTCCATCACATTGCCACTCGTGACAGACCTTTGTACCGCCCTACACGCTCCGCTTCAGCTCTCTAGGGGTTTTACCTTCAAGTAGCAAAGCCCTCTTGATGCAAACAATCTGACACTGATGCCCTTCCCCATTCACCACTCTCATGCGATTGCTCCTGTGCCTTCCTCTGCGCCTATCATATCTCGTCGTTCCACGCCGCTGACGTTCTTTGCAGACTGAAGGAACATTCGATTGCATCGCTCCTCACCTTCGTGTCTGATCCCTCACAGCGCTCTTCGTCCCTGAACCTTAGCCTCCAAGACCATCACATTGCCTCTCGTGACAGCCCTTTCTACAGCCCTACCCGGTCGGCTTTAGCTCTCTAGGGGTTTTACGTTAAAGCCGTACAACCCTCTTGATGCAAGCAATCTGACACTTACGCCCTTCTCCATTCACCGCTCTCATGCGATTGCTCCTGTGCCTTCCTCTGCGCCTACGATATCTCGTCGTTCGATGCCGCTGACTTTCTTTCCGGACTTAAGGAACATTCGATTGCCTCGCTCCTCACATTCGTGTCTGATCCCTCACCGCGTTCTTCGTCCCAGATCCTTAGCCTCCAAGCCCACCACATTGCCGACCCTGACAGCCCTTTATACAGCCATACCCACTCGGGTTTAGCTCTGTAGGGGTTTTACTTTCACGTCGTACAACCCTCTTGATGCAAGCAATCTGACACTGACGTCCTTCCCCATATACCACGCTCCTGTGCCTTCTTCTGCGCGTACGATATCTCGTCGTTCGACTTCGCTGACGTTCTTTCCGGATTGAAGGAACACTAGATTGCCTCGCTCCTCACCTTCATGTCTGAACCCTCACCGCGTTGTTCGTCCCGGATCCTTAGCCTCCAAGCCCATCACATTGCCGCTCGTGACAGCCCTTTGTACCGCCCTACACGCTCGGCTTCAGCTCTCTAGGGGTTTTACCCTCAAGTCGTAAAACCCTCTTGATGCAAGCAATCTGACACTGAGGCCCTTCCCCATTCACCGCTCTCATGCGATTGCTCCTGTGCCTTCCTCTGCGCCTACGATATCTCGTCGTTCGACTTCGCTGATGTTCTTTCAGGAGTGAACGAACACTCGATTGCCTCGCTCCTCACCTTCGTGTCTGATCCCTCGCCGCGTTCTTCGTCCCGGATCCTTAGCCTCCGAGCCCATCACATTGCCGCTCGTGACAGACCTTTGTACCGCCCTACACGCTCGGCTTCAGCTTCCTTCAAGTCGTAAAACCCTCTTGATGCAAGCAATCTGACACTGATGCCCTTCCCCAGTCAACGCTCGCAAACGACTGCTCCTGTGCCTTCCTCTACGCCTATGATATCTCGTCGTTCGACGCCGCTGAAGTTCTTTCCGGACTAAAGGAACATTCGATTGCCTCGCTCCTCGCCTTCGTGTCTGATCCCTCACCGCGTGCTTCGTCTTAGAACCTTGGCCTCCAAGCCCATCACATCGCCGCTTGTGACAGCTCTTTATACTGCCCTACACGGTCGGCTTTAGCTCTCTAGGGGTTTTACCTTAAATTCATACAACCCTCTTGATGCAAGCAATCTGACACTGTCGCCTTTCCCCATTCACCGCTCTCATGCGATTGCTTCTGTGCCTTCCTCTGCGCCTACGATATCTCGTCGTTCGATGCCGCTGGCGTTCTTTCCGAACTGAAGGAACATTCGATTACCTCGCTCCTCACATTCGTGTCTGATCCATCACCGCGTTCTTCGTCACGGATCCTTAGCCTCCAAGCCCATCACATTGCCGCTCGTGACAGCTATTTACACCGCCATATCCGCTCGGCTTCATCTCTCTAGGGGTTTTACCTTTAAGTCGTACAACCCTCTTGATGCAAGCAATCTGACACTGACGTCCTTCCCCATTTACCACTCTCATGCGATTGCTCATGTGCCTTCCTCTGCGCCTACGATATCTCGTCTTTCGACTTCGCTGACGTGCTTTCCGGATTGAAGGAACACCCCATTGCCTCGCTCCTCACCTTCGTGTCTGATCCCTCACCGCGTTCTTCGTCCCGGAACCTTAGCCTCCAAGCCCATCACATTGCCGCTCGTGAGAGCCCTTTATACCGCCAAACCCGATCGGCTTTAGCTCTGTAGAGGATTTACCTTCAAGTCGTACAATCCTCTTCATTCAAGCAAACTGACACTGATGCCCTTCCCCATTCACCGCTCTCATGCGATTGCTCCTGTGCCTTCCTCTGCGCCTATGATATCTCGTCGTTAGACGGCGCTGACGTTCTTTCCGGACTGAAGGAACATTCGATTGCCTCGCTCCTCACCTTCGTGTCTGATCTCTCACAATGGTCTTCGTCCCGGAACCTTAGCCTTCAAGCCCATCACATTGCCGCTCATGACAGCCCTTTATACCTCCCTACCCGCTCGGTTTCAGCTCTCTAGGGGTTTTACTTTCAAGTCGTACAGCTCTCTTCAAGCAAGCAAACTGACACTGACGCCCTTCCCCAGTCAACGCTCGCAAACGACTGCTCCTGTCCCTTCCTCTACGCCTATGATATCTGGTCGTTCGACGCCGCTGAAGTTCTCTCCGGACTAAAGGAACATTCGATTGCCTCGCTCCTCGCCTTCGTGTCTGATCCCTCACCGCGTGCTTCGTCTTAGAACCTTGGCCTCCAAGCCCATCACATCGCCGCTTGTGACAGCTCTTTATACTGCCCTACACGGTCGGCTTTAGCTCTCTAGGGGTTTTACCTTAAATTCATACAACCCTCTTGATGCAAGCAATCTGACACTGTCGCCTTTCCCCATTCACCGCTCTCATGCGATTGCTTCTGTGCCTTCCTCTGCGCCTACGATATATCGTCGTTCGATGCCGCTGGCGTTCTTTCCGAACTGAAGGAACATTCGATTACCTCGCTCCTCACATTCGTGTCTGATCCATCACCGCGTTCTTCGTCCTGGAACCTTAGTCTCCAAGCCCAACACATTGCCGCTCATGACAGCCCTTTATACCGCCCAACCCGCTCGGTTTCAGCTCTCTAGGTGTTTTACCTTCAAGTCGTACAGCTCTCTTCATGCAATCAAACTGACACTGACGCCCTTCCCCAGTCACCGCTCGCAAACGACTGCTCCTGTGCCTTCCTAGACGCCTATGATATCTCGTCGTTCGACGTCGCTGACGTTCTTTCCGAACTGAAGGAACATTCGATTGACTCGCTCCTCACATTCGTGTCTGATCCATCCCCGCGTTCTTCGTCCCGGAACCTTAGCCTCCAGGCCCATCTCATTGCCGCTTGTGAGAGCCCTTTATACCGCCCTACCCGGTAGGCATAAGCTCTCTACGGGTTTTACCTTCAAGTCGTACAACCCTCGTGATGCAAGCAAGCAAACTGACACTGACGCCCTTCCCCATTCACCGCTCTCATGCAACTGCTCCTGTGCCTTCCTCTGCGCCTACGACATCTCGTCGTTCGATGCCGCTTCCGTTCTTTCCGAACTGAAGGAACATTCGATTACCTCGCTCCTTACATTCGTGTCTGAACCATCAGCGCGTTCTTCGTCCCGGAACCTCAGCCTCCAAGTCCATCACATTGCCGCTCGTGACAGCCCTTTATACTGCCCTACCCTCTCGGCTTCAGCTCTCCAGGGGTTTTACCTTCAAGTCGTCCAACCCTCTTGATGCAAGCAATCTGACACTAACACCCTTCCTCATTCACCGCTCTCATGCGATTGCTCCTGTGCCTCCCTCTGTGCCTACGATATCTCATCGTTCGATGTCGCTGACGTTCTTTCCGGACTGAAGGAACATTTGATTGCCTCGCTCCTCACCTTCGTGTCTGATCCCTCACCGCTTTCTTCGTCCCGGAAACTTAGCCTCCAAGCCCATCACATTGCCGCTCGTGACAGCCCTTTATACCGCCATACCCGCTCGGCTTTAGCTCTATAGGGGTTTTACCTTCAAGTCGTACAACCCTCTTGATGTAAGCAAACTGTCTCTGACGCCCTTCCCCATTCACCGCTACCAAGCGACTGCTCCTGTGCCTTCCTCTGCGCCTATTATATCTCGTCGTTGGACGCCACTGACGTTCCTTCCAGTCTGAAGGATTATTCGATTGCCTCGCACCTCACCTTCGTGTCTGATCACTCACCGCGTTCTTTGTCCCAGAACCTTAGCCTCCAAGCCCATCACATTGCCGCTCGTGACCGCCCTTTATACCGCCATACCAGCTCGGCTTTAGCTCTCTAGGGGTTTTACCTTAAAGCCGTACAACCCTCTTGATGCAAGCAATCTGACACTGACGCCCTTTCCCATTCACCGCTCTCATGCGATTGCTCCTGTGCCTTCCTCTGCGCCTACGATATCTCGTCTTTCGACTTCGCTGACGTTCTTTCCGGATTGAAGGAACACCCGATTGCCTCGCTCCTCACCTTCGTGTCTGATCCCTCACCGCGTTTTTCGTCCCGGAACCTTAGCCTCCAAGCCCATCACATTGCCGCTCGTGAGAGCCCTTTATACCGCCAAACCCGCTCGGCTTTAGCTCTGTAGAGGATTTACCTTCAAGTCGTACAATCCTCTTCATGCAAGCAAACTGACACTGATGCCCTTCCCCATTCATCGCTCTCATGTGACTGCTCATGTGCCTTCCTGTGCGCCTATGATATCTCGTCGTTCGATGCCGCTGAAGTTCTTTCCAGACTGAAGGAACATTCGATTGCCTCGCTCCTCGCTTTCGTGTCTGATCCCTCGCCGCGTTCTTCGTCCTGGAACCTTAGCCTCCAAGCCCATCACATTGCCGCTCGTGACAGCCCTTTATACCGCCATACCCGCTCGGCTTTAGCTCTCTAGGGGTTTTACCTTCAAGTCGTACAACCCTCTTGATGCAAGCAAACTGACTCTGACGCCCTTCCCCATTCACCGCTACCACTGCTCCTGTGCCTTCCTCAGCGCCAATGATATCTCGTCGTTCGACGCCGCTGACGTTCTTTCCGGATTGAAGGAACACCCGATTGCCTCGCTCCTCACCTTCGTGTCTGATCCCTCACCGCGTTCTTCGTCCCGGAACCTTAGCCTCCAAGCCCATCACATTGCCGCTCGTGAGAGCCCTTTATACCGCCAAACCCGCTCGGCTTTAGCTCTGTAGAGGTTTTACCTTCAAGTCGTACAATCCTCTTCATGCAAGCAAACTGACACTGATGCCCTTCCCCATTCATCGCTCTCATGTGACTGCCCATGTGCCTTCCTCTGCGCCTATATCTCGTCGTTCGACGCCGCTGAAGTTCTTTCCAGACTGAAGGAACATTCGATTGCCTCGCTCCTCGCTTTCGTGTCTGATCCCTCGCCGCGTTCTTCGTCCTGGAACCTTAGCCTCCAAGCCCATCACATTGCCGCTCGTGACAGCCCTTTATACCGCCATACCCGCTCGACTTTAGCTCTCTAGGGGTTTTACCTTCAAGTCGTACAACCCTCTTGATGCAAGCAAACTGACTCTGACGCCCGTCCCCATTCACCGCTCTCATGCGATTGCTCCTGTGCCTTCCTCTGCGCCAACGATATCTATTCGTTCGATGCCGGTGTCGTTCTTTCCAGACTGAAAAAAACATTCGATTGCCTCGCTCCTCACCTTCGTGTCTGATCCCTCACCGCGTTCGTCGTCCGGGAACCTTAGCCTCCAAGCCCATCACATTGCCGACCGTGACAGCCCTTTATACGGCCATACCAGCTCGGCTTTAGCTCTCTAGGGGTTTTACTTTCAAGTCGTGCAACCTTCTTCATACAAGCAAACTGACACTGACGCCCTTACCCAGTCACCGCTCGCAAGCGACCGCTCCTGTGCCTTCCTCTGTGCCTATGATATCTCGTCGTTCGACGTCGCTGACGCTCTTTCCGGTCTGAAGGAACATGATTGCCTCGCTCCTCACCTTCGGGTCTGATTCCTCACCGTATTCTTTGTCCCGGAAACTTATCCTGCAAGCCCATCACATTGCCGCTCATTACAGCCATTTCTACCGCCATACCCGCTCTGCTTTAGCTCTCTAGGGGTTTTACCTTCAAGTCGTGCAACCCTCTTGATGCAAGCAAACTGACACTGACGCCCTTCCCCATTCACCGCTCTCATACGACTGCTCCTGTGCATTCCTCTTGGCCTGTGATATCTCGTCGTTCGACGTCGCTGACGTTCTTTCCGGACAGAAGGAACATTGGATTGCCTCGCTCCTCACCCTCATATCTGATCCCTCACCGCGTTCTTCGTCACGGATCGTTAGCCTCCAAGCCCATCACACTGCCGACCGTGACAGCCCTTTATACCGCCATACCCGCTCGGCTTTAGCTCTGTAGGGGTTTTACCTTCAAGTCGTACAACCCTCTTGATGCAAGCAATCTGACTCTGACGCCCTTCCCCATTCACCGCTCTCATGTGATTGCTCCTGTGCCTTCCTCTGCGCCTACGATATCTCGTCGTTCGACTTCGCTGACGTTCTTTCCGGATTGAAGGAACACTCGATTGCCTCGCTCCTCACCTTCGTGTCTGATCCCTCACCGCGTTCTTTGCCCGGATGCTTAGCCTCCAAGCCCATCACATTGCCGCTCGTGACAGACCTTTGTACCGCCCTACACACTCGGCTTCAGCTCTCTAGGGGTTTTACCTTCAAGTCGTAAAACCCTCTTGATGCAAGCAATCTGACACTGATGCCCTTCCCCATTCACCGCTCTCATGCGATTGCTCCTGTGCCTTCCTCTGCGCCTATGATATCTCGTCGTTCCACGCCGCTGACGTTCTTTGTAGACTGAAGGAACATTCGATTGCATCGCTCTTCACCTTCGTGTCTGATCCCTCACAGCGCTCTTCGTCCCGGAACCTTAGCCTCCAAGCCCATCACATTGCCGCTCGTGAGAGCCCTTTTTATCGCCATACCCGCTCGGCTTTAGCTCTGTAGGGGTTTTACCTTCAAGTAGTACAATCCTCTTAATGCATGCAAACTGACACTGATGCCCTTCCCCATTCACCGCTCGCATGCGACTGCTCCTGTGCCTTCCTCTGCGCCTATGTTATCTCGTCGTTCGACGCCGCTGAAGTTCTTTCCGGACTGAAGGAACATTCGATTGCCTCGCTCCTCGCCTTCGTGTCTGATCCCTCACCGCGTGCTTCGTCTTGGAACCTCGGCCTCCATGCCCATCACATCGCCGCTCGTGAGAGCCCTTTATACTGCGCTACACGGTCGGCTTTATCTCTCTAGGGGTTTTACCTTAAAGTCGTACAACCATCTTGATGCAAGCTATCTGACACTGACGCCCGTCCGCATTCACCGTCTCATGCGATTGCTTCTGTGCCTTCCTCTGCGCCTACGATATCTCGTCGTTCGAAGCCGCTGCCGTTCTTTCCGAAATGAAGGAACATTCGATTACCTCGCTCCTCACATTCGTGTCTGATCCATCACCGCGTTATTCGTCCTGGAACATTAGGCTCCAAGCCCATCACATTGCCGCTCATGACAGCCCTTTATACAGCCATACCCACTCGGCTTTAGCTCTGTAGGGGTTTTACTTTCACGTCGTACAACCCTCTTGATGCAAGCAATCTGACACTGACGTCCTTCCCCATTTACCACGCTCCTGTGCCTTCTTCTGCGCGTACGATATCTCGTCGTTCGACTTCGCTGACGTTCTTTCCGGATTGAAGGAACACTAGATTGCCTCGCTCCTCACCTTCATGTCTGAACCCTCACCGCGTTGTTCGTCCCGGATCCTTAGCCTCCAAGCCCATCACATTGCCGCTCGTGACAGCCCTTTGTACCGCCCTACACGCTCGGCTTCAGCTCTCTAGGGGTTTTACCCTCAAGTCGTAAAACCCTCTTGATGCAAGCAATCTGACACTGAGGCCCTTCCCCATTCACCGCTCTCATGCGATTGCTCCTGTGCCTTCCTCTGCGCCTACGATATCTCGTCGTTCGACTTCGCTGATGTTCTTTCCGGAGTGAACGAACACTCGATTGCCTCGCTCCTCACCTTCGTGTCTGATCCCTCGCCGCGTTCTTCGTCCCGGATCCTTAGCCTCCGAGCCCATCACATTGCCGCTCGTGACAGACCTTTGTACCGCCCTACACGCTCGGCTTCAGCTTCCTTCAAGTCGTAAAACCCTCTTGATGCAAGCAATCTGACACTGATTCCCTTCCCCATTCACCGCTCTCATGCGATATCTCCTGTGCCTTCCTCTGCGCCTATGATATCTCGTCGTTCGACGCCGCTGAAGTTCTTTCCGGACTAAAGGAACATTCGATTGACTCGCTCCTCCCATTCGTGTCTGATCCATTCCCGCGTTCTTCGTCCCGGAATCTTAGCCTCCAGGCCCATCTCATTGCCGCTTGTGAGAGCCCTTTATACCGCCCTACCCGGTAGGCATAAGCTCTCTAGGGGTTTTACCTTCAAGTCGTACAACCCTCGTGATGCAAGCAAGCAAACTGACACTGACGCCCTTGCCCATTCACCGCTCTCATGCAACTGCTCCTGTGCCTTCCTCTGCGCCTATGATATCTCGTATTTCGACGCCGCTGACGTTCTTTCCGGACTGAAGAAGTATTCGATTGCCTCGCTCCTCACCTTCGTGTCTGATCTCTCACAATGGTCTTCGTCCCGGAACCTTAGCCTTCAAGCCCATCACATTGCCACTCGTGACAGACCTTTGTACCGCCCTACAAGCTCGACTTCAGCTCTCTAGGGGTTTTACCTTCAAGTAGTAAAACCCTCTTGATGCAAGCAATCTGACATTGATGCCCTTCCCCATTCACCGCTCTCATGCGATTGCTCCTGTGCCTTCCTCTGCGCCTATGATATCTCGTCGTTCCACGCCGCTGACGTTCTTTGCAGACTGAAGGAACATTCGATTGCCTCGCTCCTCACCTTCGTGTCTGATCCTTTACTGCGTTCTTCGTCCCGGAACCTTAGCCTCCAAGCCCATCAGATTGCCAGCCGTGACAGCCCTTTATACAGCCATACTCTCTCGGCTTTAGCTCTGTAGGGGTTTTACCTTCAAGTAGTACAACCCTCTTCATGCAAGAAAACTGACACTGATGCCCTTCCCCATTCACCGCTCTCATGCGACTGCTCCTGTGCCTTCCTCTGGGCCTATGATATCTCGTCGTTCGACGCCGCTGAAGTTCTTTCCAGACTGAAGGAACATTCGATTGCCTCGCTCCTCGCCTTCGTGTCTGATCCCTCACCGCGTGCTCCGTCTTGGAATCTTGGCCTCCAAGCCCATCACATCGCCGCTCTTGACAGCCCTTTATACTTCCCCAGACAGTCGGCTTTAGCTCTCTAGGGGTTTTACCTTAAAGTCGTACAACCCTCTTGATGCAAGCTATCTGACATTGACGCCCGTCCCCATTCACCGCTCTCATGCGATTGCTTCTGTGCCTTCCTCTGCGCCTACGATATCTCGTCGTTCTATGCCGCTGCTGTTCTTTCCGAACTGAAGGAACATTCGATTACCTCGTTCCTCACATTCGTGTCTGATCCATCACCGCGTACTTCGTCCTGGAACCTTAGGCTCCAAGCCCATCACATTGCCGCTCGTGACAGCCCTTTATAACGCCATACCCGGTCGATTTCAGCTTTCTAGGGGTTTTACCTTAAATCCATACAACCCTCTTGATGCAAGCAATCTGTCACTGACGCCTTTCCCCATTCACCGCTCTCATGCGATTGCTTCTTTGCCTTCCTCTCCGCCTACAATATCTCGTCGTTCGATGCCACTGACGTTCTTTCCGGACTTAAGGAACATTCGATTGCCTCGCTCCTCACCTTCGTGTCTGATCCCTCACCGCGTTCTTCGTCCCGGAAAATTAGCCTCCAAGCCCATCACATTGCCGCTCGTGACAGCCCTTTACACCTCCATACCCGCTTGGCTTCAGCTCTCTTGGGGTTTTACTTTCAAGTCGTACAACCCTCTGGATGCAAGCAAACTCACACTGACGCCCTTGCCCATTCACCGCTACCAAGCGACTGCTCCTGTGCCTTCCTCTGCGCCTATGATATCTCGTCGCTCGACGCCGCTGACGTTCTTTCCAGACTGAAGGAACATTCGATTGCCTCGCTCCTCACCTTCGTGTCTGATCTCTCACAATGGTCTTCGTCCCGGAACCTTAGCCTTCAAGCCCATCACATTGCCACTCGTGACAGACCTTTGTACCGCCCTACACGCTCGGCTTCAGCTCTCTACGGGTTTTACTTTCAAGTAGCAAAGCCCTCTTGATGCAAACAATCTGACACTGATGCCCTTCCCCATTCACCACTCTCATGCGATTGCTCCTGTGCCTTCCTCTGCGCCTATGATATCTCGTCGTTCCACGCCGCTGACGTTCTTTGCAGACTGAAGGAACATTCGATTGCATCGCTCCTCACCTTCGTGTCTGATCCCTCACAGCGCTCTTCGTCCCTGAACCTTAGCCTCCAAGACCATCACATTGCCTCTCGTGAAAGACCTTTCTACAGCCCTACCCGTTCGGCTTTAGCTCTCTAGGGGTTTTACGTTAAAGCCGTACAACCCTCTTGATGCAAGCAATCTGACACTTACGCCCTTCTCCATTCACCGCTCTCATGCGATTGCTCCTGTGCCTTCCTCTGCGCCTACGATATCTCGTCGTTCGATGCCGCTGACTTTCTTTCCGGACTGAAAAAACATTCGATTGCCTCGCTCCTCACCTTCGTGTCTGATCCTTTACCGCGTTCTTCGTCCCGGAACCTTAGCCTCTAAGCCCATCACATTGCCAACCGTGACAGCCTTTCGTACCGCCATACCCGCTCGGCTTTAGCTCAGTAGGGGTTTTACCTTCAAGTAGTACAACCCACTTCATGCAAGAAAACTGACACTGATGCCCTTCCCCATTCACCGCTCTCATACGACTGCTCCTGTGCCTTCCTCTGGGCCTATGATATCTCGTCGTTCGATGCCGCTGAAGTTCTTTCCAGACTGAAGGAACATTTGATTGCCTCGCTCCTCGCCTTCGTGTCTGATCCCTCACCGCGTGCTCCGTCTTGGAACCTTGGCCTCCAAGCCCATCACATCGCCGCTCGTGACAGCCCTTTATACTTCCCTACACGGTCGGCTTTAGCTCTCTAGGGGTTTTACCTTAAAGTCGTACAACCATATTGATGCAAGCTATCTGACACTGACGCCCGTCCCCATTCACCGCATTCATGCGATTTCTTCTGTGCCTTCCTCTGCGCCGGTGATATCTCGTCGTTCGACGGCGCTGACGTTCTTTCCGGACTAAGGAACATTCGATTGCCTCGCTCCTCACCTTCGTGTCTGATCCCTCACCGCGTTCTTCGTCCCGGAACCTTAGCCTCCAAGCCCATCACATTGCCGCTCGTGACAGCCCTTTATACCGCCATACCTGGTCGGCTTTAGCTCTCTAGGGGTTTTACCTTAAATTCATACAACCCTCTTGATGCAAGCAATCTGACACTGACGCCCTTCCCCATTCACCGCTCTCATGCAATTGCTCCTGTGCCTTCCTCTGCGCCTACGATATCTATTCTTTAGATGCCCTTGACGTTCTTTCCAGACTGAAAAAAACATTCGATTGCCTCGCTCCTCATCTTCGTGTCTGATTCCTCACCACGTGCTTCTTCTTGGAACCTTGGCCTCCAAGCCCATCAAATCGCCGCTCGTGACAGCCCTTTATACTGCCCTACACGGTCGGCTTTAGCTCTCTAGGGGTTTTACCTTAATGTCGTACAACCATCTTGATGCAAGCTATCTGACACTGACGCCCGTCCCCATTCACCGCTCTCATGCGATTGCTTCTGTGCCTCCCTCCTCGCCTACGATATCTCGTCGTTCGATGCCGCTGCTGTTCTTTCCGAACTGAAGGAACATTCGATTACCTCGCTCCTCACATTCGTGTCTGATCCATCACCGCGTTCTTCGTCCTGGAACCTTAGGCTCCAAGCCCATCACATTGCCGCTCACGACAGCCCTTTATACCGCCTACCCGCTCTGTTTCAGCTCTCTAGGGGTTTTACCTTCAAGTCGTACAGCTCTCTTCATGCAAGCAAACTGACACTGACGCCCTTCCTCAGTCACAGCTCGCAAACGACTGCTCCTGTGCCTTCCTCTTCGCCTATGATATCTCGTCGTTCGACGTCACTGACGTTCATTCCGAACTGAAGGAACATTCGATTGCCTCGCTCCTCACCTTCGTGTCTGGTCCCTCACCGCGTTCTTCGTTCGGGAACCTTAGCCTCCAATCCCATCACATCGCCGACCATGACAGCCCGTTATACGGCCATACCAGCTCGGCTTTAGCTCTCTAGGGGTTTTACCTTAAAGTCGTACAACCATCTTGATGCAAGCTATCTGACACTGACGCCCTTGCCCATTCACCGCTACCAAGCGACTGCTCCTGTGCCTTCCTCTGCGCCTATGATATCTCGTCGCTCGACGCCGCTGACGTTCTTTCCAGACTGAAGGAACATTCGATTGCCTCGCTCCTCACCTTCGTGTCTGATGCCTCACCGCGTTCTTCGTCCCGGAACCTTATCCTCCAAGCCCATTACATTGCCGACCGTGACAGCCCTTTATACCGCCATGCCCGCTCGGTTTTAGCTCTGTAGGGGTTTTACCTTCAAGTCGTACAACCCTCTTGATGCAAGCAATCTGACACTGACGTCCTTCCGCATTTACCACTCTCATGCGATATCTCCTGTGCCTTCCTCTGCGCGTACGATATCTCGTCGTTCGACTTCGCTGACGTTCTTTCCGGATGGAAGGAACACTAGATTGCCTCGCTCCTCACCTTCATGTCTGATCACTCACCGCGTTCTTCGTCCCGGATCCTTAGCCTCCAAGCCCATCACATTGCCGCTCGTGACAGCCCTTTGTACCGCCCTACACACTCGGCTTCAGCTCTCTAGGAGTTTTACCTTCAAGTCCTAAAACCCTCTTGATGCAAGCAATCTGACACTGATGCTCTTCCCCATTCACCGCCCTCATGCGATTGCTCCTGTGCCTTCCTCTGCGCCTATGATATCTCGTCGTTCCACGCCGCTGACGTTCTTTCCGGACTGAAAAAACATTCGATTGCCTCGCTCCTCACCTTCGTGTGTGATCCCTCACCGCGTTCTTCGTCCCGGATCCTTAGGCTCCAAGCCCATCACTTTGCCGCTCGTGACGGCCTTCTTTACCACCATACCCGCTTGGCTTCAGCTCTCTTGGGGTTTTACTTTCAAGTCGTACAACCCTCTGGATGCAAGCAAACTCACACTGATGCCCTTCCCCATTCAACGATCTCTTGCAATTGCTCATTTACATTCCTCTGCGCCTATGATATCTCGTTGTTCGACGGCGCTGACGTTCTTTCCGGACTGAAGGAGCATTCGATTGCCTCGCTCCTCACCTTCTTGTCTGATCTCTCACAATGGTCTTCGTCCGGAACCTTAGCCTTCAAGTCCATCACATTGCCACTCGTGACAGACCTTTGTACCGCCCTACACGCTCCGCTTCAGCTCTCTAGGGGTTTTACCTTCAAGTAGCAAAGCCCTCTTGATGCAAACAATCTGACACTGATGCCCTTCCCCATTCACCACTCTCATGCGATTGCTCCTGTGCCTTCCTCTGCGCCTATCATATCTCGTCGTTCCACGCCGCTGACGTTCTTTGCAGACTGAAGGAACATTCGATTGCATCGCTCCTCACCTTCGTGTCTGATCCCTCACAGCGCTCTTCGTCCCTGAACCTTAGCCTCCAAGACCATCACATTGCCTCTCGTGACAGCCCTTTCTACAACCCTACCCGGTCGGCTTTAGCTCTCTAGGGGTTTTACGTTAAAGCCGTACAACCCTCTTGATGCAAGCAATCTGACACTTACGCCCTTCTCCATTCACCGCTCTCATGCGATTGCTCCTGTGCCTTCCTCTGCGCCTACGATATCTCGTCGTTCGATGCCGCTGACTTTCTTTCCGGACTGAAAAAACATTCGACTGCCTCGCTCCTCACCTTCGTGTCTGATCCTTTACCGCGTTCTTCGTCCCGGAACCTTAGCCTCTAAGCCCATCACATTGCCAACCGTGACAGCCCTTTATACCGCCATACCCGCTCGGCTTTAGCTCTGTAGGGGTTTTACCTTCAAGTAGTACAACCCTCTTCATGCAAGAAAACTGACACTGATGCCCTTCCCCATTCACCGCTCTCATGCGACTGCTCCTGTGCCTTCCTCTGGGCCTATGATATCTCGTCGTTCGATGCCGCTGAAGTTCTTTCCAGACTGAAGGAACATTTGATTGCCTCGCTCCTCGCCTTCGTGTCTGATCCCTCACGCGTGCTCCGTCTTGGAACCTTGGCCTCCAAGCACATCACATCGCCGCTCGTGACAGCCCTTTATACTTCCCTACACGGTCGGCTTTAGCTCTCTAGGGGTTTTACCTTAAAGTCGTACAACCATATTGATGCAAGCTATCTGACACTGACGCCCGTCCCCATTCACCGCACTCATGCGATTGCTTCTGTGCCTTCCTCTGCGCCTACGATATCTCGTCGTTCGATGCCACTGACGTTCTTTCCGGACTTAAGGAACATTCGATTGCCTCGCTCCTCACCTTCGTGTCTGATCCCTCACCGCGTTCTTTGTCCCGGAACCTTAGCCTCCAAGCCCACCACATTGCCGCTCGTGACAGCCCTTTATAACGCATACCCGGTCGGCTTTAGCTCTCTAGGGGTTTTACCTTAAATTCATACAACCCTCTTGATGCAAGCGATCTGACACTGACGCCTTTCCCCATTCACCGCTCTCATGCGATTGCTTCTGCGCCTTCCTCTGCGCCTACGATATCTCGTCGTTCGATGCCGGTGCCGTTCTTTCCGGACTTAAGGAACATTCGATTGCCTCGCTCCTCACCTTCGTGTCTGATACCTCACCACGTTCTTCGTCCCGGAACC
Organism: Amblyomma americanum; assembly: GCF_052857255.1. Classification (NCBI taxonomy): domain Eukaryota; kingdom Metazoa; phylum Arthropoda; class Arachnida; order Ixodida; family Ixodidae; genus Amblyomma; species Amblyomma americanum. The sequence continues at coordinate 168,482,687 of NC_135503.1, forward strand.
TTAGCCTCCAAGCCCATCACATTGCCGCTCGTGACAGCCCTTTACACATCCATACCCGCTTGGCTTCAGCTCTCTAGGGGTTTTACCTTAAAGTCGTACAACCCTCTTGATGCAAGCAAACTGACACTGACGCCCTTCCCCATTCAACGTTCTCATGCGATTGCTCCTTTGCATTCCTCTGTGCCTATGATATCTCGTCGTTCGACGGCGCTGACGTTCTTTCCGGACTGGAGGAACATTCGATTGCATCGCTCCTCACCTTCGTGTCTGATCCCTCACAGCGCTCTTCGTCCCTGAACCTTAGCCTCCAAGCCCATCACATTGCATCTCGTTACAGCCCTTTCTACAGCCCTACCCGGTCGGCTTTAGCTCTCTAGGGGTTTTACGTTAAAGCCGTGCAACCCTCTTGATGCAAGCAATCTGACACTTACGCCCTTCCCCATTCACCGCTCTCATGCGACTGCTCCTGTGCCTTCCTCTGGGCCTATGATATCTCGTCGTTCGACGCCGCTGAAGTTCTTTCGAGACTGAAGCAACATTCGATTGCCTCGCTCCTCGCCTTCGTGTCTGATCCCTCACCGCGAGCTTCGTCTTGGAACCTTGGCCTCCAAGCCCATCACATCGCCGCTCGTGACAGCCCTTTATACTTCCCTACACGGTCGCTTTATGTCTCTAGGAGTTTTACCTTAAAGTCGTACAACCATCTTGATGCAAGCTATCTGAAAATGACGCCCGTCCCCTTTCACCGCACTCATGCGATTGCTTCTGTGCCTTCCTCTGCGCCTACGATATCTCTTCGTTCTATGCCGCTGCTGTTCTTTCCGAATTGAAGGAACACCCGATTACCTCCCTCCTCACATTCGTGTCTGATCCATCACCGCGTTCCTCGTCCTGGAACCTTAGGCTCCAAGCCCATCACATTGCCGCTCGTGACAGCCCTTTACACCTCCATACCCGCTTGGCTTCAGCTCTCTTGGGCTTTTACCTTCAAGTCGTACAACCCTCTTGATGCAAGCAAACTGACACTGACGCCCTTCCCCATTCAACGTTCTCAAGCGATTGCTCCTTTGCATTCCTCTGCGCCGGTGATATCTCGTCGTTCGACGGCGCTGACGTTCTTTCCGGCTGAAGGAACATTCGATTGCCTCGCTCCTCACCTTCGTGTCTGATCCCTCACCGCGTTCTTCGTCCCGGAACCTTAGCCTCCAAGCCCATCACATTGCCGCTCGTGACAGCCCTTTATACCGCCATACCTGGTCGGCTTTAGCTCTCTAGGGGTTTTACCTTAAATTCATACAACCCTCTTGATGCAAGCAATCTGACACTGACGCCCTTCCCCATTCACCGCTCTCATGCAATTGCTCCTGTGCCTTCCTCTGCGCCTACGATATCTATTCGTTCGATGCCCTTGACGTTCTTTCCAGACTGAAAAAAGACATTCGATTGCCTCGCTCCTCATCTTCGTGTCTGATTCCTCACCGCGTGCTTCGTCTTGGAACCTTGGCCTCCAAGCCCATCAAATCGCCGCTCGTGACAGCCCTTTATACTGCCCTACACGGTCGGCTTTAGCTCTCTAGGGGTTTTACCTTAAGTCGTAGAACCATCTTGATGCAAGCTATCTGACACTGACGCCCGTCCCCATTCACTGCTCTCATGCGATTGCTTCTGTGCCTCCCTCCTCGCCTACGATATCTCGTCGTTCGATGCCGCTGCTGTTCTTTCCGAACTGAAGGAACATTCGATTACCTCGCTCCTCACATTCGTGTCTGATCCATCACCGCGTTCTTCGTCCTGGAACCTTAGGCTCCAAGCCCATCACATTGCCGCTCACGACAGCCATTTATACCGCCTACCCGCTCGGTTTCAGCTCTCTAGGGGTTTTACCTTAAAGTCGTACAACCATCTTGATGCAAGCTATCTGACACTGACGCCCTTGCCCATTCACCGCTACCAAGCGACTGCTCCTGTGCCTTCCTCTGCGCCTATGATATCTCGTCGTTCGACGCCGCTGACGTTCTTTCCAGACTGAAGGAACATTCGATTGCCTCGCTCCTCACCTTCGTGTCTGATGCCTCACCGCGTTCTTCGTCCCGGAACCTTATCCTCCAAGCCCATTACATTGCCGACCGTGACAGCCCTTTATACCGCCATACCCGCTTGGTTTTAGCTCTGTAGGGGTTTTACCTTCAAGTCGTACAACCCTCTTGATGCAAGCAATCTGACACTGACGTCCTTCCGCATTTACCACTCTCATGCGATATCTCCTGTGCCTTCCTCTGCGCGTACGATATCTCGTCGTTCGACTTCGCTGACGTTCTTTCCGGATGGAAGGAACACTAGATTGCCTCGCTCCTCACCTTCATGTCTGATCTCTCACCGCGTTCTTCGTCCCGGATCCTTAGCCTCCAAGCCCATCACATTGCCGCTCGTGACAGCCCTTTGTACCGCCCTACACACTCGGCTTCAGCTCTCTAGGAGTTTTACCTTCAAGTCCTAAAACCCTCTTGATGCAAGCAATCTGACACTGATGCTCTTCCCCATTCACCGCCCTCATGCGATTGCTCCTGTGCCTACCTCTGCGCCTAAGATATCTCGTCGTTCCACGCCGCTGACGTTCTTTCCGGACTGAAAAAACATTCGATTGCCTCGCTCCTCACCTTCGTGTGTGATCCCTCACCGCGTTCTTCGTCCCGGATCCTTAGGCTCCAAGCCCATCACTTTGCCGCTCGTGACGGCCTTCTTTACCACCATACCCTCTAGGGTTTATGTCTCTAAGAGTTTTATATTCAAGTCGTACTTCGCTCTGGAAGCAACCAATCTGACACCGAATCCCTTCGTAATTCACCATTCTCATGTGATTCCGCCTGTGCCTTCCTCCGCCCCTAAAATATCTCGTTGTTTGGTGCCCCTGACGTTCTTACCGAACTGTAGGAAGCTTGGATTGCCTCGCTCCTCCCCTCCCTGTCTGATCCCTCACCGTTTTCTTCGTAACAAACCCTTATCCGCCTAGCCCGTCATTTTGCCGCTCGTGACGACCTTCTTTACCACCATACACACTTGGCTTTATCTCTCTAGGAGTTTTATCTTCAAGTCGAACATCGCTCTGGTCAAGCAATCTGACAGAGGCACCCTTCCCCGTTAACGCCTCCCATGTGATTGCGCTTGTGCCTTCGTCTGCGGCTTCGATGTGCCGTCGTTCGACGTCACTGACGTGCTCTCCGAACTGAGGAAACCTTGGAATGGCTCGCACTTTACCTTCCTGTCTGATCCCTCACAGCGTGCTTCACCCCAAACATTTAGCCGCCAAGCCCATCACTTTGCCGCTCGTGACGGCCTTTTATACCGCCATACCCGCTCGGCTCTAGGTCTCTAGGGGTTTTATGTTCAATTCGTTCATCGCTCTGTATGCAAGCAATCTGACGACACCCTTCCCCTTTCATCATTCCCATGTGATTCCGCCTGTGCCTTTGTCTGCGCCTACGATATCTCGTCGTTCGACGTCCCTGACAGTACTACCGAACTGTGAGTCGAGTTGTGTTTAATGGCGCATAAGCGACTAAGGGTATCACGCGCCAAGCTCAAGGTATAAGAAATTTTTTCTGTGGAATTTTACAAACGTATAAAAATTATGTCGGTGTAGAATGCCTAAAAGGTTACACCTTTCTGCCAAGTATTGAGAGCAAAAGAAGATATTGTTACGTGGTGGGAAGCCAAGGAAAGCACGACATGATGACAGAATGAAGATATGATTTAATGTCTGAGGGCCTAGCGCGAGCGCTCCGTCCCGCGCCACTGCCATCTTCTTCGTCTTCATAACATGACCCCGGTCCTCCGAGCCATCGTCCCGATCGATTGCTTGAATTACGGTGAGGTGACAATGAGCATGGCCAGAAAGGGTAGAAGAAGATGAAAGGCTTGCCACCAAGATGAAGGAGATTATCTGGTGGACGGTTGCCCCCGGAGCTTCAGGTCCAGCGGTCGGTCACCCACTGCCGAAGGTCAAGGGTTGAGGGATCGCCACACAGCCTGGGCAGGGGTGCCGTCTTGGTTCGGGTCGTAGTCGGGTCATCGTATGTCAGGTCCTGGTCGTCGTGTCTTGTGTTCGGGGCTGGGGACGGGGCGGGGGAAAGCGGCTGGTCGGTTCTGGACAGTTCGAGCTGGGGTTGGGCCGGGCGGCGGAGCCCAGGTCCCCTCGGCCGACGACGAAGGCGACCAGAAGGCGGTGATGCTCCGGGGACTAGGATGACGATGCGTTCCCAGCACCTCACACCAAATGTTACGTGGTGGCAAGCCAATGAAAGCACGACATGATTACAGAATGAAGAAATGATTTAATGGCTGAGGGCCTAGCGCGAGCGCTCCGTCCCGCGCCACTGCCCTCTTCTTCGTCTTCATAACAATATTAAAGATTTCAAAGAGGCTGTGTAACCTCATCAGCCGTCCTTGGCTGGGCAAGGACTGGACGCCCCCACGATTTAAAATAAAAAATTCCTCAGCCCTTTCCCCTGGATTGCGAAAGTGGCTGAGGTGCATCAGGCAAAGTACTGGGTCATGTTTTGCATATTTTTAAGAACAGCAGCTTCTGCTAAAAATATAAAATCGCAGTACATGTCCACAATTGCATTATCACCTAAGAGCAGTGATGGATGAAAACGGATGCGTTGGTCATAAAACAAAGATAAGCCCTTTATCCGTTGCTTTTCCAGTTTTGAACATGAAATTAAAATGTGACTGACTGTAAGGTGATCTCCACATGCACAAACTGGTTTACCTTCTTTTGTTAGCAGGAAGTTGTGAGTAATGTGTGTGTGGCCTATACAGAGGCGGCAGATAATGACTTCGTTGAAAAATTTCTGATGCACTCCTGACTTCCATTCACCGATCACTGGTTTTATTCAGTGTAGCTTGTTATTTACTTTGCTGTCCCAAGTGGACTGGCAAATTTTCCTTGCCTTACATTGTAGTATTTGCTTTCTTTATTTGCTTGCCACAAGCTTGAGCAGCAAACAAATCTGCTCTTTCATTGACCTTTATGCCGATGTGACTTGGTACCCAGCAGAGTCTTATGTTTTGTCATTGAGCTAGGGCTGTTGTGATGCTTAGTATGACGTCGCCAAGAAGCGGGGTTATTGCATTTCTAGAATGAACGGCTGTGAGCACACTTAGCGAGTCTATGTAAATAATACTGTTGGCGAGGTTCTCATTTTCTATTTTTTCTGTGGCTACACCGATAGCGTAACTTTCCGCAGTGAAGATTGAAGCACACTCTAAGTCTTACTATTTTATTCCAATTCCCATCTACCGCTGCACTTCCAACGTGTCTGTTTTGGAACCGTCTGTATAAAAAGCTGCGCGATTACTGTATTTTTCTTCAGGTGTGAGGAATTCTTGTATATGTTCTTGCGGAATTTGTTTTTTTACGGAAGTCTGTAAGAGTGAGATCACAGGTTTCCGGAAAGTTGCACCATGGCGGCAGTGGACCTCGCTTTCGAGAAATGCTTGGCAATCTGTCTAGTACGCAAGGTTCTGGCACATGTCTTGGAATCGTAAGAGCACTGGACGGGGGGTAGCTCGCGGTTTATTGTTAAAGAGTACTCTAGATGGGCACTCTGTAGCGATGGGGTAACAAATATTTTTGTGCAGTGAACGAATTTTTAGAATGTACGAGCATGTGATCATGGGTCTTCTGTAAGTGACGGCTCGTTGGTTTCAACATAAAGACTGTTTATAGGTGACGTCCTGTAAGCACCAGTTGAAAGGCGTAAACCTAAATTCTGCACTAGGTCGAGTCGTTTCAAGTACGATGGCCTTGGTGATATTATATACTATACTGCCATAGGCTAAGCAGGATCGTACCACAGAGCGGTAAATTTTTAGGATGCTTGCCCTGTCAGAACCCCAGTGTTTATGTCAAAGTACTTTGAGTATGTTCAGTGATCGGGAAGTCTTTTTAATGCATTAATATGAGGCAGGAAAGTGAATTTTTTTGTCAAATGTTTTACCTAGAAATTTGTGCTTATTTTTTACGGGCAACTCTGTTTCGTTCAGATGTAGGGTCGGATCTGCCTGTAATCGTCGTTTTAATGAGAACAGTATTGCCACTGACTTCTGTGGTAAAAACCGGAAACCATTTTTATCCGCCCATGCTGCTAGTTTTTTGTTGTCAATTGTATTTGTCTTTCACATGTTGATACATTTTAGGATGTACAAGCTATTTGAAGGTCGTCTACATAGAATGAGTACATAACGAACCTCGGGATTATTTTACTAAGAGAGTTCATTTTTACAACAAAGAGGGTTGTCCTTAAAATACAGCCTCGAGGTACTCCATTTTCTTGAACAAAATTTCACGAAAGCGTTGAGCCCAGGCGGACAATAAGTGAACGGTTAGACAAAAAGTCTTTAAGGGAGTTCAGCATTCTTCCACGGATGCCGACCTCACCTAAGTCCTGAAGAATACCGAACCTCCATTTTGAATCATAAGCTTTTTCTAAATCGAAAAAGACTGCAAAGCAGTATTGTTTGTGGATAAAAGCTTCTCTGACAGTATTTTCTAGACGGACTAGGTAATCTTTTGTGGAGCATCCCTTTTTAAAACAGCATTGATAGATATCTAGAAGTTTGCAAGATTGAAGGACAAACGTTATTCTTATATTCATGAGACTTTCAAAGTATTTGGCGAGGCAACTGGTAAGAGCTATGGGTCAATAACTGCTAGGAGATGATGGAGGTTTATTAGGTTTAAGAAACGGTACAATAAAAGCTTTCTTCCAGGCTTCAGGTATTTTCCCCGAAACACATACTTTGTTAAAGAATCTTAAAAATGCTTCTACAGCTGGCTCAGAAAGATGGGCGAGCACTTCATAGTGTATTTGGTCTGCTCCTGGAGCAGTTTTCTTTCCGACAGACAGTACTGTGTTTATTTCTTGGAGAGTAATTAAGTTGTTGTATTCTTCTTTTTCACCTCCACTTATTGAAAGTCTTCGTTTTTCGGTTACGTTTTTGTGTTTTATAAATGAGTGCATTTATTGCGATGAACTGGAAACTGCAGCGTAGTGTTCACCCAAAATGTCTGCCTGTTCTCTTATGCTTGTTTCTGTACCAGGTGTTGTCAGAAGAGGAATTGTGAACGGTGAGAAGTTGTTTAATTTACGAAATGCTCCCATATTTTCTCAGTTTTAGATGTGATTTGACTGTTTATAGATGGAACATAACTCTGCCATGAAGCTTATTCGGCAATGTGACGGATGTACCGAGCTTTAACTCTTACCTTTTTAAAATATACGAGATTTTCATATGTCGGATACCTGCGAAATTTACCCAAATCTCCAATTTGCTGTTTTCTTTGCTTCCTTCCAGTTTCTTGTCCACCGCACTTTGTGGTTTTGTCGCACTACTCCAGAAGACTGCGGAATAGCTAATTCTGCAGCCGTTACAAAACAATCGGCGAACTTCTTGTTTATCTGATCGATGGCCAGGTTTTCTAAATCAACATTTTGTGAAGTGGCTTTTTCTCTAAAAAGTTCCCAGTGTGCTAGATGCAGCTTCCAGCGCCGCGGTTTTGTGGGGATTATTTCCGGTGGAGATATTAAACTGATTAGTATAGGGAGGTGATCGCTACTATATGGGTTGTCAATGATATTCCATTTAAAATCGTTAAAAACAGAAGGTAAAGTAAATGACACATCTAAACAGGTCATTTACCCCGAGGTAGGGGAGCAGTATGTAGCTTTTTCCGCATTTAAAAGACATACATTACTTGTAGGAATAAAATCTTTGATTATTTGTCCCCTATAGTTACAGCCCTCGCTTCCCCAAAAAGGGGAGTGAGCGTTAAAATCCCCATCTACTAAATATAGTTGTGGAAGCTCGTGAATGAGTTCTTGTAGATCATGAACCGTTAGTGTAAAATGTAGAGGAATATAAACAGAACAGATAGTAATTGCTTAATAGCTGATGATGCTGACCGAAACAACTTCAAGTTTTGTTTTGGTTTTGATTTCTCGAGCAGAGACGCAGCTTCGAACGACAATCGCGACGCCGCCTGAGAGTCTATTAGCCTGCTCGCGATCGCGTCTGAAGGTTTTGTAATGTTTGAGAATATTCATATGTTGTTGACCTAGATTGGCTTCCTGAAGATATAAGGATACGGGCAACATTGATCCTAAAATATCTGCTATGTCTCTGTAATTCCTAAACAGGCCCCTACAGTTCCACTGAACTAAAAAAGCCATGTTTATCTTTTGGGGTGGAACGATATGAGGTTTACTGATGTTCTGGACCCATTATGAGAGGCCTGTCTTTTTTTCGCTCGAGAGAGCTGTTCCGCCTCTGTAAAAGAGGCGGAGCAGCAGTTGCATCCATCCCCTCAGCACCATGCGAACTAAGGAACCTTGGATTGCTTCGCTCCGCACATTCCTGTCTGATCTCTCACCGCGTTCTTCGTCCCAAAACCTTCGCAGCCAAGCCCATAACTTTGCCGCTCGCGACGGCCTTTTATCCTGCCGTACCCGCTCGGCTTTAGTTCCCTAGGCGTTTTATCTTCCAGTCGTACAAGGCTTTGGATGCAAGCAATCTGACACCGACGCCCTTCCCCATTCACCGCTCCCATATGATTCTGCCTGCGCCTTCCTGTGAACCTACGATATCTCGTCATTCAACGACCTCGAAGTTCTTTATGAAATGAAGGAGTCTTGGATTGCCTCGTACCGCACCTTTGTGCCTGATCCCTCACCACGTTCGTCGTTCTAACCCTTATCCGCCAAGCCCATCATTTTGCTGCTCGTGGCGACCATTTATACCACCATACCCACTCGGCTTTACTTCTCCAGGCGTTTTATCTTCCAGTCATATACTCTTCTGGATGCAAGCAATCTGACACCGACACCCTTCCCCATTCAGCTCTTCCATATTATTCTGCCTGTGCCTTCTTCTGAGCCTACGATATCTCGTCGTTCAACGCCCTTGAAGTTCTTTATGAAATGAAGCAGTCTTGGATTGGCTCGCACCGCACATTCATGTCTGATCCCTCACCACGTTCCTCGTCCCTAACACTTTTCCGCCAATCCCACCAGTTTACCGCTCGTGACGACCACATATACCGCGATACCCGCTATGCTTTACTTCTCCAGGCGTTTTATCTTCCAGTCGTATATTGCTCTGGATGCAAGCAATCTGACACCGACGCCCTTCCCCATTCACCGCTCCCACATGATTCCGCCTGTGCCTTCCTCATAACCTATGGTATCTCGTCGTTCAACGTCCTTGAAGTTCTTATGAAATGAAGGAGTCCTGGATTTCCTCGCACCGCACCTTCGTGTCTGATCCCTCACCACGTTCCTCGTCCCTAGCCCTTATCCGCCAAGCCCATCACTTTGCCGCTCGTGACGACCATTTATACCGCCATACCCGCCCGGCTTTACTTCTCCAGGCGTTTTATCTTCCAGTCGTATATTGCTATCGATGCAAACCATCTGACTCCGACGCCCTTCCCCATTCTCCACTCCCATATGATTCCTTCTTTACCTTACTCTCAACCTACGATATCTTGTCGTTAAACGTCCTTGAAGTTCTTTATGAAATGAAGGAATCTTCAATTGCCTCGGACCGCACCTTCGTGTCTGATCCCTCAACACGTAACTCGTCCCTAACACTTTTCCTCCAAGCCCTTCACTTTGTGGCTCGTGACGACCATTCATATCGAAATACCCGCTCTGCTTTACTTCTCCAGGCGTTTTATCTTCCAGTCGAATATTGCTCTGGATGCAAGCAATCCGACACCGACGCCCTTCTCCATTCGCCGCTCCCATATGATTCCGCCTGTGCCTTCCTCTGCACCTACGATATCTCGTTGTTCGACGTGCCTGAATTTCTTTCTGAAATGGGGAAACCATTTATTTCCACGCATCTCACCTTCCTGTCTGATTCCTCACCGCGTTCTTCGTAACAAACCCTAAGCCGCCAAGAACTTTGCCGCTCCAGACGGCCTTTTGTACCGCCGCCCTACCCGCTCAGCTTTAGTTCTGTAGGAGTTTTATCTTCAGGTCGTACATTGCTCTGGATGCAAGCAGTCCGACACCGCCGTCCTTCCCCATTCATCGCCCTCATGTGATTCCGCCTGCGCCTTCCTCTGCACCTACGATATGTCGTCGTTCGACGACCCCGAAGTTCTTTATGATATAAAACAGTCTTGGATTGCCTAGCACAGCACCTTGTGTCTGATCCCTCACCGCTTTCTTCGTTCCGGACCTTAACTGCCAAGCACATCACTTTGTCGTTCGTGACACCCTTTTATAAAGCCGTACCCGCCTTTCTTTGGGTTTCTAAGAGTTTTATCTTGAAATCCTACATCGCTCTGGATGCAAGCAATCTGACACCGACGCCCTTGACCGTTCAGCACACCCATGTGATTCCGCCTGTGCCTTCCTCTGAACCTACGATATCTCGTCGTTCAACGTCCTTGAAGTTCTTTATGAAATGAAGGAGTCTTGGATTGCATCGCTCCTCACCTTCCTGTTTGATCCCTCATCGCGTTCGTCGTCCCGAATCATTAGCAGCCAAGCCCATCACTTTGCCGCTCGTGACGACCTTTTATACCGCCATGCCCGCTCGGCTTACGACGCTCTCGAGGCAAACAATCTGACACCGGCTACCTTGCCAATTCACCGCTATCATGTGATTCCGCCTGTGGCTTCGTCTGCGCCTATGATATATCGCCGTTCAAACCCCCTGGCGTTGTTTCCGAACTGAAGGAACCTTGGATTCCCTCGCGCCTCACCTTCCTGTCTGATCCAACACCGCGTACTTTCTTAGCCGCCAAGCCCATCACATTGCCGACCATGACAGCTCTTTATACCTTCATACCCGCTCTGCTTTAGCTCTGTAGGGGTTTTACCTTCAAGTCGTACAACCCTCTTCATGCAAGCAAACTGACACTGATGCCCTTCCGCGTTCACCGCTCTCATGCGACTGCTCCTGTGCCTTCCTCTGCGCCGCTCGTGACGGCATTTTCTAGCGCCATACCCGCCTGGCTATAGGTCTCTAGGAGTTCTATCTTCAAGTCTTACATCTCTCTGGATGCAAGCAATCAGACACAGGCACCCTTCCCCGTTCACTGCTCCTGTGCGATTTCGCCTGTGCCATTGTATGCGGCTACGATATCTCGTCGCTCGACGTTCCTGACGTGCTTTCCGAACTGAGCGAACCTTGGATTGCCTCGCTCTTCACCTTGCTGTCTCATCCCGCACTGCATTCTTCGTCCCGAACCCTTAGCCGAAAGCCCATCCTTTTGCCGCTTGTGACATTATTTTATACCGCACACCCGCTCGGCTATAGGTCTCTAGGAGTTTTATCTTTAAGTCGTACATCGCTCTGGATACTAGCAATCTGACACAGGCACTCTTCCCCGTTCATTGCTCCCGTGCGTTTAAGCCTGTGTCATTGTCTGCGGCTACGATATCTCGTCGCTCGACGTCCCTGACGTGCTTTCCGAACTGAGGGAACCTTGCATTGCCTCGCTCCTCACCTTGTTGTCTGATCGTACGGGGAGGCAATGAAGGCGTTGTTGGGAGCGCGCAAGAAGTACTCGGCTCCGGCGGATATCCTCAACAGAGAGCAGGCCACCACGCTCAGAAGACTACAAACAGACACCTACCCAAGCAGAGCCATGTATCATAAAATGTGGCCGAACAGATATGCGAAAGAGTGCGTGTGGTGTGGGGGCTACGCCACAACGTACCACGCCACCTGGGGCTGTGAAAAAAGCCCTTTACTACCAAAGATAAATAGCCCTAGTCTAGAGCAGTGGGAGGCCCTCCTGGCTGACTCCGACCCGAGCACACAGCTTATGCTGGTGACGAGGGCCAAGGCAGCGGCGGAGGCCAACGGGATCCTGGACTAGGGAATACCGACCACTGCAGCTCCACTTCTATCTATCCCCATCACCCTACTCCCTTACTCTTCCTTCTGTGAAAATAAATGTTTTTACTACTACTACTACTTTCCTTGTATGTCGATGCGGAAAACCGGAACTGGGACGAAATACTCTCTTACGCCACCTTTGCTAATTGCACTGCGATTTAAGTAACGGCGCGCTTCAATTCGTTTCGTTCAGTCCATGGTCGCGGAGCCGCCACCATGCTGCTCGCAATGCTGCTTCCCGCTAGCATGCATGTCAGCATCAGGTGGCACAAACTTCCGACGTTTCTTCTCTTCCTATTTGTCATTTGTCTGGTACTGGGCCGGTGCCCTTGAAAGAGCGGGGAGTAATATCCCACTAGTATTTAATTTAGGTACCTCAAGAGCCTTTGGGTGAGGGCTTTACAAGAGGGGTATTTATTATTGATAGATATAGATTTACTATAGCTAGGTAGGTAGTATTTATTGTAGTAACCCACTAGTGGCGCCGCACCACGCCCGAACTGCCTTATCTGAAGATTGGCAAGCTTTGGGCATTCTTGCGGAGAGGGGTCTTCGTTTGCCTCTGTCGAGCTACGCGTCCTAGCAAGCATAAGTAAACGTGCCCTGCGTACGTTGACCGTTTGTCGGTGACAACCAACGAACGCTTTTTTCTAATATAAAACTATTGACCTCACGCGGACCAGTTACCAATAGAGAATATTGTGTGTTTAAAAGGGCAATGGTCTTGCATTCGATTTCGAATTGATTTCATGAGGTTGCGTTTTTGTTCCCACAATGGCAGGGTCTCAGAAAATAACTTGAAGACATGTTTTTTCAGGTAAGTGTTTTTTAGAATTCAAAACAGGAATACATTTGCTTCTTCACGTGGCTCCTAGACGCCTGGTAATGGGATTCGGAATTTTGCCCTGTTTAAAAGTATGCAAAGCATGGCAATTTGGCTGAGAATCAGATTTATAAAAAATTTACCTCAAAGTTTTAAGGCGTTTAGTAAGGCTGCCAACAGTGTGATCAACGATAGTTGATTTAATTAAATTATATCATCAGTAACATCGAAGCCCTGCAAAACCGTGCTGCGCGATTCATCTTTTCTGATTATTCATGTTACACCAGCGTCACCTCATTGAAGACTAAAGCCGAGTTAGATAACTTAGCACTGCGCCGAAAAATTTCCCGTCTGTCACTTTTCCACAAGCTTTATCACCATCCTTCCCTTCATGATGAATTCTTTCAGCCACCGCCAGTTATCTTTCCACGTCGCGATCATCCTTACAAAGTTAAACGCATTAACTGCCAGTCATTCCATTATGCCTATTCTTTTTTACCACGCACAATAACCGAATGGAACGCTTTGCCATCAGAAATTGCCACTGAATCTGATCTAAATAAATTCCAACATCTTATGCACTCATGTTTCAACAACTAAAAAGGTATTTTTTGAGCGTTCTTTTCTTCCGCCTTGTCTTCTTTTTATTTTATATTTTTTTTTGTACTTCAGCGCACCTTTTCCAGTGTTGTATTTTTCTTTTTCTAGCGGTGCTGTTATTTATGCTCAAATTTTGCTGTTATGTGCATTGTTGCGACCCTTTCTGTGAATGCCTATTTATGATTAATATTTTGTGATTTCTATTTTATTTTAGTGCAATATCTTTAACCTTATAACAATGCTTTGTACTTACTCCCCCCCCCCCATGTAATACCCTCAAATGAGGGCCTTTGGGGGTATTTTGAATAAATAAATAAATAAATAAACATAAAGGTGCGCGAAATGCTATAGTTGTGTTTTGTCCTTTTGGTGCTGTAAAATGAGCCAGGAAGGCGCTTTTATCCGAGGAACAAGACGTTTTTGTGCCTATTTTCGGCACGCTAGTGCAGCCTGGATCTTCGGTGATGACTAGCGTTGCTGAAATGTGGTAACGTTTGCCACTAAAAGAAAAATGAATATGCAGTGAGCGCGAAAAACCTAACCGCAACATCGGAGTCGAATAAGATGGTTAAATAGCTGAGACTTCCTTATTGCCGAAAAACAATTTTAAGAGATTGAACTCTACTAAATCTAGTTATACAGAGCGAAAACTCTGCGTGGCTTAGTTTGCTTGGTTATGCTTTGTAAAGTATTTTTGTTAAGCATAGGTTTATAAATCATTTGCGTTATTTTTGTTTAGCAAAGACTAGGTACACAGTTCTGATTAAAGTTTATTTTCAGTGAAGTCATGACTAAACCTATTCGTTGCAGATTATATTTCCACCAAATAAATGCTGTGTTCCCTCAAACGCCGGTTAGACTCAGATTCCGATATTTCAGTCTCCCGAAAGGGCGAAGCCGTCGTTGAAGAGACAGCATCGGCAGCCTCCGCCGCTAACCGTTCGGCCTTTCCCTCCTGGAGCCTCTCGTTACTCCTCGGTTTCAGCGGCTCGTTTAGCTCGCGTCCTCGGCAATACACCTTCTCGGCGAGCTACATCGACTACATGATCGGAAGCGGCTTGACGCCGAAGATTTGACACAGTCCGGCGCATGCCTCATCCATGAAAATGAAGGAGGAGCCACCAGCGCAGCAGCTGTTACACCTTCTCTTAGTCACGTGATATCACATCGACGAAGCCTGGAAGCACGTGCAGCTTCGCCTCTCCCAACCCACCCGCTCTTAACCAGGTGGTATAGCTAGTGGCGGAGCCAGCTAGCGCGTGCAGGTGTGCACCTGCTTGCGCTCCGGGCCTCAAGGTGAAACTCGCCTGAAGACTGACGTTGGGAAACATGTAGTATTAGAGCATTCGCTGTAATAATTTTTAAGTAGGGCAGCCGAATTACGATAAGTTTTTTTCTTTTTCTTTTTTTCATTTATTTCGGACAACAATCCGTGGTGTTCGCGGGGAGAGGCTAAAGGAGACCAGGATGTCTCCTGGCGAGGCCTAACACCCGCATTACACGTCGGTGCAGATGGTGCGGAGTAACATATGAGAACAGTGGTACACCAAACACGGCGAGACAAGAATTCAAAATAAGCAATTACACAAGCACTGGTCAGGTAGAAAATAATACTGAAGAGGTCATCAACAATGAGCAATAGCAAGTGGCGTACAAAAGAAAAACACATACATACAGTACAGTAGGAATAACAATGAAATGCAGCAGGTATGCATAATAAAATTTCACACGGGGGTGTTCAAAAGATGCCTCATTTTCTTCTTGAATTGATGAATGTTGACACTCTCTAGGGCACAAGCAATTAATGTTGGATATGTGTTGCATAAAACTGTTATTTGGTGATCTGTAGTCTGGGTGCCGTAATTAGTACGAGGCCTAGAACCAATCAAAAAAATTGTGCGCAAGTTATGTGTGATTGCTCTATTCAAATAAGAACGGGAAAAAAGATTCAAAGTCATGTTTTATTTTTTGGTAGATTAGGAGTGCTAAGTAGTGTTTGTAGCATAGAAAAACCGGTAACACCTTACAAGAGGTAAACATGTCCTTAGTACTAACACTGTATCTACCCAAAGTGCGCAAGGCTCTTTTTTGTAGAGAGAACAACCTATCCGAGTCCGTTTTATTACATATTTACAAGATCTATTCCTAAAGGATTTGCGAATGAAGGATAGCAGAGCTATGAGCAGAAAATATGGTGTTGTACTTCTGCATTGAATACATCTAAATAGTTGGGATTCCAAATGGACTGAAAGTGTACCTTAAGGGAAAAATTGGCTACCGCTCTTCACATGTAGTTCCATGTCAAAAAATTGCACGCGGAGAACAATCATTATTTCCGACGAACTGTTTAACGAACCGGCGCATACTTGGCTGGCTCCGTCGCATGACATGCATCAAGCCAGCATTGCGTCCATCTATATGGGAAGGCAACTTTTGCCAATGAAAGGACCCCCAGATGCTGTCAGATCAAATATTTACATAATCGGTCACGCCAGGAATATCACATAAACTTGTTTACGGCCACTAGGCAAAGCGAAAGTGCGTGCAACGGCGATGCTTGGCTACTTGACAAACACGGAGCAAGTTAACAAAGGCTTCCCACCTTGATCACAATAGCAAATAGAAGCTTAGAAAGAGCCACTTGCTTCGTAGGCGCACTCAGAGGAAAGGTAAATAATATTAGCACTAAGGACCTACGGTATAGTCAGCTGACTGAGTTTTAGGACAGCATGCAAGAGAGCTGGGAAAGTAAGCGATAACTATATGCATCGAATGTAAAAAGATGTTCAACATAATTTAGGCAACACCTAGGTGACTTACAATACTGTTTTGTAGTGAAATCAGTTCTGTACAAGATTGCTGTCTTCTGCGGGGCCGCTCTTTATCGGTATTGCCACATGAACGGTTCTCCTTTATTTTGTAGTACGTTTTGCGAAAACGGAGTCGCACAGCTGAAAAGTTTTTTTCTTTTCGAGTAGTTCGCGTTTCTCATAAGACATCGAGACATTGAAATGCTAAACGATTCAATGCTGGATACGGTTTCTGAACAGACCTTGACATGGAGGGCCATCATAACCATAAAACGCGACATACGCAAGATAGGAGAGCGTTTGTGGGCTAATGCGCGCTGCCAATGTCCAGTGTGAAGAGTTCATGGAGTAGTTGAATCCGCTCCGGCTTGAACGTTAGCCAAAATTACCTGTCAGTTGTAATGTAATGAAAGTAAAATAATCAGGGTTGCAATGAAGGTATATATATATTGACACTTGAAAAAATTGCCGTTATTAAAATAATAATAATAATAATAATAATAATTGGTTTTTGGGGAAAGGAAATGGCGCAGTATCTGTCTCATATATCTTTGGACATCTGAACCGCGCCGTAAGGGAAGAGATAATGGATGGAGTGAAAGAAGAAAGGAAGAGAGAAGTGCCGTAGTGGAGGGCTCCGGAATAATTTCGACCACCTGGGCATTTTTAACGTGCGCTGACAACGCACAGCACACGGGGGCCTTAGCGTTTTTTCTTCATAAAAACGCAGCCGCCGCGGTCGGGTTCGAACCCGGGTTTATTAAAATGCAGTATTAAGAATTCTGATAGTATTACCGCCGAAAAAGTATTTCCGCCGAATAAGGACAATGTATAATTATAATGCCTTGACAATATTCATGATAGCTAGAAAATAACAGTAGACTCAAATTAGGAAGGCCAGAAGACTCAAATTAGGAAGACCTGAAGTTTTTTTTTTTTTGCTCGCGTGATCAAGAGCTGGAGGAATTACGACAAAAGAATACTTAAAATTCCGTTTAACAGGATTAACAATACGCTGAGAAGGAAAAACATGCTTCCAAGCTGTATTCTCAGGCTCTATCATTGTGCTCACTAAATTGCAATGACGTGTGCTCAGTTCGAAGCCTAATTTATGCCCATTGCTATTTTTAACACATAACATTCAGTAAAGGTAACTGAACAAAATATAGTCTGTTTTAGGACGGAACATATAGCGCTACGAAACCACGACGAACAATAAAAGAGACACCACGAGCGCTAACTTTCAACTGAAGTTTATTCATTGCATGCGAATTTTTAGACAGGCTGAATATCGCAGAAAAACTACCAGGCTATCATGTCGTGAGTCACCTCATAACACAATTACTTTTTATTGACATAACAAAGGAAGTCAATTTCTTTCTTAAAGAGCGAGATAGATGCGGCACTAACACATTTATCTTTCAATTTTCGTATCTGTCTGGCTTCTACAATATCACGAGTTAGTTGCTGTTTATTCTTGCTTATGATTCGGCATTCTTTGAAAACTAGATGGCATCCAACCACCTTGCAATCCAAACAGTTTTCGGCAAGGTTTCCTTTGTCGTTCTCCAAGTTCCTATTATGTTCTTGGAGTCTTTCATTAATACACCTACCGGTTTGACCAATGTAATATTTTCCACACGACAAGGGCAAGGGATATACCATCCCTTCTGCACATTGTACACGCTTGTTTTGGTGCCTTATTGTGCACGTTTCTTTTTTAACAGCATAGCGATCGGTTATCCTACAAAGCTTGGCCAGTTTATTAGGTGCTGAAAACACTACTTTGACTCCTGCACGCTGCCCGATTTTTTTAGATTATGCGAAATCTTGTGGATATACGGAAGCACCGCTACCCGTTTATATTGCTCGGGCGAGCTTTGACCTGGGTTTTTTCCGATCAAACTTTCGGCTACTGCTACCAGAAGTGCACTAGGATAGCCTACTTCTTGCAACCGTTCAACCTGCTGGTAGAAACTATTGCTCGTCATGTGCTGGCATGACTTTTACAGTGCTTTCTTAAAGATGGTTTCGATTATGCTTCGCATGATTAGTTTTGAATGAGCTGAAGTGTACGGAAGAAATGGTTTGTGAGTCCTAGGTGCATAGCTCCAGCATGTGCGATCTTCTGCAAAAGTTAACTTAATGTCCAAAAAACGAATTTCATTGTTAGCTGGCATTTCAGACGTCAGCTGAAGCGGGTTCAAACATTCTTTGATTACTGAGATTATCTCGGAGCTTGCGATCCGAATATGGTCCATGGTGCCGTCGATGACGACCACAAAATCATCAACATAACAAAACTCTTTTTACTCTTGTAGATTTAAGGCGATCATTAAGAATCCTGTCAAGATGAGAAAAGAACAGATTGCTTAGTACTGGTGCCAAGCAAGACCCGCTACATATACCTTCCTTTTGAATGTAGGGTTTTGCCTGCCAGTTAATAAATTTGGACCGGAGATACAAAACTAAAAGATATAAAAATTTTTGTATTGACACACCAGTAGCGTTCTTAAATTCAACGGCCCTGAATTAAGTCAATGCTTCTTTCTATGCACTTTGCTAAGCCTGTCTGGGGTAGTGAGTAGTACAAATCTTTAATGTCGACGGAGAAGGCTTGAACGCCCTTGTCATGCTGTGCTGTGAAGAATTTCAAGATCTCCTCCTAGTTTTTTATAAGGAATGGGTCCTTGAGAGTCAAAACCTTTAGTTTATTTCTTAGAAAGGAAGCGACTCACTTCTGCCAGGTGTCATTTTCAGATACAATTACGCTTGAAGGCATGTCAGGTTAGTGCGCTTTCGAACTACAAAAGACTTCCAAATAATTACGCGTACTACTTTCTATGTGCTTCACGACCCCATCGAGGTTTAGCTGCTGACATAATGTTTTTGCACGAGTTTTCAGTCTAGAAAGTGACTCCTTAGCGTGACAGTTGAAGAGTACTGAAATGGCCTCATTTGCTTTTGCATTGAAAATATCCTTAGGGAAAACTGCAAAACCGCTATATGTTCCGTCATGGCAAACCAACTCGCCCGAACAGCCACTATGTTTTAGTAGTTTAATTTTATAGTTGTATTAAAGGTGTTCAAGGGAATGTTTAAAAAATCAGGGAGGGCGTGTGTGTTTTTTTTAAATCTCTGTCAAAGCTCGCCTTTCTTCTCGAATTTTTAAAATTATATTCCACTTAAATGCATATTTGTGAATCATCTGTCCCGTTCTGGAATTTCTTAGTTTTTGAGCAAAGTTTGCTATTTGTTTGCTGCAGAACTAGAGCAACCGAAAAATGTCTTTGCATTGCTTCCAACACAAATGCGTAGAATTCCTCAAAAAACATTTAGGTTCCACAAATTTTATTTTACTTTCGGTGGGCATCTAAACTATCGATACATCCGTTTTCAAGAATCTTTCAGGGATAGCAAACTCTTGTGGACGTACCTCATCGAAATAGCCAAAATGTGTTGGGCCACAGCCGAGGATAAGTGCACTTTGGAAATTCAATATATTATATATGTATCACATTTGATGGGTTACACGGCTCTCAGTATTTAAGGAGCCCAACAGTAATATTGAAAAATTTAGCCGTTCTGTATTAGTTAGCCAGACTGGTAGTTTGCACGTCCTAGCTTTATTGTGATGTATTGCACCACAGGTAATGCTGCGCCGCAGAAGTGCTTTTCTAACTCAGGAAGCCTATTTTTAAAAATTGTGTAAAATCTTAGATGAAACACCATGTATATGCCTGGACAGGTTGCCCATCTCCCGGTGGGCAGGTGAGCAGACTGCTTCCAAGCAGGCTTCAGAAATATAGACAGTGAAACAAACACACAACGAAAAATCTGGGAATTCTCGCCGTAAGCGCTGGCGCAAAAAGAAAAAAATGCGAGGAGAGCGCGGGAAGAATAGGCCCCGTCCCCGGCCACAACGCAGAGCCGCGAGTCGAGTGCACAGAAGAAGAAGGTGGCGGAACGACCGAGCTGATAAGGATTAGAGATGCAAGCATTCGAGTGCTGCCGACTGATAGGAGTAAGTTGAGACGCAAAATAAAATAAATTCGGAGAGGGCAGAGGACTTCCGTCATCTGGAACTTCTTCGGCACGATCAGACAAGGCGGACTCTTCAGCGGCACAGTGAACGCAACTAGACACACGTGTACTGCGCACGCACGCACGCACGCACACACGCACGCACGCAAAAGAAAAAAGGCGGCAACGCATGTGAGTTCGGGAAAGAAGTGTGTGGGGGCCACAATTAATGGCGGGAGCGTTTAAGCGAGGGTTCTTTGACTGCACCGCGCTCGCCAGTGTGGTCGACCTAGGGAAGAGCAGAAGGCTGTGTTAGGGGATGGAGAGCTTTGTGTAATCGAATAAGCAGAAGCTTTAAAAAATGCGACTGGCGAGGAACGACCGAGGTATGTGAAGCCGGAACTCAGAACGTCAGCACTGTTTTTACAAATGACCGAGTGAGAGCAACACGTCGAGACTTTCGTTAATGCCTTGGGGAATTGCTACGGACTTGTAAATAAAGTGTTACTCGCGTTGCTCCCGCTCCCGGGTACTGTTGAACCCACACTGTAGGACTTAACTTATTGCGTGAAACATGATTTTTCTCGTGATTGTGTTTTCACAAGGGGAGGTTGGGTAGGGATATGATATGAGCACGATGGTTATTAAAGTGAATTCGTAGAGCGTTAATTATCTGCCCAACGCACTCTATTGTGCACACACTGCATTCTAGGAGGTATATAACGCAGGAGGAATCACAATTACAGTTCCATTGGGTTTCCATTTTAAGCCTGAGGCTGTGCTTAATGCACAGCTTGATGTGTGTATATGTATCTCTGCAGACCTGGCATCTGCTTTTTTTACAGGGTCGGCATACCAACCCCGGGTAGTAATCTGTTTTTTAGTGCGCTAGAATGTTTAGAATGTGTTTTGTGTCCGCAGTAGAGTACTTTCTTTTTAGTCCGCATTCTTTCCGCATCCGTTTGCTTGTTGTTTTGTTGATGTGTCGGACATGTGTGCCGATGCAAACTCCTAAAGGAGAGGAGGACATCCCTGTAACTGCAGTCTTGACAAATGACAGGATGTGTCAGAAACATCAGAAACCTAAATGTGTCAGAAATGTGTCAGCAACCTAAATGAAGCGTTTCTCAGTTTCCCATTTTACCTCTAGCATCTAGGTACGCTTATGCCCTCCTCTCTCTCACTCTCTATGTACTATATATATATACAAGGCGTCCCAGCTAACTTTAGTCAGGGTTTAAAAATACGCAGAACGCAACCAAATGCATGCTACTGGTTATTGTATGGAGCAAGTCACACTATTAGTCGGGATTAATTAATTACTGTATATTAATTAGCCAACCTTGCAAGCAAAGAAATTAGACGAAAATGGCCAATGAGAGAGTTCGCTCTGCAAAACGACCGATTGAAAGGTTTTCAAGTTTCCTTCTATTAGGTGCCAGCTTTTTTTGCTCACTGCCGATGTCCGCGAAATACAAAAACATACCACGTGACATTCCCGCTTGGTCGCCGCGATAGCAGTGCTCTGAAACGTTCCGTGTAGGAACGAACACATCATTTAGCCCGGTGCACTGCCGCTTAAAAAGGTGGCAGGGCAGCGACGCAGCACCTAGCTGTGCGATTTACGCCAGCATTGTACGCTTCCCTTGCGGTGCTCGATGATTGCGACCAGCAGACACAGTCGTCATCGTTTGCGCTCTCGTAATCGCACAGCCAGCGCCTGCGTCGCAGCCCTGTCAATTTTAAGCAGCAGCAAATCGGTGTAAATGAGCTGTTTGTTTGCTGGGTAGAACGTTTGAAAGCACTGCAATTGATGCGTGGAAAGCGGACATCACACGTGGTATTTTTGTATTGCGGGGGATCTGCTGAGAGCGAAAAAGCGGATACGTACTAGATTGAATACTGTTGAATACTGTGTAATGAGGCGTTTCGCGGACCGTTCTACAACTTTATCATTGGCCTTGTTCGCTTCCATTCGTTGCTTCCGAAGTTAGTTATTTAATCTCGACTGAATATGCAATTAATACCAATGCAAAATTAATGTGAGTTGCTCTATACAATATCTAGCAACGTGCATTTGGTCGCGTCGTCCTAGAGTGCCATGGCATATTTTTAAACCCTGGCTAAAGTTAGCTGGGACACCTTACATATACCCTCTGCAACCAGAAATAGAGAGGACCGACAGGCATACTGAAGAAGTTGGCGCGTAAAAACGAGGACAAGTGAGACAAACAAAGACGAGCGCTACTCACAACTGAAGGTTTATTCCAGACAATGCTCGAATAAATAGTGAAACCAACAAGAACAAAAACAAAAACAAACAAACGTCATGAACACCACAAGTTACCCCGTGAATCCCAATGATTTGGTTAGGGACAAATACTCCCTATCGGAGAAGCGGACGGAAGTCTGACTAATGCACTTATCGCCACTGATGCGCATATGAAAGGCTTCCATGAGCTCCCGCGTGAGTTGCTCCCTGTGCCTGAATAGGATGGTCGTTTTTTCAAAAAGCGGTTTACACTGGATTTTCTTTCCCTTGTCGTTTGTAATGCACGTGCGGCAATGTTTAGGAAGGTTATCAAGAGAATCTCCCCCGAGCAATCTTCGGTGCTCTCCTAATCTCTCGTTGACGCATCGTCCAGTTTGGCCGATGTATAGAGCGCCACACGACAACGGCAATCTGTACACAACCCCCCTGGCACAGGTAACGAACGGGGTTTTGTGTTTGATGTTGCATTAATTTCTTGTTTTTCTTGTTTTTCGTAGCGTTCTTTCGCCTCCTTCTTCCATCCGTTTGTGCACCTGTGAACAGATTGCTCCCAACTTCCGAGGGGCGGAAAACACAATCGGAATTTGATAACACCCGGCAACATTTTTCAGTCCATGCGCCAATGTGAAAATAACACTTGTCCTCGTTTTTCCGCGCCAACTTATTCACTATGCATTTCAACCAACTAGCCCAACTTTCTGCTCTCCTAAGGACCGACAGGCACTGTCAGATGTAAACTATGTGAACCCAAGTTTATCGCTAAGTTTAATACTATTCAAGAAGCGGCATGCAATACATTGGCCAGACAGAAACACCGTTCAGGCTGTGATTCAACAAATACAAGGCCCATATTCACGCACTGCCCTTCTTTAAGCACCCATGTATGCCACAGCAGACATTCGAAAGCATCCGGTTAGTAGTCCTCCAGTCATGCTTTCAAACAAACCGTGAAAGAGAGCATATCGAGTCATATTTGATGCACAATTTCGAACATTAACCGATGGCAACAATAAGAACTTTGACAATTCTGATTTCCTCAATAATCTGTTTAACTGAAAGAGGCGAAAGAAGCTCCCATTTGTGATTTTTCAGTTACCGTGCTTACCGTGCTCCCCCCGCTCCGTACTCCTTTTATGTCTGCTGGTTCTCTTTTACTCCACGTCCTTCGAGCCCCCCTCCCACCCAACGAACTGTCCGTGGTGGGACGTGTGGCACAGGCGGCCCTCTGACGAACGGAGGCTCTCTGCAGAACCTCATCGTGGGGTCGGCTTTCCGCATGGAGGAGCGCTTTCCTGCCGCTGAGGCGACGCGCCGCCGTCGTAACGGTCACTGGTTGCTCTTGAGCAACCGTAAACTACATTGGAATGGTCCTCAACGCCTGCACCGCTGGGAAGCGGTTCTTTCTATGTGCGCTGCTTTGCTCCATTTCAGTTTATTATTCTCTTGTTTTTTTTTCGTTTTTGCTCTTTTCTTGTTTTTTTCGTTTTCGTTATATTTTACAATTGTGTTCACACTTCTCGCTCCCGACGAAAGAAAGCTTTCTTGTGCGCGTATTCTCGCAGAAAACTCACCCCTCACCGCACCCGCTACTTGTCTTTTACGTCTGCATTTATTCTAACTTGCATCTTTTACTACCATCTCTCTTTCCTTGAATAGAAGAGGGAACTCTCGCCTTCAACTCCGTTATGTGTGTGTGTGTGTTTTAATTCTCATAGAAGAGAAAGAGAGAGTCCCTCCTATAATCCTCTATTAGCGCTATTATCATTTTTATAGAGAGTCCCTCTATTATCAGTACAGTAAATGCGCGGATCTCTGTGTTCACTGAACTTTAGCCCTGATGAAAGACAGTCCACGGTCCGCAACAGTTGGCGTATGAACCAAGATGATCGTACCACTTTTGGCACCGCGGTGGTTGAGTAGCGATGGCGTTCGGCTGCCGGCATGAAAGTCAAGGGTTCGATCCCGACCGCGGCGGTCGAATTTTGATGTTGGCGAAATTCTAGTGGCCCGTGTACTGTGCGATGTCAGTTGAAGTTATAAGAATCGCAGGTGGTCGAAATTTGTAGAGCCCTACACTACGGCGTCTCTCATAGGCTAAGTCACTTTGGAACGTTAAACCCTCATAAACTACAAACCATACCATTTGTGACCGTTTTAGATTGCAAGTCTTCACTGGCCCATTGAGCAATGCCGATATATACGAGGGGAGCCAACAGTCACCGAAACCAATGTGCAAAGAGGAATGTTTCTATTTTCTTTTAATTTGTAGTGGTGATCAAAGGGAGAAAACTACTTCGAATAATCTGCCGCTTAAAAAAAATACTTATAAAGCAGGAGCAAAAACAAGCATGCAGCCGCGACCTCCGTATATATATATATTGTAATGACGCAAATCAAGGAATAAATATAGACGACCACAATCTTTGTTGGCACAGAGCAGCTCAGTATGGTCAAGGGTTCGTGAGCGCCAAATCTGAACTTCGCCAGCTTCGTTTTCAGCCTGCTTTCTGTCCTTCGGCTGCACTGGCCACTGGGGCATCAAACCCAAATTGTCTGTCTTACAATACTCCCGGGGTAAAAGGCGCCATCCTGAAGGCCTAAGGGCACGGGATGATAGCGGGGACATAATAGTGTTTCAGGCGGTCGAAGTGGACAATTTCACAGCCGCGGCAGCGATGATCTGGCAAAGGCGTGAGGGACTAGGCGAGATAATTAACTGGAAATGTCTGCTGAACTACGCGATAGGGGCTGTGGTATTTGCTCAGCAGTTTTGTAGACTGGCCCGGGCTGGACGAGGGCACCCAAATCCAAACTAAGGATTCAGGAAGTTATGCCGGCGGCAGACAGGTAGAAGTGGCGCGGGCACTTTTCTGACGGTGCTCGTC
This sequence comes from Amblyomma americanum, assembly GCF_052857255.1. Taxonomy (NCBI): domain Eukaryota; kingdom Metazoa; phylum Arthropoda; class Arachnida; order Ixodida; family Ixodidae; genus Amblyomma; species Amblyomma americanum. Next base: position 168,508,019 of record NC_135503.1, read on the forward strand.
GTGGGAAGTAAAGGAACGGGCGAGTTAATGGCATTCTTAGGAATGTGCAACGGCTTGAGAGACGGTTGTAAATTTGGAGGAACCTGAGCGGCAAGGGAGTATGGTGTCCTTAATGGAAGATGGCTCCCGGCCGTAGAGAAAAAAATATGGGGAAAAACCCGTAGTTGCGTTGCAGAATTATAAGCGTAGGTAACGAATGGTAACTGCATTACATCTCGCGTGACGTGGAACGCCATTAAACGGTGAGGGCAGAAGCTATGGGATAAAGCTCTTGTGATTCCTATGGATCAAGCTGCTAGAACCGAGGCCCTTGTTGAGCTATTAAGGAGGCAAGGAAAGGGAAATGAGGGGCTCGTTATAATTATCAGACGCCAACAGCGACAGGAACTATGGAGCATAGGAGATATTTTTATTATTATATTATCATGTATGGTGTGAGTGAATAGAGATTATTATGAATAATTTTATTGCTTTAAGATAATTGATTTGAAAAGCAGAAGAAAAACCAACCACATGCCGCAGGTGGGAACCGAACCCACGCCTTCCGAATGACGCGTCCGATGCTCTACCAGCACGTATTACATCTGCCGTTTATCGTCGAGGGTGGCGCTGGTGTACACTTTCATGGTTAGGTCAACCGTAAACTTAAATACTCCCGAAAGCAGGAGATCTGACAACCGTCGCCAAAGCTCAGTTGGTAGAGCACCGGGCGCGTAATTCGGAGGTCATGGTTTCGGTTCCCACCAGCGGCATGTGGTTGTTTTTTCTTCTTCTTTTAAAATAAATGATCTTAAAGCAATAAAATATATTCACTAATAATCTCCATTCGTGAACATCAGAAATAAAAATTATATATATATACATATATATATATATATATATATATATATATATATATATATATATATATATATATATATATATATATATATATATATATATATATATATATATATATATATATACTTGTGCATTTATAGGAAATCCTTTTTTGGGCTTCTTCAGCTGTATGGAGAACAACAAAATTACGAGGGAACTGAAGTCGGCTTAAGTGACACATGCGTCCGCGTTGCGTTTTTTGATGCTGCTGCGTGTGACTGGCTGCTTCTAGTTCGACTACTTACTTGGTTGGCTCCTGCAACCATCTGCTTCTTTTCTGCCACAATTTCCGGTTACGACACAGTACAACACTTGCGACAATTTCCGGCTACGAAGTACTGAACCTCTTCATTTCCGTTAATGACATAATACACCGCTTTCGACAATTTAGAAAGATGACATACTTCCCCTTTAGTTACTGGCTGTATGTCCCACTATTTAGGCGGTATTTGGTGACGGGTGCCCACACAACAATACAAATAGATGTGGACGCAATTTCCCTTCTACAGAGAAAAGCCCGTCGTAATATTCTGATGTATTTTGCTACCATCCGACAGAAGAACTGTTTCTCAAGTGTAAATTAATAACAGCAACACATTATCTAAAATTTCGCCCAATGCGTATTCTTTCTTGCATATCATACACTTCAAAAGTTTTTAAACAGTTCCGAAAGTTTAGGCAAGCAAAAACGCCACGTTCGTACTCCCAGCTGTGAAAGCTGGTTTGTGCCACGCCGGCGTACTGATTCCATCTGAATGATTATGAAAAGACGGAAATATATTTAGAAACCTTCAATAAAAAGCAATTCAGACAGAATTTTGTAACTATGTACAATAACCTCGTTCAGATTGTGATTACAGGTGGATTGACAAGTATGAATTCGGGAATTTTTTCCAGTCTTCATCGTGAATTGAAGCATAAAGCTTACTTGAAATTTTCATGTATAGATATTGTTTTGTTAATTGTTTTATTTTGTATTTGTTTCAAATTTTCTTTGAAGAAGTGAACTTAGACTTTATTATTGTGTGACCATTGCTGGCTTGTATGGGACCCCAGGCACTTTTCAAGCTGTCATAAAACAGCTTTTTCGCCTGGGGGTCCTTAACCTCGCGTTGAAAAAAAACAAAATGAATTGATGTAAAAAATTATTTTTGGTACAATAGTGATGTTCCACAATTTGAAACTTGTCATCAAGTCAAGAGTTTGGCTTGAGATTTGAACCTCTAACCATCGCCGAGGCGTGAAATGTGAAGCGGTCTTATTGGTTTGTCTAAGCTGATGGCCAAAAAGTTGCTTACACGCCGGAACGCTGCACTGCGCTGCTTCTGTGAGAGAGTAACCAGATACAGATTTCAAAAGCGATGCGAGTTAAAAACAGTGGAGAGAAATGGTATAAATTTACTTTCACTTACTCTCCTTGCACTGATATGCCACCTTCAGTCTTCTTATAACGATTCGTTAGGAGATTGTCCATATGTTTTTTCGTCCCTTCGCAACTCGTGCTCAGCTGAAAATCTTTGTTTGTTTCGCTGACTTCGGCACACTGCAGAATCAGATGAGTGCAAAGGTTGTCGTCTGGAAAGTCGTCAGCCTCCAAGCGTGTTGTTTCTCCAATGAAGCAGAACAGGACTTTGTTTGGCCCACTGAAGGCTGCAAGAGAGGTATATTCTTTCTTAATATATAACTTAAGCGCCGTGTAGTAGTAATAAGCCGAGAAGCCTTGAGCATAACGCATGAATAAGGTATTCAGGATCAGTGAATACATATGACAGCAGAATATAATTAAACGACAAGTATAGGCAACAGCCCAGCTCTAAAACAGTTTTTTTTGTATGTGTAATGGATTAACGAAAAATAATGTTTACTATTTTCAGACCTGTAGCGTAGTTGAAGCATTACAGAGATGTATTTTTCAGCTGTTTTTTTCACGATAGATGTATTTTGGCTGGTGGCGGAAGCGAAAAATAAATGGAAATGGAAGGATGTTCAAGTATGCACTACTCTTTTAGCGCTCACACTGCTAGAAGAACTGTCAGGTCTTTTGCCATGAAGCGCATAATGAGAACCAGAGTATGCCGACTATCCTTAGGTAAAGCAGGCACAGTTGATATCTTCACACAACAAGAACAGAGATCTAAATTATTAAAGGGCACCTTTAATTATTCACAAAACCACTCCGTCGAGGAAACAAGTTCAAAACGCATGCGAGTTGACAATCTGTGTTTTAAAAATTTTACGTGCTTTAAGAAAAGAGCCTGTTATGTAGTGGTGCCACAATTTTCTTTACGAATCAGTAGGGCAAAGCTTGGAGAATTTTGTGCTCATTCTTATTATCGGTCAATGTAACAGAATTTGCTCAATCGAATCATGTTTATCCTAATACCATTCGTAATGTGTACCAAGGTTTCCGTAGCATTATACTGCCTCGATAGCCACATATGCCACTTGACCGCACACTTAAGCACTGCACTGGCTGAATCGGCCGATGCAGCATTTTCTACACGGCAGTATAAATCCAAACAAAATCCAATAAGGTGGCAGTTTGGGCTTGTTGGTAGTGCATGACGTATAAAATAGCGCAACACCAGACAAGGACATGAAAAAACACACACGAACGCTAACTTGCAAGAGTTTATTGCGGAAGAGAGCCTGTAGATATATATGACATAGCGATACATTGCGCGAGCGCGGCAGACAGTCAGTTGTTAGTGGCTTCTGAGAGAATCTAATTCCTTACGATATAGCCCAACAGAGGGTTTCTCTATGCACTTATCACCTAAGCTACCTATCATTCCTGCTCCGATTATTTCCCGCGTGAGTTTGCAAGTGTTTTTGGAAATGACCGTGCATGCTTGAAAAAGAGGTTTACACTTTGATTCACATTTTCTGCAGTGCGCATCTAAAAAACCACCTTTCTTTTCGTTAACATTGTAATGATGTTCATGAAGGCGCTCGTTTAACCACTTTTCACTTTGACCTACACACTTCTTTCCACACGTCAGTGGTATGCAGTACACAATGAATTCCGTCCATTTAACGAACTTGGTTTGATGATTCATCTTACACCCACTATTTGTAGCAGGGCCTGGTCTTGTCAATCTGCAAGTTGTCTGCAGCTTCTCTAGAGCTGAACAAGTGCCTTTCACTTTTGCCCGTTGTCCAATCTTCTTCAAGCGGTGGGACAAGCGGTGAGTGTACGGAATCACAGCCAATTTGTTTAGTGAATGGGACGGTGGTGGAACATGAGGGTAACCGATCTCCTTAAGGAGCATTTCGGCAACACTTAGAAGAATATGGGTAGGAAAACCGTCTTCAATTAGCCTCTGTACTTGTTGAGCAAAACTTTCGATTATTAGCTGAGGGCAGGATTTTTTATGGCATTTGTGAAGCCTCTTATCAGTACCCATGAATTGCCATCAGAGGACAGTCTTCACTTCCTTGACATCAGGCTTTTATTTCAAGACAATTAGATTTAGTGGAAATACGAACCACATGCCAACAAGCCACTGCTCTCGTATGACTCTGCGCGCTCCAAACTTGTCAAGAGTCAAGAGGGGCACTGCCAAGTTATGCTGCACACGAAGCCCGCAGAAAATTTGACGGAGACGCATGGTACTCTCTAAATCCGACATCTATAATTACATGCTCATAACCTCTTTTGTACGCCTCAGAGCAGACCTCGAAGATAAGCTTCTAACAATCCCGTGCACTCACTAGACTCACATGTCCAAACATCGAGCAGGCGTGGCGGAGAGGAAGCTTCTCCGTCTAGAACACCAAATTCACTGATTCCCAGCCTTCACCCAGACTTTTTTATTCATTGAGTGTGTGTTCCCTGTGATTTTCACGCAGCCTCCGACTATTTCCGACGCGCGGTGCCGAAAAATACTACTACAACGACTACTACGACGCCGACGGCTTTTCGACAAAATGAGCTGCATACGTTTTAGCGTAAAACTAGTTTAAAGTCAACGCTTGTGCTGTCTACCTTCTTCAATTTCCTTTTGTATTTTCGCGCAGTCTAAAGGTGCCATCAATCTTTTTATCATCATTAATATACAAGCTAAGTAAGAACAGGACCTCGTAATTCCGCCTTGCAGTATTCCTGCATGCATAGTTTTCTTTGAGATAAAAGCATTGATTGTTAACATTTGGCAGCGATGTTCAAAACACGACGTTCTGTAAGAATGTTTCTCAAAAAAAAACAAAGAAAGATCGCGTTCCCCATCTCACTATCTTCACCACATCACACCCTCCTGACACTCATCAGTGCTTCATCCTCGGAGCGAAAGCCCATTGAACCCATTGCATTTATGAATGCTTTTCGAATGTGAAGAGAAACCCTATTGTAGAAACGCTGGCTAGCGGATAATGGCTCTTCATCAGGTCTTCTTTACTTTGCTGGTGTTATAGGCACTATACTAATATTAGCCTCGTAACATGCGAAGGAGCGCAGCATCTGAGGGACCATAATGCTCCCACAGAAGGTGCCCGTGTGGTCCGAGACGTACTCGCGATGTGTGAGTAACTCAGTATTAGAAGGGCTAGTGGCTGCAGTGATCCCACGTGAACACAAAATCCTTCAGATTTTTTAGACCGATTGGGGTAACATCTGTTGCACAAAAGCTGGCACTACCGGGGCTGAAAATAGGAAGGCAGATATAGATAGAAAGCATAGTAAGCATCGCACGTGACCCTCACCTTCATTTGCCTATATTCATCATCATCTCCCATTGTCGTCTTCGTCGCGAACGCCATTGCTGCTGCGGCTGGCAATAAAGCCGGCTCCGGGTATTCACTAGCACAGACGTGGTATAGTTGGCTCTTGTCCCTCTGTACCTCTCCGCCCCTAGAGCTTCGTTCCGGCCGCTGCCTGGTCGGCCCACCTGCACCGATGGAGCACGTCGACCCAACAGCCCACCGCGCTTCCCCCTTGTCACCACCGGCATGTTTCCTCTTGGCTCTGATCCTTCTGCCGACAGTCTGGGACCCAGTGGAGCCCCTGCTGCTGGGCCAGCCCGCTCGGACGGTAAGCACCTGCTTGCGCGACCCTGCAGTTTTCGCGGGCCTTCGTGGTGAAGACGTCAGTCTGGCTGCAGCACTACGACCGCGAAAGCGCTTTCAATCCATGGGACGTTTCGATGGAGCTCATAAATGTCTCCTTTTATTTGTCTGCTGTGGCCAAAACATGGTTTCTCAACCGTGAAGTCTCCTTTCACGACATGTTTCAATTCACGTCGCAGATTCGCCAGTTCCTTGTGACCGTCATCGCTGGCCCCGCTGTCTACAAAAAAATTTGGATACTTGCGTTCAGCTCCCAGGAGAGTCCTACACATCTCGTATTGAGAACATGCTTGCTCTTTGCCGCCGCGTGAACGAGGCCATGCTTGAAGCCGACCGCGTTACACATCTCGCATTGAGAACATGCTTGCTCGTTGCCGCCGCGTGAACGAGGCCATGCTTGAAGCCGACCGCGTTCGCCATGTCCTGAAAGGCATCGGCTCGTTCACCTTCACTGCTCTAGCCGCCTGGAGTCCTTCCTGGATAGAGGACATTCGCACCACCTTCCAGCGTCTTGACGACCTGCAGTCGAACCGGCTTCAAGAAACGTTGGATTCTCCCCCTTCTACCATTTCAGACTCGCGCACACTCATTTGCTCCATAATATCCTAATAACTCCATGGCGCGATTTCTTCGTCTGCCGCCAATTTCCTACCTTCTCCTACTGACCCAATTTGCGCGCCATGATCAAAGATGAGCTGTCCCCGCTATTGCGTCCAGTTAATAAAGATCCCCCTGTCTTCCGCTGCCTCCCGACGTATGCTGAAGCTGCTGCGACACCACCGTCACCTTTCCTGCCTTCTCTTTCTGAACCTGTGAATCACAACCTCGCCACTCTTTCTTCAAGACCTTCCGCCGCTGCTTATCCTCCTGTGTGGAGTCACCGTTCACCCGTCCCCTATGTTTTTACTGCGGAATTAATGGCCATGTCGCCCGAGTCTGTAGCCAGCGAATGCGTGACGAACCTGCAGGTCACATTGATTTCCGACACGTCGACAAGTACTTGCAGTTTCCGTACCGCCCGAACTACGATAATCGTCGCTCTCCTTCAGCGCCGCCTCCTACTGATCAAGCTTCACACGTCCGTGGATCACGCCGCAGCTGCCCTTCACCTTTCCGTCGCTCTTCACCGCCTCTTCACACCTTCTCAGCTCTCAAACTGCCGCCCGGAAAACTGACTAGAGCAGTTTGAGGTAGTAAAACTGCACCACGACCTAATCCGGCAAGTCCTCCGCCGGCCCCGTCCAATATGTTTTTCGTAGAAATTGAAGGAACTCTTGTGGAAGCACTAATCGATACCAGCGCCGCTCTCTGCCATCCGATCCGACCTGCGCTTACTTTTGAAAAACGTCCGTACTCCGTACACCGCATTTCCGTGCTGCTAATGAGGCTCCGATAAATCCTTCAGTACAGTGTACAGCTCGGATCTCAATCAACGAGATTTGCCACCACATCGAACTGGCTGTGCTGTCTTCCTGTGCTCATTAGCTCATTCTTGGCTGAAATTACCGTTCATCAGTGTCCGCTTTTATAACGCGCGGCCAGCCATCTCGCGATTAATGAAACCACAATCTGTGACCTGTCTGACCGGACGCCTCGCTTCTTGGTTACAGCCGCTGACCATGTCCTGTATCATGGCTGTGACGATGTCATTCGTTTTCTCCGCCCACATTAGCAATGGGGACGCATTGGTTGTATTGAGCCAACGCTTTCTGCCCCGACGAATTTTTATTGCTTTGTCGCTTCTTCGTTTTTCACGCGGTTCACCACTACGCCTCGAACAGTACGCGTGAGCGTATTCTTCTGCGCCAAGGATCTACTGTCGCTTCAATCGCCAGCGTTCAGCCTATGACTATTCTCTCGCTTCACAAAGCCGCACAAGCCGCATCCTCCTCTGCTTTCTTTGGTAAGGCACTTCCCCCTACCACCAGCTTCGACCTCAGCTCAGATCAGGCACAAGCCTTGGTCGCCGTCTTAAAGAAGCACGCCCGTTCCTTTGACATACATTTCCCTGTTTTGGGCCAAACATGTACAACCACCCACCACATCGGAACTGACGGCTCGGGGAGCGTCGGTCGCCTCCCGTACCGGTGTCTAGTTCCGAACGCCAGATTATCCAGGCCAATGTTCCTGACATGCTGAATCGTAACATCACCCACCATTAGTTGTACTGAGCCAGCGCTTTCTGTCCCAACGAATTTTTATTGTTGTGTCGCTTCGTTTTTCACGCGGTTCGCCACTACTGGCCGCCTCAAACACTACGCGTGAGCATATTCTTCTGCGCTAAAGATCTACTGTCGCTTCAATCGCCAGCGTTCAGCCTATGACTGTTCTCTTGCTTCACAAAGCCGTACAACCAGCCTCCTCCTCTGCTTCCTTTGGTAAGATACTTTCCGCTAATACCAGCTCCGACCGCACCTCAGTTCAGGCACAAGCCTTGGTCGCCGTCTTGAAGAAGCACGCCTGTTCCTTTGACATACATTCCCCAGTTTTGGGCCAAACATGTACAACCACCCACCACATCGGAACTGACGGCTCTGGGAGCGTCGGTCGCCTCCCGTACCGGGTGTCTAGTTCCGAACGCCAGATTATCCAGGCCAATGTTCCTGACATGCTGAATCGTAACATCACACTTCCTTCATCCACTCTTTGGTTCTCACCAGTCGTGTTAGTGCAGAAGAATGGTTCTGTACGTTTAACCGAATATTGTGCTCTGAACAACATCACTCCCAAGGATGTACACCCTTGCCTTGCATTGACGACACCCTTTACTGCTTACAGGAAGCTAAATTTTGCTCTAGCCTCGACCTGCGATCCGGTTCCTGCCAAATCCCTATTCATGAAGGTGACAAACAAAAGACAGCGATCACCAGCCCGTATGGCTTGTACGAATTCAACGTTATGCGTTTTGGGTTGTGCAACGCTCCTGCTACGTTCGAGCGCACGATTGATACAGTTGTGCGGGGCTTCAAAGGAAAAGCTTGCCTTTGTTACCTGGGTGATGTCACCTTTTCGCCGACCTTTCGTGACCACCTTCAACGCCTGTATGATGTTCTTCATTCATTCATTCATTCATTCATTTATTCATTCATTCATTCATTCAATCATTCAATCTTTCATTCATACTGTCAGCCTTTCTCAGGCTATTACATGAGTGCAAAATCTAATAAACACACATTCAAAGCAAGGTACATTTCATTACTAGAACGTCCAGAGAAAAGACACAAAAGAAAAATGAAACCGTAGATAAGAAAACGCATGTTCTGAGGCAGAACTATTATACTGGTGTATCACGGTCTAGGTATGATTTCAGGCTTTCTAGAAAAGCATCGAGGGAATTAATATTTCCAATGGAGCCAGGCAGCAAGTTCCATTCTTTGATAACACTAGGACAAAAGCTGTACTTAAAACAATCATTATAGGAACGCGGCCCAGGAATGTACATGCTATAGCGATGTCTTGATGTCTCATTAGGGTGTATTGCAAATTAGGCTGATGTGTTGATATGAAAAAGGACATGAATAAAGAGGTAAAGGAACTTCAGCCTGTCTACCTTTGTGCAGTATTCAAGACTTTTAAGGTTTGCTAATTTTCATAATTCCGTCTGTGAATGAGACCGGCGATATTAACTGAAGATTGAACGGGGAGCGAGTTTCTGAACTTTCTAAATTTTCATTTTGTTAGACGCAGTGTACTGACCCCAAACCATTTTGAAATATTCTATTACAGGTTTTACGACGGTATTATAATTGAGAGTTTTTTCATCGGAAGTTGCATTACGGATTTTGCGTCTTAGTGCCAAAATTGCTTTGTGTGCCTTGGATCACACGTTATTTAAGTTTGTATTCCTGTATTGGTCAGAAGTGAAGGTTAAGCCGAGATATTTATGCTCTTGTACTCTATTAATTGGTTTACCTGCCATGGAGTAAGGATATATCATTATATTTTACGGATTTGTCAGAGTTAAGCACCATTTGCCACTTAGCACACAAATTTTCTATGCATGCAGATTCGCGTTCAGTTCTTGATCAGTTCAGATCTTAATTGTTTTTTATACCACACAACCATCAGCGAACTGTCTGATTGCAACTGTTATAGATTTTGGGAGATCATGTATGAAAACCAGGAATAAAAAGGGGCCCAAGACACTTCTGTGTGGAACCCCTGAAACCACCGGGGAAGAAGACGATATACTAGACGAGGAGACGTAGGAAGAAAACCTGTTTGTTATTTTGGAGTTCCTGAATATAGCATTATTCTTTAGCATCAACTATGGATGGGATACCCTATCGAATGCTTCTGAAAAGTACAGGAATAATGTTTGAGATTGACAATGGTAGTTTATTCTTTCGAAAAGATCGTGAACGATTTATATGAGCTCGGCCTTTTCTTAACCCATGTTGAGTAGGATGAAATGTATTATTATTTTCAACATACGCCACAACGTGTCTAAATAGAAAATGTTCAAGCAACTTATAACATGTACAAAGGAGAGAAATTGGTCGGAAATTATTGATAATCGATGTAGAGAAACTCTTAAGGATCAGATTAACTTTTGCATACATTCAAGCGGACGGGAAAGAACCTGTGGATATTTGAAAACCTTTTGTCAGGTATTTAGCAACCAACTCTGCATATCTGGACAGGAATTCGATGGCGCTTCCACGGAGGGCCTGGGATTTTCTTTACAGACAATTCAAGCAGCAAGTTAAGCCCTCCTTGCTCTTAAGAATTGAACTGGAGGGCAGCCAGGCGCGTCTGCTACTTTTGGTGGCAATTTGTCGTTAGAAGTGAAGACGGATGAAAAAAAACGAGTTAAGGTTTTCAGCTCTTCCTGTGTTATTTTTATCTCCATTTTGTCGAGGCTTCGCAGGAATAACATAGCACCAATATTTGCTAGGTGCCTCGATTGAAAATGTTTTCAGTCTTACATTGTAGAACTTCTCCTTAGCCACCTTGACAAGACGCTTGATTCCTTACTCATTTGATTATTGACACTGCTCTCACAAGGGAGAGACTTAATCCTGTTTGCCCTCAGTTTTCGTTTTAATTTCCGTTTCATATGTATGATTTCTCTTGTCATCCGGGGATTCTTCTTTCTTGTACATTTTAAACCCTTGAAAATAAATTGCTTAATACAGTGCTCCACTATGTTTGAAAAGTAAGCCCATAGTTTGTTGACTGCAGCACCACTATCAGCAAGATGCATAAAATCATCAAATGAACCTTCGAGGCATTCCAACACACTAACATCGTCAGCGGCCGCGAAGTTTACTATGCGAATGATCTGGCACCATACCTAAAGCAATTATTACCATTTTGTGATCTGATATACTTTCGTAGGGTTCACAGGTACAAATATATAGTAGCAGTTCTGAGGATACAAAGATGAAGTCAAGAAGTGATGACGTTGTTTCGCATACTCTGGTGTAACCTTCTGCAACTTGAGTTATGCTGTAGCAATATGTAAGCTTAATTAGTTCTTCACAGATAGGCATATTCGTTGGACTAAAGGAAAGTGTATTCCAATCAATTCCGGGCAAAATAAAATCACCAAAAAGTAGGATTGGGTCATCCGGTTTGAAATTCATGTCCATGAAATTTTTTAAGCTAACAAGCATGTCTACAGAGGAGTTTGGAGCTTTTTGTACACCACCTACAAATCCCTAGCGGTTATTTACTTTAATTTTTTTCCATATTGATTATAGTTTACTTGAACGATCTAACACAGAAAATACTATATCGCTTTTGACCATGATTTCCACTCCACCCCCTCTTTCTATCCAATCTCTTCTCACTATTGTATAATTAGGCGGCGTGACGTCCTCGTCCGATACATCTTGATGTCGCCAAGTTTCAGTTTTTTTTAGTATACGTGGTTGATCGTCTTCCAAGATAATGCTCTCAATGGCAGTTTCTTTGTTTGCAATGCTTCTTGCGTTTATATTTGTAGCCATAATGCGGAGAATTATTGACAGAATTATTGAGTCAAATATGCTCGCTTTCTTTTGGGGTGTGACACTTCACTCTCTGACCGGTTACTTCAGCCCAAACATAAAGGTCGTCGCCAATTTTGATCTTATCAAAAAGTAAGTTAACTTTCTCGCCGTTGGTGTTCTCCACATCTGACCATTTCCACAGCTTTTTGCGGATATCAACAACTCTTTTAGAATAGACCTCTGATATGCTTATTTGACTACCTTTGAGCAAGTGTCAGTTCTACATAATTTTTATCTTATCTATAAAATCATTAGTTTCAGGATAACAGGACAGTTCTTGCCCGACGTTTTCTTTCCTAATCTATGAATTCTTTCGATAGCATTTAGATTGTGCAAAATTTTTCCCCGAATATATTGTTATTTACCTTCTTCAGCAAAATCTCTTACCATTCGCGCCCTTCCTCTTTTACTCCTCCAATTATGAGGTTGTTGCGACGAGACCGATTTCCTAAATCGTCAAGCTGCCTCGAGATACTATTAATGGTCATGCAGTGACCTTCCACTGCAGTTTCTTAGTCGTCAAGCCTTTTGTGTGTTCCGTCAAGGCTACGCAGTTTGTTTTCAGTAGTCTGAAGCCTGGTTTGTATATCAAGAATGCGTATCTCAAAGTTTGGCTTTGCTGATTATCTGCGATTTTGGACAATATTTCCTTTTTGTGTGCTAATTAGTTCATTGAACATTTCTTCAGTAAGAGGGACGGGGTTGTATTCAGTGTCTCCACACAGCTTGAGTAAAACGACTACCATCGAAAAACAGTCACACAGCTAATGCAAGAGCTGATGTGGACACGCAAGCACCATTATACAAGGGTTACTACTAACAAAACAATACTTTTCATCCCCAACGTGCATAGGTAGGGGTACAATTTGCGACATTGTCACGGCCGTGCCGCCGTGTCCACTGGAGCAGGAGCTCCCAGAAGTGCCTTTTATATCCACTAGTCTTGTTGTAACGTAGTGGTGTGGTGACGTCAGCGTGCCCGAAGATAGTGCACCATAGTCTTTATCCACGTGCGGGAGGCAGAGAATATCGAAGTCGGGTGAAGAACCGCAGAACGAGCTGTACTCAAAGTGCCATTGCGCCGCACTGATTCCGTCAAGGGGCAGGCAACATCCTTCAGCAGGAAATGATGCCGATTCGCCAAAAACGAGGAGCAAGCAGCCAGGGAAAACCAGCACAGGTAGAGGTCCGTTTGGTGACATCGTCACGGCCGTGCCGCCATGTCCACTGAAGCAGGAGCTTGCAGGAGCGCCTTTTATATCCACTGGCCCTGCTGTCCCGTGATGGCGTGGTGACGTGCGTGCCCGAAGATAATACGCCGTAGTCCTTGTCCACTTATCCACGTGCGGGAGGCGGAATATATCGAAGTCGGATGAAGATGCGCACAACGAGCTGTAGCCAAGTGGCCAATGAGCCGCGTTGATTCAGTGAAGGTGCAGGCAGCATCCTTCAGCAGGAAATGATGCCGATTCGCCAAAAACTAGGAGCAAGCAGCCAGCGAAAACCTGCACAGGTAGAGGTCCGTTTGGTGACATCGTCACAGCCGTGCCGCCGTGTCCACTGAAGCAGGAGCTTGCAGGAGCGCCTTTTATATCCACTGGCCCTGCTGTCCCGTGATGGCGTGGTGACGTGCGTGCCCGAAGATAGTACGCCGTAGTCCTTGTCCACTTATCCACGTGCGGGAGGCGGAATATATCGAAGTCGGATGAAGATGCGCACAACGAGCTGTAGCCAAGCGGCCAATGAGCCGCGCTGATTCAGTGAAGGTGCAGGAAGCATCCTTCAGCAGGGAACGATGCCGATTCGCCGAAAACGAAGAGCAAGCAGCCAGCGAAAACCTGCAAAGGTAGGGGTACGTTCGGTGACATTGTCATGGCCGTGCCGCCGTATCCACTGAAGCAGGAGCTTGCAGGAGCGCCTCTTATATCCACTGGCCTTGCTGTCCTGTAATGGCGTGGTGATGTCAGCGTGCCTGAAGGTAGTACGCCGTAGTCCTCCTTATCCACGTACGGGAGGTGGAATATATCGAAGTCGGATGAAGATGCGCAGAACGAGCTGTACCCTTGGGGCTATTACGTCCCGTTGATTCCGTCAAGGTGCAGGCAGCATCCTTCAGCAGGGAACGATGCCGATCCGCCAAAAACTAAGAGCAAGCAGCCAGCGATAACCTGCACAGGTAGGGGTACATTTGGTGACATTGTCACGGCCGTGCCGCTGTGTCCGAAGATGCTTGGAGGGGCTGGCCTTCATCTGAATAATAAAAAAATGTCGCTTTGCCTCCAAATCCATGAAAGTGCTTGGGCATGTCTTCAGTAGAGATTGCACCCGCCCTGACCCCGATAAACTTGCGGCTGCTTCGCATTTCCTGCGTCCATCTAGTTACAAAGAGCTTCGCAGTTTCTTTGAATTGGCATCCTACTTTCGCATCTTCATCCGCCACTTCGCCTCCATCGCGTCTCCTATACACAAACATCTGACAGCTGGAAAACATTTCGTCTGGTTGGTGGATTGCGAGGCAGCATTTGGAGAACTTAAACAAGCTCTGACGTCTGATCCAGTACTCTGCCATTTTGATGAGTCTGCTTCCAAACATTATGCACACCGATGCCGGCGGCCACTGTCTTGGAGCTGTGCTTTTGCAGCGACAAGTTTAATCCGCCGAAAAGGTTGTTGCCTACGCGAGTCGTACACTGTCTCCAGAACCATACCATCACCGAAAAGGAATGTCCCGCCTTGGTCTCGACCGTTCAAATATTTTGCCCCTATCTCTATGGCCGCCACTTCACAGTCGTTAGTGACCACCATGTTTTTTGATGGTTGTCATCCTTAAGAACCTATCTGGGTTGCTCGGGCGCTGGATTCTCCGCCTCCAGAAATTCAATTTCACCATCAATTACAAATCTGGCAACTATCATAAGGACGCCAACGCTCTTTCTCTTTGCCCGCTCACTTCGCCGCCACTCCCAACAAGGTCGTCTCCAGCTCCAGGACGTCCTGAGGATAACCCGTCTCCTGCCGTGACAACTGCCCACATTGATTTCGTCTTCCCATCCATGTCCAGAGATTTCGCCTCGGAACAACAGGCAGATACTGACTGCCGAATGCTCATCAATCGGCTCAACGGTGCAACGCAGCCTCCGGACGCGCGACTGCGCCGCCAACTCTCAATTTCTCGATACAGATAGGCATGCTGCTCCGGCACAATAACAAACCTCTCGGCCAATTCTGGGTTCCTGTTGTTCTCCATCCCCTTGGCCGTCAACTTTTGCGAGCGTTCCACAATGATTCGAAGGCTGGTCACCTGGGCTTCCGGAAGACCTACGATTGCCTTAAAAACCCTTCTTTTGGCTGAGCCTTTCGACTAGCGTTAGAAAATACGTTGCCACCAGTGTTCCCTGCCAACACAATAAACTTTCAACGTCTCCTTCTGCGGATTTCCTACAACCACTTCCTTGCCCAGTCACTCCGTACGACGTGGCCGGCATCGACCTATATTGACCTCCGCCGTTGACACCTGCGGAAAATCGCTTAGTTACCTCCGTTGACCGCCTCACTCGATATGCAGAAACTGCTGCTCTTTCTTCCGTCTCGGCTGCAGAGATCGCGAATTTTTTCCCGCACGCCATTTTTCTGCGCCACGGAGCTCCTCGTGTTCTCAGCGACCGCGACAAGGCAAGCCGTCTTGGAGCAAGTTCTTCTGGCTCGAATACCATCCACAAAAGAACCTCTGCTTTTCATCCCCAAACTAATAGCCTCACCGAACTCTTCCATCGAACCGTTTTGGACATGCTCTCTACCTTCATTCAACCTGACCGTACCAATTGGGACTCCCTGTTTCCACTTTTTACCTTTGCCTACAATACAGCGCTGCACCGAACGACCCGTTACTCTCAATTTCTCTTTGTTTGTGGCCGCTCCCTTACTGTCATCTTGAAAGCACCTTTCTTTTTCCGCCGTCTCTTCTCCAGCACCTTCGCACGAACAATCTACTTCCCGCCTCGTCCACTGCCGCGAACTTGGCGACTGAACATGGACGCTTGTCAGGCCTCCCGAAAATGCAGTTATGACCTTGCCCATCGTCAAGTTTCTTATTCCCTTCCCCAGGTGATAAGATTAAACGGTGGACACCAGTGCGCACAATAGGGTTATGCAAAAACTTATGAGCCGC
This sequence comes from Amblyomma americanum, assembly GCF_052857255.1. Classification (NCBI taxonomy): domain Eukaryota; kingdom Metazoa; phylum Arthropoda; class Arachnida; order Ixodida; family Ixodidae; genus Amblyomma; species Amblyomma americanum. The sequence continues at coordinate 168,524,126 of NC_135503.1, forward strand.
TATATTGCTCCGTATACAATGCTCCAACAAACGTCGCCTGTTAACCATCGTGTCGCACACGTTTCATCTGATCGTCGCTGTCTTGGCATCGAGAGCGTCTACTTGTCGCGCCTCAAGCCCTTTGCGCGTCGCCCGTCATCCTTCTAACTAGCAACCAGGATGGTCGCTTTCATCCTCGGGGGGAGGGGGCAATTATTGTAAGCATTTTGCGTGACCCTCATCTTCATTTGCCTATACCCATCATCTCCCATCGTCGTCTTCGTCGTGAACAGCATTGACGCGGCTGGGAATAAAGCTTGCTCCGGGCATTCACTAGTTCACAATATCAATATACTCGGCGAATGTCAGAACAGCTTCAGAAGCAATAGCTGCTTACATGATAGCCTCTTGGTGCTGACCCAATGCTTGGAAAGGGCATAGTGGACAGCAGGGCCTCGTATTTAGCCTTCTGGAGATAAGCTGTCTCTATGAAAACATAAATAGGGAATTCCTGTGGAAGACACTCAAAGATGAACATATACGTCATGAGATAATTGATTACCTAAAGGAAATCTTCAGACATAATAACGTGGAAATTGCATGGGGAGGGTTCAGAACTACGTTAGCCGCCGAGGTATGAAAATGATTACGGCAGAGCTTTTAGTTCCAAGTTGATTGATACGATAAATATGAAAAGCGGGCTGCAAGAATGTAATAAAGGTTAGGGTCTATGACACAGCTTAGATGGAGAGCTGTAGAACAGCGGCTCCGTGGTTTAATGTATGTTGAACTTACTGTAGCCTCAAAGATTTACAGACTCTGGTCCGTTCTTGTGGAGACAGAAGAGATGCTCTAGGCTTGACGTATAGCGCAATAAAGTACTTAAAATACAAGGCTAGCAGACACCCAGACTTCCGAACTTTAAATACCTCGGAGTATGAGTAAACGAAGGGCAGATATGCAAGGATAAGCGTGAACACACTGGCAAAATACAAAAATCTCGCACCTTGAGTTCGGCGCATGATGGACTGAGCTGCCTATGTGCCATAAAACACAACACACAATACACACGAACATCTCGGTGTGCGGAGGAAGCAAGTTGAGATATACATTTAAAAGATGAATACACTCTTGAGGAGAAAGGGTGAAGGAGAAGGGCCTTGGCAATGGAACAACTGGCATTATGGAAGTATAATAGATATGAAGTACTGAGAGGTATTCGGAAAGGAATATTGATGCCAAGACTTGCTTTTGGGAATGTTTTGTGCCTAGGGGCAGCAGTTCGATTGGGACAAGAAATAAATGAAAGAGCTGTTGTCAATTATTCGCGCGCTTTTGTGTGCTCTCCCAGACACCCTTAGAGCGTGTGGGGGTAGCGGTCTCGGTCACAAAGGAGATGCCCTCGACTCAGTGTGGCAAGCTCAGCCGGAGACCAGCTACCAAGTGACAAGGAGGTTAGTCGTTTGGTGCCCAGCTTTCGCCGGTCGCAAGCCAGAGAATGGGTCAGAGCCAAAACTTCACAAAACAAAACAAAGTTTATACAGCAAACAGACGATACAGAGGATTTCACAATCACTCGTCCGCGCACATGCAAAGCGATTTACAATACGATGCAACTCGCACAAAGTAACACTCGAGAGAGATTACAATACAACAAAAATCTTTGCACCTTAAGTGCACAGAGAGAGAGAAACAAACAAAACACAATTTCTTCACCGGGCACTGTGACAGTCCGACGACCTGTTGAACACGACGGAGCCGATCCGCAGACTGGCGCACGATGCCTCGCTGGTCCGTGGCTGGGCGAGTGGTGTTCTCCCCGGAGTCGAGCGGGCGCGCTTCTCGGAAGCTTAAACGGCGGCTCGGGCTAACGGACAGCGGTTACAGCCCCTCATTTTTATTTATTTATTTTTATTTAGAACATACTGCAGGCCTACAGTAGGCCCAAGCAGGAGGGGCGAGTACATAATATATGCAAAAAAGAACAGGTTTAGCAAAATTGAAAAAATGTTAAATACAAGGTGTAACACAAAATACAGCAATAAATACAAGGCTCAGATGCAAAATACAAAAAGTGAACGAAAAAAACGGCTCTCAAATTAAATGCTGTGAAGAAAACATTGATTCAAAAGAATCAGCTCTGGTTAAGAGATCTGGCGAACACCTGTTCCACTCCTCAATGGTGCGTGGAAAAAATGAGCATTTAAAGGCGTTAATCCTAGCACTGTAAGGGGTTAATGATTGTGTATGATGATTTCGTGTTTGGCGCGTAGTGTTAGGTTTAAGGAAGGTTTATAGGCGTGCTCCGCGTCTGTTCGTTCTTCGCGACAAGGCAGGCGCGCACATACATGCAATATCAACTGCACAATTTCCTTCTCCTTCTCGCGTCGGGCGCGCGACCCCATTGGTCGAGCGCTAAATCCGGATTTGAGAAGTTTCCAGGTCATTCTCGGGATGCGCCGTTGTCGACGCGAGAGAAAAGGGGAGAGAGAAACACTTAGCGCGGTCAAAGCTACGCCTTCTGTATACACAATGGGTAGAATGTACTCCGACCTTCTGGAACAATCGACGGCGCACGCGGCCGTATTTCCTTTTTCGCCGCGCCGGTGAGCAAAGCGGAAAGGGGAGCAGCACAAAGAAGGTTACGCGCTCTCCGGGGTTCCTTCTCCGCTGTTCGTTTTCTCTACAACGCGCGCGGGCGCGATTGCTTTCGCGGTGCTCCGGTTTTGTTTCGAATATGCGCCGGATATTTTGACAGTTGTTGAACGATTAGCACTAAGTTCCTACGGCAAAACAACAAATGCACCATTACATGCGTACGTATAGGCTGGGCATAGTTCGAAGCAGAGGAAGCTCAGAGCAAAATACTGTACAAAGAGCGCTCAAAGAAAATGAACGATAACAAATGGGCATCTAAGATATTCAAATACTTATATAGAAACAGCATTCGTACTCAGTGGCGCAAAACGTTTAAAAACTAACCAGTATGTATGTAAGAAACGAGCACTGAAAAATGAAGAGATTTACACAGCAGCCAAAATCGCAACACTTACGAACTTGTCTAACTGAAAATCAAGCAGACTTAGAACTATATCGACATCGGAAATGACAAAGGAGGAAAGAATCATCCTATCAAAATTCTATAGGCAGCGTTCTACTCTGGAAAAACGGATCAGGATGTTTTTAGAAGGCGTAGCTGCAATACGAAAATTGACCAAGATTATGACACATGTGCCCTGCTTGGTAAATCAGGCGAAAGAATTGGACATCTTATATTATAATGTGGAAATTTCCATCCGGGTGTGCATGCAGGCACAGTAACTTTACATGAGTCCTTAGGGATTAGAGATAAAGGTCACATGAATGAGTCTACCTTGGATGTTAGAATAAACTGAATGCAAGATTGATGGCTCAAATGCGAGGCGGTGCCGTAAGATTTAAAGGGGGGATTTAAAATTGTGTTTCAAAATGGCGAATCATAGACGATAGCTTCAAGTTTGTGGGAGTGCTAAAAACATAGGCGGAAAAAATTGGAGGGGAGACTTAACCTTCGCTTTAAGGGACTGACACGGTGGCGCAATGCGTTGATTCCCGATATATGAAGAATGTCATTCTCTACTTGACATTCTTAGAGCCCTGGGAGTCCTCAGACTCCTCCTTGCTTAGTGGTGCAGCGGTGAAGCGATGCGCCCCTTCCCTGCGATGGCAGGTGCTCTCAGCGAAGGGCCTTGTGTCACTCAGGCTTGCATTCTGGAGCTAACAATCATTAATTTAGCAGCAAGCTGCCACGATGGGTAGTTCGCACATGATTCGTTGGGCAGGGTGTGATGAAGCAATAAGATCGCGTAACCTAGTCCGCCGACCTGCCTCCTCGGTTGGTCTGTGTGGACCACCTGCCAGAGCCATGCCCGTGAATTTTCGCTGACAACGGCAACATCGACAACGCCGACACCGCATTTTCTGAGGAACGGGGTTTCTAACGCCATCGCGCTTAAAGCCGAGCATAGGGGCAACTATCGCCACTTTTTTACAAAATGGACTCTCCTACCTTCTATGCGATCATCCATTGACAGTGTTTTAACATGAAATCAATAACTGGAGCGGACAACTTTTGAGAACATGCTAAAAAAACTAGCCGCATTCCAAGGCCCCCTTCCTAAGCTGCACCCCTCCCTCTCTTCACTGTCGGTCAGCAAGGCGGATATTTGGGCGTGTTGGTTAGTATTCATAATTTTGCTCATTGGGCAACAAGAACGGGACTAAGAGCGCTTGTTTGTGTTAGTTTTTCGTCTCGTGCCCCATTCTTCTTGCGCTCTGAGCAAAATTATGAATTCAGCGCTTGTTTGTGTTAGTCTTTCCTCTCGTGTGCTGTTCTTGTTGCGCTGTAAGCAATATGGTGTTCACTGTCGGCTCCTTCGTAGGACCGAAGATGGCATGTACAACACCAGAGGAGTTTCTTGAAGTGGTTCAAATATAAGAACGGATGTCCCCTGGCGTACGTAGTGCGAGCGAGCTGCTGCATCGCGCCTGTCTCCAGGGGAACATCTTTCGGACCCTTCCGCTCTTGAGAAAAAAGGCACGCTACTCACTGGGCTTCTTTGTTTCTCCTGCATCACCTGAAGAACTGGGGCCTCCTCCACCTGAACCAGACGGACCTTCTTCCGCGGACTCGCTGCTTTTGTTGGCTGGATCGTCTAAGCAAGAAAAAAATACAAAAACGAGTGGCACTGGAATTTCTTCGTAGCAGACGGCGACGATAACACTTTGCCACCGATGATGATGATTAATTTGGATGGCGCAAGGTCATCTGTGGCCAAAGAGCGCCATGGCACGAGGTTTTTCTTTTTACCATATCCAAGCATCCAGAGGTTTTTTGTTACCAGATTCTTTTCGTGCTCGTTTGCGGGTGATGGAGCTTTCCAGAAAGCTTTTACAGGCACAGAAACTGCAACTAGGGGCGCAGCGACAAGTCATGAGGAAGAGGCCGCAGCACTGCAAAATTGAGGCATAAGCTGCTGCTGCACTGAAAGCATTTACTGGCCTATGTGTTTCTTAGGCCTCTATCATGTGAACTTGTGTGTCATGCAGATAATTCACTGGGCACTTCTGAGAGGAAAAAGAAAGATTGGAGAAAGACATGGGTTGGCAATAATGTCATGATTGATCGTCAGGGCTGCCGTGTGACGCTTGAAGGAACTTATTCCGACTTTACTACAACGTAACGTCAGTAAGAATTATCTAGGAGGTAAAAATATAATATGATGAGTATGAGGGCCCAGGGTTAGTCCAAGGCGGTGGGGCCCATGAGATAGACGGTCATGGAAAGCTGTACCGCGGCTCTTTTGCCTCCAATGAAGAGCAAAAGTTGCAGGTGCTGCACTGTGGTTACGCGCTTCCGACGGCGCACGCGACCAGTGCATGGCTACATGAGAGAACTTATTGCTGCTTGGAAGTGCGGGTATCGCTATTTGACAATCTCTATAGAGAGTGTTTTTTAGAGGGAGTATGTTCGGCAGAACCTGGGAGAGCCACCGTGAGGAATATAAAATTTTACATCGAAATTAGAACTCCTCTATCACATGATCCGTACTACTAATAAACTCGAAAACCGTTTGAAGGCAGACGTTCACAACAAATATGACGCACCCGGCTTTGTAATTCACTCCACATATTTGTGTTCTCAAATATCATACCTACTCGACAAATATTTAGTACACAAAAAGTACGGGCGATATTTAGGCCTGCTTACATAATCTGAATGCGAAACCAGTGTCTCATCGTGACCTCTGTTGGGTGGTTATTTAAATTTCTCAATTCAATTCAGTTCTTTACTTTTCCAGAAATAATTTATCCTGGAAAGAGTCAAGAGCTAAAAGCTGTCTCGACCGCTAGCCTAAGCCCATGACCCCTTCTACAAGGCAGTAGTGGTTTACAGCAACAGGTAGTGTCCATATTAATTGACATCAAGAAATGCAAAGAACAATGAGTGATACAATAGCAGAAATGCAAATAAATTATTAACTAAACAGCATATTATTTCAAAATGTGTTTACAATAACTGTACTTATAGTTTTGAACACAGCACAATACCAAGAAGAGAAGTTAAGCAGACAGAAATATAAAGAAAAATAGAATTCATACATGAAGTCGAGAGTGTGACGGAATCCCGTCTGGCCGGGGGGATACATTTCAACTGGTCGGCGTCTCTTTGTTTTGAAAAGAATTCATACATGTTCATGAAAAACAGCTCTTGCAAATAAAAAGGTAAACACGCATAGCCATTTATTCTTTATTAGAGAATACATTCTCAGTTCTTTTACGCCGCAACTCATCGCACATTTATGCTCATTTAGAATAAAAGGCATATTATGCTGTAATGACTGAAATTTATAATTATTTCAGAATTTCGGGCGGACCCAGACATCATTACGTGTGGATAGTGTAACATGTCTTCTTTTTAGAGATCCTAGATTCATTAAAAAAATCTTGGAAAGCTACAGTGGAAAATTAAAAAGAGCGGAGCAGGCGATACGGATACATATAATCAGCAGTAACGATGTTGTAACTTATAAAAGCACTTCGCGTGGGAGACAGCTAGTCAAGGTTTGCGATATGTCGCATGATCCTCTTTTGAAGTACAACTATCTTTGCAACGTTTGCTTTTGTCGTTGTAGCCCATACTAGACCCCAGTAGTCGATATGTGAAGCAAACAGTGCGTGATAAATTTGGATTTTGGCCTGTGTTGTAAGAAGATGTCAGCAGCGAGATAAGATTCCCGTCACTGCGGCTTGTTTTCTACAAACAGCTTCTATGCGTTTCTCCCAAATTAAGTTTGAAGAGAACGTAACCCCGAAAATTTTATGTTCATTCACTTCTTGGCCCTCGCATCTGACGGCTTGTCATGTTTTGACTGTCTTAGTTTTAGCTCTAAATATTACTACTTTTGTCTTCTGAGGATTTATCCTTATGCAATTTAAATTGGACCTCATGTGTAATTTGTAAAGTATTTGATTATATTTTATGATTAAATCGTCTACATTAGGACCCGAAATTATTACGCTGCTGTAGTCTGTAGTCTGCATATATGACAGAATTTTACATTTCAATCAATGTTCACGGTATCATTTATATATATATATATATATATATATATATATATATATATATATATTCAAAGTTGAAAACGCTTCATTTAGCCATAGATTTATTTTGAGTCGACGTTTCGGACAGAGCCTGTCCTTTCTCAAGACTGAAGTTACAGGGGTCTTCTTCCTCTTCTTAAGGAGTTGGCACTGGCACACATGTACGACACATGAACAAAAGAAACAAACGGTGGCAAAGAATACTAGAAAACATACAGATAGAAAGGAAAAAAAGGGGGAACAAATAAAAAAGAAAAACGTGTTGTACCCCGCCGCCCACCCCGAAGCCGCAGGGAGCCGACCCCGGACGAGGGAAACAAAAAAAAGGAAAACACGGAGCGGGAGAGGATAATGGCTACCCATCAAGGCAACAGAGCGGCGGCGTGTAAGGTGGACAGGAGCAGACCGTGGCGGGATCGCCCTACACACAAAAGTTAAAGACGCGTGCACTCGCGTGCCCCGTACACAAAGAGTAAACAAATAAACAGAATAAAATGCAGACAGGGTCGGAGCTTCCGTCATCTTGAACCACTTCGGCAGCCAGAGCCAAGGCCGAATCAGCGGCGCCGTGAGCTTAACTAAACACACGTGCACTGTGCATGAAAACACCCAGACACAGCAGTAAAACATCCGAGCTCATGCCAGTGTCCTGTGGCGGCTAAATGACAATGGCGGGAGCATTTAAGCGAGTAAGGTGTACAGAAACAGACGGTGGCGGAATTGTCCAACATATATAAATTGGAGATGCTTGCACTCGCGTGACCTGGCCAGAAAAAGTAAACAAATAAACAAAATAAAATGCAGACAGGACAGGAGACTTCCGTCATCTGGAACCATTTCCGCAGCCCGAGTCAAGGTAGAATCAGGGCGCCGTGAGCTTAACTACACACACGTGCACTGTGCCTGAAAACACCCACAAAAGAAAAAAAGTGGAAAAACATCCGAGTTCGGCCAAGTGTGGTGTGGGAGGTAAATGTGAATGGCGTGAGCAATTAGGCAAGGGTTCTTCAATTGCACCCCGTCGTCAAGGTAATCGAACTGGGAAGATAGGGGCAGGATGGGGTAGGGAATGAAGAAATTTGTGTGAGCTTGAAAAAGATGTCGCTGGCAAGAAACGACCGAGGTATGTCAAGCTGGCTCTCGTAATGTCAGCAACGGCCCTGCAAGGGGCGGATGGAGGACAATACACCTGGACTTTCATTAACGCCGTGAGGAATTGTTTCAAATTTGTAAATGAAGTACGACTCGCGTTGTTCTCTTTCCCGGGTGTTGTGGAACCCACCCTGTAGGACTGTTAACTTAATTGCATCAAATGGGTGGTTTCGCTCATTAATGTGTTTTGACAAGGGAAGGTTGGGTAGGGATAAGATATGCGCGCGGTGGTTATTAAAGCGAATTCGTAGAGGGTTGACGGTCTGTCCAATGTACTGCATACTGCACACACTGCATTCTAGGAGGTATATTACGTTGCAGGAATCACAATCAAAGTTGCCATTAATTTCCCATTTGAAGCCTGAAGCTGTGCTGACTGCACAGCTTGATGTTTGTATGTGTTTGCAGACCTGGCATCTACTTTTTCCACAGAGCCGGCACCCCAAAACCGGCTGGTTATTTGTTTTTGAGTGTACAAGAATATTTTTAATGTTTTTTGGTCGTCTGTAGATCACGTGAGGGGGAGCAGTGAAAATTTTGGTGAGGCGCTCGCTTTGTTCGAGGATGTTGAAATGTTTTCTGAGGATTTTGTTTACGTTAGGCGGGTTACTGGTGAAGGTAAGTACGAGATTGGCCCGGTGGTCTGTTTCGTCGTTGTAGCGACATCTCTCCAGTATTTGCTCTCGGTTGAGTTTAGATGCCTTTTCAATGGCATCGTCGACAATGGCGGGGGGGTATCGTTGCTTAATGAGGACTTCTCGCATGCGTTTGGAATTTTTTACGAAGTCCTCGTCTTGGGAACATATTCTTTTAAATCGATGTGCCTGAGAGTATGGGATGCTTGTTTTAGAGTGACGAGGATGGCAGCTTTGGAAGTGTAGGTATTGTTGGCGGTCCGTCGGTTTTCTATATACACCGGTGGTAAGTGAGCCTTTGTTTACCGAAATCTCAACATCTAGAAAGTTAATTTTGGTGTTGGAGTAAGTGTAAGTGAAAGATATGTTGAGGTGGACGAGGTTGAAGTTTTCAATAAAACGTACGAGTTCTTGCTCTGTGTCAGTCCATATTAAAAAGATGTCATCCAAGTAGCGTTTGTA